>NC_092068.1:10046250-10656458 GCF_039877785.1 Chaetodon trifascialis | reverse complement strand
AAAGAAGCAAAGTGCATCTCAATAACCACAGATGGTACTCGGAGCTAGATTACAGTCACAGCTCATGGTATGAGCGGCGAATGGGAAATGAAAAGCTTCGTTCGACAGCCGTTCCAATCACACACTGGACTCAACATAGCGGAGGTTTTAAAATCTGCTGTTCTGGAGAAGAAGCTCGACATGAAGAATAACAACATGGCTGTCGTTACCACTACATCCATCAATATGGATGCAGCGGTGAGAGAGCCCGGACTGTCATCACATTAAGTGTTTTTCACACACTTTAAATATCGCTTCACAAGCAGGTTTAAACGTGGGCCGCGCCAGCTGCTTTTTCACCAATACTGCTGAAAGCTACTGATTGTTTCTGTTTTGAAATTGTAAATGGTTCAATGGTTCATTGCCAAAGACAATTCATGCCACTTTTTTTGCACATGCTCAGGCTGGCTGCTTTTATTCTATTGAATGAAAGGAAAGCAGAAGCACTTTAAGTTAAAAACAAATTTTATATGAATAAAAATGCTGTATACACTAAAAGGGCATTTTTTCAAGTAATTTTTCTTCCTTTCTTTCCTTTTTTTAAAATGTCGCAATCAATATCGTATTGTGGCCGTAACGTCAAGGTATTATCACGCCGTGAGACTCTGTATCATACAGCCCTATGATTTATACTATGTCTCTCTGCAAAATCTACTAAACTCCTGCTGCTACACTAAAGTCTTGATAATAGTGTCCAGAGCATCTATCAGCTTAAAATAGCCCCTTCGTTGATGTGGCATTATTTTTGCCGCTGCAGGCACAGACTTTTCTATCTTATTTATGAGTCATACAAGGGAAATGGCTGCCTCTTGCCCAGTGCCGCAGTGTGCAAAAGAGGATGTGGTTTAATCTTCACTTCCATCTTTAATGAGATCTGATGCAGGATGAAGCAGGATCGCTAAAACACAATGCAGGCCCGCCAAGCTGCACACACTAAAGCTATAGATGCAGTGTGATAAAGTGATATGCACAAACCATTAGGACTCTAACAAATTATTTTCTGTGGTTAGCTGCGTCAGTCCCTCAGACGGGGAGAGAGAGGGAGAGAGAGAGAGAGAGAGAGAGAGAGAGAGAGAGAGAGAGAGAGAGAGAGAGAGAGAGAGCTCTAACTCGAGAAGAACCAGACCACAAACAGGAGACATGGAACTCAAGAGAAATGCAAGGAGTGCAGGATTAACCTCTTCATGCACCCTGTGCTTAAATGAAATGGATCGGCCCAAGTGCGCTGCCCTCTGGTCGGGGCTGCTTGTTGTGTTAGCATGTCTGTTTGGTGGGGCAAGAGACGCACTCTTGATTGACAGGACTGGATATCCTGATATGTTTTTTTCTTTCCCTTTTATCCGACAAGAGAGCACCAATGTTCGCTCTACAACCTCAGTGGATATACTTTATGTTCTAGTTACAAAGTCTGACCCATTTCTGTGAAGCCTTTGAGGTATAAAAACATACTCTTGAAGCTCTGTGGCCTGCTCAGGGAGCACTGATACCCTGTCAATACCTATCTGTTCCTTCCCTCCCCCTACTTCCTCAAAGAGAGGGAGCATTCATTCTTCAATTTGGCCTAATCAAGTTTGAATTGAGTTAACAGCCATATGTCAATCTTTTCTAGCACTCCAGTTGCAGATCTGTAATCTCCAGTGGTGTCTCCCGGGCATATTTATCTCAGACATAAATACAGGGATTGTCTCCTGCAAATATATAATATGTCACTGCTGGCCAGACAGGTATTGGTTACAGCCACCCAGTCTAGACAGACAGCATACAAACTTTGATAAAAAATTACATGTCTTTATGTAGTTTCTCTTTCAGGGTGACATTCTACAACAGAAATATGGAGGTTGTTAAAACAAACATGTATTCTCTTGCCAGCGCACATACACATAAGGAGCTAATAGACAGGCTCTCTCATACAGCACGCTAATAGTTGGGTTGCTCTGTGAGGGCCAATGCTCCGTCTGGGAGGCTGATTAAGCAGGAGGCTACATTCAAGCTAGCAGCCCAGAGGACGAGAAGAAAAGGGAGGCGTCCCATTGTGGGAGCCCATTGGCCCGCAGTGTCTCCTGCTCGACTAATGTAATCTATGATCTCTCCCATCCCAATTAAAAGACGAAATGGCCTCAGAACAGCTGTAAAGGGAGGCCTCACAGGAGTGCACTAACCGCTGTTAATGTCAGAAGTCTCATTTAAAGAGCAGCATCTGTTTAGGCTGCACACAGGCCTCATGCCTCCGAGCCCACTAACAGCAGATACAACTCTGCCCATCTGGAGCGTTGCAGCAACACTCCCCGGCTCGCACAACCGACCGGCACCCGTATTGTTTAGTTCACATCAGGAGACACCGCTGACTTTAAATGTTCAATAAAGTTTGTTTGAGGTCAACAAGACTATTCAGGAGGTTAACAATTTATTGATTTCACCGTTAAAAATTCCTCATTGAAATGTGTGTGATATATTAAGTATCACACTGAAATTGGAAATGCTTAACTCTAAAACCACAGGAGGTACAAAAGGCTCAGTAAACATCAATATCTGGAGGAAAAGAAAAACATTAAATCAAAGTGCTGTTATTCAGCAGCAATAATAAACATGTCTGGCTTGAAACATTTCATTGTCCAAAACACAGTGAGGCTGATTGAATTAGATGATTACAGTACTTCTGAGAGCTTCGGGCAGTAATAACATGCGCTATGGTGTATATAATGAATTGATTTGTACATGTAAATATTACGTGCAGAGGTTGTAACAACACTGGAGCCACCTTCGGGTAGACACTGTCATGCAAACAAATGAAACGTTAAGTTCAACAAGGAAAACGAAATTATAGCTGAGTTCATTTCACTTGTTTAACTTCTCCGAGCCAGTAGCCCATAGCTTCCTTCAGATCTCCTCCAATCCATCAAACAGAAACACTCCATTGTTTGTTCTGATTCAAGGAACAGGAAGCACCAGTGTGCAGCCAGGAAACTGGCTGCGAATTGAGAGGACAGGAGGTCCAGTAAAAAAAAAAGAAACGACAGTGATTTGTTTAGGAAGACAGCGGAAGGATGTTCACTTCAGCAGATCTGATCAGATAATTCCATAGTTCAGCGGCTTCCAACAGGAAGTATGCCCATGCATGTTCATCACTGCTGTCAGAACAGGCTGTAAACACTGATTATGTCATGTCTCGATGGGGTCCTTTTCTAATCAAATATCCAACAATGTGCCTTTGTGAGCAGAAGTTTTTGCAGATGTTAAGAGGACATGTAGGATTTCTATACATACGTAAGCAAAAATGACAATGTACTACAAATATGCATGCAAATGAGCAGCTAGTTAACAGTGAACATGTGCACCTTAATAATAAAGTGTTATCTCCCAAAAACGTCCCACTACTCATTGATGGAGTGTCATGCTTCCAGTTAGCGTCTGGTGTTGCATCACACACACTCTCAACACAACTGAGAGCACAATATGTTCTCAAGCTAAAAAAAAAAAAAAAAAGCAAGCAATGTTTTGGATTGTGATACATGACCTGTTCACTGGACTCTCCAAGGATCTGTCACAAGATCCTGTTAATCTAAATCCAAAAAAAAAAAAAAAAAAGCCTTGCTATGGGTTAATGGCCACAATATGCAGAGTTATCCAATAAGAAGTGAGGTGTTTGTATTGTCATCCATCGCCTCCCAGTGCACCAGTGCCTGCAATTGGTTAGCAATTTCATGCGATTGGTTGCACTCTTTGCATATGGGTTCAGGCATTTTTTCAATTTACTGTCTTTTATATGATTTCCACCTTGGGTAGATGGAACAGCTGTGACACCAAGATGAATCAATTTCAGCTGACTTGAAAGGAAATCCATCCTCCATCAGCTCCTTGAATGCAAACGATCTACCAAGTCTGTCTGTTTCGTCGCATCGTGCAGTCTGATTTGCAAAGTGGCAAGAACAGTGTACCCGTGCATAATAGCAATTTGAGTTTGCTGTACATGCTAAACCTAACTGCAAGTAATTTTCTTCATGGGTGCCTGTACTTCCAAGTAAGTAGGTAAAGATTATTATCAAAAGGATGGGCCTTATTTATCATGGCCTTACACATGCACCGACTCATCACAAAACAATAGCAGAAAGCAGCTGGTCAGTATGCACGCTCAGCAGCTTTCAGACAGCCCAGATTAGGGAGGAAGTGTTGGTAATCAAGTTTATCGTGTGCAGTTATGCAATTTCCATGTGTTTGGGCCTGATTCATGGCCTGCATGTCGAACCCAAAATACACCAAAAATGTTAGATTGAAAATACATTTTGGATGCAATAAAATAAAAAATAACAACTTAATCATTTTGGATATGGAAGGAGTGTCTAGAGTGAGAAATATGGCGACAAATGAACCAACATGCAGTGGCTGAAATGTAATGTTATGCATATGTGCACTTGATATTGATCGTCACTCCTTGGTACTCAAAACCTCAGTGTTTGAGCATGGGTACCACACACACTACACTGCAATTGTTTTTTGTTGGTTTCTTTTAGAAAGAGGAGGGAAATAACTTGTAGCTCTATGAACTGGTGCAGCTGACACCAAGTCAATAATTATAGTGTGTAGAAACACAAGAAACCTGAATACCAGCAGATCATTATCTCTCTGTTGAACATGTTTTTGAATTGGTAAAATTGTCCTCATTAACAGCAGTTAAAACTGAATAACTATTTACATGGAAACTAGCACCCTGTTCAGTTGATGTGATCACAGATGTACTCCAACTAGTTATTTCCAGATTTTTCATGGTCTATAGGCTCACAATGTGACTCCACCACAGTTGGCAGAGTGCCAAGGGTCAGATCTATGTGGTTAACATCGTAAGATCACATCTCTGCACAGCACTTTACAGTTTCCAACAATCTCTCGCTTGCCCTCAGCAGTGCTCCGGTTAACAGTATGCATTAGTTTCCCAACCAATGCATACAAAATAGTCATGTGATGCAGTTATTCCACTTATAGAAGGGAGCATTTTAGCATAAGATAAGGTCTATGTCACAACTAAAGTTAAAAGAGCAACTTAACTCTAAATCCACTTTTTTGAATTAGTAAATCATGCACACAGTCTTTTTATTACACTATCACTGGTCGCAGTCTATAATGAAAAAAGTAAAATCATTTTCCATTGTCCTGAGAAAATCCAATAACATTGTCCTCTAGAACATCAAAAATCTTCAAAAAGTCTATGATTCCCTGGAACACCATGCCTCCATAGTACAAAGTCAACATGGCAGCTGAAAAACTACTACAATCGTAGTGGTAGTCAATGCCAGATAGAATAAAAAAAAAGGCATCAGGTCATGTGGGTCAGTTCATTACATTGAAACAAGAGTTATATATGTACGGTAAATATGGTTCAATGAACTCTGGATGCCTGCCAGATGAAATATCTGGTCATTAAAATGACAGAAAATGGCTAAAATGCAGGAGCGTATAGAAAAAGCTGTTATGTTGCTCTTTGACTAGCTTTGTGATTTGCTAGTTGTTTTTGTACTTAATGAGATGGTCAGTGTCGGATGCCGCAATCGAAACCTTGTCACTTTGCACAGTATTTTGTAATGTCCTGAGTTTGACTTGAGGATTTAAATAAATCAGCGAGATGCATTCTGCTTTTGAAATATAACAATGCCTTGTCTAATTAATGACTGCACAAGCCATCAGCCTCCATGTTTACCCTACTCTGTGGAACATTATCTTCAGCAAGCTGTGTCATCTTTCAAGTCCTACTTGAGTATTTTTGGCAAAACAAGCTCAATTATTTCGAGAGATTAATTGCCTCTTAAAATCATGATGGAATTCTGACAAAGCGGGGCAACATTGGAGGTATTTTCACTCTCACTCTTGTTCCCCTTGTCTGGCTGCATAGAAATCAATTTTTGAAATACACACTAGCTCAAGTTCTATTTGCAGATGGAGCAGGGTTTGTGCATGAAAGCATTAGGGCCAAATCCATCACAAGCACAGGAGTAAGATGGGAAGAGGGGCGCCAGCCTTTACTCTACTCAGTGAGGGAAACTTAACGACAGAATCATATCGTTGGCCCTTTGGAGGATTCTGTTCTCTACGTTTTGGAAATTGGGCATTCCCAAATCCTCGATGCAAAGCAGAAAGAAAATTGAGCCTGGCGTGGTTGTTTATTTTATGTCATGTCTTTATTATAGAAAGACAGAAGGGTGGTTGTAAGTGGCAATAACAAACCTCTACACAATTTTGAATAAGCAGTCCACAGCAGCTTTCTGCGTGCATAAAGGCATATTTGTTACTTGCTATGGCAAATTGTGGTAATGTAATCTATCAACTTTGTTGTACCAGCGAGAGTGTTGCTGTTAACAGTACTTCTACATGCAGATGGTTCCATTTAGATGGAAGTGATGCCATGGAGCCAATATTCTGCATGCAGCGATAAACAGATCAGCTCTTGGGTAAACAGTTGCAGCTGCATTGCGTTTCCTATTCCGCGCAGATGAATGGGACTTTGAAGGACATAGGATGTGTTGTGGCACATGATTTAATCGGACAGCAAACAGTGCAATTTGATAGAAAACGATGGACATGTATTAATTATGCTTACTGGTGTAGAGGAATTTAAAATCTTGACATAGAAGAACACGTAATTCACAAAATATACATTTCGATAATCCATCAGACAGATATCAGTATTACAATAGCGCTAGGTTCCTGTCCTGATTAAAAGGGATGGGGTATTAAAAATGTATTTGTCATCAATCAATATTAGGCTGCATGCTGCCTAATTTCCTGTCTGATGATAATGCACTTGCCACATCTCATTTTTAAAATGTGCTATTGATTTTTCAAAATGACCAGTTAATGACCAAATAACTTCTGCCATATTCTTTTGATTATTTGTGCGGTTAACAGCTCTGCAGTCACCCACCCGCATGCCCCATGTCCTTGTTTCTCAAATGATTACATTACATAAATAATGCTTTAGGCCAGATTGTGAATTGGTACAACAGGACATTTGTTCCACCTCCAATATGAGCAGGCTATTTACAGCTCAGCTCACTGTGCATCACCTTCAATATTTAACAGAAAATGGTCCTAGTGCATAGACACTTGCCACGTTCCTAAACACAATATTAAAATAAGAGCTACAATAAAAACTGTTGCAGTAAATGTAGTAGTCCACACAGATTTTACTGCAAAAGCTCCCTCAACAGTCCAAAAAAAGGAAGAACAAACCAAAGAGTTAATAGCAACCATTAACAAATGAATGGCTACTTTGTTACATAAAACAAAAATATGTCTCATGAACCCTCTCAGTTGAACTTTTGAGAGTATCACTTTGCAAAGTGCCTAAATCTGATCACCAAATTGAAGAGAAGCAGCTCTAAACTCTGAGGAGCTATTGTGTGTTCGGTGCTGCACTTTTCATTTCCACTCTCATTTGGATGGCAGCGTGCTCCTTTAATGACCCCGCCCCTTTGTAAAGGAAGAAGAAGTTCCAAAAACACTCTGGTGGAGGAAGCGAACGTGAATGTGCAGGTTCTGAGTGGCTTAATCGTACACTAAACAGGCCAGTGTAGAAGGACACCATGCCTGGCTGCAGCCCTAATCGCCCTGAAAGAACATCTATGTGTTGCTGTTAAATCCAATTTCTGCTTAGCATTAATGCCCTCTGAGGGCTTCTGCCTTTCTGCTCTGAAGAACGTTATCGCCAGAACAGCCCAGGAGTGTGTGAGATACCATATTTGTTTTTTGTATCCCAATATTAAGTTTCCATTTTCCATCAGTGAAAATTTTGTGGTGATCATGAGATGGATGCAACCTCTTTGTTCCCTGAAAACATTTGAAACAAATTCCCTGCATAAATGGAGACTCACATCACATCTCCTTCCTCAAAAGGTATAAACACTGTACAAGATTGAGGTCAGCTCTCCTGCATATGTTCTCTCTCTGAATTCGTGTTATCATAACTTGATCTGAAAATGACAATCTCTTACTGCCTCTTATCTAACGCTAGTGTTAATGTATCCTGCATCATGCAGTGATTCTGAATAGACCTGACTTTGTCTTTTAACAGTATGGAAATTAAAAAAGCAGGCTGGCTTGTGGAATTCTTATTTTAAGCATGTAAATGACATAAATATAAGACTTTTCATTCCTTCTTAATAATAGGGCTGCTACAGTAGTGGATGTAGGCAATTGTGTGGGACACATGCATGGGCTGTCTCATCAGTGTGTTTTATGGGACTTTACTCAAGAGGATTAAAAACTCCTTAAGATGCTGGTATTAAGAGTTTTACAGTCCAACAGCCAAAGACTTAATGCTATTGGAAATGGTGACCGTTCCTAAAAAGAGCAGTGGGAACTTCATAGGGGGCTAAAGAGGGGGTAGGACTGAGCCTCAGCTAGTGATGCTATGCAAGCGCGAGTGTCCACAGGAAAAAAAAGAGAAGGCCTGATGGCTGACTGAGCGAGAGCTAGACTGGAAAAAGGGGGATTAGACCCTTGATTCAGGGAGATTCAACTTTGTGAGCTGAGGTGAAAGGACTTAGAATAGTCACCCATGCCTGCTCCAACCCTGCTTTGTCCCTCAAGACAATAGGCTTAGCCCCTCTGATCCACAGCTCTCTGGTTATGATCACAACCCATTACTAATGCACTGCCATTGCACTAAAGACAGCAATTTACTGATTGCCATCAATTGCAGATGTTGAGACAGTGCCTCTAGTCGTCCATTTTGCAGAGATTTGCTGTGATGTGACTGTGCTTGCGAGTGGAGACCCTCGGACCAGACTGCTCCGGATCCAAACAGATGAAAAACGCATACAGTAAGATGAATTGAGGAGGGGAATAAATGAAGGTGGCTGAAGCCATTTCATGTGGGGAATGAAGTAATATTGCACCGCATTCCAACTGCTTGGGCTGCGGCTTTAAATGAAACGCTCATCTTAAACGCTCTGGAACTTCATGCAAATCTCCAAGCTGCCCTCTGACCTGCAGACAATTGTAGGGCAGTAGAGAAAGCTCCCAGAGATTCCCTCCTGAACTCCAATTAAGGGGGCTTCACATTACTATACACAACAGGCTAGAGACGGGGCCAAAGCATCTGAAGCTGCTCTGTATGTGCTGCACATGGCATAGCAAATACAGTGAGAAAAGGTGATTAGGTACTGCAAAACGAGCCTTCTGAAAGTGGTGTGATTTGAAACACTTCATGATTACCACTACCAAGGACAGCACAGATAAAAGGAAGAGGAAGACAGGGAAAGCAGTGTTTATTAGACGTGTGGCTGTTTGAGTATATCCACTACAGCACATTACACTTCAAAGATTAAAGCCGGGGTGCCAATAAGCAAACGTGCATTGTTGGGCTTTTTCCAGACGGTGTTATCTTAACTGACCACTGTTCCACAGGAGGTGTAAAATTTGGCAGGTGCTCTGCATTCTAATAAAAAAGGATGCGGCGTTTATGATAAAAACGCAGCCTGCTCCACACATAATCCCGAGACAGTGTGAAACATACTGCGTAGTACACGCACAAGCAGTAAACCTGTATCACTACAGTGACAAAGGACTGTATTTACCCCTTGCAGTAAATACAAGCCAGGACACCTACAAATTAGGGATGAGGGTTTCTGAGGGTAAAAAAAAAGCTTAGTAGCTGATACATGAGGACAAGTCCCATAAAGCTTTCTGATTATCAAATTATTAGCTGAATAGTACAAACAGCACGTTGCCTCTTCAACAGCAACTTTGAAGTCAACTGTACTTTACTTTGTTCCACTGAATCTGACAACAACTGCATGCTACCACCTTTGAATTGGATTATAGTCGTTGCCTGAAAAGTATAAATGAATGCCCATTTCAACAAGAAATTACCATATGAGGCCAGGTGGGTCAGTGCTGATGAAGTACCAGAAGTAGTGGAGTTGCTTATTTGATTTCTCCGTACACCATCTTCTGAAGTAGACAGTTGTGAATGTGAAGTAGTCACTTAAATAAACAGAACACTTCATTTGAAAGGTCACAGGTGCTTATCAGCCTGGGAGGGCAGCTTGCTCTGTAGCTGGGAAAATGCTCTGAGAGGCACTGCAAAGAGAGGGACCATATGAAAGATGGGCAGTGACGGCAGGGCTACATACACCAAGAAATGCATAAAGATTTCACTTAAAGCTTGCCAAAGCACTTATCACCTGTCACTTTGACCGAGCATCTGCTTGCCAATCCATTTGAGTGCTCAGGTAGGTTGTCCTTTCTCCCCATCTCATCAGAGATGCATTGAAATTCAATCGCTTGCATGGAATCAATGGGTTTGCGGAGAATTACCTGAGCAGATTAGAGCTGGAGGCAGCTGGAGAGAGCTATCGTCTGATCATTCCAGCTTTTCCTGTTTGTTTTCCCCCGCACTTAAGCTAAATTAGTAATTATAGTCACACAGCCAATCTCACCATGGCCACCGCAAAGCCAAAGACACACCTGCAGAAGTGCCACAAACAAACAGATAGTTTTCTGGCACACAAACTGCGACAAGATAACAAGCAAAACTGTCTCTTTTGCAATTTTCATGTGAAACCTGGTGGAATTAAAGCAACCAACCAGCACAATCAAAAGTGTAAAACTGGAAATATTGTCTAGCGCTAACTGGTCTAACGGCATAGGCGGGCTGTATATGTCAAACACATCATGCAAAATCAGTTCCTTATAGCAAAAGTCATCATATTGCCAATTGATTCGGTGCATTTGAAAGCAGCACAGGAAGTATTAGACTTGGGGTTCAATAGCGTCGAATCAAATCTGAATCCACTATTGAATCTGCTTATCAAATCCTTTCAAACCCCTTATTGAATTGATTCTGATTTGTCTTTAAACATTGTTAAATAAAGTTGTTAATGACTTAAAATAAAAGTACAGAAACACTTCAACTGAGATGAGCTTTGATGAGCTTTGTGTTGGCTGAGAAAAAAGAAACATTATGATTTTGTGCAGAAACCTAATTAATGATTCAACCAGAGCGGTTTGAAATATAGACTGTTGACAAACATTTATCTTATCTCAATGACAATTTCATTATTAGGTTCATATTAATTAATTTAATTAATTTTAAACTAAGTTTGTCACACTGGATAATAAATTACTGCCACAAGCTCTGAACCTGATCGCTTTATCTCTGTATACTACAAATGTACTTTGAACTTTAAATCACACTTGACATGTCAGCGCATATATTTGTCTTCAACTTGGGTTACTCCACTTTTCTGTAAGATTTCGCTAGTGAGCATTTAGGCAGAAAAAAAACAGCAGGATCCAGGCGAACTGTAATCCACGCGGCCCTTTTCAGATGTGGAATGTGCCACATTGCTGGGTGTTACAGTGCTGCTGTGCTTACATATTTGGCATCTAACATTTGAGAGGCGGGTCTATGGCCGGTTTTCACATCTCATCATAGTGACAGCGCTGGCAGACAACAGCAGAGAGTTGGAAAACAATGATATCAAAGAGTGTCAGTTCGCTCACAGGCTGCACAGTGATGGATTTTCAAACTTATTTTGCAGTTTATTTCCATGATCAACAATCAATGTCAGCACTGAAGGAAGCTCGCTCCTCACGCGACAAGCAGCCATGTAGACACCCTTCAATTATTAGCTATGACATTCACATTCTGCTGGCTATTTTACAAAGGCCAACTCTGCTCAAGTATAGCTTATGGCTGCGGGCGAATTTCGACACATACTGTACGTGAAGTGCTTTGCTGGAGTTATATCCTAGAAGCAGCTGGCATGAGCGAAAGTTACAAAATTTAGGGGGACTTGGCTAATGATAAATGTGAGAGGGTTTTTTTTCCCCTCTCTTTTGCTCTGCACCTCAAAGGGAAAAGAAATCCTTAATCAAAAACCATTTTTTAAAATAGGTTCACCTGATGCAAGAGGGACTTCTCTACAACTTGAAATTGGCTCGTTTACAGTATTTCATGGCTGATTAAAGTGGCTTTATTTCCAAATGATAACAAATGAGAACTTTATCTCAGTGCAGTGGCATTATATCTCTCTTTAATATGTGTATTTAACCTTGGAGATGCTGTAGCCTTTCTGTTTAATGTGGTGGCATTAAATTCAGGCTTGAGCCGTGCTGAAGTGGAAAGCTCATGTCCGTTTTGGGTTGTTTAAGAGTCTTGACAGCGACAGTGTGCTCCCCTGGCAGGTCCTCGGTCTCAGCTAACACCTCTTTTGGCAGCGGGAGCTCCAGCTCAGGAGAAACCCAGACTGCTGTGTGTTTCAATATGACTGAAAGAGCCAACTGACAGTAGGTAAACACAAGAGCCAGTAGGGCTCTAAATTCATAGTGTGACCTGTTTCATATTCTATGAGGCACCATTCAAATGACCAAAGAAATCCTGGCTTAGAAAGTCACATTTCTAAGCAAACAGCTTGGCTATTGCTCACTGGGTGAACCATAAACACTGTCTTTCGCTATTCTTTCTCTTACAGACAGAAAGAATAGCGGGCCATGATATTGGTCTCCAGTCAGCAATGAAAAGCAGAAGGATATCTGAAAGAGTGCTTGGTACTGTTTGATTGTGCTATAAGGCTTTGATGTGTTTCATCCTCAGTACAATAACACCATACCATATTCCAAGTATATTGTGAAACCATAGACATTTGCTCGGCCAGCTTGGCCCTCTGAGGCTATGTGTCCATGCTGTTAGGGGTGACTCAGCCTGGGCACCATGGGAACATGGCTGAATGAACAAAGGCAGAGAGTTTGTTAAACACAGAGGGGCCAAGGTCAGCTGGCCATGTGATGTGGGTGGTAGTGGCGGCAATCAGATGTAGAGGGTCGACAGACTGGTTGCATGAAGGTAATAAAAGAACTTCTTTGACTTGACAACCTTACAGGGTGACCGCTGCAAGAAAACTTTTCTTTTGATGTAGTTAACTGACATCATGAGCAGAGAACCTAGCAGGCCTTATGTGGCATAAACCAATGCTTGACACTCGTATCCCCACAGTCATCCACAAGTCTCCCACTGACAAAAACAGACAGAGTGGCACAGGTAAACTGACGGCTGGATATGTGAGACGCCTCAAATGCCTGTCACACTGTGAGAAAAATCACACATTGAGTCTCTGTGGAGGAGTCCATGTCACTGCATTCAGAGGAAGCAGACAGGGGTTCAGCAGCCTTAGCCCCAATTATAACCCAGGAGATGACTGCACATCAAACAGAGCACTGTTACACTACAGTAAGGAGAAGAATGAATACTCTTCTATTACGTCTGACACATTCAGCTTCAGATCTGACGAATGACGTGACTGATCCCCGCCAACCCACTGACAGATCCGGTGACAGAAAAGAACTGTTACTCTGTGCACTTGTGCTTTTGCAGGAATAAGAATCTCCTGCTGGCACAGCAAACAAAGCACTTTGACTTCGCAACTGTAAATCACTTACGCCAGCCTTTAATTACTAACTCCATATAGGCTGAGATTTCGTTGGCATTTTAACAAGAACATTAAGATCAAGAGGAAACATCGTCGACCACGTTTATGAGCACGCTAATGTTGCTCTGTTATTCAGAATATGACAATATTCGGAATTCAATACAGGTCATGTAAACAGCTTTACAACAGTATTTTCCGGATAATTCTGAGATTATTTGGGGTTTTGGGAACATTCATTTGTACTCTTTCTTGTATGCGGCAAGATTGGAATATGTGTCTCAAGTGGGGTGTTAACTGCTGTTTGCAACATAGGGTCTCTTGCCTGTTTATGGTCAGCTCTGTGCATTGCCTTGCCAACAGTTTGCAAGGCTGGGGCACGCACAGAAGAAGAGCCCCCATTTCCAGTCAGCAGAAGAAAAGCACCTACTTAGAACATTATGAACGGCTTCAACAGGTTTTTGAATATGCACAAATATCGCAATGCTGACCTTTTCAAGAAGGTGGTTGAGCAAATGAGAGCGGGAGGCTGTGTTTGTTTATCTGAGTATGCAAGGCTGCATGTGAACGGGAATACTAGTGCAAAAGTCATTTTCATTTACCGTGTAAACAGCTTACAAGCAATATTTCCTTTTAAAAAAAGGGACAGGAGACTGAATATTTTGTGCATGTAAACGTAGTCACTTTGAACAATAGATCAGGAGATCAGAAATGAGCTGCTCAGTCTGCACGGCAAAGTCGGAAGCGAGTACGCTCTTGTGGATAAACAGACAGGAATAAAAAGAGGCTTTCTCAAGGGAATGCTGGATAATTCCCAACTGAGCCCACCGTCTCCCACCCACATGCACACGCACAAAAACAGAAGAGTGAGAATATTCATTAGGAGGATACTGAACTCTAATTAAGCGAGGTGGAAGGAACGCACGCAGGTGTGGGCTGCACCTGGTTTCTTAAAACCCTTGCTTTTCCATGTTGCAACCACACTGGGATGAACACACTCTCCCTTTCTGCAGCTGCAACATCACTCTCAGCCCACAACCCTACTGCTATCGACCTGACACCCTGCGTTTCCGTGCTTCTCGTAGTGCTCCTCTAAGGCGCTGGTGCAGGCGTAAAATGTGACCCAAATGGGAACCCATTCACACAAATGAAGAGACCCAACACACCAGGAGAAGACCCTCCTCCTGCTTGACTGGTGGATAAATTCCTGTTGGTTGGCTCCAGCTCTTCAGCGCAGACAGAAGAAAAATGTCCACAGCAGAGTAAAAAGACCACATGTAAAAACACAGCTGCTTTTTTCCCCTCCTTGAGAATCAAAGACGTTACCAGTCTTCTGATATTTTACTCCAGTCCTCTCCAGAATCAACTCAACAAGCAGAAACATCTAGCTACTGTAGTCTGGCAGCAGGAGAAGCTGCTGGAGATTGATATCAGTCCACGTTATGATCAGCTGTTAATGCACTCAACCTTTAGAGGCCAGTGTCATTTTTACAAGAGCTGTCCTGGAAACACCCAATACAGCTTCTATGGCTAACAGGCCATTTTGGGAATCACCTGTTGCAATGAAGTCAAATCGAAGTCTGTCCAAGTGTCACTATGTGTGTGTGCGCTTGCGTCGCTGTGAGTTAGTGAGAGCATGTGTTTTATCAGTTGCTGCCGCTTGTTTGAACGGAGCCATGATGAAAGCCAAGACAAACACAAGGGAATGTCAACCGAGAACTTAAGTCAACAGACGGAGGCTCAGCTCTGCCGGGGACCCCTGAGAGAGAGGCCACGCCCTCAGACACAGCACCGGGTTGTCTCTCCACCAACCTCCACCGGCAAGACAGGGAGATACTCCACGCAGGGACGGCTATCATCTCTGATAACGTGTTACGACATGGGAGGAGAAAGTGAATTAGGAGACAGAGAGAAGGAAGCAGACAGAGACAAAAAAAAAAAAAGCTCATAAAGAAACGCTGCCAGGCTCTTCTCCAAGCAGAGGCGAGTCAGCTCAGCATACAGGATTAAAGAAGGCAGGGGATAAACACTGTCCAAACACACCACTGAACAAGTACCACTAGAACATGTCCATTTCCGTTCTCTGCTGGTATGAAAAAACAAAACACAATTAGAAATCTTCCTAGCATTTTAAGTGGAGTAACTGATGCAGGCAAAATATTCAAGGCGAGCTGCAAGTACCCGCTAGGAACACTTTGTTGAGATTACAGCCTCATATTTTTGGTCTGGTAATGTACTGTGAAGGCAGGGGAAGGGCAAATGGTAAAGCACGCTGGGCAAACATCTAGCCCTATTCAAGTCAGAGCTGAAGCTTCACTTTTTTTTCTTTGTCCGTTTTTGTGTGGGAAGCCAGTAGAGTGGGCCTGAGTCCCTATTGACTCAATGTGCTGAGACGTTTTCCCTTTTACCAATGCTAAAGTAGGCATGAGCACTAATCCTTAGGGGTTAAATGGAGCCTCCTCTGGGGTTTCCCGATCCTGAGAGAGCCGGGGGCGGCTGCCGCTGCAGCGCACACAGAACTTTAATGTATTTGGCAGAATTTTGGCTCAACTTTTACAAACTACAAAGGAATTCCTGCTCAAAACTTAGTAATGCAACACTGGAAAAGAGTTAAAGAAATTCATGTGGGGTATGCATCTGCTTAATTCAAGGCTTCCCATTGCAGATACTCAGGTGATAGGCATGAATAAGAGAAACGCTGCTGATGACGATAATGATCATGAAATTTTAATGCTCACGTTGGGGAAATTAGGTCGCTGGAGCAGCAAAGGAAAAGTTATAGATGAAAACTGAAGAAGTACAGAGAACTAAATGCCAAACAATTCACATGTACAATAAGAGGACATAGGTGGAGCACTGCAGGAGATAAAAATCGGAACTCAGCACCTGTATTGCAGGTTAGAAGCTGTAACAAACACCTATCCTTGCAGCTGCTCATGTTATCAGTTAGAGTATATTGTTAAACAATATGAAAGATGTTGTACAGAACCCAAAGCCATGAAGAAAGCTTTAGAAGCAGTCCACATGGTCATAAAAAAGACATGGAAATGTCTTTTTTAAACTGCCAAAATGGGTATAGAAGAAAAGCTTTTGCAAATGATGCAGTCACAGTGACAAATGTTTCCAAAAAGGAAATGCCGGCATTTTCCGCATTAACGGTGACCTTTCCAAAGAGAAGGCTTTTTTCAGAGTCTATTGCAATGTTATGCAGAAACTTGATGCAAGCAGCTACAATTCATTCAGTGCAAGGACTGCTGGCCAATAACACCAGCCAGAGAAAAGGACCATTTCCATTTCAAATCACAGCCATTTTCACACCAACACTGAGACTACATCAGCAGCTGCCAAAGTCTGGCAGCTCCTGCCCCCAGTGTTTTTCCCGATCGCCGTGTATAAATTCACATCTCTGTTATTGCCTGTGTGATTGATGTTGGTTATAATGACACTACTTCTATTTACCCAACACATCTACCCATCTCCTCTCTCGGCGATTTGCTGGTTGACTTCCTCTACCTTTTACAGGTTGTCTTTGATGGGTCAGCTTTAAGGAGTTCTTACTGGCCTGTGAAATGCCACAGCTTGGTCTTCATTGTTCATTTGTGAAATTGGAGCATGGAAAGGTATATTTCAAGGCTATGATTTGTAAAATGAAAAGCACTGCACCTGGGTCCAGAGCTTAAACAACACTAAAAATCTATTTTTTTAATGTTGTTTCTCTGCTAGCACAGACATACTTCAAAGATTGTAGAACTTCATAATGATCCTGTAGTCAAGAGCAACGGAAATGTTTAATTTCATCAATGCTCTGCTTTTTGTCATGCTGTGCAATTATCAGCCCTGATGGCAGGTAAAATCTCCTTTTCTCCTCCGAATGGGGTTTTGGAGAATTTTACTAATTTTAGAAAGGGCTGGGGAGGTCTTTTTGTCACCTTTGCCTACATGGTGTGTCTAAATATTACACAAAACTGAATTCAATTTATTTATTCTTGTATTGGACATGTAGAGGAGGAGCATGTCAATGTCCAAAAAGAACATAAACACTCCTCGTACACCATGCCGAAGTCCTCCCACCCCGTCACCATCACCACGAATGTAATACACTCCAGCACACAAACACACCTCTTCCTGCAGATGGTTAACCTCAGAAACACCCCAGTAACAAAAAGAGGGTCTACTCCAGTTACTCCGCATTTAACCGAAAACGTGTCTTTCAAAACTCCACCACAAGCACCTTAAACTCTGGCACTAATAGGAGGGTAGGCGGTCTACGAGTGCTTCTTTCAGGAAAGTCATAAACGTCCCCTTGACTCAACTGGTCCTTTTATTCCCCCATCATCCCGTTCTATAGGCTTCCTTTGAATGTGGCTCTTGGCTGCAGAGGAATACGACATCTGATATTCAAGTCACTCGGGATGAGTGCTGAAGACCTGGTGCCAGACGCTGAGACGCAGACACCTCCCTGTTGTTGGGGTGGTTGGAGGTGTTAAATGAAAACACCTTCAGGTGGAGTTAAATGCCAATTAACTGGCTCCAATTCCTCCGGTTTTCACAATACCTTAAACCGAAGACGCTTCTCGGCACCACAATGATAAAATGTCAGCATAAGTACTCCTGGATAATGAGGATGTATTTCAAGCAAGTGACTGAAGAATCAGTTCAGAGTCGAGCACTGATGTTACAAGATCGCTCTGAAAAACACAGCATGAACATATAAAATTCTCTTATTGCTTTTGTACTTTCCTCACAGTTATTTATTGTGTTCAGCGGCGGAAAGAAAACAGAGATGAGAAATCATTAAAAAAGGGTAATTTTTAGATGTGACTCATGAGAGTAAACAGAGTCGTGCAGATCATAGAGACAACAAAGTCAGAGTTAGTGTTTGGCATAGATAAGTGAACACTTTGATCAACGATGGCAGCTCTGTGTGACGAGACGTCCCGTCTTTAGTGCCCCCCTTCTCTTTGCTCAAAATACTGTTGCCTGTAAACTGCACTTCCTGTATGTGCTCCAATCAAGAGGGCCATTACGGACTTTGAGGTCTCATACAATCTATCTTATCTTATCTAAAAAGAGCAAAGACTTGGTTTGCTTCACTAGATAACATTAGCCCTGACTTCCTCTCCTTACAGCTCTAAACCCTGACTGACCCTTTCATAAGACGCTCAAACTCCTAATCTGAAAGACTAAAACACTGAATTCACCCATATACTGAAGGAATGTCTGTCTGTCTGTCTGTCTGTCTGTCTGTCTGTCTGTCTGTCTGTCTGTCTGTCTGTCTGTCTGTCTGTCTTCAAGGTTCTGTCAGCGCTTGCACAAGCATAAAGAGTCCATAAAGAGAAATGCTGCCATTTAACTAAGGCTGGAGAAAAGATGCTAAGTTGGCTAATTACAGATTTAGTGCAGGAATAGTAAACCAGTTACAAAGCAGGAGAGAAGAGCTTCAATTAGCCACATTAGGGATGTATGCTGGACTGTGAAAACACTGTATGGTAATTCTATCTTTTATCTCCTTTATTGTGCTGATTAGTGCAGCGGAGTGAGGGGGTGCTCTCTCTAATCTGATCACAGAGCATTGTGTTTGGGGTCATTAACCTATAGGAGGTCCTAAGGTTGACAAGTCAGCTCCTACCCCCCTCCACCTTTTTTATGGAACTCGCTCATCCCTGAGTTCCTCTGTCTCTGCAGACAACACAACAGCAACCACAAACAACCAAAGAAAACAAAAGACGAGGGGAAAAACAGCCGACGGAGCAATCTGCATGGCTTGTCATTCTTCCACAAACACAAGGCCCAAATGACTACTGACCGAGGCCCCTGGACTTGCCTAAGCAGCAGGATGTCGGCCTCTTTAGTCTCTGTTGTTGTTGGCTCTTTTCTTTCTCTGGGCTGCATCCTAGTCCGAAGAGATGAATGGGTCAACCTATCCTTCAACATCTGGCATCTGCATCAGAAAAGACCAGTACCTTACTGTATGGCCTAATAGCAACCCTGCCCATGGTCAGGCCCTGGTTCATATAACTGACATCAGCAATCACATGCATAAAGATCCAACAAGCTCCATCAGTCAAAGCTTTTTCTTGCCAACCATTTTGGGCAACACCATGATGCCACATTTACATCTACACAAAGCCACACTAATGAAATCCAACATCTGTCTACATATTTATCCATTCACTGATTTTTTTTTTCCAAAAAGCTTTTTTCTATCCCTGTCACACACATTATACCCTCTGCGAATCAAAAATGTGAATACTCAAGCATAACCAACAGCACCTCTCATCCGCAAATCCTAGTTAAACTGTTGTGATACTGAAAAGCTGCCTGTCAGGATGGCAGAGCGGAGATGAAAGGCCCACAGCAAAGATCGCTGCTGATTGCCTGCAGAGGATGAATATGCAAATAATGCAGAAGGTAAATGAAAAACAAAGCGGGGGGTTTTGGCAGCAGCCTTTTACATGTTCCCCTTTATTTGGCATCGGTTAAGAACACAGAAAGTCTATCAATAATGAATTCCAGTCAGAGCAAGGAAGGAGACATGAGGGGAAATCAGTCTCCATTTTCCCCTGTGAGCCCCTGAGCAGTTTTGGGGCCTATTGTGTTTCACACAAGCTTTTCAGTGAACACATACTCAAGCTTAAGTGACAGATGAACGGAAAATTGAGGGAGATAAAATAATACCCATAAAACCTAGCTTACCCAATCAGACTGGGTCCGCGTGATTTGGCATACAGTGCAGAAAGTAGGGCACCACAGTCTGCCAACTGCAAGCCCTAACTATTGACCAGCAAAGCAAAAAAAAAAAAAAAAAAAAAAAGGAAATCAATCATCTGGTCAAATGTCTGTCATGACGGACAAAAACTGGGCTCAGGGCAGTCTGATATAGGAAAAGACCAAGCGCACAGTTAACAGCTGTTTTGTTGCCACCAGAGCCAAAAGGCACTTTAGCCACCACTTAGCATTTCAAGTGGCTTAACATATTTAGCTATCTTCACAAACGCACACAACAGAGTAGGAAACAACCTTTGTGTTGTCTAAACACCATGAAATTGGCCAGACAGACTAGAGTGCATCTTTGGGAAAGGAGGGCACCCGACCCCTTGAACGAAAGATGGACAGGGCAACAGATTTTCGCTGGTCTTGAGATAACAGAAACCCAACACCCTGGTCCTCCAGTGGGGCTCTTTGTACGTCTGAGAGAGGGTCAATCAACAGCTGCTGACAGATGTGTCTGCAGTAGATCTAGGAGAGGAAGCCACAGTGAGGTCATGCACAGGTTTCTCTGCTCTGTGCCCCCAGAGGGAAGACAGGGATCAAGTCAGGATGTCCGAGCCTGACCTTTTCTCACCTCTCACCTGGACTAATATGATAAGATAGTTAAGCTCATTAACAAAGTAACGAAGCATTAAGCCTCGGTGAGAAAGTTCACAACACAACAGGATGTTTATTTCATACAGATCTGCCTCAGAGTGAGCGGCGAACAGGCAGACGATTTCTATTTGTCTGGAAATCCCATTGTATTTCAAACAGAAGTGAGAGGCACTTTAGCTAGAAAGCAAACAAATCTGAAAAACTCCACTAGAGGTCTAAGCAGTTTTGGCAGATGCTCCAAGCTTAAGTGTCTGTTCAATTAGGCACTCCAGTTAAGATGGCAATCATGGTTTAACAGTGTGCCGATGTGTTGAGGCCGGACTTGGAACACATTCTGTCCTGGCAAAAGAAGTGGGCATGGGATGTCAGCGGTGGTCAGACACTTGGACAGTCGCTCTTGTGTGGTGTGCACTATCCTAATGAGGCAATAACAATTGCTAGGAGTAGAGGTCCATATCAGCTCATGAGCAGACAACGGGAGAACAGAATAGAGAAGGAGAAGTGGAGCGTAAATGCTCATATTAATGAGCTGTGTTTTTGTGTGCACGTCAGGAGGTGAAACACATGAACAGCATTTTCTTTAAGCATGTTAAGTCTTTACGCATTGAAGAATACTGCAAGGTCAGGCTTCTCCATTCACCTGTCAGTAAAATATCGTCGGGTCTTCCTCATGGGCGACTGGACACATATATCAGCTATCGGCGGTAAGCTGAGTCCATTGTTGTTTTTTTTGTGTGATTTTTGTCATTTTATTTTGTTGATTTAATAGTCTGCCACTGAAGGACGAGTGAGAGCCTTTCACAGCACAAAGAGCCCCCTGGCCCACTGCCCGCCACACACACACATCTGCGCAAATATAACATATCACCCAACCAGCCGCACTGTGTCTCTAATGCTACTTTACTGACAAAATTTGTTCTCTTGCTTTACTAATAGTCATTAATTGCTACAGCTGCAAGTTGAGTAACATCTCTCTCACAAACCTGTTTGTTTACTGCAAATGAAAGCAGACCTTCCAGGCATTCACAACTGAATAGCATAATGGGCCAGAGTTGATTAACAAAAAGTGGTATTTAGTGAATGACATGCAGGAGAGGAGTCTCCCCATTACACAGACAGCTGTATGCATCACACAGATCTAATCGTTGAGCCACTGGCATTGACAGGAAGCTGCTGAACGGAGCTGCTCCATTGCAGCTCAGTGCACCGGGCTGTGGCGGCTGCCTTGTCAGGTAGCCGGAGGGGGAGACACTGTGAATGACGCAGGGCAGGAGAGAGTGTTGGCTGGGTCATCTCTGCTGGACAACCCTTTGACTAACAGTGTGACTCACTGCTGCTGTGGGCCTGGAAGGGGGCAAACCCACTGTTTGGCTTCATTTAAACATGAAACCAAAGAGGGTCAAACAGAGAGCAGGACGTTCAAAAGTCAGGTGGTTCAGGTGTGTCAGGGTAACTCTATGCACACAAGCACGGAGGTAGATACATACACAGGACCAAATTCTTTTTGGAAATTATTCTGGTTCACTGTGACTGCTTGATCAAATATTCATGACCTGTCAAAGTTTGAATGTGTTTAAGTGCTTCACACACAGTAAAAGGCAAGGTTTTTATTGGCACAAAATAGGTTGGGTTTACAATTCTCTCTTTCAGAAAACAGCCCCCCAAAATATTTGCAAAGTCTAGATAATACAGATAATTAAGAACACCTGCAACAGAGATAACACGGCCCTGATACCAAAAAACTAATCATAAATGATCCTGAGACATCTCAAACAAATCTCAAATAAATATGCAAATGAAAATTCAAAGAGAGCTGCCAAACCAGTCTTAATCAAACCACTGCCAGCGACAGGCTCTGTGTACCTGCCGTCCTCACCAACACAAGCGCACACACATGCAGTGCTGTGCATTTCCACCTTTTCTCCCTCATCCTCTCTTTTCCTGCCAGTGAGCACGGCTTTCCAACCAGTGGCCGCTCGCTCCTCTTAAGTGCACGCATCTGACAAGGAAGCGAGTGCCTTTCCCCTTCCCTCCACTCCCCCTAGTGTACCCATCCAACACTGCATCGTTCGTGTGCATCTCCCAGAGAGAGAGAGAGAGAGAGAGAGAGAGAGAGAGAGAGAGAGAGAGAGAGAGAGAGAGAGAGAGAGAGAGAGAGAGAGAGAGACCCCTCCCCCGGATGACATCAGTGCTCTACTGAAGCTCGAGGCAAACACAACTCCACATTAGTATTGAGATCTACCCGTTCACCTATTTCCTTGCGCAGCCTACAGATGTGTATGTGTGTGTGTGGGCGCCAGTAAACATCGCAGTGCTGCTACAGATAAACTCCAAACAGCTCTAGCCTTGTCAGTCAGAGAAGGTTTGTTGGAGTTTTTTTTTTTTTCTTTTTGTTGGGGTTTTTTTTTTTGGATCTCAATTTAAATCCTCATAGCCTGGATTGGATTATTATTTTTTCCCCCCGTTGTGAACCCCAATTTAAGAGGATACCTGTTACTTTCCATTTTTTGGTTGATTATAGAGGTAAGTGCGGTTTTGTGCTGCTACAGTCCTGTTGGGAATGCATCCTTTTCATCTTTTTGGATCTTCTCGCTGGCAAACGGAATTCAAAGCCATGCGGAATCCTCAGGAGTTGCTTGTATCTAATTAGTTGCCCTCTTTTCTCCCCCTCTTCCTTTACGTTTTAATACTCGGCCCAGGCGAAAAATACTGTTTCTCTCTGAGGTGACTGCCTCACAGGCGCTTTCAGAGATAGTAAAAAAAAAAAAAAAAGTGGGTGCACTTTTCCTCCAAACAACCTTAAGCTCTTCTATTACTTTACGCACTGCAAATCAATCTGCTCATCTTGTCCGACACAAATCAGACTTAAACAGATAATTCATGTCTCTCGTCACCTCCAGCCCCCCCTCACGCCTGCAACTTGCTGCTTCGACCCTGCGCTGCGTCCCTCTTGATTCTGCATGTATCTAACAGAGAGCACAAACACCAGGTCTCCTGTTTTTTCCCCCTCTCCCGTTTCACACTCTGTCTGTAGAGATGAATTTCTTGTTGCGACATGCTGAATTTGCTTTTTGATCACACTCTTCCTCCGCCTCAGTACACCGGTCAAAACACGGGAAAAGCACTTAGCAGAGCAACAGGGACGTCTGAAATCTTTCCGTTCCTGACTTCAGCCCTCGATGTCTCCAACCCAGTGGGGACAGAATCGGTGGTGAATACGCAGACTTGATAGGATTAGGGGACCGTGTGGTTTAGTCTCGGTGTCGCAGCCCGAGAAGACACCCCGGTGAGCAGCTGAAATTGCAGCGCACATCCCGCGGAGCTGGACGTGAAGGGGGCAGCTGGAGAAGCTCCGCTAAATGCGTCTCCGGCGTCACTGTCTGGACGCCTCGGACCAGCTCCTTTTCATAACCTCCTGCATTCAGATATACTGTGTGCAACTGGAAGCTTGTCTGCGAATAATACCGACGGCCCCCTCCCTCAAAAACAAACCTCACATACGCTGTGAGAGCTTTAGGGCGCAGTCATGAAGCTCCCCTGAAAATGCACAAAATAACATGAATTGAAGTTTCATGAGCACCAGTTTGCACATAAGCAGCGGCTCATTTAACGCAGGCAACATACGGCACCGTTACACTGACAATGCCTCCAAACAACTACCTGACATCTGTGCGCAGTTGCAGCTCTGACATGACTGTCATATTAATAAGCCTCCAGAAATAAACGCGTTAATACCCTCGTCTCCTTTCTAATGTCAGTTTATCATGCTACTGAGGTAAAAGTGCGCTGCTCGTTTCCTCTCTCCATGCAAACCTCATATTTACCCCATTAGAACAATGCAATGAAGTGTGCACCTTCAATTCTCATGCACTGTATTTAAGCTGAACGCCTTATTGGCAACACCAGGACGTGGCCAGTTATTAATCCAATTTAACACAGCCTTTTATCTTCATGAGAAGATAAGGTCACCCTGGCTTTAAACAATGACTGATATATGGGCTATTTATATATGGTCACAGCCTGATTACAGTAAATCACTAATAGCGTAGGCAAACCTGGCTTGAATTGTCAAGCATCGTAACGGTAGCTCTTTGTTGTTCAGCGTGTTTGAGAGACAAAGAAATAAATAGCCTGTTAAACACGGCAGACATGAGGACAGACCCAATTGTCTTCAGTGATGACTGCCTGAGGCAAAAGTCCCCAGTCAATTGCTTTCAGAGGGAATTCACATTGCAGATTAACAACTAACCAGGTCACTACAGACAGAATCATGTATTCCCAGAAAGTTAAAGCATGAAATATGAATGACAAAGTAATACTAAGACTTTCAGAACTACCAAGACACATTTCAGATTCAACACAGTCCTGTGAGGAGGCCTAATTCAGTTCTTTTCATTCTTTATTTAGCCTCTGATCTTTTAACATCGATTCCAAGCTTTAAGAGGCAAATCATTTCACGGTGCTTACTAAAAGAGAAGGTGTAAACACGCTGCAGAGCATAAATATCACAGGAGCAACCTTTGCAAACAATATGACTCAGGGAAAACTGCAGATGAGCCAGTAGTGAGGTTAACAAATCTGTGTTGTAGGTAGGTGTCTGGCCTGTGCTTGTTGGGCTCCTGTGTGGAACTTAACATGGGTATCCAGTGTTTTGCTGTTTGCTTGTCACATACAGACACACACACACGCATTTCATTTTGCAGTGCCTACCACCCCCATGTGGGGAAAAACCACTGCAGCTGCTACAGATCTCTCCTTTCAGGCTGTTACAAAAGAGAGACCCCCGTCTGTCCCAGGCCTCTCTGTGCTCTTAATGGGCCAGCAAAAGTATCATCTGTTCAGCCCATCTAAAGACAGCGCCAGGAGGCCACATACCAAATCTGTGAAACTATCAGAGATTTTCTCCCATTTTCTCTCCGGTCTAAACGTGTTGAGTGTCCCTGTGAATTCAGATGTGACCATGAATGTTCCATTGTGTCTCTGCGCCACAGCAGGCCGCTGGCCGGTGTCTTCACGTACAACTTACTCATATGGAAATCGGTGGCAGACGAACGCTGACAAAAACTCACCTCGTGTGAGAGCAGAGAATCACGAAACCAAGAAATTAGATCCGAGAAAACACAAGTGGACATTTTGCTTTCCTATCAGATCAGCTCCAACTGTCCTTCCCCAAAATAAGTCCATTTATTTGCATGATCATACGGTCATTAATAATTCATGTTTTTCAGCCTTATTTGAGCTTATCACCTTGCCAAGCAATGTTGCAAAGAAAACACATTTTCAAATCCAAAATCTGCTTTAAAAAAAAAAAAAATCAGATTAACATCATTATGTGCAATCAATCATAATTCAAAACTATATTATGAATTAGAGTGAATAATCAACAACAGATACAAACAACATTGATTTCCCAATGGAGAGCTCTGCTGTGGTTCAAAATTAATTTCAGGGCTCATGAATAATTTAACAGCCAGCCATTACTACTTCTACAGCTCTCTCCCCCTAAATGCAGCCTGTGTAATATTATTCTGTATTTTACGGAACTAAAAGTCATTATAATCTGCAATACTTTTGACAGGCATGAAATTGTTTCTATTTGAGTTTTTCCAAAGCCTTTCTTGTGCAGCGTATGACTAGGGGGCACAAAGTCTTGGGCTCTGTTATTGCAGACTAATGTGCATTTATGCGTGTTTAGCTCACAATGGCTATCAGTGTCCAGCTTTGTGTGAACCTCCCACGCTCTCCACTGAAAGGTAACTAGCTGTATACACACGCACAATTTTACCAGGATGCTCAATTTAACTTTGCCAGTTCGGATTAAATGAAGCAGAAGTCACTTTGACTGCCAGAGAAATCTCCTGTCGGCCGGCAGAGCTTATTAGAACGATGGAGAAAGACATCCATCACTAAAAATGTTTAGCCTCCATTGCTCTCAAAATGATTATGTGCACAGGAACATAGCGTGCGTGTGTGTGCAGCTGCGTACTTTCACATGTTTCTTACAAAATTGGCTGTATTAATTAGAGGAATTTTCATATTGCCTCAGTATAATGTTTTAATACGTAAGCCCCCTCTGTTGAGGCTACAAGGTCCACATGCTTGCCTTGTAGCAAACAATGGAGAGGGGCCACTCTCCTGAAATCCGATGAGCTTGGAAAAAAGAAAAAAAAAAAACAGCCCAGCACCGAGGCCTGACTCTGCTCCTCGTAAAGTTTGCAAGATGTACATGGTTCAAAGCAGGCGTCTGATAAATCACCCACAATACAGCATGACACTGAGGCTCTAGATACATTATACTACAGTATGTTTAAAATAAATACAAATGAATAACCATGTCTGTTGTCCCTTCCACTGGACACCGATTCTGTTATCTCGGCAGGTAAGAGAGATGCAGTGGCCAAAAAAGGCAAACTCACCGGAAATGTTGCACCGTACCATATATGGGGTTATTTATGCAGAGAATCATCCTGTCTCACAACCCTAAAAGCCTATTATTCCTGAGTGCAGATAGGTCTCTGCCGGGTTCCTTTGATAAGACAGAAATGCAGAGGCTATTACTTCCCTTTATGTAATACTAAGAATTCAAAGATTCAAATCAAGACTACATACTTAACAATATTCAGACGATGGAGAACTTTACAAAATGAGGTGAAAAGGGATATTTAAAATTGAAATAGCTTGACTAAGTGCTGCATTAAAAGTTCATTCCAACAGAGAGACAGCACATATCCTTCTATCATCCTGCCATTTTCTAAAACTCCATTACCAAATTTCATCTTTTTTTCCCCCGTCACACTCCTTTATTCCAGAAGTTAGTAGAGGTCACATCTGGTGCTTTTTCCCCAGACTCTAATCTACTACTAATGTAATACTGGACTGAGGGGCCATGTTTAGATGGAACAGAAGGAAGGGGGGCATTATTATTAGACAGCATCTCAGGAGTTGTAATCGAGTTACAAGCCTCTCAAATTCCCTAATCTTCTCCTTGTCATGGGCTACAACTGTTAAACGGCTGCTCCCCCCTCGTTACTAATTTCGCTTTACATGTTTTACAGCAAACAGTGGCAGCCAGCAGGTCACATGGATGGTTACGTATAATGACACAAAGCTATTGTGTTGCAAGAGGAAACGTAACATTTTCTTTGGCAAAGGAAATTCTATTTTTACAAACAGAAACAGCGTGCACAGAATGTATAGAGAGGATAGGGTGGGGGCAAGGGGTCATGGAGAGGAGCTGGGAGTGACTGGGATGGATGCAACAGCCACCCTCTTCTCCATGCAAAATTCAAATGGCCGTCGTTCATCATGTGTGCTCTGTAACGATGTAATTCAGCACTGAAGGGATTTGGGTTTCCTCTTACGTAGACTTGCGTTGTTTTTAAGATAGCGAAGACTGCATTTTTTAGGGTCTCGGTCTCTTGTAATACACCAAAAGCTCAGCTAGGCAGTGAAGTGGACTGAGTAGGGCACAGGGGCTCCACCCTCAGCCATTGTGTTGTGGTCTAGATCACTGTTGTCTTTCATATGCACACATTCTTTCTTGTATCACCATAGAAAAGAAATGTGGCCTGTTCAACTAGCAGTACGTTAAAGGTCAACAGTCTAAATCATAGGCCAGGAGGAAGGGTATTTCTAAATAAGAATATCACAATGTAAGGGAGGTCAGAGTTCTTTATCAAACACATTCCTAACCTTAATTAGATTTCTTTTTATGTTTTCTATCAATTGTGGAAGATTACTCTCCCATTGCCTTCAAACATTATTATGTAATTTCAGAATGGGTGCGCTGAACATGTTTGTCTTTGGTTATTTTTCAGAGCCCCATCCCATGTGTGAGGAGGGCACAGTATGAGTCAAGCTGCAGAAGCGTGAGGGGAGGCTGCGTCCAGAAGGATAAGCACCTCGTCCTGTTTTGCTCCGTAGAGGAAAGGAAAGCATTCGTTATCGGCTTCAGGAGAAGGGACCAGAGCCCTGGATTAATGTGTATACAGGCTCGACAAGGGAGCAGAGGATTCTGGGCTACCTGAAGACCTGGAGTACACAAGTGAACAGGCCTGGATTGAGCCTGTGGCACAGGGGGATTGGCATGGCTCAGACCAGCTTTGTGTCAACTCATCATGCCTGTCGGGCCTGATTGCAGAAAGGAGCCTTTGCTAAAGCTCACCCCGTCGTACACACGGATCACTATACAACACCCCAAAAATCTCATTTGCAGTTATGGCTGTTGAGCTTGACAATTTCAACGGCCATTAGGATTTTTAATATTACCTGAGAGCGCATTCTTTGTCAGTGAGAGGGGATGCTTTTTCTCCAGGCTTATCTGCCATGGTAAAGGCATTGAAAGCATGAGCCTCTGACAACACAGAGGAGGTCATCGTCCAAACAAGGATCAGCTCAGCAAACACTGACCAGGTCAGGATATCACCAGAAACCCCTCGGACAAACTTTTCCTTTCAGGAAGGATAAGAGGAAATTCAAGAGGAAATCTTGATTGGATTTTTGGTGGCCGGAGAGGATTTACCACGTCGTATAAATCAGGTATGACAAATACGGATGGCTTTGCTTCTTTCCACTTCACTGATCAGACCACAATTTCTAATGAGACGTGCAGGAAGGGAGGTGATGGCCAGATTGCATAATTAAAGCAATAAATCAGTATTATCCTAATTAAAAGGTAACTACACATTGATAGTGAAGAAAGAGACAGACAACCAGACGGCATCTTATGCTTTACACCACGGTTTTGTTCATTTCAAGGCCATCCACCATAATTTTATGAATTGTGAAACGTAATGCTAAATTTTTCAATATGTAGATTTTTCCAAACAATTAAACCCATCACAATTACAGCAAAGATCATTAATTAATAGTTTTGTGCTAGATTAAATAAAGCTCACAAATTTTATCTCCCCCTCCCCCCTAAAACTGTTTCAGAAACAGAGATCTGCTTGGATCTCAATGTGGTAAAGACTTTAATTAGGGGAGAGAGATTTCTTTTTTACCTTGTAAGAGGCCAGTTAAACTCCAGAATTTGAATGGTGAAGGGCATGGGGAATGATCTAACAGGATTTAAGAGTATGTCGGTTCCACAACAGTTCATCAACAAAGCCTGACTTTGTTCACCCTCGTGGTCTGAAGCGATGAATGGCAGCCTTGAGATACAGAAACGTGTAAAACAACTAGGGAACGCTATTACATTTCACAAGTCAAGGCCAAAAAGCCAAAGCACAGAGATTCAATTCACAGAGCTCACAAGTTGGAACATTTCTGATGAAAAGGAAGAAAACAAAAAGTTGTTCTATTTCTAATGCAGGTTACTTTTTAAACTTCAAACGCTCAGAAATGTATAGATGATGTAAAGTCAGCTCTGAAGTAAATAGTTTATTGTTAAGTAAAGCTCCACTTTGTTTTCACTGTCTGGCAATCCTAATTATCAATTCATATCAATTTAATAGGAGGAATTCAAATTGATTCTTTCAGGAGTTGTTTAATCTACAAAGTGCTGCAGGCAGCATTTCAAACACCCAGCAATTATGAGAACAGGAATTTGGCTCTCCTTTAAAGGACTTGTGCATTAAATGTACCCTTGTGTCTTCTCCCCAGGGGCTCTTGAGTGATTAGACTGCCAGGCAACACAGCTTCAAGATGGTGCGTCAATGCAAGGCCTTTATCCTCTTCCTCATCAGGATCGGGCTGCTGCTAGGTCTTGCTAACCCCCTGGTGACCTCCGCCTCATGTCCATCAGCTTGCCGCTGTGATGGAACATTCATCTACTGTAATGACCGTGGCCTGACTTCCATCCCTACTGGTCTACCCCATGATGCTACAGTGCTCTTCCTGCAAAACAATCGCATCAAGAGTTCAGGCATTCCTGCAGAGCTCCGCAGGCTCTCAAATGTGGAGAAGATCTACCTTTACTGCAACAATCTGGATGAGTTCCCCACTAACCTTCCCCTTGGGCTTAAAGAGCTTCACCTTCAGGAGAACAACATTCGGATGATTACCCATGCCTCTTTAGCCCAAATTCCCTACATTGAAGAACTACACCTGGATGATAACTCTGTCTCAGCAGTCAGCATAGAGGAGGGGGCCTTCAGGGACAGTAATCACCTGAGACTACTTTTTCTCTCCAGAAACCACCTAAGTACCATCCCTTCAGGCCTACCCATGAGCATTGAGGAGCTGCGCTTTGATGACAACCGCATCTCCTCCATCTCAGAGCAGTCATTGCAAGATCTCATCAACCTGAAGCGATTAATACTGGATGGTAACCTGCTCAACAACCGCGGGATTGGGGAGATGGCTTTCGTCAACCTGATCAACCTGACTGAGCTCTCGCTTGTGAGAAACTCCTTGACATCACCGCCAGCCAATTTGCCAGGCACCAGTTTGGAGAAGCTGCAGCTACAAGATAATCACATCAATCGGGTCCCGCCTGGGGCTTTTGCCTTCCTTAGGCAGCTGTATCGCCTGGACCTGTCTGGCAACAACCTGAGCAGCCTCCCCCAGGGTGTATTTGAAGATCTGGACAATCTCACACAGCTCTTGCTACGCAACAACCCCTGGCAATGCACTTGCAGGATGAAATGGGTGCGTGATTGGCTGCGGTCATTGCCATCTAAGGTGAATGTACGTGGCTTCATGTGCCAGGGTCCTGATAAGGTCAAAGGCATGGCAATTAAAGATCTAACTACAGACATGTTCGACTGCACAGATTCAGAGCTCAGCCCCACATACGAGACCAGCACAGTCTCCAACACTTTACGCCCATCACAGCCCCAGTGGCCCTTGTTTGTGACTAAAAGGCCTGTAGTAAAAGGGCCTGACACCGGTAAGAACTACCACAGCACTACCGCCTCTTCAGGCAGAAAGATCATCACCATCAGCGTGAAGTCAAGTAGTGCAGATACAATACACATATCATGGAGGGTGTCACAGCCCATGACTGCCCTACGGCTCAGCTGGCTAAAGCTGGGACACAGCCCTGCCTTTGGCTCCATCACTGAAACCATTGTGCAGGGGGAGAGGAAGGAGTACCTGCTCACTGCGCTGGAGCCAGAGTCTTCCTATAGGATATGCATGGTTCCCATGGAGACCAGCAACATTTACCTGTCAGATGAGACCCCTGTGTGCATAGAGACAGAGACTGGCTCTCACAAATCATACAACCCGACCACAACTTTAAACAGAGAGCAGGAGAAAGAGCCTTACAAAAATTCCAGTCTGCCTTTGGCTGCCATCATCGGAGGGGCTGTGGCTCTTTTGGCAATAATCATGTTGGCACTGGTGTGCTGGTATGTCCACAGGAACGGTTCACTTTTTTCCAGGAACTGCACCTACAACAAAGGCCGTCGGAGAAAGGATGACTATGCTGAGGCTGGCACTAAGAAAGACAACTCCATCCTAGAAATACGAGAGACTTCTTTTCAAATGATACCTATAAATCACCTGCCTGTGTCCAAGGAGGAGTTTGTGATACACACGATTTTCCCGCCTAATGGCCTGAGTTTATACAAAAGCCCACACAGTGAGAACAATATTAACAACAGGAGCTACAGAGACAGTGGAATACCAGATTCAGACCATTCCCATTCATGATATTGCGCATGGCCGTTAATGATGAGTGCGCAGCTTAAACAGAGTGGCAAGACTTTTACAAAACACTGGATATATAAGACTAAGGAAGCAATGTTCTGTACATTTGCCATATAATTTATATTTAAGGACATTTTATGAAGACGGAGAACGTTCCAGTTGCAGGCCATCACTGAACCATCAGTGGGTATTGTAACTAACTGCAATTCTATATTTTAGGGATTTGTAGTAATTTGTACTGTATTTCCTTTGCTTAAGGTTATCGACCAACTAAAAGAAACTCTGTGTTCTACTGAGATTTGATGACTTGTCAACTGTGAAAGTGGGTTTTCATTGCTGTGTTGAACAATCAGACCTTAGAAAACCTTGTAGTATAAGCACAGGTCATTCTTTTAACTTTGTGGCTGTCTGAAAAACAAAAAGGCAAAAAAATGACATGAAGTAAACTGAGGCACAGCTGATCAACTAATTTGCAAAGCAGGCATGTTGCCCTCTAAAAAAATGAGCTGTCAGCAGCTGTCTCCACATACGATGGACCAAGAGTCTTGCTCTAGTATTCATCTGGTATGGAGTAGGAATAGTGAAAGATGAGGTGCCATGCTTTATTTCTCTGCTTTGTTCAGTGTGTGATTTTTTTTTCTGTTTGCAAGAACAAGAAACACAGCAAAGCAACCCATATAGGGTTCCAGTGTTTTTGATAGGATTGTAGGCCACAGCACAGGGCAGATAAAGCACACCGACCTTAAGGGGCTCTCTGCTCCTCAAAGCAAGTAGACTGGACAGGCTGACACAGAGGACCCCCCACTATCTCTATTTGTACAAGCCAACAATGGCCAAACGACAATGGCGGCATTCTTTAGTACCATGTACCATACGTCATTCTAGTCACCAGGCCAAAAAGACAAAACATGTTGGCTTTCGTTAGAAATACCACAGTGGCAGCAACTCCTTGTTATGAGTATTATTTTGTATTATTTTCCAAATGAACACACTTTTATGTTTCCACAATTTGAAGTTAACTGTTCTTAACAATTGAAAACCAAAGTGCATTGTATGCCCTTTGGCCAGTCTTGTATGTGCCTTGATCCAATGCTTATTGTATTTAGCTTTTTAAGAAACCAGTGACTTTTTTTCATACACACTTGAATATGAAAAATATTGGTCATATTACAAAATAAAAGTGAACAAAAATAACTGTTCTTCCTTACCTTGAATATAAAAAAACCCCACTCAAAATAATATTTCCTTTCTCTTTTATGGTTCATGCTATGCTATGTTTTTCTGTGATTGCTTGCTTTATTTTTTCTACTCTAGAGAATTCTATCTTGTTACAAATGTGAACTACCCTGGAGCAAAAAAAGAAAGCTATAGGGGACCTGTTATTCATTCATATCTCAAATTACCGTCAAGCCACACAATCTAAAAACGGTGGTACATGAAAAATATAATCTGCTGCATTTTTACCCTTCACAAAGATCTTGACTCATAGCCTTAAAACCACATCTCCCCTTCCAAGACATAGTGAACTCTTTAACAATAAAGTCAGATACTGTTCTTGAAACCCAGTTTTCCACTTCATGGGCAGTCTGCAGAGCAACATCTGCTTGAGGCTGCTGCTGTTCTTTCGTGCAGTGAAGCCATGTGTGACTTATCCGATTGGCCAGAGAGAGAAATGTCACAGTAGAGTAGAAATAGGGCTTTGGAGAGATTGGACTCGAGGGTTTGATGAACCTCCCAGGCACCAGGGCAACAGAAAACTAATGACGAGCCACCATATGGAGGGGTGGTACAGGCGGACCCTGATGGGGATGCCCGTCCCTGCAGAGGACAGAGTATATATACACTGCTCCGGGCTCCAGGCAGCACACTTAATGACATGGTTGCAGGTCACCCGGGCAAGGGCCCATGAAAAGGTACACATGCAAAAGCAGTAAAATAGCCTATTAGCCCATTTTACAGATGTACCCAACAGACCATCTTGTGAAAGCTAACATAAAGTTAAGGCATTTCAGATTATGCTCTCAAGACACTAGCATTAATTGCGCTCTTGCACAAAAAGCAGTATTCAGAATGTATCACAAAAAATATCACAAACCCACATTCACACACCCACAAGCTTTTAACACAGTCAGAGCTTTAATTACAGTAAGGGGAGCTGCTAAAAGCTGCACAAGCTATCCAAACCTTAAGTATACACTATCCCTGCCCTTTACACTAAATATATATCACATTAACTTGGAATCAGTGTAGACAGGCGGTCTACTTTTAGAACACTGAATAGTAATAGTTTCCATATGAATGTCATTCTTTGACTGTTAGTCCTATCTTATTTGACTACACAAAACTCAGTGATAAAACTTTGGGATGGAATGGCAATTTTTATTTTTATTATACTGAAATGAGCAAAGCTTCCTCATCAGAGATACCATTAATCATCTCTTTATAGCGGCCTTTTCCAGAAACACAAAAGAAACAATATAACGTGCTATAAAATGTTTTAAGGTAAAGTAAGTAAACCAAATCAAAAACTGTATGGTTTTCTCATTGCTATTGTCAGCCTAGCTGAAAATGTGAACGCAGGGATCCCAGCTGGCTTCACAGCATCAGCTTCTCACTGATAAATGAGGTGGCTCTACAAATGTTGAGAAATGGAAAAACGCTCTAGTGCTTGAGCACAGCTTCCACATGTTTAGTAACTGCAAGAACCTCTTAAAATGTTTAAAAAGGCTGTGTTATTTTTGACTCAAACATAGTCTACCGATGAGCTCACTACAGTTTCTTTTGTTAGAACAGCAGTCTTTTATGTGTTATTGATTAGCTTAAGCACGTAAATTTCTCACATAAAGGTTGGAGTAACTGAAGTATGCTGACCACTTTAAAGCTCGGAGGATGAGCAGCTCGCTCCCACATTTTCTCTCACCTGTGTGATAAATTACACTTTAGCCACATGGTGAAAGGAGCATGCTATTGTTGTGACTTTCACAGAAAATAATATATTAACCAGAGCATCTTTGTGCATTTTGGCTGAATCAAGTGTGAGGCAAAATTGATGAACCAGACTCCTGACGACCCTGTGCGACCTCACTTATCACTCATGACCCTTGACCCAGCTGCCCCTTTAAACAATTCCTTAATCACTCTCATGTTCTCACTGAGGTAAGACAAGGCTTTAAACATTACAAGATGCCACATGCATTTGTCTCCTGTGTGACACACACAGAGCCTAATTATGTTTGTCTTTTATGTAACCCAGAGAATAAAACTAATGGGGCAGCTGCACTGTCTGCCCCAGGCTGCTGTTATTCCTTTTGTAATGTACTGGTCAGGCAGCCGGTCACATTTGCATTCCTATAGATGCTCGTATCAAAGCGCCTCCGGATGACCTCAGCGTCGTCAGGAACTGGGCATGGTTCTACTCCGTCAGCACCATTAGTAGGATCAAAAAAGCACAGGCCATGTGGCCCTATGACTGATTAGAGGTCAGTGAGGTAAGGTCAGACTAAGTTCAAGGATCTCAAGAGATGAAAAATGGATGCATATCAGTGCCCACAAAACATGGCCAGTCATCAGGGACTCCGACATGCAAACTGTCCACCATAGGGATGCTCTGCTCAGGAGAGGACCCCCTGGCATTCATTATAGGGCATTTTTAGCAGGGACGCAAGAAGTTAAGGGCGAAAAATACTACGAACAAAAGGTCAGATGTTGAACTAATGGCTTAATCGCCTGCAGAATAAAACAAAGGCTCACAAGATAAAGTTAAGCCAAAATGATGCAGAGGGGACCAATTTGAGCTTTTTTGTTTTTGTGATTTTCAAGTCAGCATGACAGACTAGTTAATAAACTCACCAGAATTAGAGAAATCACTTGGATTTGACACAAGGGTAACAGAAATCAACAGTGGTGGAATGGAACCAAAGTTAAATACTTCACATACTACATATGGTCACAATGTACAGTCAGAGGGGATGTCTCACAAAACCGAAGCATATTGATCGTTTTGTTCTAAAAGGAGTTTCATAAGAATAAATGTCCCTTCTTTTAAACTCTTGTTAAAAGTGTGCTTCATCAACACTAGTTGGCTAGTATGCCAAAAACAACCACACATTCAAAACAAAAATAAAAAGGGCGCTTGCTGTTCCCTCTCCCTCACATCCTGTCGCACACAGCCTGCACATCAAACAGACCCATGATTTAATGGCCTCTCGATGCTGTGCGGCGTGGTGCTGAGGTCTCAAACCCAAACCCAGGCCCAGGGCCTCCCACAAAGTGCACGTTTGCCAGTGTGTAAAATTTGCATATATTGTGTATGTGTGTGTCTGTGTGTGTGCCTGTGTGTGTGTATGAGGTATAAAAAGAAACAGCGACGGTTGACGCTCTGATGTGAAGTGCTTGAATTTAACATTTATGCTCTGGCACAGCGCGTGTGATTCATTCACATCACCTGAATCTTATTGGCTCTTTACATTTATCATTCAAATGTGCTGTTACTAATGCACACATGCTTGTGAATGTCTAGGTGTGGTCTACATGCAAACGAGTGTCTCTGATGAGAATTGCAGATGGGGAGGGATCCTCAAAGACGTCTCAGCACACATGACAGTCGTTTGATCAGTCTGGTACACTTTGCAGTGAACAAAAGGAGGTGAAAACTGAGAGCCTGAGTCTCAAAAAAAGGGGATGTTTTTGATTTTCAAGCCATCGTCATCACCCATTCATGATTGCATTTGACAATGACAGGCTCGTGCCAACCAATGCTACTGTCTGCATGAATGAGTGTGCTTTGTCTATGTATGTGTAATTATGAAGGTTGCTGCAGTAATGACTACTTGTGCTTTCATGTGAACCAGTGCACACCGTAATAAACACAAGCAGACTATCATACTGATTGATATGCATGTAAGCAGAATAACCTAAAGCCATCACCTCCCTTCCTCACACTCAAGACTGTCATGAGACTTCGTTGCTCTTAGTCACAAGCACTGTCTGTTCTCGCTGTAAAAGAGCGGAGGGGCGAAAACAGTGTGCCCGGTGAGAGACATGTCAGTGTGAGTGATGTGCTCCTGTGTGGGGGTGTTGTCCTATCCACTCTGTCTCTGACCAGCTCCCCCCATCCTCCAGGCCAAGACCCTCTCCATCTCTTCACATTACTCAGTGACCTGAAACCACGGGGCCAAAAAACCCAACCAGCTCCTCCGTCTTCTTAATGAATCCAATTTTTTGCCTGAGAGCACAAGGCGTGCACATACATCCATCGCAACTCTAAATTATCTGACATTAATACAAATTAACAGGAGCCACTGCCATCAAGACTGTGCCACCCCACAATGGCAGACAATGACAACACATCTATATCACTGTATGAAGACAGTAACTTATTCTATACCTCCAAATACAGTCAATAGTTTCATTTAAAACAGGCTACACCCAAAACAAAAGCAGGGGGACTGATTGGTGTGGGTGCCATTACACTATGAATTATACACGGTATGTTATGAAAATATCCATATAATTGACTCTCCTCTATGGCGGCCATTAATTCCTGTCGTCCATTAAGTGGTTTAAATGATCTTGTAAGAGGCCATACATCTCCTGATGCCCTTTATGGGATCAACACCACGTCCCCCTTAGAACTTAATCGACCCTCAGTCCCATTTGTCGTGAAGTCTGATACAAGGGAATAATTATTTCATTCAGAAAGGTTCTGAGGAGTCCAACTTGTCCGTTACCCCCAGTAGATCTGCAGCTCTGCAGTGGGAGGCCAAAGCTCCTCTTCGATCCATTCTCTTTTCTCATTTATGTTAAGCCAGCTTTAAATGTCAGTACAGTATTTGCATGCCAATGTGGCTCCGTCTGCAGCTCTTTATTTTCAGACGTTGACAGCCTAATCGCATGCAAGTTTAGCCCACTTTGCTAACCTAATGCTTGCTACAGCCATGCCATACTGAATGGCAAGCCAAGGTTTGTATCTGTAGTGTTCATCTGCAGCTGTCTTATTCACTTTGGCTTGCGAGGGGAAAACACAGAAAACGCAGCGACCTCACATAATCAGCCCATCAGTAATGACAGGAAACGCTCTATGCTGACCATCAAACAGCACCATCTTAACCAACTCCGCTACATAACACTAATGGTCAGTATTTATATCCATTACATGCTAACGCCTCTCCTTCTCATACAGCCAACTTTGTTCTCCCGTGATGTTTCGAAGAATGGAAGACTGAGCAGGGCAGAACTCCACCTCAGCAGGTCTGATATTACCCTTTTGACAGTCTGACCTTCAGGCGAGAGCTCAGTCCATCTCTCCAGAGAAGTCTATCATAGCCCTCATTCATACAGACAGCAGCTCCTCCACACCTCAGCAGGGGCTAACACATAGACATTTGCTCAAGGGTAGCAAGGTTTTGGTACTTCTCCAAGAGGTGCAGAATTCAGCAGTGTCAGCACCTTTTAAGATTGTAAATACAACCTGTCACCATTCATCAGGGCACCAGAAGGAGAATGCAGACACTTCAAGGCCTCATTATTTTGCTGTCCTCAAGCACCTCGACATAAGATCACTGCAGTGCAGCAAAGGGGCAACATCCCTGACCCAGAGTGGGTCAAACACCACAAAGGGTTACTAACATTTCATGTGCACTTGGTGTGCTCACATAGTTTAAGTCGAGGTTACCAAACTCCTGGAGACAGAGTTGGTGGAGTTGACATCGGAAGGTTTAAACACAACGCAGTTAGTGGGCTGTCTCCCGCTTTCAGAAGTGTGGAAAAGTGACAGCGGTGTCATCATGTAACTATACAAGTTATGCACACAACACTGTAGAGGGTTGAGAGACTGCAGTTCGAGAAATCCCCCCCCACCGCGTCATCCAAACACACACAGTCAAACACGCAGAATAAAGTTGAGAGGAAAAAGTTTGGGGGAGAAGCCACCAATGGGCAGGGCAGGGTGGTGGGATATGGGATTAATTAAAAGCTGCTGTCGCCGTGGTGCGCTGGTGACACGCAGCCACACGATTACTGAGATCTCTGTGTGAGAGGAATCCGCTCCCACAACTCATTTCCTCCCCATCGAGGGGGAAGCAAAATGGGACCGTCTGTTGTACAAAATACCAAGAAAGGGAGAATCATTTTTCACTTAAAGGAATTTGAGAATCCAGAAGGAAGGAGAGGGCAGGGGGTGGGAGAAGAAGGATGAGGATGAATTCTTTTGTTTTTGAATAAAAGTCTGCTGAATCTATTTCAGTCTGGTGATACATTGGGATGGTGGGAGGGAGAGGTCAAAGGATCTAAGCCACTGTAATCCTAAGCTTGCTGCTGCTTAAAACCTTCTCAAGTTAACAGGGTGATGTGTGTGTGTCTGTAGACACTATGACACTCACGCAGCTTAAACTAACATCTGGCAGTGCTACCATATCTCACTTTCCTGTTTCCACTTATTTCTTGGGATGCTTAGTAATCCCTTTGTTGCGATCATTATACTGAAACAGTGATCAAATTACAGTAACACAACAACATTAGAGTGCAACTACTCATCTGGTGCTGCAATGACTGGTCAGCTATTTTAAAAAAAGATGTATCATTTCAGTTATTTATCAGCAAAAAAGGAAAACTAATTTCTGATTCCAACATCTGGAAAGATTTCACTTGTTTCCATTGCCAAAAATATTCTATCTTTGGGTTTTAAACCGTTGGTCAAACAAAACAAACAATTTGAAGACGTCAGCTTGGTTGTTAGCATGTTTTCAATTAATCTAAAAAATATGGATATGTTATGTTATATAAGTCTATACACCACGTACAAAGCCATGAAAACACTGGAAATTAAATATTCAAATAGAATGGTGAGAACAAGTTAGAAAACAGCCATCGTGGAGTTTTTCTTGCTTGTTTCCTGCAAATAACTATTATTAGATTTAGTGGTTGCATCGACGTTAGGATTGATACTTATTTCTCAAATTTCCAGCTGCTACCAAGGTAGCAGTCAAAATGGTTCGTGAAGGGGCGCCCCTACAGCTCAGTTGGTAGGGTGTGCACCCCATATATTGAGGCTATCAGAGAGAGACTCCCACCTGTGGCTCATTTGTTGCATGTCGTCCCCTCTCTCTACCCCCTTTCCTCTCGTGCCTTCCAACTGTCTCTATCATAAAGACTAAAAAGCCCAAAAAACAATAATTGAAAAAAAAAAAAAAAGGGTTCGTGAAGGTGTAGCATTAGGGTGTAGAGCACTCCAAGGGGAAACCCCACAGGGTTGAAAATACATGATTTTTGTGTAGACGTCATTGTAGCAGCATACAATCCTTATGTAATTACAATTTACAATCTGTAAAACCTATTTCACATTCTCTTTACAGAGTGCAGAGCAGGTGGCTGACAACTGTAGGTGTCAGCCATATGCAGCGTTGTCAGATTCTAGCACTCCTGTCGGCACTTTCTGAGGATTTTTGCCATGGATTCAATCAAAGTATTTATAGCAAGGTTGGAAAGTGAGATAAAAACATTGTGGGGAAATTTTGAAAGACATCCCACTTTTTCTTAGTGTTGTGAGAGTGAGCCATACAGCAAGCAGGTTGGAGTGCTAAAGGTTACACCCCAGCCACAGATGTCATTAACAACAACTCTTATTAAAGGTGATAGCTATGGTGAAAACAGGATACTGCAGACGAGGATGACAGCAATGGGGCTCATTAATTCACACTTCACTGCTTTCCTGGAGAAGGCAGATAGATCTACGAGGTGGAAGTTTGGAAAATAGGAAGCACGTATTTGTGATTACAGTTTGGCAGCCATTTCATCTGGAATAAAAGAATCACACTCAATAAATGATAGCCACTATTTTTTCCCCCTTACCACCCACTAAACCAAAGATTGTGCGCACCTCAAATTAAAACTCTTCAGGAGTCAGATGAAATTTTAATATAATCAGAAGCTTTTAGGCTACTAATTATTCATCTCCTTTAATATGCAGACATTTCATTTAAACAACAACTTAGGCAGACAAGGAAAGTTTCCAGTTTCAGAAAACACTGCTGGGAATGCTGGCAGGCCCATTCTTCATTTTCTAATTATGGTGGATTATCATTAGCTTGAGACACAACTGACGAAGAAGACGCACATTGATGGAAGCAGTGCGCTAATGAAATCAAGAGATGCGGGGGGAAGCACGCAGCATGAAGGGATTCTACTGTGTGTGGTGCAGAGGACAAGCAGAAGCTTAGAGCATCACAGGAAAATACAAGAACATTTTAAATACTGAGAACGCTTTTTTTATTTTTTACTCCAGGGACAATGCCGAGCTGGAGGCAGACATGGTCTGTATATACATCTGTCAACCACATATTTCCTGTGTTTCAGGCCAGCAGCATACGGCCAAAAGCTCCCAGATCGGTGCTAATGTGACAAGGGTGATGGCTTTTGTGTAGAGTCACCAGAAGTTGTCAATGGCACCACGAGTTTGGTCATTAATCACCCAGTGGCCTGGCTATGTGCATGCATGACACGAGGGCAGGGTTGCAATGGAAGGGGGTTGAGCCCTGTAACATGGACTCTTGCCCCAGGAGCCCCAATGGACTTGAATGAAGAGGTCCCACACATTCATAGTTACCAGGTCACTAACCAAATTATGTTGATATCCAGAGACAGCACACAGAACAACAGAATTCATTTAGTATCCCTCACCTCTATTGTCTCTCTGTCAGGGCATCACTGGGGTCTGGGATAAATAAGTAAGCCCCCTTTTTCTTCTAAATTTATTTGAATCCCTTCAAATGAATGCTGTGCCTTGTGAGAAAGGCATGAATTCAACACAATGAGAGAAGGTAATTTGGAACATCTGATGACATAGTTGTCACTGCAAGAAAAAACTATGCACATGCAAATCATCTGCATGAGCCAGATGGCCATAGTTTTGGGCAAATTCACTTAGTCGGGGATAAGTAATGTGTCACATTACAAATATGGCCAATGCATTATTCGACAACACATTTAAAAAAAAAAAGGTGAGATCTGTCCATCCATCACTGGAGGTGATCATTTGTTTATATGTCCCCTGAGGAGGCTAAACACAACAACCTGGCGCTATGTCAGACTGCGTGTGTGTGTGTGTGTGTGTGTGTGTGTGTGTGTGTGTGTGTGTGTGTGGGCACTTACATGTGTATGTCATTCATGCATAGACCCCAGCCCCAAAGGGACTGAGCGCCTTCGCTGTGTAGCATTTTAATTAATCCTGTGGTGACAGAGTGGATCTGGCAGGTTATGTATGTCTTAGGGCTGGGGTGAGAGGGTAGAGAAGAGAAGGAACACGACAGTGGGGTTAATGCCAAACCCACCAAAAGGCATAACACAGCGAGCAGCAGGTCCACTCTTGGACAGGTGCTCCTCGTGGGGTCACCCGCCAACTCCCAAACCACACAAAGCCACCGTCTGTCAGCACAAATCTGACCCGCATGGCCAGAAACGGAGAAACACACGGCCTCAGTTGACTCTGGTTATGAATTTTGTAATTAGCACAATAAAACCAAACATTTACTTGTGTTTGAGTCTCTTCTATTACCGGGTAAAAAATGTGCCGGTGGTCGGGTTGCTTAGATAGCCTGCTCATTCACTGCTGGTCCTGTCGTGAGGTGCAGTTAATTTGAGCAGCTTTAATGTGTTTTTGACAGAGCGTAGAAGATGTATTATCACCAGTGGTTTCTTTGCTTTGCGAAATTTGTCATTTCATTGACCGTTTGAGCTCACATTTCCAACTAAGTGTGATTTGAATATAAAATCGGTCATACATTTACACCATCTAAAGAAATCCTTGAGAAATGCAAATCTCCTCTGAGGTGATTAATTGAAACCTTTAATGTGGCGGCCACTGTTTCATGCCCTGGAGTGGGCCAGGGTGGGTGACTGCACACACTGGCGGTGAAACTCAATGTGGGCCAGCTCGTCCATGCAGAATCATGCCCAGCCGCTATACTCAACACTGTGAAGGTGAACACTGTGACCATGTCCCGACAAGAAAATTGTATTTCAGAGTCAAAATGAGAATTGCTTTAATCGATAAGTGCGATAAATGCAGGAGAATTTGTCTTGCTGACACATTTATGGGTGTGAACAAATGAGAAATCGCAAAGTTTCACAGCACATAGGGACACACAGTGTAAGGTCAACAGGACCTCACCGGGTGAGCCAAAACTGACAGAAAAAGACACACTATGGCCTTTGGAGAAAAACATAAAATATGAAATCTTACTCTAAAGCGTATTTATACCTTTCTTACTCCTCCACCCATCAATAAACATGACTACAGCTGAGTGCATGAATGACATTGCTATTTGGGTCCTCAGAGGTACTCCAGCCCCCAAGGCTGCAGTCTGTCTGTCTTTCAGATTGAAATATACACAAGTCATGTGTGAGAGGGCCAGTGACTGTAACAGAAAAACACATCCATATTACAAGGCACAAGGCAACACTGCTAGAAACTGACAATCAACACAATAAATGGCTCAAGTATTGCCTCAATACTCGACCAAGACAAAGGGCCTCATTGGATGCCTGTCATTTAAGAGGCAGGAACGAGCAGGTTTTATAGCAGATCGCACAGGCTGCTGAAAAGGAGCAAGGTTCCTCACTTAGCTGTTGTGAAATAAGATAGACACAGAGGAATGTCTGTGGTAAAGGCATCTTTTGTTCAGCGTCTCAAGTACTTGAGTTTACAATACAGTCAGAGTGCTTCTTTCATACTACCAGCACACGACCATGGCGGTATTATAAGCTACAGAAAAACGGAGGAAGAGAGAGATGAAGCCAAAGATCTAAAGAGAGGCGATTAGAAAAGAAAAGAAATAAGAGAGTGACAGACCGTCAACTACACAAGAGGACCGAGTAAAACCAAAGATCTGCCAACTATGGCTGAGTGAACAAACAAACAAAAAATATTGTGATTATTTTGTCGGATATTGCAATATGAGTGATGATTTTTTTCATTTTCACTACAAAAAAAATGATGATGTGAGTCTGCTGTTGTTGCTGGTTCCCTTATGTGTGGACAACAGGATTTGACGGCAGTAGAGTCGCTGAGCTATTGATCGGCGTAACTACATAGTTAGTTTCACCACTCCGTCTCATGAACGAGCAGAGCGCTCACAGAGGACTCTGTTGAGCAGCCCGAAGTGTTATTTTACTGTTTCATTTGCATTTCGGCCTTTTACGAGAGCTAAGAACAACAGCAAGCAGAAAAAAGGCTGAAAAAGTGTTTTCAACAGAGGAGTTTCTCCGTGTGCTTGGACGAGATAACGGTACTCTGCCCAGACGCGCCCATATGAGCGCCTGGACATACCTGTGTTAAAACACCTGTAAAACTGCTCAGGTTCTTTTTGTAGCATGTACTTTTGCACAGTCACCTTTTTCTCGAGTAAAAGTTCAACCAGATACATTGAACGGAGTGGACTTCATATTTGTTATGACGATGCTACAATTATGTTAGACCCCTATAGACCTATATGCGCAGCATTTTTTTTAATGACGGTAATGAAACTGGTACCGTTGCTATTTTTAGATACCGCAGGATACCTTATTACCGGATTACCGCCCAACCCTAGTTGGCAGAGTAAATTGCTATTATTTCCTATAGATGAAAGCAGCCTAGGCATAAATTCATGGATCACATAGAATTAATCAAGATCAGTTTGCATCATGTATACGCACAAACATGTTTGGATTGAGCTGGTTGCTGCTGACGTCCTGCAAAGCTTACCTATTTTGCCTACAGCTACACAGTTGTCCACTTGGTAATAGCGACACCCTGCTGGTAAGTCACAGCTACCTAACAAGCTGCTAACTAACCACCTGACGATGAAGTGATGCAATCAGCTCAGTCATAAAGACTCCACACTTTGTTAGTCGTGTTGAACACCATGAAGACACAGCCCGCAGTCTACTTTATCAAATCAAAATGATGGAGTGGTGTTTCTTTGTTCAGGAAACCATCTTCGGCTGAGCATAAACATTAGAGACAGGCACACAAACAGCATACCAAGACAGAAAGGAAAAGAACGAACAAGTGAGAGGAGAAGATCTTAGTATCAAAATAGAGACAATTTAGTTTTACAACTCCACACAGCCTCCCCTCCTGACTCTACCTGTCAAGGAGAGACACACTGCACAACCTACCGAGGGATGTGTGTGTGTGTGTGCATTTTGTGTTGGTGTGTTTGTGCGAAAACACACAAGTGTGCACGCACTCCGCTAGAGTGAGAGGATGACAAAAGATGTTAACAGATGAGAACAGACATGGAAGCAGCCACACACAGGGAGGAACAATATGGATAATATTACAAACATGGGCAACAACAAACAAACAACAAAAGGCTGCAATACAGCATTAATACAAACCTGTGAAAGCAGACATGCCCAAGAAGTGAAGTGTGATACATCAAATCACGGACTACCAGAAACAAGGCCACATGTCCCCAGTGATGGTCATTCTGGCTTCCCCCTCCAGGCATGCACACTTCAAAAATGTTAAGCTGGCAACACGTTACACTCCAGAGATTTATCTTACCGTGAGGAGCTCTCCTAAATGGCAAATTCCTATTTTCCTCTTTTATCCCCCAATTATTCCTCTATGATCTGACCTATTGAAGAAGCTGCTGAGATCAACTTTTACTAAAGAAAAGAACTGTGAGCTAAGAGAAATGGTTGACCTTGTTTCTCATTGTGCTTCATGAATGAAACCACTCATTATACCCTCATAATTTATCATAATAATCTGAGAGAGAGATACTGTAATTATTGCTGCCATATTCACCATCATGGTGATATTGCGTTACTTGAATATGTGTGTTCTACAGCATCTAACAGCACCAACTCCATCAGACGGTATAGTTTGATAAAGCTGCTGGTGAGGCTGGTGTTGAGTTGATGAAGCAGACAAAGGCAGGGTCACGACTGTCCTTGTCCTCTGTGCCTTGCTGTATAAGCACATTAACACACGCTCTGGTATTTACTGTGAATGCACAACAGTGCGATGCCAATGTTAGCGTGGTTTTTCAAGGCTGCGTGGCTAATGCAAAATGAAAAAAGAAAACAAAAACGGCACGTTGCAGTGTCTACTGCACTTTGGTTAGATGCAAATTCGTCATGTAAATTCATCACATAAATTGGTGCCAAGTAACTTCTAAGTTATTCAGCACAAGCAGTAGATTTAATTCCCCTTAATGACTTCTTTGTCAAGTCCTTGCACCTTCAAGTGTGTTCACTGCTGGCAGTAATCCTATAACAACATTATAAGTAACTTTATTCCATGTATTATTCTACATGTGCTTTATGATTCTTTGTGTAGCATTGCACTAATAGTGTGTAATTTTTAAGGTGGGATTAGAAAACAGCCATGGGTACTGCAATTAATAAACATGCCTACTTCAAATTTTTGCTCCACATTAGAAATTCTAGCACTACTAAACAGTGAAGTAACATTATTGATATGAAACTCAACTAGGAGTATCAGCAAATATGACATCAGCAGTCAGACCTCTCACATCTCACATTTAAGCCACTAAGCAAACAAAAATGACTGAAGGAGAAACAAGAGCCCGTATGAAAATCAATGTCATATTCTACATGAGGCAATCAGTGCTCAGCCCATATTACATTTTTGAATGATGCCTTGTACAAATTTCATTAGCCGTTATTTATATTCTCATTATTAATTATGTGTCCTGTGATTTTGATGGCATTCAAAAAAATGAAAGTGAGGCCGTGTCCAAATGAAGGTGCTAATGCTCTGATTGTGTTAAGATAATGTACCTGATGAGGCCATTTCACAGTCTGGCTTCATTTTAGCCGACAAGCTTCATTAGTCTCAGCCTCCAAAATGGCACTCAGGCTGCATGGCCAAATGCTTATCAAGTTCTAAGAGCCATGCCGGGACCTGTACCATGCACCATAAACCTCTGATATTAATTAACATCAGTTGTTCACAGATTTTATTGGGTGATGCCTTTTTAAATGACACTTGCAAGGACTGATGGATTCAGAAGGTACACTTCACTGTAGGAGGGCAAAAAAGACAAAGTCAATTAGTTTGAGGCAGACTGACGGAGGAGATGGCCACGCAGATGAGAGAGGAGCAGCCAGGCCACAGGAGCTCAGGCTGAGACGAAAATCCAGACCATGGGGAGACCCAGTGTCTGCCAATGTGAGATAAGGGCAGCACAGACACTATGGCGCAATGCCCTGTACTGTTGCTTCAGAAAAAGGAGTGGAGAGAAATGGCCGGGGTCAGGCCTGCAGCAGGATCAGTTTTAAGAAAGCTCTATTCCCGAAGAGGCCCTCTGATATGTGTAGAACAGGCAACTTTTGTTCTTTATTTACATTCTTGCTGGATTGGCTGGGGTGAATTATGGAGTCTATTTTGGTTTGCAAAGGGGTTGATGAGGAGGTGGGCCAAGATGCAAGTGAAACCCAAGAAGCCTTGAGCCCCAGAAGCCATAGTTTGTGAGTGTGTTCTCCTGAAAGAGGTAAGAAGTCCCAGCCAACATGGAAAGCCGGGGTGAGAGTGTGCCTGGCCTCAGCAAGAGCATCAAGGCCAGCTGGAGAGAGAGAGAGGAGAAAGAAAGGGTCCTGGGCAAAGCTGTACAGGTGTTCCCTCTGACACTGTGGCTTCTTTTGTGCATAACATTTGAGTGTGTGGGAACAGCATGCATGCAGTTTTAACAGTTCTGGTTAATACCCTGCTGCAAAAGCTGTTCTATCAAACACAAAGAAGAGATTGTGCCAATCGCTCGAGATGAAATCTCTGGCATGAAAACTTTGGCCTCTGGGTTTGCAAGTGCTCTTTGATGGACTCAAAAACCCTTGAATCACATCTTCAGCTAAAAGAGTGTATTACTGGTCTGAGTATTGCTATCACATCAGTGGAGGATACAATATCCACAGCAGGCGAAGACTACAGTCAATGGCTATGCGCATCACATTCACTGACAAAGAAACTCAGCTCAGGGCCACAAAGATGCCAAAATGAAGATTTCAAAAATTCTTTACTTGGATCAAATCCAAAAGATGCTCTGGCAGTAAGATTTGAAGCAAGATATAAATTTGTAAAATACCAGTAAAGGACTTATCTATCATCAGGGGATTATGAGAATGGCCAAGAATGTCTTGTAGTGACATCTGTTAAATGAAAATATTTTGGCCTGCTGGCAAACGCACTGGTCCTCCTTCTATCAGGGGTAGACAACAGAGACGTCCTGTTTCATGCTATAACTTAACATCTTAACATGTCAGGGATTTTCCTCAGTATTTCTGGTTGCTTTTTCTGGCACAGCTTCTTATAAATTTGTATTTAGTTTTTTATTTCTAAATCAGGTCTTTGGCATTACTAAACAGATGAAGGTGGGATTTTGGAGGCAGATGATTTCTGAGCAGTCACACGGCACCAAATTAACCATGTGTGGATAACTAGGCTGTCAACAAATATCCTGAATTTGAATATATAATCAAAGTGCAATCATCACTTGACATATTTGAGTCTGTCCAATTATAATTACCCAGTGAAAACAATCCTGAGTTAGATGTGAAATTATTTTGGCTATACGAGCGAATAATTCACCAACATGCTGTAGGACATCATACATAGATCTTTCCCCTTGTACTGGTTTGCCCTCTAATGCACATAATGCACAAAACAGATATATGAATGGTTCAAACTTATGTGTTCTTTAAGAAGGAATTATTTTAGCCAATTTAGACAACATCTAGTGGATGTAAAGTATTTTAATGCCTACATTTTTCAATGAAATGATCAAAGTTCTAAAATATGCAGGGAGTAATACTTAAGCAGGGGTGTGATTCTAATATAGTGCATGAACTTGATAATTCTGTCATTTGTATGTATGAAGAAATAATGTAAACAAAGGCCATTTTAACCTTGAGGGATAAGTTAAGGTTTTTTATGTGTTCTCATCTGATTATCAAAATACTGTATTGACATAAACGACTGGGTCTCAAATTAAATTAGTCAAACATGCTAAATCTTGGAACAAAAATCCTCCGTTATGCCTGTGACACCTGGCCTTAATCACCATTCTAATGAAAACTACGCCCCAGTGGCTCTATACCATTTGAAATGAAGATGAAAGTTAATTCGCAGCATTGTCTATGAAGTGCTAGTTTAGTCCTTTTCTGCTACTCACAAAGCAACAATTCTACAAATGGACAAATAAGTTCTATAAATAAACAAAAATGTTTTATCGTGGAGTGTGGAGGATGAACTGAAGAGCCTCACAGCCTGAGGAAAGAAGCTGCTCTGCAGTCTGCTGGTACGGCGGCGGATGCTCCTGTATTGCTTGCCAGACGGCAGCAGGGTGAACGCACTGTGGTTGGGACGGATATTGTCTTTAAGTGTCCTGGGCTCACCTCATCAATATCACCGATGCTCAGTAGATGGATACCAGTGATGATCTGGGTGGTTCTAATCACCTGCTGCACAGCCCTCCTGTTGTAGGCTGTGCACATCCCATGCCAATTTGCGGTGTTTCCAGTCAGGATGCTTTCTATTGCTCCAAACAAGTTGGCACAGGAATTTGGTCTCCTGAAGTTTCCTTCACAAATACAGCCGTCTCTGAGCTCTCTCTACCAAGTTGGAGATGTGCCCTTGATGGGAAATGCAATATTTTGTCTGTGTTCAGCTTCATCTCCAAGTTAGGGACAATTAAGATCAATCAGAATGACTTTAAACAGTGTGGAGGAGTCAAACGTGCAAAGCTTCAACAGTGAGCGTTCATTAAAACAAGTGACTCCTTCATAAGCAATGTGAAATTCATGCGGTGGGATGGGAATAGGTTGACGTATGAACCGTGAAAGGATTCTTTCTGGTGATTGCAGGACCTACCTTACCATCAGGAAAAAAAAAAAAAATATATATATATATATTTTTTTTTTTTTTTTTTTTTTTTTTTATCTCTAAAATGGTCCTTGGTTTCCCTGTCTTAGTCACTGAATGAGTCTCTCCAGGTGACAACAAAACACGTCATTTACAAGGACACCATTCATATGCAGCTCCAAATCTAGCCATCCCCTGAGTCTGACCAATAGTTTTAATGATTTGGTTTTGTTTTCCTCTAAGAGACTTTTACCCTTTACGATCTCACATCAGAAGCCCATGTATTAGGCGGCAACAACTAGGGAGCAGCAGCATTACCACAGTTTGTCTCATACAGTGTTTTACTGTGACAGTCATGGCGTTTTCATATCTACATGGACCATTAGGTAATTCATTTATGCTCATAATAAACCCTTTCATATTTCTGAGAATCCAGTTTTACATAATAACAATTTGTTACATGCTATAATGTGCAAAATGAACTCGTGGAAATGAGAGTGTGTCAAATCATTCTTGCGTCAGGAGGTGAAGCAACACTGATGCAGTGATGTGTACGCGGCATGTCAGGAGCGGGCGACAGCTGTTTGGGTTTGCCTCAGACAGTCACAGGTAAAAGCTTCTGTCACATTTAATTCTTTATCAGAATTTAATGCACAAAACAAGATTAGGTGTCCACAGCCATGCTAGTGGCTCTGTGAGGCTGTGCAGCAATGCTTTGAGCTACAGGCTAATGTCAGCATGGCAGATATGTTTACCATCTAATTTAGTCGGTTAGCATTCGAATATCTGCTAATCAGCAATAAACACAAAGTACAGCTGAGCCTGGTGTGAATGTCATTAGTTCTGTGGGTATTTGGTCTAAGATATAAATGGACAAATTCAAATTTTGACCAGATGAGCACGCTAGAAAAAAGGTGAGGGGACACAAGGGCATGACTGTCTGAGCCAAATTCCACAGAGATCCATCCAATTAGTCAAGATATTTCACTACAAACCAAAAATGTCAGCCTGCTGGTGGCACCACGTGAAAGGTCAGGGGATCACCAAAGTCAGTAGGCCTCACCCTCAAGGGACCATCAGTGTTTGCACAAAATGTCTTGGCAATACCTACAATACTTGTTGAGATATTTCAGCCTGGACCAAAGTGGTGGACCGACTGACCGTCCAACACTTCTAACACGGCTAACAGCATACATGTGGCGTTTTGTCCTTAGGTAAATGTTAAATGTTAGAACTAACAATGCAAGCGTGGCAAAGCTAAACAAACATATAATTTATGTGTGTATTTATGCAGGGGAAAGGTCCAACAAGCAGGACGGCCCTGAGGATCAGGACCCAGAGCGCTGTGAGGGGACAGACACTCCTGGTCTGCTCCATACAGTCATTAACCTTTCTACAGCAGGGTAGGCTGCATGCTCTCTTCTTTCATTCTATTCACACACTTCATTAACAAGCTCCCTTTCATAGACTAATTCCCATTTCAAATTCGCTCTTTGTTAATTAGAAGCAGGTTTAACCTCACAAAGGGCCTCCATTGTGTTTACTTTTTAATAATATTGCACCATGTAAATGAATTAACACAAAAATACACTGTCCAAGGCAGGCACTTCAAAAATGTATTGGCAAGTAATTGAGTGTGGATGCAAATGCATTTGTGCTTTTTCAGTCTAAAATAAAAGCTGGTGTCTTGCCTTGGATTTCTCTTCTATTGGTGTTCCTAATTAACTCCTGTTTTCAGGGGGGATTTAAAATAGGCCAATGAAGAGACACGCTAAAGGGAGGGTTATAATGGCCTCCTCATCCAGTAAATTAACCTTGGCTGCCTTTTGCACCCAAAATGTAACAGGTTTCTAATCAATTTTTGGCTCTGGAACACTGTTCACAAGCTTAGGGAAGATGCTCAACATGTATGGCACCTTGATAACTAAGTAGCTGAACACTTGTCTCCATAAGACACTTTTCTTATAAACTGTCAGGATACACACTCTCTGGCTGTGTCCCTGGAGTCTAGTGACCCCATGGTCAAACTCCAGCTAGCGTGCCACCGCTAACAGAGGAACTGGACACACATGTAACATAGAGAACAGTAACAATGAACTGTGCATCTCATCTTAAGGTGAGTGGATCTCATTCAGGGGAGAAGACCTATTTATCTACAGGCATCCATCATCATCATTCATCATGTCTCTCTGAAGTGTCCATTTGAACCATCAGCACACAATATTAACAAGAGCTGCAACTAACGATTTATTTCATTATCGATCAGCCATTTCCATGATTAATCACTTAATCGCTTAGTCCATCAAAGTGTCCAATAACTGTGAAAAATCTTCCATTTAAGAAGCTAGAGTGAATGTTTAAATGTCTTTGCCTGAAAAATGATTGAAATGATGAATCAATTATCAAAACAGTTGGCCATTACTTTTCTTTCAATCGACTGGTTGATAAACAGATGAACGGCTGCAGCTCTAACACACAGTCATGCAAACAAACACAATCTCACATGCTGCACGTCACACGTGTGCTCCTCACAGGTGCTGACTGCAGCTTTGTCTGTCAATTAAGAGCAGATTTAGGAGGACGGTACCCTTGAAAACACGGGCTTTGACTTTGAGGGAGCATACGTTATACAGATTCAGCAACAGGGATTTCGCTTCCTCCCTCCTCTAATCACTAAGGTGTAATTAAACAAGACAATTAATCTCCAATCCAGAGTTCTTCCGTCAGGTAATAATCAAGGGTCAAAGAAGCATGTACCAGCCATGACTGTGAACTTGGGTATCTCTACTGAAGTATGTTCAGGGTCATTATTCTTCATAGGGTTGTGGTTTAAATGCACATAAATGAAGTACAGATGTTTGATTTTGCTTGATCCTAAAACACAGTAGTGCAAATTACCATATTAAACACTATCCTTCCATTCAGCTGTCTAAATGAGTGGGCCTCGTTTTGATGAGAGGGGAAGGGAATATGAGCCATTTCTACCACTGCTTAATTGGCAGTGTTTGACTACTGACACTGACACCAGGGGAGAACAGTCAGTGCTGAGGCACATGAGTAGGACTGTCAAGGAGAGTGGGGAGTCCATTGTGGACATGACTCACTCATCTTTTTGTCTTGCACACAAACGCTCAGAAACTTCGAAAGCAGAACTGGAAAATGCCACAGACCTGGCTCGGTTTAAGTGTGACCTGGCACAACAAATTGTCAGGCAGCTGGGAAAACACTCTGAAGTGCTTTTTGTATGAGTAATTGGCAGAAAACACTGAAACAATAATGATTAAAAAAATCAGTATTACATGAGCAGCACAGCACATCAGCAACACATATGCTCAGTCAAGAACACAGCGTACCGCAGCTTCAAATCTGCTGCAATTAGAGCTGCAACGAGAAGCTGTTGAATCGATCAGTCAATCAACAAAAAAACACATCGTTAACTGTTTCGACAGTCCAATTAATTAAGTCTTTTTTCAAGCAAAAACATTTGGTCGCAGCTTCTACAATGAGAAAATTTGCTGCTTACATGAAATAAATCTGAATATCTTTGGGCTTGGGTCAGACAAAAGAAGACATTTTAAAGACACCATCATGAACTCTGAGAAACTGGAACAAACATCTTTAATTAGTTTGAGTTAATTGAGGACAATAATCATCAGATTAATTAATAATTATGAAAGTGATTTTTAGCTGCAGCCCCAGTTACAATATTAAGGAGGTGGTGAAAATAAATGAGTGTAAATATGAGAAGATGTTTGATTCTTGGGTGTGATTTATAGGACTCAACACTGGCCCCATCTGGATAACCTTTGAACATAAGAGGCATCATGTACGTTTGCCATGTGATAGGATGCAACTGGTGTGACTTCATGTGTATCGGAGGAGGAACGTGGCGGTCGCCAGGCAAACAGTGGGAGTTAACAGTGACAAGGACTGCTCTGCGGGGGAAATTAGTCAGTGCTAAAACTGAGAAAAAAAAACACAGTGGTGTGGAAAAATGGAGAAAAACACAGTTAAGGAATGCTCCAAATATGATTTATTGCTCAGAAAGAAGAGTAACATTGTCCGACTATCTACTAAGACTAAGACTATGGCTGACGTTGCTAGCACACATGAAAACATTTTTTTTTTTGTTGAAACTGCAGTTGCTATAAAGCCCCTTTTTAAGAAGCCTGGAAATCCATGATAAGTTTGTAAAAGATGAGTTTTTGATGTTATTTTGGGCTATTTACCGATTTTAAGAGAACTATAAATAATGTGGTCACTGAGCATGAAAACTAAACTCAACTCAACTAAAATCAACAGCAACAGAGCTTAAAAGTGGAAGCATTTTGTTCAGTCGTGTTTTTTAAAGTGGCTTCTGTACTCTCAATATGCAAGACAATGCTATCAGAGAAAATTAATACAAAGTGCGTGCATGTGCATGTGAGTGTGTGCGCACGAGTGTGTGTGCGTGTGTAAAAGCAACAGTGAGAGTGAGATTGAAGAGAGATAAGTTTAAAGACTGAGTACAGTAAGTTGAGAAGCGTGCAGCCAGACAAACATTTCCCAATTACCTTCCATGCAGGGTTTTCATTAAGTACTTCCACATAAGAGTCTGACTGGCTGCTCTTTGTCTCCACAGCCGTCTGGAGCTAATCAAATTCACAGGCCGTCTCAGAAGCCATCTCAGCCTCCCATTATCATTAATCTGGATGGCCTTCTCATCGGCACCGTGGTTAACGAACAATGTTAGGGCTAGAAATTCAATTTTCTACAGTTAGCAATTGAATTGGTGATCAATTGTAGCATCTCAGAGATGAAGGATTGTCAAAGCGGAGTCCTCCATTGTTCCATTATCGGAACGCTCAGATGAGCTCCTGAATCCCATTAATAAAGCGGCACTACAGCAGCTGTGCATCAAAGACCAGCCAGCGCTGAAGCTGTTCCTCTCTGTTATTTCCAGAGAGGAACAGAAAGGGACAGACAGGCTGGGAATGACAAACCAAAACTGCTTCAACCAGATGAAATGTAGCATATGGTGCTGCCTACAGTATGTACTCCCCAAGGGAGGACGTCTCCACCACAAACATTAATTAAAAATATATATTACGTTGGGAATAAGTTATATAAAAATATAAAATCTCGTGCTCCTCCTTCATGGCAGTGAAGGAGAACGATTTCTGTGTACTGTGGTGACGAGCGTTATTAGCAGAGTAGGGGAGTAACATGACACAAAGTAGAACGTGTAATTGCATTACTTTCCTGTAGTGGAATAATGAGGCATCACTGTTAGGATTTCAGAAGCACAATCACATTACAGCCACACACCAACTAACATCAAGGCCCCATTACTTCCTCTGCAGATTGAAATTTTGCACATTACTCATGTTATCATGCTATCAACATTGGTATTGGAAAAAAAAAATCCCTTCGTGCAGCTTGTTCTTGCCTTTCATCTTACATCTTCCTTTCATCTGTTTACACATGCACAAACAAGAGAGAGCGCACAGAGGAGGCCTACACGTCAGGAGACACAATGAGATGAAAAGGACAAGAAATGGCAGAGACAGGAGTGATAACAATTGAAGGGTGTGGGAATGTGGCATTATTTTGAGTTTGCTATAAGCAGAAACAATTAAAAACAAGAAACAAGCGCTTTTAGCAAGAAGCAGTGGTTAATGTAATTCAATTTATTACAGTTAAAGAGAAGTAATGCATCATACATGTAATGTTTTACTTCAAAGACCTTGGCGGTGTTGTTTATCACGAAATTACACAAAACTATGAGAAAGTACCACATCTAAAAACTGCAATGCTTTGAGTTGTGAGCCTGACAGCATCCTGTAAGTGGGTCTGGTCTTGTGAGTGGAGGGAATAGAATAGATGTTGTGTGCTAAGGGAGCACCAACTCTTTTTTTTTTTTCCCAATGCTGCATAAGCTACACCGTCTGACTGCAGTGGGGTCTATTGAGACAGAGTGCCTGCCAGAAGAGCATAAGACTAATAGCACGCTGCCATTTCTGCTTATATTGTTACACCTGCCCCAAAGGATAGCTATACTGCTATGAAATTACACCACAAGATGTGCCGTTGTGACATTTTGGCACAGTGTACCGCACAAACTGACATTAGCAACAAGTAGCGCACGCGCGTGATGTACTGTGTGCTTCAAGCCACTAAGAGCAACATTTTAAAATTCCTCAGTGCTTCAGCTGCTTAGCTGGAGCTGTTTCATTTGTCCAAACACTTGCTATCAAAATAATTTAAAAGACGGTCATATCAAATAAATCTTCTACACACAGTAACTTTAATTAAAGTCTGACCAGGTGAAACTGAAATGCATGATTTGGGTTTTCAAATAAATATCCAAAGCAAATGACAACATTAATAAAAGCGTCACTGTTGGAGTCATACGAACCACAAAATGCCACACATTGTGAGTGTTGTCACCCTCACACAGAAGCAACACATTTGAGCATGAAGATGTTAACTCCTTCGATCTTAAAAAAAAATGGTGATTAACACTGAATAATAGCGGCAACTGAATGCTGACAAAGGCGTAAAACAGATAAACAAGATTTCACAGACAACTTCATCGCGACAGTCATGCAACCGAAGAGAGGACGTGAACAAGGAGCCATGAAATCCAACAACATGACGTTCCGAACACTGGTTTCCCTATACTACCCTGTGACCCCCCGCACCCGCAACCCTGCTTTCCATTCAATCCCTCAACTGTCCCAAAGAGGAGGGGGAGGGTAGATATGAAAGCACTTATTTGTTGGCCTTTGTGCAGCAAACTGCTCTGTCTGTGCGCGTGCTGGAGTTGCTCACCAGCTCACCCGCATACTTGTGGTTGTTAGCGTCGGTATCTTAGTGACAGCACAAGGCAAGCGACATTTGCTGAGGGTCTTACAGTAGATGCAACTAAGGACGACAGATTCAAAGAGAAAAATTTGCTGTTAAAATGTAACAGGGCGCTAGTGAAAACACAAGATTTTGCCGAGATTGTGTGTGTTTGGGAGTGTTTAAGGCTCAGGTTAGAACAAAAAAAAAACAATGGTGCTATACAAAAAGGTGTACTTTCCTGCTTTATTTCTAGATGTGTGTGCTACATCAAGGGAGAATGGTTGCACCACCTGGGTATCCGTTTGCGTCAGCGTTCCCTTTATTGTACACGCTCAGTGACTGTCTTGCTCAGTTCCACCCATTTCCGGGGCCTTTGTTTGGGTAGAGTTTGTCACAGAGGATAAAAAAAAGGAATGGATAAATATGAAAAGCAGATGTGGCTGCCAACAAAATGGCATCCTTTACTTCAGGTCCAGACAACTATATACAATACAAAAGTTCCAGAGGAAAATAACATATGCAATCACGAACAGAGGAGACGACAGGATGTCCAATTCCAAACTTCCAAAACTCCATTGTTCTCAATACATGACACGAATGAGAAGTCCTGTTGTTAATGAAGAAAAGTTTCATATTTCATATTTTTCATATTTTAATTGAGGCAACATAAGAATATGAAAACTCCATCTTTAATATATTTTACCATATGAATGCATCTGAGTCACTTGAGGACAGGACTAAAATTAATTAAAAGCCAAACCAGATTTGATTTCATGCAGAATCTGAATAGGTGTCACAATACATTGATTCCAAGTGAGCTGGGACGCTGTGTAACACATAAATACACCACGTGCTGTGTTGTGTGAGTCGTTTTCGTTTCTATTATTACCTTCAGTATTGCAGTACACCCTTATTATTTCTCTTTCATTTCTCTTTTAAAGGGTCACCTGTAAGATTACAAACCACATGAGAACACAACAAGCAACTACAACACTAACATTAATTAAACAGAATGTCATGATTTAAGGTAAGATACAAATGATACAGGATTTAAAAAAACTCAACTATGTATTATACATTATGAACAGATTATAATCCTTTTTGACACACACTCAACTGAAAACAACACAAAGGCAATACATTTAATGTTTGACCTCATCAACAGTTTTTTGTAAATATCTGCCTGAATTTGAGGCCAGCAACACGTTTAAAACAAGTTGGGAAAGGAACAACTTTGGCACCACTTGTTAAAAGAAAGGCCTCAGGAACACTTCAGAAAATTGCTGTCAGTAAAAACAGCTCGTTTGCAATAATTGCATTCTGTTTCTATTTATGTTTTCCACAGTGTCCCAAACTTTTTTGGAATCGGGGTTGCAGTTGAGGAGTTGAGGACACAGCGAGGACAAGAGAGGGAAGCAGATGTCATTAGGGTATGAGGGGTATGTGGGCAGAGTCAGCAACTACACAGGACAGTGGCGTCCCTTCTCCTACTCTGTTGGACATAGACTAAGACCCCCTTCGTGGACACTGTGAACTGATCCTGATTATCCCAGTGGGCCTAATCCTCAGAGGCCGGCACTGCCTCACCATTTCCCCCCCAAAAGAGACTCACTTCAGTGGACAGAGAATCCCAGACACTGTGCCCCTAAACTGTGAAAACTCTCCTCACAATAGGGACAGAGGAGAGAAAGAGACCCCAAATCCCCCCCACCCCCCGACACACACACACACACACACACACACACACACACACACACACACACACACACACACACACACACACACACACTCCCCATCGTCACACTCGGGAAAGCAAAGGAGCGCAGCCTCATCCTAGGAATCCTGCTCAATATCCTGGGATTAGCTGCGGCCCCTCTTAGTGCCCCTTCTCTCCCTCCTGCTAAGGCTAATTCAGACTGAACTCGTCTGGCCAGAGCCATTGTAAAAGCCCCACCACACAAGAGAAACAATCAAATATACTAAACTTTAATCTCTTATGAGCTCATATCTCAGTCTCCAACTGCCTGAACTCAAATCCCATTGAGGGAGAGAGCCTGGGAGTTTGTTAAATACAACAGGCCACATCCAGGTAGACACGCACACTCAGATATCGGCATACACACAGAGCCTGATGCAGCATTATTGTTCAGCGGAATCAATGAGTACAAGCTGAAATGTGTCCTTCTGAGCTGCACTGCCATGCAATTTGGCAATGGAACTACAGAAAATACCCTACAGCAAGTTCTGTATCGATCAAGCATTTTTTTTTTGTATGATCATGATCCATAGTCCACTATTACCGTTAAAGGTAATACACATTCGGCTGCAGTTTGTAGGTGGCTTGGGCAAAGATCCCTTTTGTGAAACATGCAATTGTTTCCTCAACAGAGGCGTTGAAGAGTGCTTTGAAGCATCTATGGAAGCCATGGGATGTGGGTCCAGCTGTAAAAATATGAGTGCGCCTGGGACTGCCACCCATGCAGCAAGCATTGTGTGTTTGTGTGTCTGTGAGTTAGTCAAAGACTGATCCCACTGCTACCATCGCATCTCCATATCCTGTCACTACCCCCCTCCTCTCTACTTCTGCATGCAGATATACATTCACTCTGTGCGGTCTGACACCAAGGACCGCAAACATCGCTCATGTGCTCATCTGGATACACAGCGCTTCCCACGGACACAAATACAATGTGTGTTTATTTGGAGCTGTCTGCGTCGCCCATTGAAAAGGTGCTCAGAGCTACCGGGACTCCAAAGAGATGAACAAAATTGATAGCTCCTTAGCGGAAATCACATTACCCTTTATGCTCTATCAAATTTTATTTTGCCTCAAAGGATGCCTCTTTGCCTCTTGGAAAGCCATCCTCCTTTTGAAATTATATTAGTCTCATGCAGTAGAGGTGAGAGGATCAAAACAACAATCAAGTGCAAATGCCTTTACAAGGCATTAGCAACAGAAAAGCTGTCAGAATAATGTTGGTCATCTCCTGCACATTAAAATCATATTAAAACATACTTTACAGTAATGATCCACCGAAATTAAGTTGATTTGTTTAGGTTTGGCTGTCAGATCAGCTCCGCTGTGTGTGCAGCTTGGATCTATTAACACTGTAGTCACAGGAATCAGTGTAAGCCGCTGAGGTTGCTTTTGGTTGCGACCTGGCCTGCTTTTGTTCCTTAAAAGGACTGTGGACTTTCGCCACTCTGAGGCACACACAAAGCAGCTGTTAATTGGTGTTTTCCCAGGCAAGTGGCCAGCAGACATTCTCAGTTCAATGCAGCACCTGTAAAAACTGTATACTCATATTGGCTTACATCCTGTTTTGCTGTTTGCTTGCCAGTCTCCTTCCTGTTATGGTGGTCATTGCAATGCAGTCACGGATTGGCTTCGGATACAAAAACGTATAAATGCAAGTTCACACACAATCTGCTACCCACAAGATAAATCTGTAGACGTGGGAAATGAAGGAGGAAAGGAAAAAGACAGCTTAGTGTAATGAAAGAAGCAGGGGTGCAGGCCTCGCTCTCTGAAACTCAGAGAGAGTGGGTTTTTGTACAGCGGCACGTATGCAAATCTGGCCATTGGGAATACGCTCTGGCTCTACTGCGCCCTATTCTGATGATGCAGTTCGAGGCAGTGGAGGAGGAAATTGAGTTTAGTCAGATAGAGAAGCTGAGTTAACATGTGGCCTGAAGGAAAAGAAGAAGGAGTCACCTGGGTCCCATGGGTAGTGAGTAAACGTCCTCAAGAACCCCAGCTAAGGCATATAGCCCATAGGAGACAGGGATGAGGAGCTCACTGGATCGGACCATAATGACATTCAAATGTATAGTCCATTGGGTTTGAGGTAGTTGGGAGAAATGTGGGATTTAAAGCATGACATATTGAAACTCTGGGGTCAAAGCATTTAAACTGAGCAATCCTATTTCCCCTCATCGCCAACACCACCTTTCCAATGAAGAGTCCAAAACTGGCTTTTCCCACTTTTACCTTCCCTGATGGATGGTTATCCTTGGAGGCCTTTATCTGCTGAACTTTAATAGCTGCTAAAGGCAGACTGTCAGCTCCCTCTGACCTGAATCTGTGGACTTTGTGAGACCACAGAGAGTGCAAAGAGAAGAGATGGAGTGGGTGAAAATGCTGAAGAAAGACAGGCAGGGAGGGGGAGGGAGGTTGAGAAGAGAGGCCGAGAACTTCACTTCACTGTGAGTGTCTGAAATCTTCCCTTGGGCATGGAGATTTAACTGAGGACCGGCATATAGTAATGTGCAATATTCAGCTTGACACTCGACTCGTTTCCTCTGCTTGATGCATTACTACGTCACCTTGACATACAGAATAGGTAAGAGCTTCTCCGCTACTGAAAGGTCTCTTAAGATTTTCAAAACAAAGCCTGATAGTTTCAGAGAAAGGGCAGGCTCAGTAATGGTGAGCAAGATATGACAGGTTTACAGGGTAGGTACAGAAATATCTGACAGCTTTTCCTCCTCTAAATAAGTTAACACGTTGCCATGGGCAGTGATTGCCAGAGGAAAGCCTTCAAGCTCATTGCTTCACCCACTTTACTCAGTTCCTTCTTCATTTCAGTAATTGTAAGAAAACTGTATTTGGCTGTGTTTGAATAACAGGACACTTTGTACTGAATAATCGATGAAACATTATGATATTTCCATTAAAGGTGGTTACAAATTTAAACTATCACTAGATGAACAGGAAAGATATTAGCCCCCCTCCAAAGTGGCTGACAGCTTGTGGACCTAATCAGTAATGAGAAGGCTGCCTTTGTTCTGACTGGAGAGCGCCCCGGCTGAGCTGAGTAATCCTGCTTCGGTTGATATCATTCACTTCTGTCGCTCGCCCTCTGATGAATGACTCGACACCAACTGTCACTGTCTGAACATAAATTTTTGGCCAAGCAATTAGTCACACAATCCTGGTTCGGTTCAATATATCATCGCGGATGAAATCCCCCTTGTCCACTGACACCTTCCGGTTGACTTTAAGATGCGTCTTGCTCGTTAGGTCAACAATAACAGGCATGAGGTGAGAAACAGACAACAAGAGTCAACTGCTTCACATGAATAGCACCTTCTAGAGAATAATGACAAAAACAAGGTGGCGAAAGCTATGAAAATAGACCTTTCCCTTAGTCTTTGAGTAACATTTTCGTCAAAGACTGTTTAAAGTTTTTAATAATTGGCTCCATCAAGATGAACAAAATGAAACACTACATTTACTATTAACATAATAATCAAAATACCTCACACTGAGTGTCTTGTTTGAAATTGGCATACTGACTTTGACGTGATCGTTACATGATCTTCAGCGTTCTGTCAGAAAAAGGTCAAAGGGCCATGAATAAACATACAACCGTGCTGTTGTTAGACTGTCGGGGATGTTATCTGGTGTGACTTTTTGCTCTTGTGAAAAAAGGAGTTTTCGACTGCGTTTCCTGTTTGTGTCTCTGAAAAAGTGTTGCTGTGAAGTATTTCCTGCAGAGAGAGGAATGCACATCCAGATCTGTTTTGGCAGAACTAACGGTGAATTATGACCACTAAAAACCGCTGGAAGGTGAAGTAAGAGCAAACAATTGCTCATCCTGTGTGCGCAGAGCTTAGGACAGTTTGATCAAGAGCAGTGCGGACAGTGAAATATGTTTAATTGCTTACATTAGGGGAGGGGTCCTCAGCTAAATTTGACCAAGGGCCAGACACTGTGGGGGTCGGACTATTGAATAAAAGAAGCTTTTTAATTGAGGTCTAAACAGCCTATTTTTGTTTAATATTTCCACTTTCTCACAAATATAATGTTATTTTTACTAGCCTATATCAGTGTGAGCAGACTCTTAAAAAACATGGAAAATCCATAACTAGATACTTAACAAGAAAATGCTCTCAGACCTCAGCCAAGCAGGCAGTCAGTGCTCAATACAAAACCCACAGTTCAGCTACCAGTATTTTCTATGTGAACCCACACATCACTAATGGGCAAGGCACATATTGGCAGAATTTTGGTTAGAAAAAAATGCTGCTGGTCCACACTAGATTTCAATGGCCTGCACAAGTGGGATAAATTCCAGACCCTATTCTTTCCAATGTTTTTGTGTCTAAGTAACTAATGGAGACAGTTGCTGATTGGTCCAGTATTGCCAGTAGCCTCGAAACAGGCTGCAATGCAATGTAATGTAATCCTTTCAAGCATCTGCAAACTGTCAATTACGTCCACTAAAAGTTTGTTTTTGTCACTGACAGGCTCAGATTGCAATTCTAAGTGTCTGATAACATTATGGAAAGGATCCCTACGAAGACAGACCCTTTTATAAAAGAGCAAGGTCCTTCTTGTTAAACCAGAAAACGCCACCACATTGCTCTTGCCAAAGCCATTTACTGAAACAGTAATTTTATCATTGTAAAACACACTTAATGCAAACTCAACAGAAACAAAATAAAACTCACCAACACTTTCTTGGATCATTTTCGACCATTCCACCAACAATCACCAATAACTTAATAAACCCTTACTGTAATACAAAGAGTTAGAGGTGAAAGTATCAAGAGAGGAGTGAGAGGGTGGGCTGACAACAGAGAGGCAATGAGGAAACCAGCCAAGTAGAGACCGAGTATTTTCACATCTAACTGGGGAATTATTTTCACTGGACATTATGACCAGACAGATTTCAGCATGTTGGGCTCCAACAGATGTTCTTGAAAAACAGAAATTCTTGGAAAGTGGAAACTCTGGTCAGTGTTAGGGGTCACCAATATACTGGTTTCGTCACCATCGCCGGAGTCACATTCTGCCACGATATGGATTTTGCAATGCCATCGTGACCGTGATAAAAGTTTTAGCATATTAAAAAAGATTATTGTGTGCAATGACATGCAGGTAGAGGGCTACACACATAGAACTACTGCTTTTCTCCCTATAACACCGGCTTTGTGTGGTGTGAGCTAAGATTACCAGCAACACATGCCAGTTTTTCTGGTGTTGGCTGCAAGAACCAACACAAAAGCCTTCATCTAATCCCACCGAGGAAGTGAAGACCCAGTGAATTAACTTGATAGAAATGACCAAATGACAAAAACTAGAAAGACAGCCAATAAAAAAAACAGGATTCACTCTTTATTTTTCTTGGGTAGCCTGTCAAATTTGGTGGTAGCACAATCCGCTGCTAAGGTGGCTGGAAGCATCTATGCAGACCCACACACTGGAGCAGTGTTTGCCTATTTAAAACTGAGGGACAGTCAAGAGAAACTCTGTGAATGTTATGCTTCATTTGAAGCCAATTAAATAACCAGAGTAGTAGGTTGGATGAGGGAAACCACATAGCATTTGTGTCATCTCACACAGCCACAGCTAACGTTATCTCCACACTTCATACTGCAATGTAAGCTCAGCTGCTGCATGTCCATGTGTGTGTCTGTTGCTGCTGTATGTAAATGTACATGATACACATGCCCCATGGTACACTATGTATATACTTTGGGTTTTCTGTCACAGTCTAATATGTCGGTATGTGTGTCTGTCACTGTTGGTCAGTATTAGCATTAAAAGTAGCGGCCTTGCTACTTAAACTACATTTGTCAGTGGTGTGGTGGAAGCGTTGTGGTTTTCTGAATCAAATAGCTTTCAGTAGCTCAGCTCTTTTATCGATCAAATAGTGCAGTAGCGTCCACACAAGCTACATTTTCCCCAGCCTTTCTGAAGCTCAAACAGTGCAAAGCATTCTGCTGCAGTCTGAAATAAAACTGCTAAGGATCAGTAAGTGACACCACTGCCATACACGGACACGTATGTGTTGCACTTCTTATGACGATGGCATCACGCATCAATCCTTGGGCTCATGCTTACAACGTCTCTGCTGCAGGGGAATACACACATGCAAGCCTGAGTTTACTTGGTGGATACATGGCAGAGGGTGAGGACGGAGACAAAGTGATCCTTAGGGAGTCAGGATTTTCCTTTTCTACAGCGGTTTGAGTTGAGTAATTAAATTTAGAGTTAACAGCTTGTCCTGCCAAACGTGTCCTCGTCTAAATGGAGCATGCCCATGCAAGCACAGGTGCCTGCACACACGCGCACACACACAGATGAACATACACACACTTTTGACACCTGCTTTTTGTTATTATGTGGAGCATTTTTCGTTTGTTTATTTTTGTTGCCATATTGGTTTTGGAGCTGTCAGAGCAGAGAGCATAGCTTATTGTCTAATTAGCTGTTGAACTCAACATTTTTATGCCTGCCTGTCTGTTTGACTGACAGTTTTATTGATCCCTGAGATAGCACTTGGAGACTTGGAATGAAGTTGTTTCAATGTAAAATAATATGAAAAAAAATAAATAAATAAATAAATTATAGGAAACTACTTTTGCCATGTTGCTGTAGCTTAGCTTACTACTTGCTTGCTTCTTTCCGAAGAAAAAGCAAGCAAGCATTGTTAATAGAGTGACAAGAGATAAAATCATGTTTCGAGTGGAGTACCTTTTATTTTTGTAATATCATGGCATTATACAGTCACTGTAAAAATCAACCCCTTGCAACATCCGACCATTTACCTTTACTTGATCTTGTCAGGTGATATATTTCTTCTTGGTGTCACGATGTAAAAGAAAAAACTTTGAGTTTAGAAAAAAGAGCCAGACCTCTGCAACTCCACACTCAAAGCATTATAAAGATAATATTAACAAAGATACTAATGAGCAAGAAGTGGAGAGGTTAGCTCTTCAGATGAGCAATCAAGTGGAAATAACTTAAGTTCTCAAGAATCAAGGTGAACAGCCCAATGGCACTTTATGCTTATAACATTTCTTCTTGTAAGTGAAGCACTACGGCTGCTGATATTTGTGCTATGGGCACAAAATCATGCACTCCTGTGCAACAGAGTTGTTTTTAAAATTGCTTTCGGCTTTGGAGTCAAATTCAGAGGTGGAATAGCCTGAGTGGAAAACGGGCTCTGGAAAAAACTATCCATATTTCTCAGACAGCTTCCTGTTTATGATATGGTGGTTGATGTCCTCAAACACCACAGCCACCCCTGCCACAAAGATTAAGAGAGAATTTGTAAGTCTTTCGTGTCATGTTACTTAAAAGCTACATTTGGTGCTGGCTGCCTGCCTCAGCTCGACCCACACACTCACACCAAGACTGCGGTTCCGCTTTATGGTTTGTGTGAAGGCAGAGAACCAAAACAACTCTGCCCATTCTTGCAGTGAAAAAGGCCAGCAAACGTGAAAAGCAAAAGATCTTCTTGCCGGAAAGCGTGTGATTTATTCATGGCCTTTAGATTCACCCTTTCAGATGCTGGATCATGTGAAGCAGAGCATTAACATCACATGTGCAGGTGCTTTTATGGGCCCTCATCCATTACTCCTGATTTACATTCCTCAGCCGGCACAGTGCTGTAACCAGAGCTGTGCACATGCCTGTTCTTCAAACAGCCGATAGTATGTGTGGGAAAGGGTTAATCAACATATATCAGACGGGACCTGCATGTTTGTGCCAAGTCATTTACCACTGCCTTCAAACTTCTATACACCGCTTTCCTGAATGTGTAAAAATACTTTGATAATACAACATAAGTACTTTTGCGGCTGGGCACCAAAAAGGATTAAGTGGAAACACTGCAGCTAAATAAAATATGATCAACAGAGGAGGAAAAAAAGACTTAGAAATTAGCAGCCAGGCTGTGCTATATTCTTACAGGACTCCCATTTGAAACTCGTCTGCATGGGTAAGCTGATATTTCCAGCTTGTATGAGGTCCATTTATCCATGTTTACTTATAAGAAACACTGGGGAGTGGGTGTTTTTGTGAGCAGACTGTGGGTGGGGAAGCATCAAAAAGGCCAAATGAAGCACTTCCAGTACCACTGAGAGATTAGATGGCAGACTCGAGCTTCAAGATATCACTATTGATTTCCCCTTCTTTCTCCCATTTCTCACTCTGAGGAAAAATAACTTCATTACTGTTCTAACTGACTCATCGCCGCACAGAGAGAAAGAAGCCATATATTTCCCAGACAACCCATCTGAGGAATGCATCTTCGCATGACATACAGCACATTGTGCAGCTAATAACTGCGACGCACTTGTTTGTTTGGTGGCTGAGTAAGCCTATGCATGTGTACACATGGTCCACAGAAAGCAGTGTATTAACAATATGCTTGAAAAGAGATGTAATATCATTCAGATGTTTTACAAATCACATTGCTATTCCTCTCACTTTGGAGTATATTTAATAGGATAAGGAGAAAAATGCCCTTTCACACCTGTAACAGCTGTGCTACAATTTGCCTTTGGATTTGGGAGGGAGTTTTTATTTTCACTCCATTCATTCTTCATGCTAACCTTGAACTCAAACTTCTTATCAGGCCAAGTCAAATTTAATTACAGCTCACTCTTTCAAACTTAAAATTCATGGCTGATTACTTGGCCTCCCTCTTGGTCCATTTGTCTTGAACCATCTCGGACGTCTGTGTCTAGCGTGCACCAGATAACAAAGGAGAGGGCCCGGGGAAAGCCGGGTAGTTCTGCTCCAACACTCACAACTACATTTAGATTTAATATTTCATAGACGGGGGTTCATGATTAATGGAGGGATTCGGAAGAGTCATGAGGAGGGACATTTAAATTGTTCTCTATCCCACAGCAGTCACCTACTCAGACAAGCCTCTTCCATCCCTCTATTATATAAGCTTTACATAACATGAGTGAAAGAGTGTTTTGAGATTTTTTTTTCCTTGAGTATTCTGACAAATCAAATGTGGCAGCTTGGGGAGAAAATGAGGAAAAACTGTCATCCAACTCACAGTTATTCAGCTCTGCATTTGAGTAACTTTTCAAACTTTTCTATCCAACAAATATGAAGTGGGCAAAGAGGCATAGATTTGGCTCATCAAAGGTGCCATCTATAGTTACAATCAATTAAAGTGCTTTTAGGAGGAAAAAACAGTTTGTTTATGTATGAGGCGATGCGTCCATCCATCCTGACTATTAAATCATTCTTTTTTATGTTAAGCTAAACCAAAACCAAAAGCTAAATAAACTTTTTCAGAGCTTGACTGCTCCAAATTCCACTGAGAACCGGCAAGATTTTAACATCATTATCAACTAATCAAGTAGCCTATAGTTTAAATCAGGGGATCTCAAAGTTTGGATGACTTGGTGTCACTTTAGGGAGACACCACGTGACTGAGGGCTGCACAGGAAAATCCACGAACTTGTCCTTTTTTCAGTTCCAATCCAATTCTGATACCAGTGTTTTTTTATGTGTATGGTAACATTGGGCTTGACTTAAACGTTGCTTTCCTAACTTTAAAACAAAATGTAACAAATAAATACATAGACATAAATGTATTAAATTGTTATTGAATATTAAAATAATAAATTATCATTCGCCAGCAACTTGGTAAAAACATCTTCAAAATTGACAGGAATTCCAATTCAACAAATTGATGTAGAATTAAAATTCCAGTCTAAAAGTGCATCACAAGAGAACAAGCATGTAAGCATTGCCGGAGAGTCTTGGGGTTATTCGATGCTATACTCTCACAGCTGTAGGATTGTGGCTTTTGACGTGTAAGTTCCTGTTGCACAAACCCAAGATGTTTTCACCTCTGGTTGGAATGACGACATACTGTTGAAATGACGGCAGAACATTGCTGCAATGCTCCAGGATAAACACCAGCTCCAGAATACTTATAATTAATGTAGCATTAGCGTCCTCAGCATCTGCTTCCTTGGTGTTAATGTAGTCTTGAGATGTTCTTGTGCTGTTCTACATAAGTCTTCTCAAAGTTGGACCAGACCCGCTCGATTATTGCAGATGAGATGTACACACTGCTGACAATGACAGCAGGAAAGTCCTCAGGCGGGATAGCAGGGGCACATCTCCAAGACAGGTGTCCATACCTTGCATTGCATTCTTAGCGACGGCTCACATTTCCCAGAATGCATACCCAGTGCTGGACTCGAGTTTCCAGATAAGACAGATCACTTCATCTGCCCCCTAAGGTCCAAAGAAGAGTTGATGCATCTTTTTCGAAAGCTCCTTTTTTTCTGGTGTGGGTTTTCCATCTCACTTCCACAATAAACTGCCAAGTTGTCCACCGAAATACAACACTGGCATTGATGACAGAAAGTAATTCCCATTACACTCAGGAGGTGCCACTAGTTGCCCTTTCTACAAATTGTCATTCCTAAACTGATGGATGCTTGCTGGGGGGCCACAGTTTGCTTTATTGAAAAGCAAACTTTCAGACACCCTGCTTTTCAATTTAAGCATGGCAGGCGTGTTTTTACACAGCTTATTTGTATCCATTTGTATGTCACGTGGTTTGGTTTTTATAGTTACAGTTAATTACAGTTGCAGTTTATTTTTGGCTTCATTGTGCAACAACTCCACGATAGCCATTCTGCATATTGTAAATCAAATGATTTGACAGAAAAATAGATTTCATCGCCTCCTCTCTGCTCTGCTTTTTACGCTTTAGAAAATCTCACCCATGACCGAAGACTTTGGCCAATCACAGGTCATTTCAGACAGATGGGGTGTTCTTATTGGCTGTTCTACAAATGCAGATGCACATGCATGGCCCTTCGTATAGTGAAAGCCTAGCGTCACATAGCTAAACCTATCCCCACACTTTGTTTTAAAGCTGTGTCAGCAGTGAAAGTGAAAGCCTGATTTAACTTGTGCTAAGTTTCCAGTACCAGTGCAACAGCGTACAGGACAAAACACGTGTGTGAACACGTTCCTGCTCCACAGGGAGCTTCAGGCTCATTCTGTTCGATGTCATGGCGCTCTCATCCATGAGTGGAAAAGAGGCATGATGACAAACAGAAGAGAATAACTTTTAAGGGGGGATGCAGTGGTGTGGTGTGGTGTGGTGTGGTGTGGTGTGGTGTGGTGTGGTGTGGTGTGGTGTGGTGTGGTGTGGTGTGGTGTAGCAGCCTCTCTTCCCGCTGTTGGGCGCCTTCACTGCTACATTAGAAGCCTGGGGCACTCTGACCTGAGGGGCTGGAGGGGCGTCTTTGAGAAGATGAGTCTTGAGGGACCGGGGTCTTGGCGAGGCTTGAGCCATGGAGAGCGGGTCCTATGAGGTCTCACAGGGCAACGGACTCCGTCTGCTGCCATTCAAACTTGTGGGTTTGGTCAGATGGGCTTAGCAGAGTGGCACAAGGCAGCAGAGAGGTGGAGGGTTTTGCATGGTGTTTGTTCAATTATTGCCTGCTGCAGCTTTAAACCATACACTAGGCAAATACAAGCAATGAGGTCAAAACTTTGGTTCACAGAAATACAGGACTTACTACCTGAATTCAACTAGTGCCAAACAGGCACAAGAAAGAAACTATGATCATATGATACAATGCCAGATGGTGTGAAACTTCCAGCCATTAATAGCAAGCTATTCTTTTTCCTCTGCAGAGAAAAATCTGTCTTTTCAGACAAAAGAGCAGCAGAACGAGGCTCGTATGTGCTAGTGCTCTACCTGCTGATTGAAGCTGATGTTAGCATGGAGTCAGGTAATAGGATCAGACTGCCCAGGCGTCGGCGAGTGCCTGCAATTTTCCTCCAGGGATTGTCAACAAAAGGCCTGCTACAATTACAGTGCTGAGAGGCAGAAGAGACAAGACACAGCTCTGTCTCATTAACACCTGCTGTCTCCTTTCGCCTTTATTACCAAATGTGCCTTTAACATCGTCTCCTGTTGTATCAGTTCTTCCCGAGAAAATCTCACTGACTGCAGTTTCCAGTCTTTTCATACTGCGCTGAAGGTTATAAGTCGTAATAGTGCTACTGTGACGAACCATTGTAGATATGTCTTCTAGTTTTTGGATTATATATCTTTCACTGACTTATTTTCTATTGTGCATATTGTATATGAAGGCATGATTAATCGCTGCTTTCTTTTAATGTAACGTGGAAAATTGGGGCAGCAGATCTTCACTCATCCTGCAGTAATACTCATCCAACGGACCATCTGTCTGTCTATCAAACAAATGGAATAAGCAAAAAAAATGTGACTATAGACAAAACTAGTTCCACAAATCTGTACATATGGTTGAATGTTCTTTGTTTTTGAAGCGAAGCAGTTAAAGTAAAAATGTGACTTCACAGGACGTTTGAGAAAATTAGATCATTCTGGTGCTTGAGACACTTTCATTTCTTACACAAATTTCAGTATTCAAGGTTTGTTTCATTTGGTCGCTTCAGATGTCGACATGGGAAACACCAGAGGGGGAGATGACTGAACATATCATGAATTAAAACACATTCACAAACATTTCTGCCTGAGTCACGTCAGATTTTCATCTCCAAAGACAACAACTGCTATGATCCCACACTACATCACCACATCATCAAACCACATCTTTTGCTTTCATTGCTTTGATTGAGAGATGATCGCACAGATGTGTCTGACACAAGGTTAATGTGTGTAAAATGTGGAATATGACAGTAAATATATGTCAAGATTCTGAGATGAAGCCATATACGAGGAAATCCTGACAAAAGATCACAGGAAAAACTCCTTTTTGTAGGTACTGTATTTCAGATACACATATCAGAAATCATTCATTTCAAGGAGAGCAAGTGATGGTATTTTTATTAAGATGCTTATAAGACTTTGCCTGCTCATATTGCAAGAGTTTAACACTGCTGACATGTCACACTGCCGTCAGTCAGAAATAATGTCAAAAATAAGTAAAACTGAAATCGCATGGCTCGTAGCTTATCAACCTCACTAGCACTACAGCAGACATTACTGAACTGTGCATTTGGTTGTAAATCCCCTCCGCCTCCGCTCTGTTCGCAGTCTCTCACACACACACTCCTGCACTCCGCATGCACTCCACTTTTATCCTCTCTCACATCTGTGATGTTTCTATACCATAAGCCCCAGAAGTCGTTTTACTTTCATCTCTGGCATTCTCCTTGAACTGAGCTCTGTAGAGGAAAATATTTTCAGTTTTAAAATTTCAAATCCAGTGCTGATGCCACAAATTTGAAATGAACCACTAAACACTAGAAGCAATGGAGGCAAAATGAAAAATGGAATCAGCACTAAACTGACAAAAGCTACAGTTGAAAAGCTAAATGTGTTGTAAACATTGGCAATTAATAATGCATTTAAATGCTATCTGCTGAACCGCCTCATTATCAAAGGGAATCAAACATGGTTGTTCTCAAAGGTCCCACATGTAGTTGGGAATTCAAATACAAAGCACATGGATAGTAAATTAGGCTGCTCATTCTTTTGGCCTTCGCAGTTTTTTTAATGACTGGGCATTAGAGATGTTAATGATCAGTCATTACTGGATTAATGCCATTAAGAATCAAAAATGTAATAACTGACAATGTATGTTTTGTGTACCATTCCTCGAGAGCTCAAATATATGAACTATTACGCCACAAGAAGGCATACTTCCCATACCATTGCTATTCAGACAAACCCCTCATTTGGAAGAGTCAGTGTGAAAAGGTAAGCCAAGATGAAGAGGGCGAAATACAGTCCAGCAAAAGAGGCCAATGTTCAATGTAAATATTCTACCATCCTCCCAACAAACTATCATGTTGGTGTTAGAAGAGCCTGTCATGATGTGCCTGCAGAGGCAACAACTCAAAGGCTTTGTTTTATGGTGGAAAACGACATGATGCCTGTAAACATGATGAACGAGGAAGTGCTGATACACTGAACCAGGCTATCGAATCCCCTCAAAGGTATAATTACTCGCTGTGCTGAGAAGACGAAAAGAAAGACGAGCTTAGGCACGGTTCAGCCAACAAGTTGGCTGTAATGACTGTCGGACTGCGTTAAGTGCACAGTTACATCACACTGACAATACTCATAATGAATCGATTATTGATTGTGAACATGCTCAACGATAGGTTAAGGAAAACGCAGGAAAAAAATCCACTGGTCCAGACCGTAATGTTGGCCTTTGTGTGATGCACTTTGTGTGACAGTGCAATCTTTTCAAAAACGTGATGTAAGTGCAGGTTGCTCAGGACGCTCAGGGATGCCTTTAACTAAATCATGTTATGTCTCACATCGTATTTCACCACATCTCTGATTAATAGCTGAAACTCATTGAGTCCTTACAAATGTGCCTCTCCAGGTATCCATTTGAGAGTACGTGCTGAGACGAGATTAGAGTCCATCTAATAATGTGTAATGTACAACAGGATTTATGTGGCCAAAAGACCAACAAACATGGTTAACTACTTCCTGTGCTAATACACAGGCTGGCATTAGATCATACTCAGGTCATCAACAGTCACAGGAGTAACAGGTTCTGTCAACACTCGGCTATTGAATTAACCTGTGGTTCAATAGAGCAATGCTATTTCCCCTCAAATAGTTATTATGAGGATGTCTCTCAAATAGAGATAGAGAGCCAGCTAATATAAAAGACCTTTTAGTAAGCTGGAAGGTTTGTAATGAAAACCTTGTAGAGCTGCATCAGTCAGGCAGGTCAATAAGCCTGTCTCAAGCCATTACCCAATAAGAGTAAGATGTGTCAGGGTTCAATGTGGCCGCCTCAGACTCATCCTTTGTCTCTTGGCCAGAGAAAAAGACACGGAGATTAAATCCAGCACGAAAACCAACCTACAGTATGAGCTCATATGAAGCAATTTTAGTTTCAATTCTATGTCACTATGAAGCTGAATTAATGTCCTATTTTGCCTCATGAATGAACTTAGCAAAGGGCAGCAGGTCAATTTACGGATGCCATGCGCATGAATGTTTCAGAGGCATAATGACCACGACTGGGGACATAAAAATGCCGTACCAGCGACTCCATGCTCCAGGAAATGCTTTGTCATGTTAAACTGATTTCTCCCCTTTGAATGAAATTACTTTCGTGCCGTGAATACCTTTTGCTGTATCATTACTGTCATTTGTGAAACTGTACTGTAGCTCAAGTTTGCCATATTGCAAGCACTGTATAACATGCCAAGATGTTGGGAATGCAGCGTTCAAGTTAAACAAAACTAAGCAAAGAAGAAAGTCAGACTTCTTCAGCAGGTTTCTCATCATTAGACTATATTCTGAAAAAGAAAGAACAGCAAAGCATTACAGTAACTACTGCGTTTGTTTCTGGAACATGACATTGTGGTCATACTGTATACTATAAGCGTAGCTCGCTTACAATACAAGTAACTTCAAAACAGTATTATTAAAAGTGCAACAAATAGAAAAATGTTCCTTCAAATAAAATCGCATCACAACATCTACATGTTTACAAGCGTGGACTACGAAGCATGTCACTAAAGTAACAGACGAAGGATGCATGTAAGGCCACATTCAGACTGCAGGCAAAGCAGATTTGTTGCTCAAATCAGATCTTTACAACTGTCTGCACTGTTTTTTAGAAGTGATTAGATTGTATTTGTGTCTCCAGACATCACCAACCTATGTGCATGGGTTGCTGCGGTGACAACATAGGCGTCGGTAGCTACGTATGCCGGCGACGTGGTTTTCCAACATGGAAGAATGAGACATGGAGATCCATCATCTCACCCTCCTAACAATCGCACTGTCACGCCACACTGCAGAACACTGTTCTTCTCTGCTTTGTCCTCCATACCTGTCTGCCTGTCGCAGCATTGCTCAGCAGCTCGAATGCACTTCCATCACTGGATTTGACGTTGTGTGTTGCATGAAAGTGATGCAAAAGACAATCTGATTCGAGTGGCCACAGTATCCACACAGAGACTAATCTGTAGAAATCAGATTGGAATCGCGTCTCAAACCACCTCTAAATGTGGTTTGGGTCCAATTTGCAAACATTTTTTGCCGTTCAGACTTTAGAAAATCAATCTGGATACAATCTGGATATGCCAAAAACCCGATTTGGATGGGCAGTCTGAGCTAGACCTAAATATAGCTATTAATGATTAAAATCGTTTAATGAGCAGAAAATGAGCACTCTCATCTGCACCTGCTGCAGATCATATAAATCAGGGACCAATCAGCCTAAACCCTGCGTTGAAAGGGTGAAAATGAAAGGTGAGCTTCAAAGCAGCATTTGGTGTGTTACTCAGTGACACACAGCAAAGTAAACACTTGCTGATATGAACCCAGGTCATCTTACAGTACTTCCTAACCAACCATTCAAGTTGGGTTAATGTATTTTTTCAAAAATTATGAATTATCTAATTAGCTCTCACCATTAAAAAAGTAAATTAACGGCTAAACTGAGTTTCCAAGAATAGAGCCTCAGAATTAAAGGGGAAAGAACAGCATACAGACAGGCAATGTTTCAAACTAAACTGGGTCACGGAGCTTAAATTCCTCAGTAAAGGTAAGATGGCAAACTCCTTAGAAGCAACGTGGACTTTTTTTTAAATCCAGGATAAGCAAGATGGAGGAGGCTATCATCGGCATGAGCACAAAGCGGAAAGTTCAGTAGCATCTGTTTCTTTGTCATTTAATGAATCACCAGTGTGTATGGTACCCGTAACCCAACCAATAAGACGAGCATTGTGTCAAATTAAAGATAACAACCATTTCCAATAATCAACTGAAAGTAATTACAGTTCATTTCTTATAACAACTAAATCTGTTATTACAAAACATGATAAATAAAGCAATTAAAAAGACTGACCCAGAATAAAACTGAATTTATTCGCAGTGGAACCTTTGATGACCAAACCAGGATTTTATTTTGACTAAAAGACAAAAATGAATTTCGCCAAAAAAGAAAGGCAATTTCAGAGTCAGTGCTTTTGTTTCCACAAATAGCCTGGTCCCAAATAGTTAAAAGCCCTGTTCCAAAAAGCAATCACGTTAGTCAGTTGATTATCTCATGTTTACTATCAAGTTGAACTTTTTCCTCTATTGAGGTATGTAACATCTGGGGCTTATCTATAGACACTGATTGGGGTTGTTTTGAATTTGCTGAGGTCATAAAAAGGCATCTGCACCCAAATACGGACACATCTATGTCATTGCAGGTGTTTTGCTCAGGAACCAAGGAAGCACAGGGTCGAGTGTGAAGTAGTTTGCATGAGCGGCTCTCGATAAAGCTGCAGCAGCAATACCAGCGGCCAAGCAATCAGCCCGCTCCAAACAGGCATGTTTTGAACAGGCACTGCACTGGAAACACTAGAAAAAAACGAAAATAAAAGACGGAGTACAGAGATTTCATTTTCTCAACACATTAAAAGATCTAAGATTAAGAGAACAAAATTACAGGCTAGATAGACTGTTTTGTTCCAATATAGAGGCACAGCAGAGAAAGAAGAACAAGAAGCACAGACACTGTAAATGCACTTCGACGAGAAGGAGGCGAATTAACGGGTTTCGAAATGAATGCAAATATATGCAGATTCCTTCTATCAGCATGTACTGTTTTCTTTCTTAAACCTTTGGTCTTTTAAAACTGCAGGCGGACAAACAGCAAGCTGTTTAAAATTCATGAAACATTTATTTAATTCACCAGGCAGGGACCTTTCCTGACAACCTTTTACTTTTCCCACTAGAACTCTGCTAGTCTGACATTCGTCGGGACCACATTGGACATGATGTATGTTCCTTGACAGATTACTCTCCTGCATCACTCACATTGCTCTCTTGGGTTTGCTTTGATCAGGGGGATAAGCATTAGCTTCACCCACATCGCACACGCTGAACAGTACTGACAGAAGTGATGGACAAATTGTGACAGAGGAGTACGACAACCACAAATGTAGAAACCAACAAATATACATATACACACACACACACATACATACATACATACACACACACAAACGCAAACCACAGGGACATTTATGATGATGACACCATGAAGCAAGACTTTTCAATATATTAAGATGAAATTCAGTGGTTTGCCTATAAGTTGGAGAAGCAGGCAGTGCCCAAATGGAAACTGGTTTGACCCCAGACTGGAGCGATAACTCTGGGAAAGGATTACCACTATTGTTCACTTAACACCCACACTGCTCAGTGACCAACCAACACTGTGGTGGGTTACTTTGCTGCTTCCTGATGTCAGTGTGTACAACTGTGTGTACACAGTTGTAGAGCAGGGTGTTGCTAAAAAGAGCAATTTAGAAAAAGCTAAATTAGCATAGTTATAGATTGTCGCCTTAAAAGAGCTTCAATTGACAAATGCATGCTGAGTTTTTGAGTGTGCACTGTCATGCTACTTATTCTAGACAGGGACTTTGTGGTGGTCACAGCACTATCAGACCACATGCTTTAGGGTCCGCTCAGTAATCATGGTTATTGACAAACTAGAGGTTCAATGGGCTTAATGGCCACTCTGACAAATCCTCTGATTCTTCTACTCATCTTCTTTTCTCCCCTTTCCTGCAGCATGACTCGGACTCAGCCCACCGCTTTCACAGCCCATCTCATTCCCAGCTACTGGCTGAGCCGAAGCCCAGCTGTCCATCGAGTTGCTCTGCTGTGTGAATGACAAGGAGATGCAGTGAGAGGCAGTGAACCACTCAATGTGGAGGAGCTGCTTTGAAATACTCCAGGTTCTTTTCTTTAAGTCCAGGCAGTGTAAAAGTCCATCTACGCCCTCTGTGACTTCCCTCCTCCCTTGTGCACTAACCCCCTTAACTAGTTCCCATTCTGGCTCTCTGAGCTGCTCACCCTTCCATGCTCCTCTCTTCTGTAAAGAAGAGCTGCTTTCCCACAATTCCCTGAAGATGTGGTCAGTGCTTCCTACTTCCACAAGACTACGGGTGCTTTTTATTCGGGGTACTAGGCGTCCTCACAATAATTCTTGTGGATTTAGTTGAGATGCTTCCCCCTGGCCATATGGCTCTGGGAACAAGGAGATGAGGAAGTAAATGCAGAGATTAACTTGAGGCAGCGAAGTATTTACCAACACCCAACTCATCTCCAGTTTGACCCAAATGTCACCAGCTTTCTGTAAAACACAAATACCACTTAGGGTACCTGAGGAAATAAAGAGGGTCTTTAACCCCAAGCATTGAGCAGATTTTAGCCATCTGTTTTTGAGGAGCTTAACCTCAGACAGTCCAACACTGTCTGGATGTGTTTGGTGACGAGAAGAAAACCAAACAAGAACGCTCACTCAGGGAACAATGACGCTCTTGCTTCAATCTTTGCTTAGTGCATTTACAAGTGATGAGCCATATGTCTAAAAATTCCTGTTTCACTTTGTACTGAATAGGGATGAAGAGGCCATCTGGAGTAGTGGGAGTTTCCCTGGTGAGCTACTCAACCTGAGGGGCTTCCAGTAAGTCTACCAACACTAGAAAATATTTTCAAGCATTTGAATTTCTGAATGCAGCAAGACTATTTGACTCAGCAAGCTACAAGTGTTTACACCTACATATAGAAGTGTTTGCTTCAGCTTTACTTGTGTACATTCTGCCTCTCATAGTGACTGGAAACGGCAGACTGACTTAGTGCAGCAGCAATCATATAAATCTGAGAAATAAGCATTTATGGCACCAAGTAAACAAAGGGGTAAATAAGGTGAGTTGTCAGTGACCCCCAAGTTACAACAGAACAGCAGATATGCACAGGCTGTGTGTATGTGTCATCCTTTAGATTAAATCCCCACTGAATTTCAGTACCAGTGTATCAGATTTATGAGCATCTCTTGGCAGAAACATTTTCATTAGTGTATAATGACCTGAAATTAAGAACCACTGTGTTTTCATTACCGTAACTGTAGATTCTCCTACATGCTTGGAGAGGAAAGGCAAGCGATATTCAGTTGGTTGCAATATGCAACCTCACCACTAGATGCCACTAACTCCTACACACTGGTCTGTGAAGAACAGCTATCTCTCTGACCAGACTGTGCCGGTTATGATGAGCATCTGGGCCATATTTCCAGGGCAGTTTTTTTTTATTGTCCTTGTCACTGTTACTGACAACAGGAAGATGACCAGAGCAAAGTAATTTGAGTGTGTCTACTCTCACACTTTCCATTAATACCTGCCCTGAAACTGTAAAACCCGATAAAAAACGGTATTAATCATTACTGCTTTCCGTCTTTTCTGCCATCCCATGGCGCTACCACCCAAACAACAGAAAAACCACATCAATCTTTAAAGTTGCATTCTGTACAACGGTGCTGTGTTCTGGGGAGAGTTGACAGGTGTCAAAGGGATTGTATGCCATGAACGGCAAATGTCACAGTGAAGTGAGGGATTACACTGTATTACTTTCCGAATAATTTTTCAGAGCCAATAGCAGCCTAGTGAAGGAGTGGTAATCTGCTGTGGTCAGACTCCATCTGGACCGACAGCAGCTTAGTTCCACAGAGTTCAGTCCCTGCACTGGCCAAAAGGAGGACTTGGCCTACCATGTCACAGTCCATCAGAGACCTGAAATTTGGCTATTCACCCTTGCTAATGAAACTGGCTCCCTATCCACGCCACACCACCTCTGGCCCGAGACCAAATAAGACAGCCGTGTTTATTATGAGGGAATGGAGGCACCTTAATGTCAAGACCTGCCAGGCAAAAAGACAGCTGGGGCCAGCTGTAAGAGGTGGGGAGCCTACTGTCTTTTGTCTCCAGCCTATGGACACAACAGCCATGTGTCTCCATCCATACAGGTAAAAGAAATAACATTTCTGTTTACGTCTTGCATTTATTCATTCCCCCTGTACTATTATACATTAATATTGCAACACTGACAGATTTGTTAAATCTATAGTTTGTGGACTGTGACTTTGACTCTCCCATTACACTGCACTGCTCAGAATGTTGCCAAACAAGGCATTTGAGCTTAAGCGGTTGTTTTCCTCACTGTATGTCACTCCAGACAAGTATGACAGATAAATGCCAACTATGTAAATGCTCATTTTGCTGTTCATCCGCAATACAATAGACGGATCCCTCGGGGGTGAACAGCAGTAAAATAGGAGGGGTTGTCAATTTTTACACACTGTCCATTTTCTAAGCTCTCCAGAGAGCAAACTGGTCATATAATGACAGTTATCTGTCTAACAGACATAGCTAGATTAAAGACAACTGATTGTATAATTAGGCCATACAGTACAAAAGGATGTTCTATTGACCTTACTGTCAGATCAGGCTGATAAATGAAAAGCTAAATTGGCAGCTTTGAAAGGTGGAATATTGACTTTGGTCAAATGGCGCATTGATTATTTGATTATAGCACTCTGTTGTGATTAGTTGATAAGCAGAGTGGATATTGAGCACACACTCTCCGAGCTTGGCTGATCGACTAGAAGACGGTGGATTCAACAGATGAGGTGAGTGTTTGTCAAGAAGAACTCCTTCTGATGTTATGATGAGCCACTCTGTGACGATCTCAGGGATTTATTATCAATCTGTTTTAACATTTCATTACATTATATTAAAAAAAATGTGGATCTCACACTGCGAACGAGAGAGGCTGCAGTAAAAACAATATCTCTGAAAGGAGCTCTCAGCGGTTTGTAATGAGGTTGGCTGGGTCTTAGACATCTTCTCTGTCCAGGCTTTGGATGCATGTTGACAGCCACAATATGAGTTGTAATAGCTAAGCATTCAGGGATCAAATTAATTCACCCCTCATGAAAACTTTATGAATACAGTCTGACGGACTGAATATAAATGTGCATATTCTGTTGAGGTAATCCACAGCAGAGGCAGACGGATGCATCAGAGTAAAAATATTGTTATTATATTTGCCTCATTTCTGCACATTATCCTACTATCAACATGATTACATCATCTGCATTACTAAAAGAGCGACCTGCAGATGTAATTGGTGCAAGAAGGTGAAAATGTGTTGTTAAAACAAAGAGAGAAATGTGCCTGCTCATCTTATCTTCATTAAACTGAATGCCAAATTTCATTTTGCTTTGCTATTCATGCAAAAACAAGCGAGATAAGTATAAAGGACAAAGAATAGACCTTAACAGTCTATTTTTCTACCAGGAAAGCAGTCATACTTATCAGTCTACCATCATCCAAGATGTTCCATATCCACACATATTTTTCTGAGTTGAGTACAACAGTTATCCAACTGTAATAATTTCATCTGAGTAGCACCACAGGGGAGAAATCCTTGTAAATATGCAATTTAATTGAAGCTTTGGTGGATACATTTAAATGCAAGGCAGAGTTTCTTCAATATTTAGGATGCTCACGTATACCAACCATCACGTCCTGTTTATAATAAGCCATTTAAGATCATATCCCAGTTGCCAGACCCCTGAACATAAGAGCTGGGTTATTATCTGGTATACTGAGGCATGTAAACACTTTGGCCCAATTACTGTTTGTGGGTTTTAAAATCAGCACACTCTGTTTTCTGTGGTAACATTCAGCCAACTTTATCTACTCATAAACAGGAATACTGTACGTTATCCCAAATACAGTGAGCAAAGCAAGACTGCCACCAATGACGGACACGTGCTTTTTGTAAAATATACATGACTTTACCTAATTCACTTTGGGAAACTTCATGTGGAACATGCACATATCCATCACTTTTTTTGCTTTAAAAATAAAGTGGGAAAGCTAAGATTAGACTAAAAGTGCAGTTTCAACACTTTCAATGAGAAACATAATGGATTTAGCAGGAGGGCAGCTTGTAATTTCTCCATGCTGCTGAATTACTGGGGGGAGAAAAGAGGAAAATGAGTTATGGAGCATTAACCTCTTTATTCACAATGGTCTCTCTCTCTGTGTGTGTGTGTGTGTGTGTGTGTGTGTGTGTGTGTGTGTGTGTGTGTGTGTGTGTGTGTCTGCTTGCCTCTCTCTCCCTCAGTCTTGTATTACACATTGCTTAATGGCACCAAACTGACCAACACTCCCTGGAGGCACCCTCCGTCAGCCAAGTGCCTGATTGTATTTTTTCACAGCACCTCTCTCAATCCTGCGAGAGGGGTAAAGAAGCACCTTGATGATATCACTGATATTCGGTTTCAGGGAAGTCTTCGCTCACTGTGTGAGGGGCTGGGGATGGAGGTGGGTGAGGACATGGAGGACCAGGTTGATAAGAATCTCTTTGTCTCAGAGTGGCGACCTGCGCTGCCGGGTCAACATCCTGGGGAGCTAACTGGTGTGAGGCATTTTTCAACCTTGGAAAGGTGTTGAGACATTGAGGGGTGGTGTTGAGAGAGCTATTGAGTTACTGTGATGGGGAGGGGCCGGGGTGCATGTTTGCTTGATGGCCTGGGGCATTTGTAAGGCAATAAGAGGGCCGGCAGCTCTCGTCTTTCTCCCTGCGGTGCCTGGTCTGTATCATAGGCGTGTGACACCTGCCCTCTCACAACGGACTCTGAGACAACAGTGACGGGCCGATGTTGATACAAATCTCAGTCTTCACATGCTATATGACCACTGGCACTGAGACGGATGCAGGGCTGAACTGCCTAAAAGGTTGCTAATTTACAATAACATGGTATGAAAAAAAGAAAGAAAACAGGTACATGTCAGAAAGCAGAGTTTAGCCCTGAAATGGAAACATTAGCAGTTAGCAGGGTCCACCTTCTTTCAGTAGCACATGCTTTGCTGCTTTTGCTGGAATACAGTAATTCCATCAAACTGATTACTGATTATGCTTTTATTGCACCAGAATTAGATAATATAGGAAGTCTAAAGACTCCACCTTCTTGGCCATCCAAGTCACTGTAATGAACCTCTTTGCCAAAGTCATTTCAGTCGCGGTCTCCTAGCAGCCAACTAATTGGGAAAACTGATGAGCCCAGTTAGCTTCCAAGCAAGCCCTTTTGTTCTACCTGCTTGCTAATTCCTTGCAAGTCTCCATCTTTGTCCACTCAAAGCTGATTCAGCACTCAGGCATATGAGCAAATGATGACCTCCCTGTGGTAAGGAGACAAATGTGGTGAAACCATGTGATTTGGCAGAAAACTTGTGACCGTGTCTCCTGTAACCTTTGGGTCATTCCTGCATTGTCTCTAAGAGGGAAAGGGTCACTATGAGAGGCTAAATCTGCACAGTACATTATGAAAAGATGCTTCAAGAGTCCTTACTGTTATATCCAGCTCAATAACACTACATTGAAAATCTCTAAAAAAAAACTCTTTTTAAAAACACCCTGTCTTAAGAAGGTCCTAACTATGAAAGAGTTTCATTAGTTTGGATGGATGGAACTCTTCAGAGTTTTGTCTCAAGGTTTGATGTAGCTACCGTTTTTCCACCATGACAAAAAAAAAAACAAAAAAAAAAACTCAGGGACAAAATCTGCATGTTTATCATGCAAATAGTCAAATTAGAGGATTTCAATTACTGACACAGAACTCTGGCCATATTTGAATTTTGTCAAAAACAACGTTTATAAGCATCACCCTTTAAAAACCAGTGCCGCTTTCACGTTAATAATGCTGCTTATTGCTAGTAATTGTAAAGTAAAGTAAAGAGAGGAGTGACAGGGTTCATAAACACAATATAAACAGAAAGGCACCCACACTCCCCATCAGGAACACGTAAACAGCACTGAAACCAGCATAACATTAGAAGTCCTGTGGGGAAAGGAGCAGTTAGTAGACACCAGTAGGTATTTATTTGATCTTTTTACAGTAGTGCTCTTGCTTTAATTGCCAGCTGAATAATAAAACACCGGAACATTCCTCGTGCTCCCTGATCAATCTGACATATTGGCTAATGAAATAAAAGCTTCAGCGTTCTCTCAAGCTTTGTTGCCATCTCTTTTTGGGCCGTAAAAGAAAGTTGGTGAAATGTGCAATGATAAACACCCATAAAGGCCTGTCTCATTTTACTGAAAGGCCATTATGGTACCATCCTGAGAGGAGCTTTCATTCTCTGACAGTTAGTCAGATTCTTCTCATCTATAAAACATGCAGGTTACGTTGAGAGGTAGCTGTAAACTGCCAGTTTGCTCATTTAGTAATGTCTGGGGAGTGTAGCTATCAGGTATTCATCTTCTGCCTCCTGGGCTCTTGCTGTGGCCCTGACTGGGAGGACACTGCCTCACAGTCATAAATGTACAAATGAATGGGTAAAATCTCCTGTCGTGCCACCAATACTACAACAAATGGTTTTATTAGCACTGCCACTGCTGAAAATGCTTTATATTGAATGCTTTTTGCTGCCCATGCTCTGGAAGATTAAATAATTATGTCACATTTGTCAAAAAGAGATTTGCCAGCACACTGCAGTCTCTTGAAGGACAAGCCTGTGTATTAAATTGTTCGGGCTTGAAGGCTGGTTATATTGCGAGTTGGTGAATTTGGTCCTAAAAAGACTGTGAGAAACCACAAAATCCTCCATTTGTACTATCCAATCTTCATTTGTAACATCCAGTGTGCTCTGAGTTGGGCTAATTGTTAATGACTTCAAACCCAACTTTTTCTCTTTTCAGGCTGTGTGCTTCACGGACCGTGCCCGTGGGACACATAGTCACAGCCCCAGAAAACTTTGCTAATTGAAAAAGTACACAGCATCAAATTTACAACCATCTATCTTGTCTTTGTGCAATAACAATGCAATCAAAGGGTAAGTGCACGGAAGAATATGTTTACCGCTAATTGCAATTGAGTGCATTTCTCTAATGAAGCCCAGACCTGACCCTAATGTTTGCCTGTGCACAGAACATCGTGTGGCCATGCGAGAATGTGTGCTTCTTGGCCTCTGAGATTATTGGCGTGAGATGCCGACATATTGTTTTGTTTTGATTTGAACAGAACTTTTTAACTCACACACATTGTAACAAATATTTTGGAGGGGGAGAGGAAAAGAGGTGAATAAAACGCGCAGCCAAAGAGCGCAGGCAGGTGTGGTGCATTCTCCTATGCACCATTTGGCAGTATAAAGCACCGGCCGGTTGTCTTTTATGATGATTAATCTCCAAGCGCGCAGGTTTTCAAGACCTCTCCATCAACTCCACGCTTGCAGGAACCTGGGAATGTGCCTGAAAAATAATGTGTGCCCATGTTTCTTCGCCCTCCACACCTTTAACACCCTACTATGAAAGAGGAACATGTCTCAAACAAGGACAAGGACCTTTAGCACATTCTTCACAGAGGAGAGGAGCCAACAGATTTGAGAGGAAGGGTAAAAGTGAAAGTAAAATTCCATCTAGGATACTCATCTATGACACACTGCCTCACCACTGAAAACGCCTCTGTTCCCTTTAAGAAACAACACCAGGGGGATATAAACAAAGCAGTAGCTAAATTAAAAAAGTTTGAGAAAGTTTTGATGAGAAACATCATCACTGAAAATTACCATAAATTACACTGCAGGACGATCATCAGGTAGCAACTATCAGAATTCAGATTTCACCCATCACTGGGGGAGCATGAAAGAAAAGCAGGATATGAGATGGAAGCGGGAGTGGCAGTGGGAAATGCTGACAGGGGGAGGCGCCACAATGGGCACCAGAAGCGGAGCAGACAACGGAACTAGGGTTCGGTCATCGCCCACCTCTGCAGGCCTGAGCGACGGGTTATGGCAGGGTCAGCCCCAGGGTGGCAGAGACAAACCTGGAAATAAAACCACTGCAATAAAACCAACAGTCAGCCTGACAGTTATTGTATTAATTTGGAAGTCATGCATCATGTTGATAAGTATGTAAGTATTTGTTTTTGTGTTGTGAATGAAGTTCATGTGATGTTATGTGTTAAAACATATTAGATGTTCACATGTTCAGTCTCCTCGCTGGCTCTCCCACACATTTAGAATCATGAGCACTCATGAAACTTGTGTTTTAAAGGCTCATTATTACAGTTTTGTACTTTCCTGTCATGGAGCACAAGTGTTAACAATGTGACTTAGAACATTCTTTCTCAGCCATGAAACTAAAACCATTTTCTGATGCTGCAAAAATATCCATTTAAATAATTAGTATCAGAAATGTGCCTGTCGACTAATGGATTGAACTAACAACTACAGGTCGAGGAGGAAAATCTTTGGTCTCCAGCAGCCCTATGCAAAATCATGAATAAATGAGGAATATCGACTGAAATTGGATTGCGCTACACCTCGTTTTTGATCACATACAAGATGCAGCAGTAATTGAGCAGATTCAGGCATTAACAGCATCAGTAATGCTGTCAGCATAGTTAAGGGTGCAGAGAAATAAACAACTACTCACGCTCGTCTGTTCTGTGTATCCAAACAGATTGTTGTAAAGCTAAATCATCTATCAACAGAGCAGCATGCAAACTTTCAAATTCAAATTAAAAACACCTGTAAAGCGGATTACATTTCGTACTCTCCACCAGGCTTTTCTGGTCTTAGCCACAAAACAGGAATGAAACTGTCATATAAAGAAAGTGTTAATATCTAAATATGTTGACATACCACAGCAGACGGTTGTGATTGAGACGCCAGCTGGTGTTTAGAGTGAAAGTCTAAACCTAGTTTACCATAATGAAGCTCTCAGAGGGAGGCAATGCACTCCTCATGCTTTACTTGGCTTCTTAACACTTCCAAACCTGAAACATACACACATGGAATTTTGGGACAAACACAAGATCTCCCTGGTTGCAACTACAAAGTGGCGCTGGGTGTGTTTGCACAGCTTGAGAGAACTCTGATAAACAAATGATTGACGATTTGATGCCAACTTGCATGAGTCTAACAAAACAACAAAAAAATCGTCGTTTTGGGGTGCCAAATTGTCTGAGGATGGGTAAACATAATTTTGCCCTCTCTCTGTTGGAAATAGTTGGTTTGTTTACAGCTTGCTTCTCCACGAGAGAAAGTCTGTTCCAAGTATTTAGAATAAAAAACTTGAATTAAAATGGGCTTTTTATGGCTAACAGCATGCGTTACAGTATCTGCTCCGAAACAATGGTGTCCTGACAGCAGCCCACTACTCTAACTTTGTTTCACATGTTCAATCTAGGCTGTACTGACTTTGCACAAAGGGACTTTGGACTTAACTCATTGTTTCGAATCACATCAGCTGTCTGCCAGCTGACAGCCTCAACTTGCCTCTCAACTCTGACTGTTGTTTTTTGTCCACTTCAGGTCTACTTCATCATGCACAGAGTTTAAGGCGCCCAAAGCCAAGCCTCTCGTTGGGGGAACAGCCCACCCAGTCAGTCAAACTTTGCTTCTTAGAGCAAGTTTTTTGTTTTTTTTTTTTTAATCAAGAATTTACGAGATCAGCAAAATCACAAAAAGCTACTGTGTCCCACTGTTTTTCCATACTTGCAAAATCTCACACAATAGTTGTCTTTAAGTTAGCAGCTGCCTCAGGCAAACTGTGGAATGCTGCTTCTTCACACATCTAGCAAATGAGCAAAGTTACTCTTTGTTAATGGTAAAAAGACATTGGGTTTGTTTGGCAGTGACATGTTATTCTTATCCATCTCTCCCTCATGTTGTCACTCCGCTCTCTTTGCTTACCACACGTCTGTCAGAGTCGATGAGGTTTGATGCACAGAACAGAACAGAAGCACATCTGTTCTGAATGCACTGATTAACTGACACCAAAGCTACAATTGCCTTTTTGTATCACACACATATTGACCTCACTTTGTCTTTTTCAAGTCTAACTTTGCTCCATTTTAGATTTCCCTTTCCACACATCCTGCTTTAAAATAATCAATGGATGAAGCATCACGGGGGATGAAATCATCAATGAATATACCGCCTGACCTTCTGCTTCTCCTTCCATCCTGCTGGCCTGAGCTGGCATGCCTCTTCATTAATTTCAGCAGCACAGGCAACCATTATTGGCCACAGTTAATTGAGTTGTCTTCTAAATGGAAATCACTGTGTTGCTTTACCCAGTGAACACACTCGTGTTGCCGTGTAATGTAAAACACACTCACCAATCACACGTTACGTCCACATCACCCTGACACTTCTGCGGTGACATCAAATACTGAGCGATGTATCTGTTCACAGATTCTCGACAATGCATCCAAAAGGCCGCAAATCTGAGTTAAGAGATTCAACTCTATGGCTGATTTGTCCACACACACTTCCATACATTAGTGGAGATGAGTTGGGGATGATATTAGAAAAGACTATAGAATATAATTGAATCACATACGACAACAATAGTGCCAAATTAGAACAATTGCAGCACTAATCTGTTGGCTGGATTAAGACTGGAAACTGACTCCATGATTTAAGTAATCTATATGATGATGATTCATGCTTCTCACCCTCTCTCTCTCTCTCTCTCTCTCTCGCTCTCTCTCTCTCGCTCTCGCTCTCTCTCTCTCTCTCACACATACTTTCACTTAAATATGCTGCTCTGTAATAATGTGTAGTTCCTTGCATCAGACAGTAGCTCTAAAAAGTTTCTTTAACACAAGATAGGTAGAATGTTTCACCCTGTGACTTGACTCATTTCAGCGGTTACATTTCAATATGTAATTCATGAGTAATTCACAAAGTACAGCGAGAGGACAATTAGTGAGATTAACAGAGACTACAGTCAGTGGTAAAAAATACGATTTTACAGGAGAAGTGGAGTAATTGCTTTTTGCTTTGAATGTCTTAAATTGTGCTTGAAGGGTTATGATATACTCTCCCAGGCAGAAACTGTGATAAGTTGTTGTTGTAGTCTTCCTGAAATGAATGAATGAAATTATGGATGCAGTGATAACTAAATATATGACTAACCTGCAGCTATAAATGTGGAAAAAGTGCTTCAAGTAACTATATCTTATTGCACTGGTCCCCAGTCAGGGGGTCCTGACCCCACAAGGGGATGCAAAAGCTTCATGGGATCTTGATTTTAAGGGTTATAAGTAGGCTTAAATCTCAGGATTTCATCCGTTTTGTTGAAATTGTTATTTATAAAGTTGATTTAAGCTGTATTTACAGAGCCTTCACTGTCTGCTAAACATCCTCATCCTGCATTAGAAAAGTACATAGCTAAACAAACAAAAGCAAAAAAAAACAAAAAAAAAAAAAACAGACAACTTGTCTACAAAGAGGCCTATTAAGTATGCAGGATGGTTAAAAAATGCTCAAAATTCATTTCACACACACTTCCTGCAGTTATTGTATTCACTATGGGTGTTAATTGTGCAGTTTCAGTGATTCTCTGCAGTTATTGTTAGACATTGAATACAATCTGAAATATCCATAAAACACTTCACTTAGTCAAGGGTTGTCAGTTTACTCATTGATTGAAAAGGGGTCCCTTAAGAAAAAAAGGCTGAGAACCTTGACTGACTGAACAATTAGACACTGAATGCAATGTTGAAAAGCATTCCATCCTTTCATAGAAGAGCTAATTTGCCACCCTCCCGACCCTGCACCTCCCCTGAGCTACAGTTGTCTATAATAGACAAACAATAACACTGTGCTTAAAACAGCAGATACAAGCAAGGAAGCTCATTAGAGCAGAGATCCCATAAAATGTTTACTGAAGAGGCAACAGGCTATGTCATGACATTAAATGCTCAAGTAATAATACTGCTTTGTTATTTTCTTTTTAGCCATAACTGAGCCGTTTGATGCCAGTAGATCACTCATGAACAAAACCAGTAGTTTTCCAACCACCAATAAACCTCAAAGAAGAAGAAAAAGAACAAAACCAGTCATCTTGGCCTTCGACAAGAGAAAAACAAAAAGAGGTGTTCAGAAATTTTTCGAGCGCAAACAGCTTCTTCTGCTTCTTCTTGTCTCGGAGTGGAATCAGCTGATCAGTCACGTGTGTTAACGTTCGCTGCATCAGAAAAGGTGTTTCAATCTTTTTCAGCACATTAAGTTTTTTTTTTTTGTTTTTTTTTTATGCCACAACTGCCTCAAGTGAGCGTTAAAACTTTTTGATGAAATTGAACAAGTTTTCACAAATGTTGCCGTTTCCATCAACATTTTTTGAATGCGATGCTTTACAATGTGCACAAAAACACATTGATGGAAAAACGGCTAATATCGGAGCATCTGTGCTCTTGCCTTGCGCCCATTTGGATTTATACTCTGAAAAGCTATCTTAAATTAAAGGTGTAATTAAAGGAGTAATTGTGTCTACTGGCCAAAATAATTCCAAACCTCCACAGTACAGTAAGGAGCCGCTACCACCTGCTACAGTATGATAAACGCACCTATATATCAACTGTGATGTGATGTGTTTCATCAACAATGCGGCACAGCCCCTGGGGGACTGCGGTGGCTGGAGGATGGCCATGTGGTGCCTGATTATCAAGGGAACATGGAAAATTAAATCTGCTGAGAGTACACAACATCCTCGTCCGAGTCTCCTGCCTGTCATAACTCCCTCCTCTCTCTCCCCCCTCATTCTTCCTCCTCACCTGAGATGAGAAACTTTTTCCTACCCCACATTCATCCACAGCAAATTATGCTCTTACAAATCAAAAAAACACTGGCTAATGACAGGAGAGGCGAGAAAAGGAGGATGAAGGATCGCCTCCTTAGTGCTCATATCAAAGAAAGGACTGTGTGGAAACTGCTTTGGAGCCCACTGTTCACAACAACCTCAGTTTCAGCCACTCGAGATATAATTAGTTTCACCATCGTGCTGAAGCGCATGATGAAACACAATAATGTGCTAACCTAGATACAGCTTTTAGTACAAGGAGATTTCACCGCTCTGCACTGCAAGGTAATACGCCTAAATCTACCTATTTCTGTAGAAATGACCTGTATATTCCATGCGTTGTATGAGAAGCCATATTCCATCATTCTCTCCATAACTTAATATGATATATTACATGCTATTGTTGTCCTGGTGGGGTCTCCGTCATAAAACAGATCCAAGATCTTAACCGGGGTTAAATAAATTGAATAAAGCAAGATGAGCACAATGGAACAGAACTGGAGCTTTGCTCTGTGTTGAGGGAGTTTCTCGCCTGTGTCTGCCCGCAGAAAAAAAAAGCCACCCACAGTATCAGGGATTCGGCTCCATCACAAAGACGGCGCAGTCTTCGCCTTATTGGGAACCTTAATCTGCTTTGTTTGTGCACGGACGGGGGACAAAGATTCTATTAAAGAGATTAAATTGTTTCCATAGCCAACTGAAGCATCAAAGGCCAATCAAATTGCAGCCCCTTACTTGAGTGGGTTTCACTAAAGTCACTTATTTGTCCATTTCATCATGCTAATGGCAGAGGCCATCATCCCATTATAGCTCCACAGCTGAGCGAGGTTAAACAAATGCAGTTTGTTTGAGGTTGCACCACCTCCAAGTCAGGTCTCGCTGCTCTCCCCCTGTACATCACAACAAATCATCAGCTTGTCTATAACTACTCTATATAAGCAGCCCTCTGAACCCTGCTGCATTAACCACCTCTTCACTCACTGCCATTCAAGGCATTTTCTTGTCGGTCTCCTCTTGTTCTCCTCATCGAGAATTCCTTCCATGCAGCGCCTGTTATGGAAATAAAATCTGATCTGCCTTCTTGGGTTAACCTAGAATCACTTGGTTCTTCTGGGAAATTTGTAATGTCAAGCATCTGACTGAATAGTCTCAGTATGCAATGGCTCGTTACCCTAAAAACTGTCTTCAATGACCAACTGAAGAAATAAAATCCTTCAGCATACAGTAACATCTGCAATAAACAGTGTTGCGATCATTTTGTCATAAATGAGCCCAAATGGGTTCTGCTTTTGAGGAAACTGATGGAGTTCATTAGTACTCATTGTTTGCAGGGTAGTTACATCAAACACTGGCTTGTAAGCTGTAAGACCTTTAAAAATAATAACTCTATCATGCCTAATAGACTCATATCTCCCAGACATTTCACATAAAGCTTACCGTTCATCATAGCCAACAGAACCTAGTCTCATTTCTATTACCGTCCCGCTGAACGAAGGTCTTTGTCTATAATGAGTCCACATTCCCTAAGCCCAACAGTAACCACACAATCACTTGTGTCAACAGAAGGGAAATCCATTTCATCAGGACGTCCAGCCAGTGCTTCATTACCATACACGAGGGCAGCAACTGTGCAGCAGGGAGCCCCTGAGAGCTGCCGCTGATAGCTGGAGTTCAGTGCATTTGCCGGTAAAGTCTTTTCATTATGACAGTGCAATAGATAGAGCGTGTTCAATTAAAACGTCATCGCAGGTCAGCTCAGCACAATGACATACTGAATCGCTTCTCCAACACCGTAACATGTAACTGCATGGCGTGACACAGAGAGAGTACGATTACTTTTCTATTTCTGTAACTCGCCTGAATCTCTGCCACGCATGTGGAACTTCATTTAAGACATGATAAGATCAAGAATCACATACATGTGACAAGCATGTCCGACTTGGGGCAGTCTACTTTCTATCAGTGTTCTTTTAAGTCAGGATTAGAGTTAGGAGCTTTTTGTGATGACAACTAGCTTTAAAAAGCATTGCAACAAATTTAAATCTATTGTATTTTTGCATGTTGTTGTGAATTTATACCGTAATTGTTTTAATGTAGGAAAGGCTGCTGAGGTGAACCACATTCATTATAGAAGATGGAAAATGTCTCTCTGATAGTACCTTAGCATGGTGTTCCAGGATAATGTGTATGTTTTCTGGTTCAATGCTGCTAGTGCTGCCATAAAAAATAATTTGGGTATAAACAGTCTAAAAATATTCTGAGTGTATTGACTTCTCCGGCACATTGGGCTTCACTTTTTAACCGAGTGCTGATGGCTGTCATCATATAATGCAGAGCAGCAGATACAAACAGTATGTTGAGTTTAATATCAATTCTACGATCCTATTAAAAATAGCTTAATATATTCTATTTTCTAGAGGTCTAACTGGTTTCTCACTGATTTCCCTGTAAGGTTAGAACACTAAGTAAAATATCTAAAACATTGTTTGAAAAATTTTTTTTAAAAAAGGATATAACCATACACACAAGAAATAATTATCACCAAGAAAATGCCTCTCCAGTAAACCACATCAGCTAAAGGCCTCAGAGTATCATAACTGTTCCGCTGATGCAATGTTAAGTGCATGTCTGAGTGCTTCCAGCTAGCATCTTAAAAATTCTTTCAGAGAAATATTTTTGTAGTTCAGGATCAAAATATAATCTCCTCTTATATTTACTACCTAATTGCTTAGTTATAAAGAAGCATTTTCCTTAGAAGGACTTGTGAATGAAACCGTGCCAGATTCCTCTCAGAATTACTCCCAAGTAAAACTTTGAAAACTAGGAGAGAAACCTCAGTTATCTTAAAATGCATTCAAAATGGCCAGTTGAGAGCTATTTTTATGAACACGGCCTCTGGTCCCTCCGCTTTGAGAGAAACTTGTACATGCTCACAAATATTGAATGAAGTGCCCTGGGTTATAGGAATTGTATTCTCATTTAAAGCTACTCAGCAAACATCACAGTCTTTCATTTCAGTTGCTTAGAGGCCCTCTAATATATGAAGTGATTTTTCTGTTTAGCAAACAGTGAAATAGTGGGAGGGACACAATTTCATATCGCCATTAAGCGCTCATATTCTATGTGGAATTCTGACAGAGACTTAGTCACAGTAACACTGCATTGGATTATTTTATTTCTGCTACGACACCACTACATATTTTAGATGAGCATGAATTTATTTTAACCACAACGTGCCCTCTGAAGAAAACAGGGACTGTGATGCTCAAGAGCCAAATGAACAAGTGAAGTGAAAACGACATCCATCAAAGAAAATACCCTCGCCAAAATGTGTGCTTTATATTCCTATACTTACTTGTAACATTATGTTGCTCATTATCTATGCCATTACCATTACCTGGCCATTACACATAGGAAGCCATTATAGAAAACCTTGCCACTGCAGGCCTGTAACCAAGTAGCTCATCAGTATTTCTGCTACGGTGAGCACTTTTCTGGGCTCTCAGTGTACACAGCTTGCATTTGTTTGTTTCCGCAAGGGTTTACAGTCTTTGTGGGACTAGAGATTAACTGAAACAAACTGGAACTAAAATGAGAGAACTGAGAAAAGCATGGGGGGGCAGAAGAAGGGAGAATGAACTGGTGTTCAAAGAAGGGTATTGTGAGGGCGAGTGAATCGCCTGCTGGTGACCATGCAGGGTACGCTGCCTGGGGATTGGGCAGAGAAACAGTCAGCAGTCAGGGGTTGATTTCTCAAACCCTCTCCCTTCACCCGTGCTTCACTCTGCCAGTAAAGAATCTGACCCAGCATCTCCCCACATTCTCTCACAGATGAAATAACTCACTCTCTCTTTTGTGGATACAGCTACACAACTGCACTCATGCTGTATCCCCACATCTCCACCTCAGCTTAAGTGTGCAGCCATCCTCTCACTTCCTCTACGCTCATATAGTGTAGCATTTGAAACAATCCACTGGGCTCCAAAATCAGCAATCATTTCTTAATCAGCAGTTTCATTTTGGTCAAAAATTGTGTTTCGTTTTCCACAACATTGGACATTTTTCTTGGATACTGAAGAAGCAGACGCTAAAAATCTGAAATTTCCAGTTGTCACCTCAAACCGTTGTAAAGAAGCATCTTTGAAGGGGAAGCAGGAAAAAAAAGAGATTTATCCATCTGAAATGGAGCACCAGCCCAGTCATCCCGCTTCTCAAACTCACTCTGCCATCAGAGACGTCAGCAATGCTTAGGTGGAGCCACAGTGCCCCCTACAGGTCAAAAGACACATAAGCTTTCTGAGCCCTGGATCCATTCATCTGTCGGTCTGCCTGCTGTGTTACCTGATAAATGAAAGTGATACCTGCTTTATCCTGCTCCAAACATTTTATTCATCCCGGCCGACCGCACACACGGGGCTGCATGTGTCGGGGTAAGACAAGTCATTTTACAAGCACCATCTGAAGCACCCACTCAGAAAGCTATATGCAGGTTTGGTTTTCTAAAAGATTTTTTTTTTCTTTGCTAAGACCATCCTAATATACTTATGAGATAAGATCTTCTTCACTAAAAGAAATATGCATATCTGTTTTTCACTACCTTTTTTATGTTATATAAATGACCTCTACAGCTATTACTCTTATCGAAGATCCTAACCTTAGTTGTGTGGGACAAAGGGAAAGAGAAACAGAGGGTGACGAGGAGAACTTTCCCCATGGTCCCGTCTGAATACCCTCTCAATTACTAACAAGTCTGATGGATGAGATCTGGCATGTATGCAGCACAAGGCAGGGTGTCTGAAATGTTTGTTTCGGGACAGAGAGGAGGGCGGTGGAACAGAGGCGAGAGGAAGGGGGCAGGAAGTAAAACAGGGATACAAACAGGGACTTTCTGACCTTGACAACGGTGACTAAGGTTCTCTGTCCACAGGGGGACAAGTGAGGACCTGACTTGAATGACGGACCCCTTCATGAGCCCTGGGAACTGCCTCTGAAGAGTCGGTTTCATGGCCAAAACATCACTTTGTGTGAGTGTGTGTGTGGCGTATGTTTTCAAGTGTGAACGTACAGAGAGAGGAGGCGGGGTGGGGTCGGTCACAAAACGTGTGACTAGGAAGGAAGGGGAGACTCATTGTCCAAAACATTCAATACGGTCATACACCATTAGCAGTCCAAGCAATGGGAGACATTTCTCTAAGTGCCGGCCGGATACACACTGACAGCACAGATTCCCATGATTACTTTCCATTAGCCACACCTCATGAAAAATTATTTCTATCTGGCCGTGTTGGCACCTCTTAGGCCACAGAAATTAGGTAAACAGTGTTGACGTTGACCAAACACTGAAGCCGGCTGTGAGGCTGTTCACAATCTGGACACCAGGAGGAGAGAAATCGAGCCGAAATCGGAAGGAGGGGAAGCTCGCCAGCTGGTTTGACACCTCAGTTCACATTTTACACCCTGATGGCAGGGAAAACCCTGTCCTCGTGCTGTATCTCTCTCGAAGCTGATACGATTAACTGAACCTTTTAGTGCAGGACCCAATGCAACCCACTCACCAGAGTCATTTCACTGTTCAACAGAGCAGCAAGTTCTCTCAGCCAGGGGCATTGATTTTCATTCTTGGTGTGACAGGGCAACAATCACAAGTTTGCTCAAGAAGTTACCAATCCTACGCCATGGCTTCTAATGTACCGCGTGTGTGTGTTTGTCTGTGTGTAAGTGTGTCCTTGCATGTTTACGCAACTGGCAGCAGAGTGAGAGAGAGAACAGAGAGTGAGAGACGCAGAATTGCCGACGTATTGCTGGGAGCACGGCTGCATCACTCAGGGAGGTTATGGCACAGGGTGTGAATCTGCAGAGAGACAGATAAACCCATCGAGCCAGACTCTCCAGGGGCTGTGCTGTGCAGCACACCCATGGCCTGACAGAAAATCTAATGAAGAGTCTACGCTGACAAGATGCCCAAACAGCAGGGAGCAAAACCAAAGGCCATAGGCTTTATCAATCATTAAGGGAAAAGGAAAAGTAGAAAGTGAAATGTAAATCTGACACCATTTTTTGGCACGTCATGCCACAGTCTGGTCTGTGTGAGCGGATCGTTGAGACAACCTATTCAGTAACAGCTAAAATGTCACTGTTTCAGAACAGCAATGTCGGGTCCCAACAGTGTTTTAGAGAGACGCAGTTAAATAAGGATTTGGACAGCAGATACATTTCACAACAGAGCGTGGGCTTTCATAAAGTAAAAAAGGATAATATCATGTCGTATACTACAACTAGAACTTTGTTGGGAAGTATGACAACGAAGAGTCTATCTGTTTAGAGTCTGTCTATAGACCCAGAGCTCAGAGAGAGAATAAAAATGCCACATCTACTTTTCATGCTGGAAAGCCTTCTGCTTTGCGGGCTAAAATATTACCAGAGCACTCAGAGAGTCATTCCCTAATAAATAAGGCAGCACTCTCCATTAAGGCTTGTGACTCAGAGACGCATATAATATTCTCTGGACATTACACACCGTTGTTGCTGTGCTGCCACAACTACTGAGGTTTTCAATAGGCAGAAAAGGACGAACCACAACCATCACACACTTCCCTCACCCTTGAAAGAAAGTAGACTCAGAGACACAGAAAGTTTTCTTCCTTCAATTAAAATCGACCACATTGCTAATATGATATGCAGCTCAGTGTTCTGTTTTTTGGAACGGTTGCTTGCTTGTAGCGCTTGTTTATCATAACCATATGAATAATGTTGGATGATTTAAATTGTGCACCTATTTTTTTTGTTGTTGTTGTTGTTCTGTTTATTCAAATTTAACCTCAAATAACCTAAGCATAATTCATGTCATGCTCCGGGTTCATCCACGCTAGTAGGCAACACTGTGAAAAGATGATTAGTTCAAGAGCAATTCAAAATCATATCAAATATGTGATTTAAGAACCAATTGTGTTGTCTGTAATTCTCATCTGGCATAACAAATGGGTGATCTTGAGTCCATCAAGTGACTAATAAATTGGTCAGGATTTAATCTGAACCTTATGATGACTGACAGTACGCACAATGCATAAAACAGGTGCACCTCTACATGACACCTTGCTCTGATTACAGAATAATATTCTATTCCGTGTAGATCAGGGCACGTAGCCTTCTGCACTGTACATTATGCATGACTGACCATGGAGGTAAACAAAGTCTGCCAAGCAACCCCACAGGCAACCAATGTTTGAATTGACAGCTTATCAAAGAACTTACAAAAGTCAATCTCCACAGGATCGTAGTCTTCTACCCTCTGAGGGTCACCGCTCTCATCAAACCTCTGATGACTGCAGTACGAGCAGCTCCATACAACTGAATACCAATTGCCTTTCTCGCACTCATCCCACCCCCTTCAGGTTCTTTATGGCGTTCATAACCAGATTCCCTGCACTCTAAATTGGCTCCTGTAAAAAATGATCTAATACAGAAAGATGGGAAAGGTTTACAGCGGGTAATGGATTAGGAGTCAACCCCTGTGCATAATTACCACAGTCATCATGATAAGAGAAGTCCTCTCCACTTCGCACCGCTATCTTTACGACCTCATTCTGGTCTGAGAGGGATGGTGACACTCACGTGAACTCCTTGCACGAAGACGACGACAAAAAATGGAGGACATTATCGTCTTGTGTTTGCCATGTAAAAGCAACAGTAATGACATTCATTAAATCTAAAGCCCCAGATTCAGCGTCCTTTCAACTTTTACTGAACCCTGCAATTTTTTATGAAACAGGCCTTGATGAACCGTGATAGTCTCCTTTTTCTGTCTATAATTCCCTGATACAATCCAAAAAAATATACGCCAAAGACGTGGGCTCCTAGAGGACTGGAGAAATTGCTGGGTATTTGTCAAAATTACAGAAGAACACAGCGTCTTCGTTTGCATATAAGCATTCAACGGCTATTAGACGAAGAGAAAAATGCACTTTGCACAAGAATCTGGGCAGAGAGTCGTCCATACCCAGGACAAAACAGTCTGCGCTGTTTGCATCTAAAATACAATCTCGACAGTGGGCTGTGTTAAAAATGAGATCCTTTATCGAGTGGTGTGTCATACATATGCCTTCCTGTCACTTTCATCCCTTAAAAAACAGTCTGAAGAGGGTTACAGGGAGCATGAGTGTGGGTACAACAACATTTTACGCAGAGTGGTGGCAGGCCAATGCAGGCTCATTCTGAAGAGGAGGCCATCTGCTGGGGCCGGATTCTGCAGGCCAGCCCACCTTGTCATGATATGGCCATCCTGCCCTCTACACCTGCAGTTTACCAGTTGTCACCAGAGCCCCTCCTCTACCTCTCTCCCCAGACTCTCGCCCAGGTGACAGTTTGAGCACCTCCTGTCCAACCTCCAGCCAAACAGAATTAAGGAAGAATTAAAAACTCAATGAGCCTAATAATTAAACTTTAATGGAGGACATAAAGCAACTTGACACCCTCTAAAAGCTATAGGCAGCCACCATAACAGCAGTATTAAGATGGCCTGTGTTCCCTGAAATTACAGACATTCCTCCTATGCAATCCACATATGGCTGCTGTCATGACAAAGCCATGCCAAAAAATAACGGCCAAATTTCAGTTCAGAAATGATATTCAAAATCTTATGAACACATCAGCTGCAAACAAAAAATACACTGCAGCTTGTGTTGTGAAAAGTTGACATTTTGGACTCAGTGTTCATCCCCATAAGCTACAGTTAATGCACTTAGAAAACCAGAATGCTAATGCAGGCTTAAAGATAAGAGGCCGAGAGTTAAGCCGTGTCATAATATATAATGACCAAATGTGTCTGTTTTCTATTTCACATGCCATATCAACACCCCGATTCCAAGAATTTGATAAAACATAAATAAAACAGAATGTGATCATTTTCTATCCCTTTTTTGGTTTGGGAGAGGAGCAACTAAAGACCGGGAAAGTAGTGGAACGCTCCAAAAACACCTGTTTGGAACATTCCACAGGTAAACAGGTTCATAGGTAACAGGTGATAGTGTCATGATTGGGTATGAAAGGGGCGTCCTGGAAAGGCTCAGTCCTTCACAAGCAAGGATGGAGAGAGGTTCACCACTTTGTGAACACATGATTGGATAAAGGATGTTACTGCATTGGCTTGGGAACACTTTGTAACTTTTTTGGGTTTTGAGGTTCATTATACTGAATTGCCGAGTTCAGCTGCAGGACCAAACAGTCCTAACTCTGCATGCCGGTAGACCAGCACAGGATTATATCTATAGATCTGCTCTGGTTTTTTGTCAGTTCAAGTCCACTGAACACAGAAAAAAGTACAAGCAGGCTTCATATGTTAAGAGGAAAATCTATTCCTTCCTTTGTGTTTCCAAACATTTTACCGGCTAATCTTCACATTTAATTACAATGTGCATAGTTAATATCCCTACACTTCATGTTTGACTTCTGTGAGAAGTTTATTGGACTTCAGACTTTCAAAGCGCTCAAAAAGTCCCACACTTGATGGACGGCCGTCCACTGGTGCCAAGCCTAAATGAAAAACAGCATGAGAAAATGGAAGTACTGCAGGCTGGAGATTGGGAGCAGTGAATAGATGAAAAGGCAAGAGGTTGAACAAACTATCCAAAAGATCTTATCAATGTGTGTCGCCCAACATCCGCAATGTTTGTTCACATGCTCAGACCTGTGTTACTCACCAAAATTTGGACAAGAGCCACTACAGCGAGGGCAGGTCCTGCCTATTCAACTAATACATAGTTTGTAAGTGTTATTTTTAAAACACAATGGCATACTTTAAAATAAAAGTCTTTTGTTAGCAATAACAATTCCAATTTACAGTCACAGCATACGAACTGTTGTTGGAGTCCACCACGATCAGTCTGAATAGAGGATCAGTGGGACCTGATGAGACCTTCTGAAAATTATAAAAGGCTTCAGCAATTCTTCCAACCTCTCAGACCCTCTGACAGCCTGCTAAACAGAATGAATTGCCTCCTGGCCAACATGCAGCTCAGTCAGAGCCTGAACGTCTGGCAGCATTTACTGCTGAAGTAAACTGCCTGCCTTTGCTACAATAGTATTGAACAGTTAAAAACAAAAACAGGCAATATTCCCTCCTGAACCTCCTCATTTCCATTCTCATATGCCCTATTTCTCTGGTCCATTAATAGAAACACTGCTCACCTTATCCACTGCCTTAACCTTGATTTATTTAACATATTGACTCTCAACAACAACGCCTGCAAGAAAAAGAGGGTTTCATGTGTGTCAATCTATATTTTAACACCAGTGTGTGGTCTCACTGGCTCCTACCAAATACAAACTTAATCTCTATCTGCAATGCAAATATATACCATGCAGTAATGCAATTCAGGCATGTAGCAGTTATCACAAACAACAAGCTGCGTGAATTGTATTAATAACCGCTACACTTGCTACATTTGTTAAGCAAGACAGCTGCCACGACACTGAGGTCCGTTTCAGCTGTCTGTTATGTACACTAAACTGCATTTTTGTCTTTTACATGATGCTGACGATGATTCACAATGTCATGTCACCTTATCGTCATCGGGGTAGGTATTTACATAATAGATTAAATTCACTGGCCTTATCCAACAGTGCAGTCTGTTTTTCACATCTATTAATCTCGCATAAATTATAAAGTATTAATTTCACACAAGATGCACACTGCTTAGTAGACTGTAATGTGTATGTGTGTGTGTGTGTGTGTGTGTGTGTGTGTGTGTGTGTGTGTGTGTGTGTGTAAAGAAGAGTTATGGAACAGAAAGCCAAAGCAGACCATATATACAGCATGCTGCTGCTCTACAGCTGCGGTGTGGGACTATCAACTCTATAGCTACAAAATGGTCCAGAACATCAGCTGCAGAAGCAACAGGTAAAGCAATCTTTTAGCACCTCTGACTGTGTGTAGGTTGCGACTGCAGAAAATTACATAACAGCAGTGCAAATCTTTGAAAAAGGCTTTTCTGCTCAGCCTCTCTGATTCTACATCTTCTCTTTTACTCGCTCTAACAAATCTTCCTCAGGTTTCCCCTAAAAGCAGCACTGAATGACCACTAATCATTACAGCACACACAGGCCACAACGATGACAAAGAGGGTAAATATACTGGTCAACCAAATCAACATTTATTCCATCATTAACCTCGTGTTTAACGACACAAGGTGTGAGAAAGAGCTGGAATTGTAAACAGCATTAAAAGGTCAGAACATGATCTTAACCGTCACTGTATTTCAGCCTATGAGGAGGCAGATCAATGAGAGCAGCTGACCTCTTTAACATTTGCCTCGATCACACCCATCACTTGCCCAATGCAGCAAGAACCAGCACTTTCTCAATCTCAACAGCAGAGGGCAGCCAAAGACAATTTAACAGCAGAGCTGCCTTCAAGCAGCATTCAACCGCTCACAAAGGTCAAAGTTCAGATCCTTACCAGCATTGACGATGGCGTCCACCTCCAACACAGTAATATCTCCTTTGTAGAGAGATACTTTATCACTCAGCCCTCCTCCACCTGTCAGCTCCTTTCCTTCCTCTTTCTCATTAGCTGAAATTAAAATAAAAGACAATTTGCACTCATTGTTTGAATTAAAGACAGGACATAAAACAAAACAAGGTGTCACTAACAAACATTAGCTGTTCTCTTGAATAGACAGAGCTGGCTCATGAGTGGCCAAATGTATTTAAAAGACAAGAGCTTCTGTTAAATGTGATGATGATGATGATGATGATGATGATAGATTTTTCCAGTTTCATAGAAATCATTTTATAATCCAATAAAAGCAGACAATACTGGACTTAGTTTACTAACAGGGCTCCAGATAGTGTTTTAACATGGATACTGTGAATGTGAATCCCACATTTGCATACTCTACAGTAATCACTTTTATACCGTTTTTTATATTGTGATGCAATGTGTGGCAACATGTCTTATGAACTAGTGCGCTCTGTGGATACTAAGCCAGACAAGTTTAGCCACGACTATTTGTAGATTGTACTTCCTCTAAGAACTTGAACTACGAGCTGAGCCAAGAAACGATAACAACCGAGGAGCTGTGAATCAGCAGTTCTGTTTCATTTCGGTTCTTAAGGAAAATATATCAGAGGAGGCCCCCGAACTGCCATAAAAACCTTGTTTAATTTAATGTGGAGAGAAATAGCACAGTGGATGTGCGCACATAACCAAGTATTCCTACTTCCCATTCTACCCCACTTCACTGAACACAGCTGCAGTCTGTGCTGCTTTTATATCAGTCAGACAAATTGCCACAACCAGAAACTACTACTACTACTACTACTACTACTACTACTACTACTACTACGTTTTAAAACTCTGATCGTCTCGTTTGTATACATCATCTAATTCCCTACAATACCTGCAGCATTATGCACACATCAGAGAACTCATATTATATCTTAAGCCAGCAACACTAATCACTTTCTATCTGTCTTTCAGTTATTGCTCTTATGTCATTATTACATTATTTTTAATGTTAAACCAAATTGTTTTCTTATTATTAAAACATTAAAGGCAGAAATTAAATGAACCGACCTGTAACACTACTACAGCGCAAGCCGTTATGCTAATGGTTGTTAAAGTGGGTGTTACAAAAGTACTCGAGCAGCTTACTGTTAGAAGCAGTAACTTTGTAACTTCACTCACTACGACTTAGAACAGTTAATTGAACCATTTAAGAATATGGTTGGTACTTTTGAAAACAAACTTCCCCAACATATTATAACCTACAAGACTCGAGTCTTCATTGGTCCAGGGCCGTCTGACTGTTTTAGATTTTTGTTGCTATTGGCTGACAAGTCACAGAAACAGAGCTTTATTTTAGAACTAGGTTCTTGTGGGTTTCCTTTATTGATTTTCTGTGTTACATGGGCCCTTATAACAACACTTGTGTTTCATTTAACTTGAGATACACAAGGTTTAGGCTCTGTTCTCCAATAACTTATAAGCTTGCTTGCTTGGTGAACAATATCAGATTTTTGTATTGTTTACAAACATTGGAAAATCACCTTTTCCCAATGATCCAAATCATATTTCTTAAATAACAGTGTGGCTAAAAGCACATGAATGGGCAAAATGCTCAGGATGACACACAAAACGAATGTAGACACTAGAATTACTGAATAACTGTTCTTCACACAGGAAGCACAGCCATAACCTGTAATTTCACCAGCTTTTCCCAGAATAAAAACCATTCATAATCTCGAACAATAAGCCGCCTCTCTTACATCTATTCTCCTCTCTCCAGGTTGGAATCTTGTCCAGAGATATGAAGTCTTGACGACGATACTCCTTGCGTCTCTCCTCCCGATCTAGACGGAGCAGTCTATCTGTGGAAGACAGGAGCCATAAATTTTAGATTTAAGTCCCATTGAAGAATAACAGAGATAAGACAGAGGGAAATACACTTGGTACTGGCACAGACAGGTAAGAACAAGTTTAACATTCATTTGCAGCGAAAGCCACAAACTTCTCCCTTAAATCTCCATTAATTAAACGATCTATTTCTTTTCTTCTCTTAATCTCACGCCAACCTGCCTCCCAGTGCCCTCCCTTTAACTCATCACCACCCATGTGCTCAGAAGTTTGTTCTAGACCCCTCCTCCACAGCTAAGTTGGTGCTGCCTCCATCATCAGCAGCCACGTCCTGCTCCACACACTGCTGACTCTCTAAACTTTATAAAACACTGTGATCTTAAATGATGTGATATTTACTTGTGTGATCTTGCTTCATGCATTACAATCCTTTTAACTTGCAGGGTCAAAGTGCACCATGGAGCTGGCAGGGATTCTGCGTGGTGCACAAACACGCTTCAGTAGGGTCACTGCTTGCCATGCGAGACGTTTGAACACCAAGCAGTGTGACTGAATGGCGGTCTACTCCACTTACAACATTACCGGTTCTCAGCCATGTAACATGGAGACCCAAAACAATGCAGGCTCTCGTTCCAATCAGCCTCACCTCACCACCAGCTGATTTCACTCATTAGTCCCTCTTCTGCAGCTGTGAGTACGTTAATGAGTATACCTGGCTGTTTTGTGTGGACTGGCTGGAATGAAAACGTGCATACTCTTGTGTCTCCATGGCTGTCAGCTGAGGACCACTGTACTGTGTCACCCTGTTGCCTAAGCTTCATTGCACTCTGAACTGTTTGTCCTGTTTGCTCTGGCTCTGGCTCTGTTCTGCTCTGCTCTGCTGTCTTGTGTGACTTTATTATTAATAAGTAAAAGAACTTAACAAAGCACTTAAGTCGCACAGTTTGTGATACAACGACTGCACATGGAGAAACTTATTTTAAACTTATATCTACCTCCATTTCAGCTCTTAAGAAGGGAGAGAACTTTTTTGCTATTCGATTGTTTGCCTTCAAAATAAAGTCCAACAATATCTGGCTGACAGTAAATCACACAGCTGCTCCTTAGCCTTTGTGCTGCTCTACCACTCTTGGGCCCTCACAGCTTGCGTCCTCTTGTTCGTCTCTGCTGACTGAGCCTCAACTTGCTACTGTTGCTCCAAACAGCATCGGGCTGTTCAGCAAAAGGACCTTCATCCTAATCATGTGCTTCGCTGTGAAATCTTCGTCACATCGTACACAGCCTCTATAGTTGATATTTCTTCTTTTATCTCCATTGCCTTTTTGATTCTTGCTGTTGTAACAAGTGAATTTCCCCAGCGTGGGATCGAAAAAGTCCTATCATATTTTAAAAACAGCACAGTACACAGTGTGGATTTCAGTCAATTAAAACACCACTTCTGTAAAACACTTTAAGCAAACTGGAGGTGATATGACACTGCACAAAAAGAAGATAATAGTTTATTATATTAGGATCTTTTTACAACAAAACGGTGAGGTCTAGGATTTAATGCTCGGCTTACAACACTACCCTACATCATAGGGACTCTGCACTATTTTTTTGAAAGGGGCTATGAGTTATGGGCCTTGCCCCTGACATAATAAAGCCTAAAATATTGAGCCAGAAGGGGCTGACTATATTTTGGTAAGAAATGCAAGGTTCCATAAGTCATCTTTTGGCAACATCCTGCAGGAGGCCAGGCTTACATTAAAGGTGTTTCTGCAGTGGGGGATATCCGTTCCATCCCTTATGTATTTTCTCTCCCTCTTGCCCACTCCCTGTCATTCCCAAGGCTGCTTTTATTCTACATGGATGAATAAAAATGCTGTTCTGAGGCTGAACACAGCAAAGCTCTCTGGACTACACTAGAGCTCTTCGTCACTCTGCTGAACTTTTAGTCACTGAAGAATCCCAGAGCTTAGCCTGGATGCCAAAAAGAACAGGATGGGCACAAAACGTGCTTTATTAAATATGAGTGTTGACAAGACTGTGCTAGTGGAGTCACAGCATCAGTGATGCTCAGTCTCACATGGTTTTTCTGTCCTTGATGAGTTCTGGATGGGAAGGCCAGTCACTGTAATGCTGCAGACATTCCTGAACCAAATTCAGCTGATAACAAAACGAAAGGAGATGTGACTGCCTGTCACATAACATCTCATTTTATGTCGCCTTTTAATGCAATTTGTATTACTGTTTGCTCATTTTGTTCATTTTGTTGGAGAAAGTTCTCCAACTTCAGGATAGAAATTCTGCATGTTTTTACTAATTTTCCAATAAGGCTGATTTTGCCACAGATGCCAACATGACTCATTTATCTTTGTTTATACTACATAGTGTTAGAATATCACCCAGCCAATACAGACTAGCCCTGGGTGAAAAATACAGTTTGGAAAAAATAAAAAGGTCATATTAAATTCCTTAAGTTTCCAAATTTCTTTCAGGTTTTGACTTGGCTTGATCTCCTCTTAAAGCAATTTCAGCGAGAGGGCTATATGCACAGAATATGAAATCTGATTTACTTTGATGTTCATCCCGTGCTGCTACCTGCTCAAACTGCAGACGGCCAGCTAAGATTAATTATTACCTCGCTCAGAGAATTTTAATAACCATTAGAAGTATTTTCCCCATACACTTCAAAAAATTAGGCGTGAGTCAGCGGGCTTGGCTCATTATGACACCGACTGAACTGCAACATTTCATAGGAAAAACCAATCACCATGAAATTCCAATAACACGCAGACAGTATGAACAATAATTACAAACAATCCCTTTTTCTGTTAATTGAGGTCACATCCTTGCTGAGCAGAGGTCAGGGCTGGAACCAGCAGTCCACTTCAGCCAGTGTCATATTATGAATACATTTTGACCACATACAGCCCTCACTGTGCTACCAGGCTCTTAGAGGTAGTTCTCTATGCACCTGTGTCACAACAGACATTTTGAAAAGTCACAGCAGGAGGGACCACAGGTGGAAGGAATATCATTAGTGATGGCTGCATTCCATTTGGTTCCATTTTACTAATTGCACAGCCCTGATTGTGCATCCTCACACAGTGGCATAAATGGAGGAGGTGGCACAGACAGAACGGAGCCATGACTGATTAATGTGATTACTGACACCTGTGCTGTACCTGCTATCACAAGTGCAAAGGACGACCGTGGTAAAGTGTCAGAAAATAAATAACTGGTGAATGACATAATGACAGAGTTAACATGGCTTTTGCCTGTTTGTGCACAACAGGTCTGTCCCGTATGTATCTGAAAGTAAAAGCACTTGGCAGACAAGTTTCCTAGCTGGCATTAAACGCACCTTTCGCTGAAACAGAGTCATTTTCGTCGTCTGACAAACGACAACCCCGTGTTCAACTGTCAGACACTCCGAGTGTTCCCGTGTTTTAGCACGGTGTGACTGCTGTGTGGCTGCAGGGATATCGAGTTGCTGTGAAGGAAAGCTTGCAACTCAGTGAGCTGCTGGTGTATCACACAGGTGGAAGGGAGGATGTGCTGGTTAGGAGAACTCCAACAGGTAAATAACGGCTCGGGGGGGGGGGAATCGGCGAGAGGCTTAAATGGAAGCTAATGAGCTGTCAGGAGGCACTATGAGAGCAGTGTTGTTGCGAATGTCAAACATGTTATTACGGCAGCCAAAGAGAGGCGCAACATCATTTTAACATCTGTACTGTCGCCGCATGGGATGACGGAATAGTCTGCATGAAGAAGTATCACAGCAATACAGAGAGGACACAAAGAGTGGCTGTCAATCTCCTGGCATGGTTAGAATTCATGCTGTCTGCCATGGAGATGATGATAGCCTCATTCCCCCCCAAAACAAGCCTTACCTTTTTCAGTCTTCCAGTCCTTTTTCTTTTTGCTCATGCTGCCGGAATGGTTTGACTTCGAATGGTTGTTTTTTGACTGTGGCAACCCCAGGCTCACAGTGAACAGTGGTCCGGGAAAAAACGAAATGTAAAGTGAAACAGCCTCTGGACGGTTGTCTCACCTGTGAAGCTGTCAAATTTCTATGGACCTCTGTCGGCTCAACCTACCATGAGTGCGCCGTAAATTATGTGTACGAATCCTGGCCAAATGATTGGCTGGCGTGAACGGGGAAGTGGGCGTGCGGTTGGTCCGGGTGCGGCGTCAATCAGCTAAAGTCCACACACTGAAAAGGCATATTAGGTTGCTTCCGGCGGGTCAGCCTCCTGGCGTGTGAGGTGTTTGGCTAGTAACGCCGGGCCAACTGGATGCAAACGGCAGAGTGCGGTCGACTTGTAGTCACTGCAAGTGTGCTTGGCACAGAAACGGTCCTGTATATTTAAAAATAAACACTTTTTAAATGGGTTTGTTTTCTTGCCTCCATGCTTGTTTTGCAATAATATGATTTAGATTTTGATCCCCCTTCAGAGGAAAGTGTTGGATGCAGGTGCACAGTGATCTAATATACAACAGTAGTTTGTAATATTGGCCAATATTAAAATAATCTATTTTACAGCCGATTTAAATATCTATTCCTTTCATTAAAATGTGCAATGCCAAAAATATCCTGACAAAATGGATCAAAGAAATTACTAAAGAGTTATCAGCCTTAAGTTGCAACTTTCTTTTACTACCGTTTAGAATTATCAAACACGCAAGTGGACACAGAAGCACTGTAACCTGTCCTTGTTCATGGCAGAGGACAGTATCTCACAGGATAGACCGGATCGGACCAGTAAGTCAGGCTGTCATATGTGAGAGGCTGGTTCCAGAGACCACCGTCTGTCATCTGTTGTGTTAGCTCTGCTCTGGTCCAGACCCATCTGCTCCTGAAACCGCTGATATTATCTGAGAGTGGCAAATTTCTTTCATCCAAGCTGTACTCTGATCTTTTTCTTTTTTTTCTTTTTTTTTAAGTGAGGTTTATTTTAGTGAAACACATCCTGTTTCCATATCAACAGCTTGGTAAAAACGTTTGCATAAATGCATTAATAACACTAAGAGCAAACTGGCAGTATAGGTGGAAGCTCTGCTCCTGTTCCATTTGGGCATATTATAGATAAAACTCATATTACAAAGTGCACAAGTACAAAGGATTTATGTTTCCCAGGACCAATGTGGCAAAAATCTCCCAGTGTTCGCCAGATGTCTCATATTACAGACAAATTAAAGATCTTTATCTCATTGAGCCGCTGCCCTTTTTAGGAAATTAAGACAAAGTAATCATCTCACAGATCTGGCACAGAGATTCATAATTTGTCCTTGTAATATCTTAATTAGTTTCCTAATATGGATTTACAAAATATTAGAATAATGTCTAATGGCTGTTCTATTTAAAACCACAATGGGACATCTGCAGAACTTCCAGAGCCAATGATAACAGCAATTCACAGTATCTTCCTTTACCCAATATTTCAACAAAGAGAAGATTTGAGCAAAGTGCCGTTTGCAGTTTTCCCTCTGTACTTTTGCAACCGAACCACTAGATGTCAATCTTACAACATTATATGCAGCACTGATTCTGTTTAGAAGGAGGTTTGTGATTCTAGGTTAACCTTACAAAGATTGTCAGACAGTTCGCTGAAGCATGCTGGGATTGATGATTTTAGGCAATTCTGCTCTCATCAATTTAATATGCTTTTTTTAAAATATGCATTAAGGAAACCAGAAGACTCAAATGAGGCTTTGAGAGGCTGAAAACCTCTCTGTCAGCAAGCCTCCGCCGTGTTGTGGTGTCTCTATGAAAGATGCTAAATCCAAAACATGTGGCCCTGACCTCTGACCTTTTATTCCCACCTTTCAATGAAGCATCAAATATTTCTATAAGGCTTAAGAAGAAAAAATACACAATTTGTGTGAACACTAACTGATGTACTTGTTGTGCTTTTATACAAAACTGTAATACACTCCATTACACTATAGCTTTAATTGTGACATCAAAGTCCCTACACACCCATCGTCCACAGTCTTCTAGGGACTGTGTTGACCAATCTAGGCTTCACTGACAGCTCCCTCTCTCTCCTGTTTGTATTGTTGCACAGGTCACAGGGCACAAAGTGGGACATTTTTCACTCTTGTCATTCGTATGGTTCACAGAGTTTTGTGATATAATCAGTCAGAGTGATTAAAAAAACCTGTGTGGGTGCAGAGGGCCTAAAATGTTGCATTGTGGATTCTTGGGTTCAATCATTATCAGCTTTTGGTCACCAACTACAAATCAACTAACAATGATCACGTGTTGTTTGGATTGTATTTGTTTTTGTTTTGTTTTTTTGTTAAATTGATAAGTGATTTAAAGTAATTACATATATCATCTAGTATGATGTGCAGCACAGACAACATGGTGTCTGATGAGGAGAGAAAAAAAAAAAAGATCAAAATTGGCAGACTGTTCCTGGTGAATGGTTGATTCTGCAGGGCAATCTGTACGCTCCAAACAGGGGAGGATCTATTTGTGTAAGACTGCGTAGGCAATTGTTATTGTCATGGTTACAGCACAAGGAGATTAAGCCGGTGGCTGTACCTACAAGTCACTCGCAAGAACACTGCATCGTCTAATCTGTTGTTGCTTGATATGTATGTTTTTCATATCCCACTTGTGATCATGCCACGTAATTACAGCAAGCAACGCAATTATCTACAGAGAAATGCACAAAATTACCCCCAACTTGAAGTGGGCCCAGGGGCTGTAGGAATCATAATTATGGCAATTGTTGTTTATACGTGTTCTTATGTCAATATCCGTAAGCCCTCTGGTGGGTTTTTAGTGACTATTTGGTTTGGTAAATTTCTGTGAAGGGATTATATCATCACGTTTGTTCCGAGTCAGTGCCTAATGATAAAACACACCGTTTGTTTGGTACAGTAATTGGTGGTTTCACAGGCAAAGCTCAAGCCTATAGATAGAGACTAAATACTTCTACTCTGTGGAGATCTCCAGTGAAAAGCAGCACTTAACCCATCTATGTGCAATTGACCCATGAGACTGTCAGCAGAGGCCTGAAAACATTTAGTGTTTAGATCATTTTTCCAATGACAATGAAAAGGTCAGAGGAAACATCTCTTACTGAAAGCCTCACACAAGGATTGCAGTGCTCATTCATAGAAGGTATGTAAAGGTGAGTTCTAGCAGAGAAAGCAATTTCTCAGGCAAGCTGCATACACACAAGTGTAAGCATGTCACTGTTTCTCACATGAATTTGTCAGCATATTTTGCAAAATAGTTCTAATGTACAGTCATTAAAGATGGAAATGGTTTTGCAGCGCCGCCGCACTGTCAGAGAATCTGAGCTGCCGCTGAGCGCTGCCTTTGACGCAGTGCCTAACCTGAACATGAAAACACTGTAGTTTTGTGGTTTGTGTGGGTTCTTTTCAACCTTCGCAATCAAACATTTGTCTGTTCATATCTTCCATTGTGTCCGGTCACGTATTACACTCATCTGTGCGACAGATGTGAGCTCGCAGTGCAGACGAAAGGAGCCCTGAGAAGTACCTCAGTCCAGACATTTGTGCACAGACTGCTTACTCTGATACACATGACGCTTGTTTGTGTCCAGTATCTACTTTACAGTACACAAGAAAACCACTGATAGCTCTTTCACTTACACAAACCGACATGAATACACTCTTTTTTTTTTTCGTATGTGGCCTAAATAAATGCTTTGTTGTGTAACTCATCATCTCTGTCTCATCCATGTTGCCAGTCTAACTCCATTATCTGGAAAGGAGCCAATGAAATGAATGTCATGTCATTATTTACACTAACAAAAGCTTCATTGATTAAAAAAAAAAAAAATCATGAGCAATATGTGCGCTATATTACATGTTTTAGTATAGTGATATTTATTTTTGAATTACATTCACATTATATTTCATTGTCCTGTTCCATAAACCTGATTTGAAAAAAGAGATAAAGCAGTGGTGAAATGTTGTCAAAGCTTTCATTGTTACACATGGCTGCTCTGACATCCAAACGCTCTTCTCCTGTGTGCAGCGGTACAACAGCTTTAGGCTGTACAGACTCCGTCTCATGTCTCAGAATTAGAGATTATGGTCTTATATTTCCAATTTCCTACAAGTATTTCTCATTTCTGGCTTTGGAACCTGTGTTATTCATGATTACAAGCATGTTTTTTCTCCTCTAGTCTGTAACTCAACTGAAAGAGCAATTTGTCGTGAGATGCATTGTGATGCACTGAAGTGAATATAGTTGTTTACTTAGTGGTACTTTGTTTAGTCTATATCCGTAGAATGGGTTTGGGGTTGAATTAAAAAAGCATCACACTGTGAGTATTCTTTTCCTGCAGAATTCCTGTGGGTTGTAGCTTTGGCAAAATGTGTTGCAGCGGCTCCCTCTGTTTATTTTACTCTATTTAATAAAGCCCCCATCCAGCATGTCTCTTCACACCAGAGCGTGCCTGCTCTCTGCCTGTTCAAAGCAGCAGGAATTCCTTCCTGATCGCTGGCTGAACTCAAGATGAATAGATTTAGTGCGGATAGATGTTCAGCATGTTCAAAGCATACGCACAAAAGTGGTCCAAACTGTTGTGGCTTTTATGTATCAACAGTTTCCTTTGCAGGATTATTTTGCGCAGACAGTGTTGGTCTGTTGCTTTACATCTGCTTTTTCCTCAGCTGAATAATTTCTTTATATGTAAAACTATAGTGTTTCTAACTTAGATTCTTTCCATTTTTTTAATTAAACAACAGACTAAAGCACGAACAGAAAGGTGGACATTTCTTTAATTGTATTGTATTACAAATTTCTAACAAGTAATATCATGTGTTCCCTCTGACCACAGCATTACTTATGCAAATGAGCATCTACCATGTTTGCCAGATGCCAGAACAGAACATTTCAGGAGAGAGAGAAATCACTTCAACAGCAATATGCCCATTATTGGTTTTCAAGAACACGTTCTAGCTCTAACTCTTCAGTGTAATAATAGTGGAAGGATTAAGGATGTCTTTTCTTTCTATGTGGCACTTAAAAATAAAATGCTAAAGTATTTAATTTTAGGCTAATGATGGGGCAATTTTATAGCTACACTAAAGCTCCCTTTGGCTCACAAAAAGCCTGCGTGAATTCGTCTCAAGGCGAAGAGGTGGAGGAGGCCTTGAATGAATCATGTCTGCAGTCTGTGTGATCATGACAGACAACACATCCATTAAAACTAGACTGGCAGTTTTCTTCTGCACACCGTCCTCAGCGAGAAGAAGTTTGCACAGAGATTTGATGGCATGCCGTATTAAAGCCACCCCCTAAAGGCGAGCTGGCCCCTCTTCTGCACCCTGGAACCAGCTCTCTCTCTCTCTCCATTAATTGCTCAATGGCACTCTTTCATCTCTGTTGACTTGATCCAAAGAAAACAAATTACAGCGCACATTAGTGATTAAAGAATGTGCTTGTTTTGGTCCGCCCATACAACTTCTGCTTGGACAGTAAACATAAAAGAGCTTGTCTCAGATCAGTAATGATATTGGTCTAATGCTGAATTTAGATGATCAAGGGTTATGAGCTAAATATACATGCTTGTATTGTTTTTTTCCATTTTGTCGGAACATTTCTGTAATAAAACTGGCTGTAGAGTTCTAACTGCATGGCAGTGACTGGCTAATAAACTTTTCTAAAGTTTAAGGGTTAATCGTAGTCAATAAGGCTGTGTGTTTGCTAAAGTAATACTGCGTCATTCTTCACACTGAGGCAAGAACTGAATGTTTTTCTTCATGGTTTAATTATCAGCTGCCCAACCGGCTCAGCACAAAATTGTCAGAATGGCCCTGTCTTGTGAAAAGCACGTCCCATTCTTGCCCCCTACCTCCTCACTGTTGTTCTGGAACAGGCAAAGTGATTATTATGTACGTGATTCGCAGCTGTGGGACCTAAACTTGATCTAAAAATATCTCTTGTGTGAAAGATGACTTCTGATTAAAAGTTCTCAGTTGTCTGACCTGACACACAATTTATCCAAGAATGTGCCGCAAAACACAACTGAAGAATGCTGTCATGTCAGAAGCAGCAATGCAAATGAGATTCGGTGATAAAGTGGAAAGATGCACCCTGGACGCCTTAACACAGTGACGAAAGGCTGTTCTTTCCATGGCTACTTGTCTTAATTTGTAGCGTATTTTTCTTCCTTTCAATCAGTGTTAAAGTAGAGTTTGGTTTGAGACCACTTTTCAACATGTGTGCCATTTATTTGACAGTTTGTCATCATGGAGGGACAGAAAACATAAGGAGAGAGAGAGAGAGAGAGAGAGAGAGAGAGAGAGAGAGAGAGAGCATTGCCAGGCCAGGCAATTTTTCATCATTTCATCCAGTGACATTCAAAGTCACTCAGGAAATATGAATTGTAGAAGCATACAGTGCTGCATAAGGGACACCAGTTTCCTCAGTGTCAGTAACAATATTCTGCAGACATTCTGATATGTCATAGCAAGGTAAACACAGGTGTGATGCTTAACATATATGCCATTTGAGGTCCAGTGTCAGAGTCCTGGTATTAATGTGATGGCTCATAGGCATGGTTAAATGGCTCATTAAGAAAATGAGTTGCACCTGTGCCTTTCCTGCTATGACAAGACATTGAAATGTCTGCTGTGAAAAAGGACTGAACTGAGTAAAGTTATGCAGCTGCCATCACAGTCACAACTGTGTTGCAAATTATTTGGCCAGTTAGCTTGACTGACAAGTGTGTAATGAAATTTACGCACCACATTAATCAATGCAACTTCCACTTCTCTTAATGTCACAAACCAAGCTAACAAGGCAATGTAGTGTTATGGCTGACAACCGCGTCAATAAGTTAAACTTGAACATAAACGTTATCTGGGACAATTCTTCACTTTCTTAAGAACTGGTTTCTTGTCCAAACAGATTTAAACTACATGTTTCTTGTTCCTGACTTTGCATCAGACATGTTGATGTCACTGCCTAAATGATAAAGAGGTGAAAACTGTTTCCATGCTGTGACCACCATGAACACATGATGTATCCTTTCATGTACTTCATATTGGAGGAGGCAGAAATATTTCAGAGACAGATACCTTGAAACCTGGGCAACAGAAAACCAAAAATATCTCCATGGCCAAGTAATATAAACAGAAAGGTAAGTGAGAAATATATTATAATATTACTTTAATATGAAGGCATGTTGACATTTGATTTCAACAATGTCATGAGAATTCAGCAGAGATATCAGAAGACATGCTGAAAATTATAGCTCACCATTTAATTAGGATGCCCCATAATGTAAAATCCTGTCCTATATCATAATTGCATCTTAGATAAATAAGAAAAATGTATATGTCAAATATTTAAAAACTTTTTTTTCTTTTTTGTGTTAACTCGACTACATTAGATATGGACTGATGATGATTTTCAGTTGCAAATCGTAATATGAAGTTAAAAAAAAAATGTAAATTTCTGCTTCATATGTTCATGAATTACGGATTTTTTTTTTCTTTCCCCCCCACACCAAATGTGTTCGGTTTTTGTGCATGTATTTTATGTATGCATGTCAGCAGACACAACAAAATAAAATACAATAAAACCAAAAAGTGTAACTGTATTTTATTTCTCCAGCAATATTTCGGTTTTCTTTTGTGCAGCTTCACCCACGTGTACCAATGTTTGCACTGAACGCACTTCCTTAGCAACGTGTACGTGAACCAGGAAGTACTCTGTGCGCTCTAGCTAACTAGCTGTGGTTAGCACAGAGTGAAAGTGTGTGTGACAGCAAAGTTTGTCTCAGTTACATTTATGACTCCAGCAAACGTACATGTGCATTAAACACATGTCGGGTAACGTCGCGGTTGGCAGGCTGCTCCGTCGCTTGTAGAAGAGGAGTGAAAACTGTAAGTTGAGATTGTTTTGGTTGGTGTGTTAGCGAGCTGTTAGCTAACAAGCTAACGACAACACAAGACTGTTAGCTTGACTTGAAACAACTTCTCTATTTAATGTACGATCCCTCTTTATTCATTAAAGAGACGCGCAGCATAAGAAATAAGCGCGGGTTTAATAACACAAGCTTCAGACTGACATGCGTATCGATACGCAAACAACAGGAATTGTTTGTAAAGTTGACAACGTTAACTTAGGTAAATAAGATGGGTGACATTTCTAATGTTATGTTAAGTGTAAGCTTTGATATGTAGTCTCTTGGATCATGTCTATGAGCAGCATGTTATTAAACACCGTTAGCTGCTAGGTAGATATTAGTTACATGGTCTTTGTACCTAAGTTAGTAACTGAATTAATGTAACGTCATTGACAGACTACTGATATTGCTGCAGGGTAAGTGATCAGTGATTCATGTTTGCATTGTAAAGACTGAGAATCTGCAGGATAGTTCATTATTCCAACGATAAGGGGGTTAATTCATTGTCAGTGAAGTCAGCTGCTGCTGTGGTGTTAGTTCAAGTGAAAACGTGTCTAGTGCCCACTTTGTGTCAGTGTCTGTGTTGTCAGTGGTGCATAGCTTAGAACCACCATGTTGTTTTGCAATAGGATAAATCTTATTCTGTATTGTCACCGAATGGTAATCTTTTTTTTTTTTTTTTTTTTCCTGTCACAGGTGTGCCGTGAAAATGGTTTCTATACCGGTGTCTGATAGGCCATGATAGGCTTGTCAAGTTATGCAGGGGTTATGGAAAATCTAATGAATTCTGCTGAAGAGCAGCAACCCTCCTCTCCCCTGACCAACTCATGGTCCAAAAAACAGGAGTCGAGGAAGAATCAGAAGCCAAAAGTTGTTGGTGGATTTGTTTTAGTGCATGCAGGTACATGTGCATGTCATAATTAACAAACAGAATTAAGAGTTTATGAGAAAGAAATGGTAAACCACACCTCATAAAGTCTCCCAACAAATAGTAAACAGCATCTCGTGTTGTCTCTTAATGTAGTTTTCTGCTTTGAGGAGGTCAACTATCAACACATTAAGAATGGTCAAACACTTTGTTTGCTGTTATTTGCCTTCAGGAGCAGGATACCATTCTGAATCTAAGGCCAAGGAGTACAAGCATGTGTGCAAAAGAGCCTGCCAGAGAGTAAGTTTGCTTTATGGGTGTTACGATCATAAACAGTACGCGTGCAAAGAAGCAGCATAACCTTGTCAGTCTTAATGGAATGTTAGGAAGGTATTTCTGTAATTTTTTTGGAGGGCATGACAACAAATTAGGTAACTAAAAGTTGCTAAAAATACTGTAAGGGTGTTTTTTTAACTTCTGTCTACTACATTTTTGCACACAAATGTGTTCTGTTCTTAATGTCCTTAGAAAGTAGAGTAACCTTGTTTTTCTCTTCAAGCGCCTGACCTGGTGCATATCGTTTTGCGAACTTTTAGCATTTTTTAAAGTCATCCATATCAGCTCGATGAGCTCCTACACTTTGTCAAAAGTTTGCTCAAGTTTGCTCAGGTTGGATTGGGAGCGTCTGTGAACAGCTGTCTTTCCATATATTTTCAGTGGGATTCCAATCTGTGTTTTGGCAGTACCGCTCAAGCAATTTAATGTGCTTGTTTTGAAGTCATTCCAGTTTTCGTTTGGCTGTATTAAGATCATTTTTCTGTTTGAAGAGAGGTCTTTATTCATTGGCTCTCTAAAGCAGGTTCTTGTCAAGAATGTCCTTTTATTTAGTTTTATTCATTGTTACTTCCAACCTTACAAGTTCCTTACATCCATAGGACTGAAAAACAACCTCACGGAGCAGCCGTCACCCTTGCTTTACGATCGGAATGGTGCTAAATGGGTGATGAGCTGTGCCCAGTTTCCGCTGGATGTAGTACTTTACTTTTAAGGCCAAATAGTTCACTTTTAAAAAGGGTCTTTTGCTGTCATGCCAGCAGTCGTTCATATACAGCACACTTTTACAACATCAGCATGCTGACTGTGTCCGTTTTCATACATACACAAGGCAAACTTAATGTTTCAATCCAGGATGCATGTTTTTGCTCTAATTTGAACTCCCGTTATGAGCTCGAATCCTAATTATCTCTGCAAGGAGTTTCTACTTTCAGTTAGATTTTATTTCTGTTAGTTAGCAGGATACATACAGTAGGTACTCCAGCATGCACTGTAGTTTTATTATGTGGGGGCTTGAAAACAGAGTATTTGTCATGGAGAAAGTTAAAATAAACAATTTCTGTCCATAGCTTATCATACTGTAAGACTGAAATGGGTAAATTTTAGTGTTTTGCCTGGAAAGTTGTTGGTCTTTCAACAAGGTGTTTCTGTCCCTTTTCCAGGCTGTGGACCGGCTCAAAGCTGGGGCACTCGCAGTGGAAGCAGTGACTGCAGCACTGGTTGAACTTGAGGTTGGTTGATTATGATCCATGTTTGATTATTTTAAGTCAACTTTTATTAAATCAGTTGTTTTTTTTTTAATCAGCCACATACATACTGGAGAAGAAATCGTTGGATTGGACTTTAAGAAAAACAACATAGAAAAAACTTATAATGAGGATAAGAAACTTAATTTGACATCTGTATGTGTTTATCCAAAACAGCTTTATGCTGCTTCAGCCTCTGATGCATGTACGTACATCCTGTTGGATGATGTAAGGGGCGATTTGCCTCAGGGCAGGGTTTGGAATAAAGAAAAATGTTTCTGATGAGCTCTCTGCAGCTGCGGAAATGTGTGGTGCAGCAAGCACCCGTGTCTTTTTTAAGAAAGCGATACGCTGTATGTATAAATACAAGTGACAGAAAGCTATTCTCAGTATTACCCTTTGAAATTGAAGTTTCCACAGTCACATGATGTGAGTGCAGAAAGCCATCGTCTGATTATTAGCCAAAAACCTGCTCAACCTGCGATTAAGCACAAAAGCCCAAAATGCATCATAGATAGTATAAGAACTGAGTTTTTTACCATTTCTGTCCTGAAATCCATGTCAGGATTATTGTCCCTGGCAGAAATCATAAATGACAACAGCATGTAGTCGCTGTTTCAGGGTGTGATTGGTTTTATTTTCCAGTGAGCAGTTCACCATCTGCAGCTTTTGGTTTATGATGTTAAATATCGTTCATTGTCCAGTGTGCAGGGTCACTCTATAAGCTGATGATTTAAGAATATAAGACTGCAGTACATATTGACTTCTGTCTTGCAGTAGGACTTTTGTCTTTTGAAAATAGAGTTCATTGCAAAAATAGATTTTAGACTGCCTGTTTTTAATTGTTCTCAGGACTCTCCTTTTACAAATGCGGGCATGGGCTCCAACCTTAATTTGTCAGGGGAAATTGAATGTGACGCAAGTATCATGGATGGGAAGTCGTTGCATTATGGCGCCGTCGGGGCTATTAGTGGTGAGTTACTGCTCATGTTGATTCGTTGATATTTATATCAAAGTGTTACGTCGTCACTCTGAGGTTCAGTCACCTGCAAGTAATGGCAATGAGTCAAGCCTCTAGCAGTCATGTGTTTTACTGGTTTACTTTCGACCATCTCAGAGCATTTTTTTTTTTTTTTGAAAGATTACTAGAGGGAATTGGCATCATAAATCCTTATAATGGGGACCACCCACTTTTTACTTGGAGAACAACCAAGAAGTGCTGCTAACATGTACACATCAGCATACTCACAGAGTTTTCCTAGAAGGCTTTCAACAAAAGCAGTTTTTTTTTTTTTTTGCAAGAACACATGATTTATTCCAAACAGCCCAGAGGTGAAAGCTGGCACATTTAGTCCAGAAGACAACAGATTGCTTTTATTACCGTGTCTGCGTCGTGTAACATTTGGCCTTATAATCCATACATGATGAATGAAACTTTGTTGGCCTGGATATAAAAAATATGCCTGCCAACCTGTGTTTTCCACAAGTTCTCAGTAGGATGTGTTTAAAAAGGCTACAAGGAAAATGTAGTTCACCTGTGCTAAGTAACTTAGCATAAAGAAGAAGAATCTCTATTTGGCCGTTTGATGAGTCTTCTGTTCCTGTTTAAAATGTTTTATTTGACCCGTATTGATTTGGCTAATGTATTACTGTGTGTTTGCAAAATCTGATCATGATCTGAGTGTCTCAGTTTGTTTACACTGTAATAATATCACATGGAATGAACTGCTCGCCTGTGATAATTCTGACTTTTCTCTCAGGTATTAAGAACCCAGTCTTAGTTGCAAATCGTCTTCTGAGTGAAGCACAGAAAGGGAAACTATCAGCTGGCAGAATACCACCCTGGTGATTATAATGGTTATTAATTAATGTTGCATTAATGTGACCACATCCACTTTTATGGATATACATTTTTTTTGTCTTTTGTCAGCTTTTTAGTGGGGCGAGGAGCACATGATTGGGCAGTCAGCCATGGAATACCACCATGCCCTTCAGAGAAAATGGCCACCAGTGAGTTTCATCGCACTGATTCAGACATATGTTTCATCTAAGAAATAAATCTTCTTTGGCTGCAAAACTGAACCAAAACACAGCGCTCAAAACAACCTTTGGAACATGTGCGTCAGCTTATGCGGCCACATTAGATTGATATTTTGTTTCCACACACAGAGTTCAGTTTATCTGCGTACAAGAGAAACAAGCGAAAGATGGAGATGGCAGAAAAGATGGACACAGGACATAATCAGACAAAGAAAAGACGACAATCAAGTGAAAATGTGAGTACAGTGTTAAAATAAGATGGCATCAAGCTTCTTCTTTCTCACCTACATCACTAGAGTCAGACTGCACCCACCCCTTCCTGCTGACTGTGCACTACCTCTCCCTCTACCATATGTAATAATCAGTACCCCCATGTGGAGAGCAAAGTGCCACTGTGCCTGCATGTGGTGCTGCAATGAGCTCTAATAAACTTAAAAAATAAAGCTACTTCACTTTAATTGACTGTGCTGTTTATGTTTCATTAAAGCACTAGTTCCTCAGAATCATGAAACAAAAAGGGATTTAGGTCTCTCTCACAGCAACAGGTCGTGTCAAATAAGGTTATAATGGCGAGATCCACAGAAAACACCTGAAAGGAGCAGACAGCAGAGTGTGAGTGCGAGAAACCAAAGACACATAGTGTTCAAATCGTGACATATAAAATCAGAATTAAGACCTACAAAGGTGAGAGGGGATAGTAAAAGCCTGTGGTTTTCCCCTGTGGAAATATTACAATCATACATTTGTTAGTCAGAATTCAACATGGATGGGGGCTGCATCACTTGCTACTATTAGCGATGAAACTGGTGTGGTCCTGGTGTCTGTTTTATCATGCTTGCAGCCCGCTCCACAGAGTCTAAACCAGCGGTTATGCATCAGGATATATGGCATCACACTGAATTTAAAAAACATCAAGTAGACTGTTTTATTCAAGAAAGGAAGTTAATGACTAAGACATTAAGATATATCCTGCCAGTCATGATCTCACATTCTCACGCTGTCATCAGAATGAATGACATTACCAGGCTGCAGGATTCCAAGAAATGATTTCACTGTTGACAAGACTGGGTGCAAAGTTTCAGTGCCCTGAGCAGCACAAGTGGAGAGTGGTGGCTGAGAATAGACTCCTTCTGCTCTGAAGTCAGGAGGAGTGGCCGCAGCACAGAGGAGGGGGGGGGAGTTTGTCTTGGTTCTGATGTAAATTGTGCTAAATGGAGTAAAACAGCCCGATGTGCTTCATTGGACCTGTTTTTGAACGGTATTACTGTTTATGTAATTCAGTCACATCAGTTCTCAATATTAATGATGTATCCATGAAAAGAAAGACTAACAGCTAAGATGGACTGTTTGTTGACTCGGGCAAGTGATTAAATGATTGATTTTGGTGTCAAATGGCTAGTTAGCCCAATGAGAGTGTGAGGTTGGAGTAGCCCTCTGCTGCTCTCGTCTGTCTCTCACATGTTTACACAAAACTGCTTGACCCATTAAAGATTAATATGTGACCATTTGATGCACTTCATCTGGCACTGGTTTGGACATAACTGATGTGCTGTGACTGTTCACATGCATGTTCGCAGTTTTAGGAGATTTCACAGGAATTTGGTATCAATCTTTATCTTTTACTCTGTCATTGACATATCAAGTCAGTTGACAGGAAATAGCCTCTTCTGTATCAAGAATAGCTATTAGAGTCTTGTGGCTTCAACAAAAAGCGTTATTGCAGCAAGTCTGGTTTCAATGTTCATACACGATGTTCTTTTTATGCCTTTGTCTTTCTGCCAAGCAATAAAATCTTTCCAGTCTTTTCTTTCAGTGCTATATAGGCACCTGTCTCGTGATGGTGTGTAGTTGCAGTGTTGTTCAGGGAAATCTAAAACATATCAGTATAATTCCAAAAATGCCCGTGAGTTTTACAGCTATTATTTACTTTGGATTTCTTTCTTTTATGGACACTGATAAGTAATGACAGGATGGTCTTTGTAGCATTTCGAAATAGCTGGCTCTGGTTCTTTTTGGCCTCCAAAGCCCGGAAACAGGCCTGATTTAGGAGAACATAAGATAGATGGGAAACACTGTTTTTTTGTTTTGTTTTTTTTCTTTCTCTGGATTTTCAGTCCAGGGTTCAATGAAGATCTTCAGTTTCTGGTAGGAGTAGAGCTCTGATCATGTATCATGATGCCATTTTGCACATCTCCCCTGTAGAACTCTATTTATCATGCCGTCTGAGTCATGATGGTTCACAAACAAGCCACTTCCAAAGCAAACTGTAATCAGGGAAGAAAAAGAGCTGATTGAAATCAGAACATCGCATTTTAATGAAATTTGAAGAGTGATTCATAAATTCAGGCAGCACATGCTTAATTTTGGAGACGTCCTTAATTAAAGATGATGTCTCTGCTTCAGAACGTGAGCGCGTCCTCCTCCTTTATGTTCCCTGAAATCCTCACTTGGGAACAGTTCTCATTTGAAAATGTCCATTTGTATATATTTGTTTCTTTGTCCTCATGTGACTCCTCTCCTGACTGTGACGTAGGAGAATGGTTCAGGGTGCCTCGACACAGTGGGAGCCGTTGTGGTTGACCTGGAGGGGAATGTAGCTGCAGCGGTGTCCAGTGGAGGCCTGGCCATGAAGCATCCCGGCAGGGTTGGCCAGGTATGCCATGTCTTTATCCACAAAACAGCTTCTTAAAGTAATGCATGCAGACTGAACCAGCCATTTTTTTTGAGACAGCTATTATTATTTAAATATTTAGTACTATGATGTCTAATTTCTAATTTATTCTGGAACACAAAGCCTGTGCAATACTATATTTAGAAAGCACAATTATTAGTGTACACCTACATATTGTTTGTGTCAAATTATGATGATGTTGGGAATAATAGCAACTGAAAAACAAAAAAATAAAAATTCCTGTGCGCACCTATTGACAGCCTAAACCAAGTTGGGGAAAAGAACTGTTCTGAAAACAGCATTAACTGATAGTTTTTTATTAAAGCTCAATTAAATGACTGTGTATCATGAGAGGGTTCGCTTCTAGTCAGAAACCCACAGAGAATTATTACCACAGCCCACACGTTTTCTGTATGATGTGTCATTTTCTGCAGGCAGTCATTTTCAGCAAGAAAAGCCGGTGCATGTGCCAAACCCATAGTGTCCTGCCTGCCCCGCACCAAACAGCAGACAGACAAAGTTAGTGACGAGCTTGTGAAGAGAGCAGAACATCCAGCAGCCAATGACTCAAATATTTTTCTTACAATTTGGTGGAAACCACAACAGAGCAGAAAAATCCATTGTATATTGGACTTACTGGGAATCCACATGAAAAGCGAGATGTGAGCGGCGCGTAAGTGCTATGACGTTCAGTCCGCCATGTGACCGTCTCCGTACTCAGAACCAGCTGTCTGTCTGTCAGCTGAGAGGACAGCCGCCAGCCAAACTGTCTGCACCAGGCGGACTGACAGCAGAAATTTGCCAGACTAATTTTGTGTAGGCTCATTTTTCTTCACTCAGGGCCTGTGCGTTTTTCTCCCAGCTCAAAACGCCCGGCCTGCTCCTGAAAACGGTGCAAGGAGTACCTTCGTATGGGCAGGAGACAATTCGAAGCGTTGCTCTGCTAGTCCTGCCCCTCCTGTGATTGGACGGCTGGGTAAAATTGACAGTGAAACAGACGCTCATCGTTTCAACACAGCTCTGGTGTTTAGTCTAAATTAATGAGGCGACCTACCACAGAGGATTTGCTCTGATCGTCCCCGTGTTCTGTGCCCCATTTTTACATGTTAAAGCAAACTCAACAAATCCCAATAAAGCAGCAACAGCACGAATGAATCAGTTGAATTTACTGCGTTAATCTCATTAACGCTCCTGTTAAAAAGTTCAGGGCAATAGAGTCGTGACTCTACTTCTAGTGTAGTTAATGACGTGGAAATGTGAATTAGGCTGAAATGACCACCCCAGCCTGGAGTGAAATTTAAAATTATTTTATGTGGCTGTGAGCATGCCTTACTCAAAGCTATTATTTGAGACTTCAGATATATTTCTGTACAGAAATCTTAGAAAGAAAACAGCACTGAAACTCCTTTGCTATAAATGTCCTCTTTTCCTGTCTTTTCTCAGGCTGCTCATTATGGATGCGGCTGCTGGGCTGAAAACGGCTGTAGTATGAACCCTTACTCTACAGCAGTGAGTACCTCAGGTATGCCATGGCACACTTTCTACAACCTTTTCCACAGTCGTGTACGTGTGTGTGTGTTTGTCTGTGAGTGTGACATTTCCCCTCACTGTTCATGTTTACCACATGTTGCTTCTGGAGATCATACGAATCAGAAACAGATATTCGATGTGAGCCTTTTATTGAGCCTCAGGGAGATAATAGTTTCCGATGACCTCCGACCATTCCTGCTGAGTGATCCTCATCAGTTACTTCCTCAGCTGATTGAATCATCATTCTCCGCTCTTTGTTAGTCAGCTGCATGCCAGGTGCATCGCAAACCTCTTTGTGAAATGACATTCGACGTGGGACACCTGCTGTAGATGTGATAGGGGAGAACGACTGAGAGCGCAGCAGGAAGATGGTGAATTTGCATGTGTGAAGTGCGCCACACATGGGACAAGTTTGCCTTCAGGGCTTTCTGCCAGAAAGCCCTTTCTGCCAGAAATCCCTTTCTGCCAGAAATCCCTCCTAATATGTAGTTAACATTGTGAACGGGCAGGTGAATTTTTAATGCCAGATCCTTTTCTGAAGCTTTCTGGCAGAAGGCGATAAACTTGTGGCAAAAAGCACATCAACAACAAATCAAAAATGACGCCGACAAACAAAATGTGTTTTTTGTTTTCATCTGGCAAAACTTTTCTCCCAACGTGTTTGACAGGAAAATTAAGGAACTTGAAAAGATGATCCGTGCAAACCCATGTTTTCCACCTGTTCTTAAGTCATAGACACAGGAGTGAAAACAATTCAGCTCACACATAGAAAATGGATCACCATAATTCTTTTTCTCACTTGCCTCTCAGGGTTTTCATAATTATGCATATTTGCTGTTAGGAATTCAGCCACCCTGTTGTTGTTGGTAAATATACATTAATGATGCTTTACGGTATTTGAAGTAAGTTTACTTACGTTAAACCATCACATATCAAATTGATCAGATAGTGATGTTACCATGTTTCCATTTCTCATGTGAGCGATACACAGTCATTCATTTTACCAATGAGGAGCATTAATTAATGAAATCTAAATCTAATTGAAACAAAAAAAAACAAAACATAATTTTCTAAATTAAATGTATTCATTTATATTTAATGAAGATGACACCTGTTATTCGACTTAGATCTGCGTTATATATTATTTTCGATGCTGCTTTCACTAACCCTTGAAATATCTACAGTATATTGGGTACAATACATGCATAGTAAGTACATAACTCTTCCACCCCCACACACCCTCCTCAGACACTGCCATGGTACTGATTCATAGTTGTCACAGACTGCTTGTCCTTCTCCGTTTCTTACTTCCTGCGGTGTCTGCAGTGTCATTTTCAACTTGGTGGTGGTTATTGTTTCTCTTCATGCAGAGGTGGAACGCTGAACCACTCCATCCATCTTTCTGGGTTTTCATTGTGCTTGATCATGATCATCAAGGTTTAAACAGTCAATAATTTGTCACCGGAAACCAGAGCTTTTTTAGACAGCTCTGACTATCTCAGATGCTATCATATCACATTCATCAATCGAAACGGGGCTGTTAAAATAGATATTCAATTATAGAAAGACTGCAAAGACTGCATTAGCTTATTAAGTCCCTGCAACACAAAGTCTTACCTCAGTCATCTTTTATTAGCCTTACAAAGATGACACAAAAGTGTCTAGATAAATTAACAACTATAAAAGACCATTAAGCAAGTTTGGGACTTCTGACACTTCTAGAGAAAATATAATCTGACATGCATCCAACAAGTTCATGCCAGAATCTGAACAGGAAAGCAGGCCCTTTGACGAGCAGATTTTATACAAAATGACCTAAAAATTTCATGGTGCTTAGTGTCATGTAGACTTGGCATAACGTTACGTTGGATGATTACTTTAGTGTCACTCTAGTGTACAAATAAAATCGTTCTTTTTCAGCTTTGCTTTGCAGACAAGATTTGAATCTTAATGCTACAAGATTAATGTCCGTCTGGTAAGCTTTCCCCGTCTTGAATCGCAGAAGTATGAACTGGAACATGATGTAGAGTAAAGACAGGGTGGTGCCAGATGAGTGGATTGAAATCCGACTCATTTTACTTTACGAATCATTTCCGACAGCCTTTTTGTGATTAAAAAAAAATAGAAAAATTTCAGCCTTTTCAAGTCTACATGTAGAGAAATAGCAGCCACCTTCCTGCTTCCGCTCATCCTCTGCTGTCAGCACACACAGGAACAGGAAGGGTATCTCCTGAAGCGCTGGCTCTTAACTCAATCGAGAGAGTCAATCGGACAAAGACGTCCTTCCCTTACAAGACCAATCTGCTATCTTAAAAACATCTTGCATTCTTCTTCAACATGCTTATACAATGTATGTAACCATGCCTTAGTATTTCCATAAATGAGAGTGCATGCCTCTTTTAGGTGAAAGCAATGTGAGGAGGAGAGGCTATGTTACTGCTTTAAGATGTGTAGACATCTGCGACATAGCTTCTGGGGAGCATTAAACCCTTTTGATGTGGATCTGTAGCCTAATGCATCTCAGTGCAGATGAACTGATTTGATCAGACAGGCTGAAGCTTGAGTCAGATGTGCTCGCACAACTCAGATAGCCAGCATTTTGCTCCTTTAAAGCTTGTCTGAATGCATGATCACCAGCAATCAGTGAGAAATTTAGGGCAGTGTAACAACAAAGACAGTTATACTGACCCTAATGTTTTATATAAACAATTCTAAGGACTTATAACCACAATCCTGAAAGGCCCAATATAGGATCCGCTGTGAAGAAGGCCCAGAAACATGTATGCCCCTGTCTGGAAATTCAGAAATTCTCCTTGCATATTTCACTGAAACAAGAAATTGAAGCAAATCCCTTTCATAGATAACGTTAGCATCCCCGTGGTTTTTATTGCTTTATCTGCTGTGTTACTTGTAGTCTGCAGCTTAAAAGTGATTAGTCTGACCCATTGCAACACATTAATTGCGTTTTAATCCATTAAACAAGCAGTATAAGACAGCTGTTCTGGTAACATACTGTTCATCATTTATCCCAGAAAATGTATAGATGTTTGCTCTATGTATTTTCACCTCATCTTATTTTCCTATATTGTGGCTTTGCCTTTGATGTTACTATAAAAAAAAAGCTTTCCTTCTGGGTATGGAGCACATAATGTGTGTTCCAGTACAACACCTGCTTTTAATTTCCTAACATGAAAGGCATTCCCATCAAAAGAAACAGAAAAACAGTCATTTTCAGTCTGCCACGAGGACTGTGATCCTCACCCTATATGTCACTCTTTCTTCCCTTCACCTGACCGCCGCTCGGCCCATCCACCCCCCCTCCCACCCCCTCATTCTAGTCTGTTGTGTAAGATGCGGCTCTCTGTTTTTTATGCGTTGACTTGCTTCGCCGGGCCTTTACTTTGCTGTGGCCAGTGAGAGAACAGCTCACAAACCTTACTGTTTTCTCTCGCTGCTGTTGGCTGTCACATAGCGTGTCTCCGTTCATTGGCCTCCTTTTTGCACTCCTCCTCTGTTGAGCTGCTGCTTTAGTCTGGGCTTCTTGCTGTACTTCCACTTGAGCTGTGTTTGTGCCGCCATAATACCCAGGTCCCCTGGGACAAAGCAGTTTATGGTAAACACATTACAAAAGGCACGGTACCTGGCCAATCCGACGTTCTGCTCTTGTTAAAAAAGACCAGGCATCTGGTCTCCACAGTTACCGACCTGCATTCAGTTTTGTTGTAGTTACCTGATATTTTATGGGACCTTCATTTGTGTTTACAGAAACAACAAGGCTATATTCTTCAGTCTTAATGGGTTTTCACAGGAGCTTTTGCCAGATGTGTTTTGTTTTCACTTTTAGATTTCTTGTCTTTTTCCTGAGTATTTTTTGCTGCTCTAAGCTTGCAGCACGCATTCAGTCTCTGTCTTGTCCTTAGAAGCAGCCTGGTACTGCTTTTACTGTTAGTCTTTTAACAGTAAGTACAATATTATCAAAGATAGAAAAAAGCACACCTGCTATGTTTTGACTTGGACGTGGATGGAGGGGAAGCTGAGACATTTGTACAGGCTGCCCATTCTTTTTATGTTTCCTGGTTTGCTTAAATGCTTTGTTTCTCTCCCTGGAACTGTCTGTATACCACATGCCACATTAATGAAGAGCATCAGACAGATTCAGGTGCTAATTGAAACTAATTGGAGCGCACCCCGCTGGCTCTCCTCCGATTTTATTTGAATTAATTCAGAGGATTTGGTTTTGGTATGAATAAAATGTTCACACACAACTTCAGTGCTGCCGTTTTGTTTTTACATTTGGCGTGCAGTCACTTCCACCTCCCCACTCCTGTTTCATGCCTTAACTCCCCACCGTTACTCAGTGGTCTAATGAAAATAGTTTCTTCCTGTTTATCCTCCACATTTAGATAAATACATTTCTGGTGTTTGCTATTTAAGCCTGACTGAGAAAAGCTGGTTTGTACAAACACAAATTATAGTAACATGTCAATTTAAAACCTGTTAATATAAAATTGATGCACAAATGTGTAATGATTATATATGAATGTAATATGCATGCGTATCCTGCAGTTAGCAGTGAGCCAGCTCGAGCACAGGGTCTACAGAAGTGGAATTAATACTGGGTGGTTGCTGTTTCAAGTTTCCAGACCAGCTGGGAATCTGGGCAGGGGCAACTGAAGAGAAACACAAACCCTCCCTCAGCAGTTACTGTCAGTGTGCCCTTGAGCAAAGCAGCTGGACTTGGCAGCCCCTCTGTACTGTCATCTTTACCTGAAATAATAAAGCTTAAAGTTGCTTAAATGACTGCAGTAGCAATAAATCTTTTGTACGAGCTGAAAAAGAAAATCCTTCAGTTCTAATATTTTCCATGACGTAACTTAATAATCAGATATATTGGACAAATGTGATTTTTAACAAGTTTTGAACATCAAAGCATAGTATTAGAAATGGTCATCAGGAAACTCTCATACATACTGATCTCTTTAAAATTCACTTAAATATCAAGATGTGAAATATCAAGATATGATTAATACCATACACAACCAGTGTTTTGAAAATGATTTTTTTTTTTTTATGTGCCTTGGATTCTTGGATTTACATAAGTGGTTTCTTCTACATGTGCTACGACCCTCAAAGCTAACACACTGAAGACCTGGTGCGCTTCTGATTGAAGGCGTGCCGTTCATGATACTGGCTCAACTGTGTGTATGTGTGTGTGTGTGTGTGTGTGTGTGTGTGTGTGTGTGTGTGTGTGTGTGTGTGTGTGTGTGTGTGTGTGTGTGTGTGTGTGTGTGTGTGTGTGTGTGTGTGTGTGTGTGTGTGTGCGCGTGTGTGTGTGTGTGTGTCTCTTGCCAGGCTGTGGAGAGCATCTGATTCGCACCATGCTGGCACGGGAATGCTCCGCTGCCATGCAGTCTGAAGATGCCCACCAAGCGCTGCTGGAGGCTATGCAAACCAAGTTTATCAGTGAGTCACCCACATGCCGCCTGATTCCCACTCCTTTCCATACACACTCACTTGTCAGCCAAGCACATGGTTGCAAGAAACACAATTAAACACGAGGAAAATTAAACTAACAAACAGATGTTGCGTAACTTAAGGAATGAGCTAACAACTGGAAACATCGCAAATAATAGAATCAGGACAGCGTTTTGATTTATGGATCATTTTCACTGTCTAAACAGGGCCCTCAAATGTTCCACTCATCATAGCTGACAGCCACAGACAATTTTGGAATTGTTTTGTTCAAGTTTCATGTGAAGATGTAATTTTTTGGCCATATTCTCAGAAGTGGTCAGTTTTAGAAAGTCTTGTTAAGTACGTCTGCTGCGCCTGTGAATGACCACTGGGATAGCTCAGAGAAGGCAGAGCGCAGGAAGAAAGGACATGTGGAAACATGTGGTGGTTTCTGCCTTGTTTTGGCCCCCTTTAGAAGTCCGACCCAGTTCGGCTTTGTCATGGACACTGAGACATTTGGATGGGCTGGATGAAATCAATTTCGAGTTAATTCTTCTGTTGTTTCCTTTCAAGGCGCACATTAAGTGAAACAAAGCTCCATAAAATCTGCCTTAGCAAGAGCAATGATGACAGTGTCTGTGATGTGGAGGCCTCTCGCTCAGATGCCATGATACATGTGTCAGGTTCTCCAAATAGAATATCTTTAATGACAACGCACGCAATCAGTCCTTGTCGATTCCATTATATGGATACACCTACAAACAAACACACACAAATATCAAATATCCACGCTCCAAAATGTCTTAATCCTGTTCATTTATTTTATTGTGAAGGGTCAAATAATGGTGGACATTAAGACAATGATTGAACTGCTCTCATGTTTACGACATGCAAACATGTCAGAGTTATCATGGAATGTTTAACAAAAGGAATTTAATAGCCTTTTTAAAATGTAGAGCAGATACCAGGATTTTGTGTGAATGTTGTCCAAGCTACACCCAAAAAAAAGTGTTTTATGGGGTGAAGGAAACATTACAACATGGAACCAAAATTGTGTGAAATGCAACAATGAAACAACGGCATGCAGACACAAACAAAATTTTCATCAAATGTACCAATTGGTGCTGGTTTTCTATTAGTTGTTGCCCTGTTGTGACATTTCAAGGCATGCTGTAGCTGTTTATAGTTTGTTCTTGTCCAAACTGAGCCTTTTTTCCCCTTTGTTCCCCCGCACTAATCAGCCAATCCACGTTTTTTTGGGGGGGTTTTTTGTATACACAGCACCTCATTCAAGTTTGCCTCCTCTGAAGTTTAGTCAGGGAGCAGGAAAGGTTCTCATTCCACACGACAGCTTTTTGTGTTTGTTTTGTCAAAGCTCAAAGGTCTTTGAGAGTTCTGTGGCTGGATGTTTTTCTGATATTGAGTTACAGGAGTGTGTACAGTGAGGAGTTAAAAATGACACCACCTGTCATTAACCTATTATGTGCTAAAAACCTGCCCATACAAATGGAGTGAAATATTTTTTATTGAACAGTCTTGCTAAATAAAATAAATACATCACGACGGAATAATTGCTTTCAGGTGTTTAACTTGGCCAGAAAGGCAAACGACTTGCATGGAAGGATTTTTTTCTCGTAGATCACCATCGTTTGATTAAGGAGGCTGTGTTTTGTCTCCTCTTTTCATGTGTTATCCTTGGTTGGATGTGTTAGGGTGGAGAGCTAAAAGCATGCAAGAGACTTTATTGAATGAGGAGGAACTTGCCATCTTTGCCGTGTTTACGCCTCGTTTCGCCATCTCAAGTGTGGTGTTTTCTTTGTGTGTCTAGGCTCACCCTTTCTGGCCAGCGAAGACCGTGTTTTGGGTGGAGTAATTGTCCTGCGCTGCTGCAGATGTGCGGAAGCTCCGCCATCTCAAAATATTCAGGGTATACTGGGTAAGACATGAATCATCTCAAGCCTGTTCACATTCAGACCTCTGCGCCGCAGCTTACGGTGGGCAAAGGTTTGGCTGTTAATATTTAAAAATCATCAGATGGATGGGGAGGAGAGGGAGGAGGCACTGTGGCTTTGCTAGCGGGTGGTCTCTGTTTTAACTTTGCACAATCAGGCTCTGGTTTCACACCCTTCATCTCAGATTCAAGCGCAGACCTCCCACCCTGGAATCAACAGCTAATCTTCAGACAAACAGAGGCGCTCTGAATGCTGCCCAGTTTGTCTGATTGGATTGGTGGATCTGGTTTTTCTACCAGGAGCTACTTCAGAACATATGACTTACTTGTGGGTTTAAATGTTACCCTTTGCCCTTTGTACTAGTTTTAACATGATGTGTAATGAACCCTCAGTTCCATAGTCAGCTGATGAGTTCACTGGCCAGGCAGAGCAGATGTTTCTTCAGTGTAGGACAGGATGACCTCTCGATTTCAAATCAACCATAATGGCAAATGACAGGTGAAGAGCTGTTTAGTTTATACATTATGTCCACTTGAACTCTAAAATGTTCCAAAGTAGTCCTTACCCAGCGATGTACGGGCCCTGATACGGTTTCTGCGTGTGTTCTGCAAAGGGCCCTGTGTTGATTTACAAGAATAAACAGTTTGTCAACCACATCCTTGGAGTGCTGTAATTGAGTTTCTGCTCCAGCTCACAAGTTCTACCTTCCTCTGCAGTTATGTCACAACTGCAAGTCATATATTTTCATGATGCATGCTCAGAGTTTACCGCAGTTTAGCATGCTGAGTCACCTGCCAGACTTTAACCTCTGTTGATTTCACTTCATTTTGTGCAATTGAACTTTCATTGAGCAACAGTCTGTTCTCTTCCCGCAGCGTTACTCTGTCCACGTGCTCTTTTTATAGTCTAAATATATAAACAGGGATTTATGTTCATTGATTTTTCTCATGCTCACCCTGTAATCGACTGTTTTATCTGTGTGTTTTCGCAGTGGAGTTCCTATGGAGTCACACCACAGAGAGCATGTGTGTTGGCTACATGTCTGCCCAAGATAGCAAAGCAAAGGTAAGCTTCCAAATTAGCTAGACAAGCAAAATGTCTCGCAGTGACATTCAGTTACAGTTACAGGAGGTTGTGAAGGAATGTAATGATCCTCATGTCAGTAACAAAACTTTAACACAGCACATGCACGGGCGTAACAAATGTAATTCTAAATTCTTCTCAGTTTGTCCTGTTTGGGTGTGTGATATATCGGTCAGCTCAGCTGTCTTGGCAAGTAAATGTCCACTATCATAACTGTGACTGATACACTGTCCATTTCATGAATGAATGAATATATCAGTTATAGTTTTTGTGCTTTCACAACATTAACAGTGATCTGGGAGGAAATTTGGGGATTTGGGGTAATTGGCGGGTCTTTATTTGTCTTCTGCACCTCGTAAACCTCAGAAATTCAGATCGCACGAAACAGGACTGTTAACATCTGTTTTACTCATGGAGCATGTTGATCCAAAAAATCCTAAAAAAAGATATTTGTTCCCTGACTTTAAAAGCCAGTTTTGTGGTAGTTTTTGAATTCTAACTTTGTTTAGTCAATGTGTTGCGCCTGGAGTAAACTGATGATGATGATAGATGGCATGATAGATAAGGTGTAGCTGTTTGTCATCAGCCAGCGATGTGCTGTACCAAGAAGGTGTAGTGCACAGGTTTACGCTATCTCTTTTGTGTCACTGTACGGCACAACCATGCTAAACCCCAGGTCCCTGTGGTTGTAGGCGAGAATTTTGCCCCTGCACCACCAGTGGTTGCTGTCCTGTTTGGTATGGAGTCTGTTGGTACCCTTGGCTTGTGTATTACGGGACTAAAGATCTATGCAGAGCTCTTTTAAGTAGACCTTACAGTCACAGTTTTGCAGACAATAGATCTCTACATCATGAGTGTTTGAGGTTGGTGTTGTGATCTTGCTGCAATGTGTGACTTGAATGTGTGGCTTCTTGAGCAACAGGGCGTAATGCCCCGGTCTCCTGGCTCAGACTGATTTGTTTGGCTAATGTATCTCTGTCACTGTATAAAGAGAGGGCACTGTTGTTCAGGCCTGGTTCAAGTTTCAAAGTGTTTGCCCTCCGTCCTGCCCCCGCACCCGTCCCTTTCCCTGTCTCTTGGTCTATCTCTCTCGTCACTCCCCCTCTCTGGCCCTACCTGGTCCCAAAGTACCACAAAGTTTACTGAAAGTCATGCACCACTGGGGATATCAGTGTCAATCTGCATACTTGTCAGATGTGCTCTGTGTATTGGGCTTAGTGGTGGAATGTGAGCATGCAAGCTCCCCTTTCACGCCTGTGCCAACGTAAAGAGGTGAGCAGAACACAGTGAACTGTGTACTGCTCAGGGACACTTACAATGTCCAAACATAGATTTTGTTTTATTGGTATTGTTTTATAACATATAAGGGTGGTCTTACTGGTGGCAAATGATGATGATGCCAATTTCTCCACATTGTCCCTACTGCCATTTAACTCTGAAAATCTAACTTTCTGGAAAAACCCAGTGCCTTCAGTGAACGAGTCACCCAGCACCACTTCATTAATCATGAAAGAATGTTGAATGTGGTCAGTGGGTCCAGATCTAGGAATATCATCTGTCAGTAGTGGTTTCTGGATCTTCTGGGAATTGGTATCGACTTCCGCTCGACGGGACATCGGTGACACATTGATATTGGAGAGTGCAACCAAGAACGCAGCTGCTCCACCTAACCTCACACTGCTCTGCTGAGCAGCTTGTTGTGGGGCCGAGACTACCAGGCTCCCATGTGCCTTCGCGGCTCTCACCATCTGTATACCAGAGAAGCTGGCTGTCCTGTCTTTCATGGCTCCATGCTGGGTACAAAACAAGTTTTCACCCACTGATTCCCAGCTGGGCCCAGAGTTACCCACCAGCTCACTGCCAACATATCATCCGTGGAGGCCATGCCATAGAGAACATCTGTTTTCTCTCCAGTCTGGTGAAGTTCCAAAAGCTAGAGATGGGAACTTTTATGCGACCAGACTCCAGCCATAATGTCTGTTGCCAGTAAGCCCAGTCTCGAGAGTGGTCTGTATGCCATGGAGGCCCAGGACGTGGCACCTGTTTGTCCACTGTCTTGATGGCAGGCTTCAAAACTGTGGGAAGTTCTGCTCATTGGGTGAAAGAATGGCAGACGTGGGCAGCGCAGATTCAGTGGCAATAAACTGTTAACTTCAGCCCTCCTGAAAAGGATCAAATCTTTGTCATCTGGAACAGCAGGACAGGCAGTACATAACAAGTTATTCCAGTGACGACATCATGAGTGTGTTGTCTTAAGTATTTGCTGAAGAAAACCTAATATCTAAGAACTAGTGTTCCCTTTGCACTTAAATACTTTGCCTGAATAATTCATCCTGGTTTAAGGATGTTCAAATGTTCAGTGCGGAGTGGCAGAGATTGCACACAGAGCCAGAGCCGTCCACAGCCTCAGCTGCTACGCTACAGACATTCCTCCCATTCCTATTAGCATCCCACTGGGCGTCTCTAACCAGCCAGTCAGAGCCCATCTTCCACTGTTTTTCTGTGATAAGAACATGAAAGGGCTGATACACAGTAGCAGGAGTATTTAGGACAGAGGTCAGACCCAATTTATATTGTAGCAAATCTACTTCTCTTTCACTGTGTTTTACTTCTCAGATTTGTATGTTACTGTATATATTTTGTCTGACGAACGACAGTTTCATGAACCCAGGAGAACAGTGAAGTGTGCTATAGCTCAGTCCAAAATGTGTTGAGCGTCAGGCCAATTTTTCAGACACTGTGCTGGCAGCTCCTCTGTGTTTCTTCTTTTTACTTTTCAATCAGATGTTGTTTCTGTGGAAAGCTGAGTCTGTATCCTAATCCTTTTGACATTTGACTGTGAAATAGCTCTAAAGCAGCAATGCTGCAGAGGGAGACCATCTGGTTTTACTCAAACGCTCACCTGTGTTTGCACTGGATAGGACATCAGAACATCAAGCCATGTTTAACAGAGCTACACAAAGCTGCACGGACAGGCCAGTGGCGGCACGTCTGAAACAGTTAGACTATTGTTTTATTGTTTCTCATGATTGGATGGATGAAAGAGAAGTGTAGGATCCACAGCACCACCACCATGGCTCAGTTCCCTCCTCCTGGACATCATTACCACTATAAAGCGTTTGCTGCTCAAATTGTGTAAGGCCAGAGAAAATCAAATGGCATGCAGTTCAGGCCTCCTGGTTATTGTCTGCTTTGTATATTACATGACAAATGTCTTTTATTATGGAGCATTTTCTTTTTATTATCCATCTTGCATGGAGAAGAAATAGCATACAATTGTTTTTTTTTTGTTTTTTTTGTTTTTGTTTTTTTTAATGAAAAGAATGTGAAAACCACAACACAAAAACAGCGGCATAGTCATAGAGCTAAAATTATCCTTTGGCCTTCACTGTGGTGTTAATGTGTGGCTTCTCTAGCTCCTAAACACATTCATATCACCAAAGAATGTCTTTGCCCGACAGATACAATGGAACTGTGTTTTTCGCATTATGCTTCGACTCAGCCGTGGTCCTGTCATGTGGTCACTTCAGTCACTGGGTATCAAGCTTGACAGCAGGCTCACTGTGGTTATGCGTCTTCATTTTTTTTTCTGATTATCTATGCTCACTATCATAAGTCTTCATTTGTTTTCTCCAATGACTTTCTAATTAGTTTACGCTGCTTGTGTAAACATGAATTCCACCACAGGAATTCATTGAACAAGTCAGTTTGCACTCTCAGTTGGACTTATGATAGGCTGTGAAGGGACGGACATCATAGTAACTCTTTGGCCATTATCAGCCATTGAAATAGCCAAAAAGCTGCCTCATAAGTAACAACCCCCTTATTACTTTACTATTGTATTGTATTGCTAATGGTATTGAGCTATATCACCAACAGATGTAAAAAAATGTGTCCTGTCAATCAAATGCCAGCTGCAGACTGATAATCAAAATATGAAAGCAGAGTATTAACAAAGGTTGTCAGCGCAGACACAAACACTGTGTCAATATGAACTAGTAATTTAGCGTTAACACACAGGGGCACAGCATTGTTTGTGTGATGCTAACCAGACTTGATGTCCCAGAAGTGTTAGGACATCTGCTGTGTGACTCCTGAGCCTGAAGCACTACTCATCCTCACTGCTGTCTCCCTGTAACGTGGACTTACGAAGTAGCTCCATAGCTCGTGAAAGGCATGCGACGCTCACAGCACTGTGGTGGTGTAATTACTCACTTGTTTACTTTAGTAAGCTTTTCACTCTTCCTGCTTGCTCACTCTTGATGTCCATTCTGTCAGAAATTAAGGGTTTAACATGTGGCGCAAGGTTGCATGTCAGGCTTATGGTTAGGGCACATGGTGTCATTGTCCAACACGTTTTCTTTCCAAACTATATGAAGTCATACAGCTAGCCTCTAATTGTAGCCAGTAGTTTATTTTCAGCTGCGCGCTCAATGCAGTAGGAATTTAAAAGAACGCTGCAAAGCTCTTTCCCTCTGACATGCAAACATCAAAAGGAAAACATTTAGCATGTCACCATTACATGGTCACTCAAAACAGTTTAAACAAGGCCTCTCTTTAACCTCATCTTTAGAAGATGAAGGGCAGAAGATGAACCCAGAGAGGGGTCCTGGAGGCATAATAGCCCCTGAGAGTGTTGCTATGTGTGTATGGCCTTGTCTGGCTGTTGTCCCATTGTAGTGACAGCTGCCCTTGGGGTGCCAGGGGCCATAGTCCAAGCCTACACAAAAAGAAGTCCAGTGGAGATGAAGGCTCCTGTGACTGGAGGAGTGATGTCAGGCCAATTCAGTGGCCTGGTCAATAAGTGCAATGACTCTTCCCCCAAGGCTGGAGCCAGGGCTACCCTCCGTGGAGAGAGAGGAAGGAGGATGACAGCCGTTATTGGCACAGGGAGAGTCGGTCACCTTTGATCCCCCGGTTGAAGTATCACTCCCGTCTTCACAGCTGTGTTTGCCTCTTCCCTCCTCCTCTGTGTCTCTGCTCGAACACAAAACACTAGCAGTCTGTTCCCTCTGTCCACTCGCTCTGTCTCTCAATAAATACTCACATGCCATCTTTGGACTTTAGGGCTCATGATGCAACAGTAGCTGTCCTATGTGTGCTTGGTTTTGTCGCCCTCATCTGTGATATTATTTAAACTATATATACATTTTTTTAACACTAAGCCCACACTTGCCAAGCAAATTAAAACTTCACTTGGATGTAGAGTCTGGGTGCCCCCATGAGCTGTGTGTTGTCAGGTGCAATGGCTCCTGGTTCTGTCTCCAAGTTAGTCCTAGTCTTGATCCTGATGACTCTGATTGAGGTCTTTCAGAGGGGAGTCCATACTTCTTCTGGGGTAACGTTGCGATCGGCAATATGCGGTACAAACCTGAATGAAGTGGCCCATGGTCTTACATGTAACCCTGAGCTATGCACTAACAATTTGAAACATGATCGTTATACAGCCGTTCTGCAACCCACAAGTCATTTTTCTTTGTATACGGTAGTATAAACACATTAGAGCTGCGTTCAGCCGACATTAGCGCTACAGCAAAAACATAGCCTCCTTGTTCATTTCAGTTAGACCACTATGTTGGCACAATGAGGGTCCAAATGTGGAGACAAGTACCAAATTCAACAAAGTCTAATAAAAATGCTAAACCTCAGCTTTCACTGCAATGGAAAACACCTCATCATGTTAGAAATCCCTGTGCAGTGCACCTGATAAGGCTTACATCTGATGGATGTCTTTCTGCCGGGGTTGTATGTGATCTCCTCCCTGGTACCTTTAGCAAACACATTTACACCACTGCTGCTCTTTGATACATGTTGCTATTTTCATTTTTAATGTCCTCTTACAGTGTTAATAATACTTAAAACCATGTTACATCATCATCATCCAGGCCTTCACCCTTTCATGTTTGCTCCACGTATGATATGAAAACCAGACATTTTACAGGAATCCAGCTGTTAGCGTTACCTTTTCCCCATGTAGGCCTGCCTTTGTTTGTATATCTTTCCTCGGATGATTTTCTCATGGTGTGTGTGTTTGTGTCTCTGTGTCTGCCTGTGTGTGTGTGTGTGTGTGTGTGTGTGTGTGTGTGTGTGTGTGTGTGTGTGTCTTCTTATATTGCCTGCAGACACACATATCCAGGTTACCACCTGGGACTGTTCCCGGACAGTGTTTGGCCATCGAGGGAGGTGTGTGCAGACTAATGGAGTGAGCTGTATTTGTCCTCCTTCTGAGCATCTTCAGGAATACAGCAGTTCTCCAATGCAAACCCTTCCACCTACCCCCCCCCCCCCCCCCCCCCACACACACACACCTACACACACACACGCACACACACACACACACACACACACACACACACACACACACACACACACACCTCCCCACCACCTTTGTAATGCCAGAAGTAATAAGCTTTAGCTGTTTTAACAGGTGCCCGGGAAGGAAGGAGGGGTGTTAGCTTCTACTTAGTGCACTTACAGGACTTCCCGTTGCCCCTGTCTGCCTCCAGCATGTACTCTATGCCAACTTACCCCACACCCCACCCCACCCCACCCACCCAAGCTCTCCAGTGTCACCTGGATTTGACTTGATGCACCATTGCCTTGATGTACCATTTTTTCTTTGTTACTCTTTTCCAACTGAGAGTGGCATCCTTCCTTTTGTATATAAGCTATGATTTAGGAAAACAGGGTGGATGTTGATGTTGTTTTGTATTGCTGAACAGATGTGACTATTTTCAAATGTTTAGGAATTTCAAATGCAAGACTTATTTTGTTCTTAAAGTACTTTTGGAGTTTAAAAAGATGTCAGATTGCACCTTGTGGAATGCCTGCTACTCAAAATAATTGTTGAAGCATTTATAGCTGTGAGAGCTGAACAGTGATGATAAAAGCTATTTACAACATTAACACGTACACATCAACTTCCATGTACTCGCACACTCATATTGTTATTAATCCTCCAGCATAATGTATAATGTAGCATAACGTGCATCTTAGGTCATGATGAATTTTATAACCATTTCAGCCATAGAATGCTTTGCTTTGATTGTTTTAAGATGTGAATACATAGCTATTGCATGAACAAAAAAATCTACAGTAAACCACTTTCTGTTCTCTGACAGGTGTAGAGTTGATCAAGAAGCAGGAAGCTATGCACTTCCAGAGTGATGCTGACGCATACATATAGTGCTCAGGTAGCAGCATTTGACCCCACCGCCAAACACGACTGTTACTCCTCATTTAAAAATTTATATTTCTATAGTCACATTGACAGAGACATGTATATTCTTGCTAAATAAAGGACAGATAAAAGCTAATTTGTATGCATCAAGCCCATGAAATGGTGCTTTTGCAAATTGTACTTGAAAGGAGTAAGGGTCTAAATTGATATTTCTGTTCGGATAGTCAGTTTCTCTGGTTTTGCTATTTCACTCAGTTACTACTAAGAATTCCAATTCAACAAAACCTTGATAGAGCTTGTTTATTCTTTACTTGAAAATGCATCTAATATAAAACGGTATAAGCTATTGAAATGGTAATATGTGCACAGCTCTCCACAGTGCTCTAAAAGTAAATAAAATCTATGTTGCTACATTTCTGCATCTGTCTTTAGTCTTCTTTCGACTGTGCCTTTTCCCAAGAAAGACCTTCATTGTTATGAGGAGAGCAGTTTGTGTCTGCCCGAACAGACAGCATGAATATATAAATGAAGAGTCTGTGAAGACATGACATGCTGGACAGTAACTGGAGTGCGAAAAGAATTCTGCGGAAGGACTTGGGAGCATTTCAACAGGAGAAGGGGAAAGTCTTTGTTTGTCTAGGAGCCTCTGTGACTGTTAAAAATATGGGCTGTGCAACCCTCCCACACACAAGATGTTCCTCTCCTGAGCCACTGTTTTTGTTTTTGACTTTTAAGCTTTTGAAAAGTATGGATTACATTACCCAAAATGCATTCTCCACTGGTTCTCCAATCGTTTTCTCCTCCTGAGCTGTCTTGATTTGATTCCTCATGCTGTCAAACGCTCTTACTGGAGAGGGCATTTATTTATATCAGCCTCTAGTGCAAGTCCAGCTGCTGGGTCTGGATCGTGGCCACTGTAGTGTCTGAGAGGAATGTGCAGTAGAGATGTTGAGGGGGATAAATATATTCCCGGTTTGAAGAGAGAGAGATGCCTCCCTGTCAGTGCATCGTGCCTGGTGTTGGGATGGGGCCACTTATTGATGAGATCCAGCCGGTTTGCCGCTCAGGTGTAAGATGTCACAGTCTTTTGGCATCACTTACATGCAAAATGTGTCTGACGGATCACGAGCAGCAGAAGGTTGGCTGGGGAGGTGCTGTCCGTGTTTGCTTTTGTTGTGCAGCCTCCTGACCCCGGTTTGATCTTGAGGGTCCATCTAAAGGGAGATGTATGTCACCTTGCCCCTCACCCACACTCACACCGTTCTGGGTTGATCATGTGTTATTATGGAGCACCCTCTTTTCATCAGGGCTAATCTGCGTTGCCGGGAGACCTTCTGACATATTCAGCACTGAACATTCTCCTTCAAACATCATCCCTCTCTGTCCTGGATCCCCTTAGCTTTGAAAAAGGATCCTGGGTCTTTAAAAAGGGGACGGGGTCCTGAGCCATTCAAGGTGTATCCAATGCCTCGCGCTCAGCACGGCTCTTAAATGCAAAACAGACGGGGGAGCAAATAAAGATCAAAGCCAGCAGCCTTGCCCGCCTGGCCTGCTGTCCTCACATGCCAGGCGGTGCTGTCACTGTGAATCACGGCCATGCAGCTTCCGTGCTCACGCTGACCTCCCCCTCCCTCACCACCTAAGGGCCACCAACCCCCTCGACAATGTTACAGCCCCTCTGTGGCAGCGTCTCACATCAACACACACGGGGTTAAAACCAGACCGCATATGGGGCTGCCTTTATCAGACCACGCCGGAATTGACCCCAAGGATCCAAAGGAGCCAGACATCTCTCACCCACATCGGGATCCTCTCTTATCAAGTTCATTATTAGAGCACCGAGTCAAACAGTTCAGCTTCTCAGTAGCATCATTGTCGCTCCGGCCTCTACGGTGCAGAATATCACTGAGCCCTTGCTTTATTTCTCATAATGAAACCAATGACCTTGAGTGTATGCTAACTGGATATTATCTGTCTATGCAATGATCCGTTGGATTCTAAATGTCTTCTTCTTCTTCTAAAAGTCTGCCTCTTTAAAAATCCATTGCTTCTACTAGCACGTGATGCTAGCAGAGCACATAAAACATGTGGTGGTACATTAGTCATAAGTTTAGCTCAATGAAAAGCATGACTGAATATAATAACTCTTTTATAAGGGGGCAAAGCCGTTTTCTTCCTCTGTTGTCCTCATTTGTCCGACAGCATTGTGTGTGTGTGTGTGTGTGTGTGTGTGTGTGTGTGTGTGTGTGTGTGTGTGTGTGTGTGTGTGTGTGTGTGTGTGTGTGTGTGTGTGTGTGTGTGTGTGTGTGTGAATTTATGAGTGGGTGCATGTTATTTTAGCTTTTGTTTGAACTGCTACAGAACACATGAGCCAGGGGCAGGTGCCACTACGCCCATCTAACAAGATGATGTTATTGCATGATGATACTCTATATCCAACTGAATTAGAACGTTTAGCTCTGTGCTCTTCCATTGTTCTGCCGTGGATGGTGTGGCTGCGGATCCCTGCAGCATCTCAGCGATGTCAGGGGTTAAATAAGGCACCCTGCCCTCTCAGCTTCTCTGCAGCTACTTGACCTGTTTGTTCAGCTGTACACCCAGGCACGGTTGCCCCCACCACCCACTCCTCCCCTGACTTGCTGTGCCAAAGATGCAAGCCTATGGCAGGGAGAGTGCCAGCAACCCCACCCCTGTTTTGCTGGTAGGACACTGGGGACGAAGGTTGAGAGGGAGGGGTGGAGCGGCTAGATAAGCAACCTCCTGCTCCAGGTCAGCTATTCCAGATTACAAGACCAAAGAAAAACCTTTTAATTAGGTTTGCCATGCCGTTAAGGCCCTGTGGTATTGCGGCCCAGACACTTCCTGCATTGTGCTACACCACCCATAAAGTAGCAGAGCAAGGGAGTGAGTGAAAGAAAGTGAGCGAGAGAGGCTAAAAATGGCCCTGCCACATCTGCAGCACACCACAAAACAAAGAGATGCCTGATTGCCACCATGCACCGCGGTTATGTACCTACTAGAAGCCCTACAGCGAGCGCCTGCACGGACGTCAAGCCACCTGGACTTGTTTTGACGTGAATATATTTCTGGAGAATAGCGGTGGAGAGCAGCTGAGCTCTCTCTTCATTTATTACAACATTAATCCATCCAAGTTTCCACTGCTTTCTCCTTCTTTTTAACTCCTCTTGTTTTCTTATTCCCACAGTTAGATCTTGTGCGCAGTGTCTAGTGAGAAATCCCAGAGCCAGCCCTGTCAAACTCAGTCTAAAACAGCGTAAGTACGTTGCACATAATTTCCTTCTCATAACAAAAATAGAGGCAAAATACCAACAATCATATCTTGGTGATGCTTAATGAGCCCTTTCAGATCCTTGACAATATACCACTAATGTGGTGCTTTGCATCCTTTGAAACATACCAGAGTCCTGGAAATAGTAACACAAACGCGAGGCCTCACTGACGCCCCAAAGCCAAGGCAACAAGTTTTCCCTGTACTCTGTCCTTGCTGGTCCACCGTGTGTCTCCTCTCTCTCAACCTACAGATCCTTGTATCTGTATTCCTACCTGCGCCTCAGCACAGGAATCAGGTCGTGTTAGTGTTTGTCGGGGAGTGAAGAAACGAGAGATGAGGGTGTACGAGTAATTGCCTGCTCTCGAGACATGCGGAGCCTGTCTGGAGAGGAGATACTGGGGGCGGAGGGGCGGCGGGGGGAGGTATGTCATCAATCTGAGCTCGGCCCACAAAATAAAGATGAACACCTCACTTTGATCTTCATGGCCGGTTCAGCAGACGGTCTGCTAAGATAACTAAGATCCATGCTGGTTACTGTAATCTTAGCCTTGAACCATGCTTTTACTGAAAACCAGGACAGAAGAGTTAAAAGGAGAGCTTTACACACTATGGGCCTGAGAGCACAGAGGGAGAACTTTGTCTCCAGTTTAAAGGAGTCTATCTGTGAGCATTTGAGGGTGGGTTGTTGATAAAAGGCTCTGTTTTGGATAAATGGGTCGAAGGACGCGTGTGGAGGAATTTTGTATGAATAGTGAAGCAACGAGGCGGTTGCAAGTAGCGCCTCAGGGGTGTGGAACGTGCTGGGGCCTGCTGCATTATAAAGACGAGCCCTGCACAAGGCCAGCTGTGCCATACACAAGACTGCAGGAATGGGAGCACCATGAATGGCTTTCTCTGTGTGACAATGACTGCAGCACTCAGCAGAGAGGGAATGGTCAGAGGTCCTCACTATGGACAGGCAGCATTGACTCTGTGTGTGTGTGTGTGTGTGTGTGTGTGTGTGTGTGTGTACACTGAGAAATTACTCAGGAATGTGAGGATACATGCCAAAGACAAAGAATTTGAGTCACATTCAAGGGAACCTTACCCTCCTCGCCTCCTCTGAAGAAATATCACAATCCCATCAAAAGGCCTGGCCTGAGAGCCACACTGGATGGAACTAATGGAAGTCTTGTGCACTGGCTTAAAGTCTGTTGGAGGAGTTTAATTGATGAGATGAGATTTCTCCCCGCAGATGAATTTCCTCTGACAGCAGGAGAGAAACCCGATAGCGGCCGATGAAACTTTGATTCAATTATTGTTCATTCAGACCTTGAAGAGACTTATTTGCCATGAAGATCACACACGCAAAGATTTTTTTCGCTTCTTTTTTTTTTTACTAGCAACACATTCATTGGCTTAAAAAAAATTTATTCATAGATTTATATCTCAAAAGTCTTTCCATACAATTGAATTCACACATTCTTTACACTCTACTGCGGTTTAATCCCAACTTGAGACACAGATAAGCACATTGACGGCAAAAGAGGAATCTCAAGTTAGCCTTCAGCCACACATGAATCAGAAACCACAGTCATGGACACCCAACTCAGACGCAGCTACAACTTAATAAATACTTTACAAAAATAATGCAGGCTTTTTACAATGAAGATCTGCCTCCGAGACACAAGGGACACGGTTGTAAATTAATGGTGGAAATAAGAAAAAATGTGCATGCTAAATAAGCTTACATGAGAACCTGGATATTGCGACAAAATGAGAGAAAACTGGATACGCCTGTTCTCTGTTCCCCCCCCACCCCCACCCCCAACACATTCCTGAAGGATCTCTTTATTCTATTACCACAGGCCTCTCAGATTCACCAAACATAAACAACCTATGGACACAAACATGGACACAATCTAAACGAAGACTCCTAGAATAATACGTTTCCCTTTTAAGAATATGAACTCAGTTCTCCCTTTAGTGACCAAATCTGAGTTATAATTGGTGACTGGCAAAAGTTTTCATTTCTTTGAGAGGCATATTTTATAAAAGCAAAGGTAAAAAAAAAAAAAAAAGAAGAAGAAGAAGAAGCAACGTTTCGTTCCTGTTTTGTTGAAGTCAAGAAAAGTTCCTTGTGTGTTCGGACTCTGCTGGATTTTTCTTCCTCTTGGTTCAAAAGAGCGTTAAGTCCTGTTCCTCAGAGCCTAAAAGTTTGTGTGTTATTTGACCTAAGACAGAGGAAAAAATGGTTTCAGCACCATTCTTGAGGTTTAGCTGAATATTTAAGCAGTGTGTGTTTGTTTTTCCTTTCACGCTACAGAGGGTTAGAACTCCCTCGCCTCTTCAAACTGTTTGTAGTAGTCCTCGTCCTGAGGGTTGTCAGGACATTTCTGCCCGTTGTTTGGCGGCCTGGCCTGGTTGTAGCGGCTCCAGTCTCCTTTGCAGATGATCCAGGGCAGGATGTCGACCTTATAGTGCAGGTCGGCTGAGAACTCTGTGCTGATGAGGTTGGGCGTGCCGGCCCCCTTGCCGCGAGTGATGAGCTTCATGTTGTCGTCGTAGCAGCAGTGCTGTGCCGCCAGCGTGGTGGACTCCAGCGTCAGCATGGAGCGGATGCAGTAGCGGGCCGTGGGCTTGTAGATCTCCAGCTTCTCTTTTGGTCCGCTGGCGTCTTTCCAACGGAAATCGCGGCGCGTTGGAGCGTCGTGTACGTCCGCTGTGCTGTACGCCACCTCAGTTGGGTAAGAGCAGGGGCAGCTGGGGAGGTCGTTTGCCACCTTGGTCATGTACTTCTTCAAGAAGTCGCTCTTGCAGTTCATCCACCGCTCGCAGCTGTCTGTGTCTGAGAGAAATGAAGGCACTGTTAAATCTCCTTCCCGGCATTAGAAGATGAAACCATACGTGTGAGGCAGTGTAACATTCAACATGAAGGTGTGTTTTCGATGGGTTGATTAAGAACATGCAGGCAAACAAAGAGTGTGCAGAGGCAGACTGAGCTCTTCCTGCCCTGGTGCACATTTTCATCTCTGCACTGTAATGGAGAGCAGCCCGAGCATGAGGAATGCTAAGTGTGTGAAGACACGCTGCTGCCAGATGGATGAACTGTCTTTGATAGTATAAGAACATCAGAACGAGGCATGGTCTGGACAAGAATAGGCAGAGTCTCACCAACACCAAAGAGCTCTGTGGCGTTGAACTCATCTGTTCCTGCTAACAGGCTCACTTCAGTAGCTGCTGTCTTGAAGGCATCTTCAATACCTTCAGAGAGATGAATGCACAGCGAAAGGTGGATCAAAAGTGGAAAGGCTACTAAGTCAACACATGCACTTACAAACTGTCCATCAGCACCATCTATACTGCTGTGGAATCTTTTGTTCTGTCATCCAAAACCAAGACTTTACCTGGGCAGCTGGGCATATCACAAGTTCTGGACTCGGTGGCTGTGCAGGCGTAACCGCATGACCTGGTTCTCTTCTGGTTGCCATTTCCACAGGTGACACTGCACGCCGTCCAGTTACTCCAGTCTCCCTCTCCATCCATATAGTCTGGATCAGAGGGAAAGAGAGAATAGGATCGTCAGCTCTGATGCAGGCCACATGCTGAACTTACTCAGGCCTGTTAGCATGCCTCACTAATAATAAGTGGGGGAAGGACATGAAAGGGGAAGTGGGGGAGCTCAGGGTTCTCTTTGACTTTGCCCCTCAAAGCAGATACCACAGAAGCCTGTCCACCCACACACGCACGCACGCACGCACACACACACACACACACACACACACACACACACACACACACACACACACACACACACACACACACACACACACACACACACACACACACACACACACTGTGTTGTATATGCTAAGGCAGAGTTGTTGAACCACACAGTCCAAGGCGAAGGGGATAGTATGTGTGTTCGGTTAGTGAAGTAACAGGGAAGCACTTTGCAAATTCCAACAAAGCTACAGGGGATCCAGCAGGGATTTTACAAATAGAGATTTTCCCTGACACAGTGGCACTGGACACCATTCAGTTACTCTATCTGTGATTCATTGGTTTGAAAATGGGAAGTGAAATGGCAAGAAATCCTCTTTAAGTCCAATTATCATTCAGCAGATCACTGTAATGGGTATACATGGAAACAGTTACACTAGGCGCTACGACTACCTCACCCCACCACCACCACCACCATCACTACTGCACGCAAACACACACACAAGCACGTCTTGAAAGCAGTACTCTATCAATGAGGAGAATGAATGTGGGCATGTTGGGATGGAAGTATTTCTGGCCGTGGTCCAAACCTTCCTATACTCCCCCACTGCCATCTGCCCCTCATTATGAGCATTTTGTATGAATATGGGCCAGATAGCCATCTAGCGCTGCTCCCCTCCCTCCTCCATAGCTTACTACGGCCAAAGAGCTGGTGGCAGCTCAGACAGAATTTAGAAAACTTGATAATAACCTGCCCTCAGCCCACAGATGAGACAACTGAATGTGCTATCACTGGCCTGTGATGGATGACCCTGACCGCCTGTCCACAATTATGATTATTAGGTTTAAAACCAGGACAGTAATGATGATAAAATATTTCCCTGTCCATCAGCGTGGTATGAATAAACGATGAATGAGAGCTGACCGCAGCGATAAGCCAGAAACATTAAACATGGGCTCTGGTTTGCAGAAAAAACATGATAAAATCGCCTTCCTCACCGCTGCAGTGCAAGTGCAAGTGGATAAAATGACATTCACCACAGCGCACGCATTCCTGTTCGACCATGTTGGTTTGGGCATGCTACAACACGGGCCGGACGCATACGGTATGACAGTGAGTGTAAAATCTTCCACGGCAGATTTATCTGCGGGGTTACTTTTGGAGAGTGTTGTGAGAATGGTGTGGCAGCCAAACAGCGCTTCTGGCCCCATTCCTGCCGCTGAACTTTGATGTAGTGAGGCGTTTAAACTGTGTCACGTAGCTAGCTCCACACCACAGAGGAATCCATCTCGTAAAAGAGTGTTAAAGGCTTCAATCAGGGGCTCCCAGAGGCTCGCCCGGGATGACTGCACTTATTATGGTGACAGCTTAAATCAGCAAATCTGCAAATTACAGATTCCACATCAGACTACGGCCATCTGTGGAAACGCTGGAGACCAGTGCTCAAATAAGAGCCTATGGACCCAGCTAAATATTCTGCAGTGCGCACCGTGCGCTCATTTCCTCGCAAACACGCCCTGCTGTCATTCTCACCATATTCGGTTTGAGCTTTGCTTCCTGCCCCGATGCCTCCTCTCCTGCCCCAGTCTGTCGGCGGCCTGAGGAAGTTGCTATCCTCGGCGTTGCTCCCGTAGGATCGATCGTGCTCCTCTGTTTGATGAGTGGTGGAAGAGGAGGAGGGTGACGAGGAGTGAGGCCACCAGTTTCTCCAGTTAGGAGAAGCCCAGTTGGGTTTGCTTTCCTTGTGGAGGCCTTTTTCTGGCTCAGGGCCCTCCAGTCCATCCACCACTTCAATGGTCACCTGTTTGGAAGAGAAAAAGTCCAATTAAAGTCCACGCTCAACAAAGATATTTACAGTGCATGCCATTTTTGGACAGAATGGGCCAATTGGCTGCCTTGAGGTGACACTATCTGATACCCCTGTGCATGATCTAACCCCCTCCCCCTTTCTGTCCTAACACATGTGCCTCCCAGATGAGGGGGGACCGTCAGCCCTGCCCCACAGTCACCCTCCCACCTCTTGGGCTCTCTCCACCTAAACACAAAGTTCAAAGGGCTACTCAGCCTCCTCCAGACCATGAAAGCCAGATGAATCCCAGGATCAAAGACACCCCCCTCCTCCTCCTCCCCTTCTCCCACAGCCTCACGCCCTTGCTCAATTGGTTGCTCCGCTCTCTTCCCACATCTTGAGATGTTAATACACTTTGTTCGTGCTCGGATTTAGCAGTGATGCTCTCAGAAATGGAAAGACCCCCTCGCTGGATTAGACAGGAGAATGATTTAAACATGGCAGCGGTTACTCGGCCATCTGCACCACTGAGGGACTTATGGGTGAGGGCTGGCCACACATTTACATAAGCTGCCGTCTGTCTTCCTGCACATGCGTTAGTAGTAAGGCATTGCTGGTTAGTGTGCCTTTCAGCCGTCATTATGACGGACGTGAGACCTTGCCGTCTATCTTAAGCTTCACTGGAAGCCAGGAAGTGTGAAAGGGGACGGCGGGGGGAGAAGGAAGGAGGAAGGGGGAGAAAAAAGGGGCAGTGATGTGCACCAAGCTATTCTCCCTCTTCCTGTTTGCTCTTCCTGTCCTGCGTGCTTGAGTAGCCATGTCTTTCAAGTAAGTGAAAGCATCAAAGCATGCTGACAGGTGCACAGACACACTTGATCACCTGTATGTTGGGATTCTGTCCATTGATATCAGCTTTGGAGAGGTCGGGGAAATTATGCAGATCTAGGAGGAAGGCTCCGGGGCCGTCTCTGTGTACGTTGCTGCCTTGTGCCCAGGGGAGGGTGGCAGGCCGGTGGGTCAACCGGTGTTCTGGACCAGACCTCCGGTCTTCAGGAGCCAGCTGGGCAGAGGAGCTGCTTTTTGCATTTATATTGTTCTGCTAAGGAGAGAAAGGAACATAACATGAGTTTATTATTGTTTTGTGCATTGACAATATAAGATTACTCCCTGTTGTGGGAATATTAAGGCTGAAGGCCCTGCAAGCTTGACATCTACAAAGTCTGCACACTCAGCAACGTTAGATTGATCTCTCATGTCGACAGAGGTTCATGTGGCCATGACCTCTGTCATAAATCCTGCGGACAGCGGAGTCTTGACTACTTGGAGCCTAGAAAGAAGGGACAAACATTGTCAATGTCTGCTTCCACCAAAATATAATCTGTCTAGAGGCTGCGTTCAGAGCCAATGTCCCAGTCAGACTGTATATTTTTCCAATTTTAACTGACAGAGAATGCTGTTGCTTTACCATAGTCGTATGGCGTGGACATTTTTAGCATGTTCTGGCGCTGGCTGGGAGAAAAGGAGCAAAGAAGAGGTTTCCTGCATTGGGGCTATACAGAGAAACCTAAGCAAACACTGGAAAATAATTACATCTGCCTTCTTGAAGACAGAAAAACATTTGGTTTTCTGACAGGGGATTGTAAATTCATCCCAAAAGGACAGTGGAGGCATATGTCTCCTGTCAGGTATACACAGAAGGAACAATTATTCCTCAATTGGACAGACAGCCATAAGTAGCCGGCAATCATCCATTCTGGGGTGGCAGAAAATAAGATCAAAGAAAGCCATCAATCATGTCCCTTGTTTTCTTTTTCATGTCCCATTTCTTCCTCCCTAGTGTTTTTGTGGCCTGACTGAGGCCTGAGAATATGGCAGCAGTGCTGTACGGTTGCGGTGGCCAGTCACAAAGTGTCAGCTCAGCCACATTGTGGTGGGCATAAAAGCCCCCAGTGGAGCTGTTTGTTTCCAGCCAAGGTGCACTCTGGGACAATATGGAGGCTGTAAATGGAGCTGCACAGCAAGGGAGGAAGAATTATAAATGTACATGTGACTTAAACTCAACCACAGCGGGGACGGCGGCCGCACAGACAGACTCCCATATCCATTTAACATTACTCTTCATAATTCACCACCAGAGACCAGATGGAGTTAATATGATAATATGATGCATTTCAAAGAAAAAACTTTCACATCGCATATCTCAATGTGAGCTACTGCCATAATTACAATGATTACGCAATTGCCCATAATTTGGAGGAAGAAGAGTAGGTGGTTCTGCATTTTGCCTGTGGCCACCAAATAAAAAGAGGGAGAGGTTTCACTGTAGATAAGATGATGAGTTTTTATGAGAATTTATGTCCAAAATCATAAAATGTGAAGAAAAGCAGACTCTGAAACAGCAGATTCCAATTAAAACCGCAAATGTATTTTCCATAACCAAACAATTATGGCTGAGAGCTCGGTACAGAAAAAGGTCATCTTGACAGCGTAGTTCCTGCATCAGCTATTGACCCTTTGTATGAACATCACAGGATCCTCTTTGGTTCTATCACAAGCACTTGGGCTTTGAGATGCCCACGTGATAACCCTGTCTTTCAAGTTCCCAGCCTTCAGAAGTCACTCAGTGGCTGTAATTGAGCCCCGCTGAGGGAGCAGGCCCAGAGCAGCACTCACAGGTTCAATCACAATGTTAATACATACAACTGTAGATACAGTAAACAGGTGTGGTTGATCTCCTCTGGGTGGATTATATTTTTAGAGATTACATTAGCATCTAGCTGCAGACCACACAAGCTGCTCTCCAATCCAGACATTACTGATTTATGATACTGGTACTACAAACAATCATTTGAATGCACTGCCAGAAAACACTTAACGACTGCACATTTCTCTTGTTTTCCCATCATCGGACTCATAGGTGTTTTCATTCACAACACCTGTCATTTCAGGAAATGCATCCAGATATTCTCAGGCTACCGGCTTACTTACTACTTCCTCCGTGAGTGGTTCTGCTGAAAGCAAGTCAACAGAACTGTTTCAGAATACGCAAACGGTTGGGTTGTGAAACCCAGAGTGTTTGCCGGCAGATTAATCCTCCGTTATCCAGTCTAATCCCATCTGAATCTTCTGTTGTGTCACATTATGCAGCATTACACATGGCAGGCAGATGATCTAATCCTGACACAAATTTGGTTTATTTAAAATCACACTGAAAAGCATTCTGATCTGAGGGCAACACTTGTGATGATGTTCCACTCAGTACGAGAGGCCATTGAGCTGAAGCCTGCTTGTACACACAGACAGTTTGAGAGTTTATGGGCACGCACTGGTAGTGTAGCATTAATGTGATTTGATTTATGCTTGAGCCACTGCAGACAGGAGGGTAAGAACGCACCAAAGGCACCATAAACCACTGGAACCACCGCAGTCTTTTCAGAGAGTTTCATGTTGAAATTGTTTGTTAAACTGTTTAAATAATGTCACTGGAAGGATAGTTTCTGATATGCTACAGGTTGGTTCATTGCGCAAATCTGTTTTATCACTGTGGAGAGATTTTAAAGGTTCATTATGAAAATGTGCCATGGTGAGGCTAAGTAACATCTGAAGGCATTCATGAAGGTGTACACAACAAAAAAGAAAATCACCAGCTGTCACTTAGCAATACACTGTATTTCTTTGTCCACCTTTCTTCAGCCACAGTATCGCTGCTGTACATTCAAGTTCAAGCTTCCTAATCTAACTCAGGATCTCCCATCCAATACTGGATTCAAGCCCACAGCACTGGAGTTTGAAGCCATTTTCTCTCATCTAAACCAGCATCATCCACCAAGGACCTAAGAAAGTCCAATGTGACAATTTCCCTTGCAGAGAATTTGCGATCTTCCACTTGACTTCTCTACAAGTCAATATTAAACATTAAATGAACATTTTCATTTTCCGCCTTTGAACAGTCAAACCTTAGACAACTGAGGCCACTGCTGTGTGTACACATTGTTGACATTCAGATTATTGTCGCACTCTTCTTTGGTGCCAACAGGACAGATGCTGATTTTCTCACAGCGGTAAATACATCAAAATCTTGCCAAAACATGGAAAAACATCGGCCTGAAATAAAATGCTGCTGATTCAAGCCTTGAGCTGAATTGTAAATAGGAAATATTGTGGTAATGCTGCTGTTCCAGTCACTTGGAGAGAAACAGGGAAATCTAAGCTGCTCTTCCCCATAAGCACTGAGATTTGATTAAATCTATATTTCCATCTGGGAGCTCGGCAGTGTGAAGGACAAACCATGAAATTTTATCCATCCAAATAATTGATTTTGTTTCTGTCTCAAACAGGGTTTCAGCAGGACAATTTAGGAGAACCAGCAGAGTTGAAAATAATGGAAAGAATGCACAACGTGGGAATTAGTCATCACGCAGGAATGGCAGTTGTGTATCAGTTGTGTAAAGTCCGTCAATTCTTGTCGATGTCAACATAAACACCTCTCTCTGTCTTCTCCAGATGACTCAGTGGAGCTTTTTAACGCAGCTTAATGAGAAAAACATGCTGTTTTGCCATTGTTTTTTTTCTCAGACAGCCCCGGCTGTAACCGTGCACTGGAGTAACTCATTTCAAAGTTCAAAAAATCAGCAGTGTTCCCCTTTGATGGCGAGGCAGCTTTACAGTTGCTATCACTCATCTGAGATCTTCCTCGACCAGGAACATGCTTTAATTTGCAGATCAAAAGTGACACACCATTCCTCAGTTCATCTGGGGCCTCCCAGGATGCCCCCCCCCCCCACTCTCCAAAGCCATGAATGAACACTTGCACAGACAAGCCACCCCCTCTCCCTCCTCACAGTATCTCCTCTTCTTTTCCCGCTTCCCCCTTTTTCACTTTGTGAGGGCTGCTTAAAGGGGCATGACTCCATTTTCAATTGGGAGCAACTCAGGGGTCCTTCCCCCAGGGAGGCTGGCAGGAAATGAAGGCAGTGCACATTGTGCCAGATGCTTTTCAGCGCTACACTTATGGAGGTGGAAGAGAAAACTCTGCTTCCCCTGTCACACGCCTCATACTGGGTGTGTGTTTATGTGCGGGATCAAACTGAGACGACATGCTAGAAAGGAGTTCGGAGCTCAAAAGTGAGATGTTCTTGAAGATAAAAGAAGAAAATAAGCTCATGGGTAGAAAATCATGCTTCATCTGTAGCACGGTGTATGACAAATACTGTTCATAATGTCAAGCTGCAGTGGGGGAATGTGCTTTCCTGGGTCAGTGATGATAATGTGCCTCGGACCAAAGAGCTTTCTCTCTCCACTACAGGTGCACGGAGCCGCATCCTGTCATTTGTGCTCCTGTGAATGGCATTTTAAATATGACACCTTGGCATGACAATACACCCCCTGGGCCGTGACAAGCCTGGCCGAAAGATGACATCACCGTCTTCAGTGGCGGACCAGTGAAGCATGTCCGTACATAGCCGGAGCATTCATGAGGAAAGAAAAAAAAAAAAAAAAAATCAGCGCTTTTCTATGTAAATCTGGACTAGTGACAAAAGGGATGCTGAGACTGGAATGGGTGGCATGTGTTTAGTATTTTTACTGCAGTTCCTCAGGAGAAACTCCCTCCTGGCCCTCATCGCAGCTATCCAGCATTTGTTTGGCTGTGTGACAAATATTTGATAAATTCCTGGAATATTTCCTCAGCTTTGCGTGGCCTAATATCCAGCCGAACACAGGCCTGCTGTTGCATATACGCAGGTCAGACCACAGTCATGGCAGGGATAGTGGAGATAAGAGAAATTACCCTCACCATCCTCTGCTGAGGTAAAAATTCTTTCCATTCATCTCCCCCAAGCCCTAATAAAGAATTTATGAAGGGACACCATTCCAGTGGGCATAAATACCCATTTATCACTGGGACATGAAGAAAGTATTTCAGCAGCATGCTAAATATACATCAAAAAGCAGCTGAAGGATGCTTAACACTCTCTAAAAAAGCCTGTTGATCCCAGACCCATCTTACCCCTCCAGTCAGGATTTGAGGCTCTGCTGGAGTCTGTGTGCTTTATGCTGACGTTAAAATGGGCAGTTAAACTTTTAAACCTGTCTTGACTAAGTTTGGGTGAGGCACGTTCTGAGCTGGACCGCAATCCAAAAAGGTGTCATCAAAAACTGCATTTTGAGCATTTTATTGATTTCTATTATTTGTCTTTACCTCAACGTTAATATCTGATCATCTCACGTGGCTTTGCCCACACATGTGAGTACAGTGCAGGATCAAATAAAACAAGTAGGGCTTGAGACTCGATCTGAAGCAGGGCAGAGGTCAGTTTGATGCCAGACCCTCCTCTAAATTCATCTCTGGGACCTGTGTGTTAGTGGGGGTGGGGGTGGGGGGGACCCTCCGCCTCATCAACTGAAAGCTTGGATGACAGTGATGAGCCCACGATGACAGAGAAGCGCCTGCAGCTAACATTTAACCCCCCAAAATAGGGAGGTGTGTGTGTTGCAGGGGGCCTGATCTCTGACCCTGCCTCATCCTCCATCCCTTCAACGGCTCCGTGCCATTCCCGTGGGGGACACCCGAGGGTCTCCACATCCGTGTGTATGTCAACAAATCCTCAAGACTCTCAGGGATGGAGGCTTTATTTTACCTGGGCCATCAGTTCAAATGAGCTTTTTTTTTTTTTTTTAATCAAACCCATCTGTAACCAAATGACAGCCCTTAGACATCAGCGTCTGCATCAAGTTTCCCCCAACAAATCTCCCTTACATGGAAAGTACCCCTCTGCTGACAGATTTCCTAACTCACCTCAGTAAGTGCTGTGTGCTGATCCAGGCTCAGAGTTACATTTCCCTGGGGCAGCGGACTGCTCCGCAGCACCGTGATGTGCAAGGTGAGGAGAAGAAGTCCCAGGAGCAGCAACAGTTCCGCCGCCAGACGCACCATCCTCTTGACGCGGCCGCTCTTGGGAGCCTGCGGTGTGGCCGGAGCTCCGACTCCGCCTCCTCCCGGTGCAGAGACTCCAATCTCCGGATCCGCCGGGGACGAGGAGCCGCAACACCACTTCGGAGCCACTTCGGGAATCAGAATTGCAAAAATGAAGGGAAAAGGATCGGAGGTGGGGCAGTCGAATAATTTGGAAAAAAAAAAAGTGCTGTAGATGAATTTGGATGCGGTGGGGTTTACTTGTAAACTGCGGTCCTAAATGAAGATTTATCCTCTTTTACTTATTGTTCCTAGAGTTTGATTTGAGCACAAATAGGATAAGAGTTAACGCGCCGATCTGCCAATTAATACACTGTAGTGAACACTGCAGGGCTGATCCAGCGCGCAGCATTAACGCTTTCCGCTCTTGTTGCGTCCTCAACTCTACAAACTCAGGAAACTTGCAGCCCAGTTGCCCCGCGGTGTCCCCGCCACATTCTCAACCTCACGCTTCACTTTTCCTCACTTCCACTTGAGCCGCTTTACGCACTTCTTGTTTTGTCCACATTCTGCGCTATCCGACGCGTTACTCGACGAGACTGCCTTCGAGGAAAAAGTACAGGTAACCAAAAGAAGAAGAAGAAAAAAAAAAGATATATCTCCCCAGTGAAGACTTCACGGTGGAGTTCTGCCTCCTTCAAAAACAGTACCCATCCATTATGCTGCGGATCGTGAGCCCACCAAAATGAAGATGCGCGGGCTTGCGTGCGTCTCTAACGAGTCCCGCTGGAGGAAACAAGTCAAACCATATCAAACTACGGCTCGTTAACACGCTGTTCTTGTTGTGCGCTCTTGAGGTGGTTTTATACTATACGCCCCTGTGCAGACGCCCTCCCCCTGGTTAACTCTTTCGTCCCTCTCTAACCAGCCCTCCCCAAAGTGGAGTCAGCCAGGTTTAACACCAGATTGTCTGGTGGAAGTTCGCTCCAAAAGTATATTACGCTCCTTTCTCGTTGCAGATGAGATACGTTTAAGTCCTTTCTGGTCACAGGATCAAAATGACACCTAGATTTATCTTTGAAAGCTGCAAAATATCTAATAGAGCGTTATGGCAGGTTTAAAACAACCGTCATGTCAGCGGGCATTCAATCACATTTGTGTATGCAGTTATCCCAACACACTTTTCTACTGAAACAAATGCCGCTACGCAGGAGCAATAACTCCCTGAAACAACCTCAAGTAACCTTGGTGGTCCCCGGAGGCGCACTGGGCACACAGGCGCGTCGCAGCGCAGCGCAGCGCAGAGGAAGACACCCGGAGGCGCCTTACAGGAGGTCCGCCTCTGCCGCTGACATGTGTACAGCAGCGGCCTTGTCTCAGTCAGCTGTGATTAAACGCTGCCACGGAAGGTGCCGTAACACTTCGCTTAAGCAAGACAAATGGTGCGTAATGTGATTAGCCCTCGTGAGACTTTTTATTGACCGCTTCAAAGGACAGGTCGCTGTGTCAAATTACGCACTAAGCGGGGATGCCGCTGCTTCAGTGTGTGCGACAATTCACTGAGCCCCGAAGGCAGAGGAGACACAAAGTGCATCTAATGTCATTTGTCACCTTTGAAGTCAGCAGGCTGCATTCAGTTTGGGCACAGGCGGAACAACGGTGTTACTGATGATGATTAACACGATCTCATTACCTGGTTAGTGTCATGACATTTCGCATACAATCATTTTTCAAAGATAACTTGGGGACATTATTCCAGTCCACAGTGCGAACATATTACACGGCTGTGCGCATGCACGATCCTTGATGTTGTAGCCAAATGGCGCGTGACGCAAGGCTCCGGTAGGACCACGGCAGCAGAAGAGCCAAAGCATCTCTAAAAGTAGAGCGCTGTAACCTGTTTGGATTAAAAACAGCATAATCTTAAAAATGAGCGGGTAGGATGTTGATTGTTGTTGTCTTTGGTTTCCCTTTGCCTGCCTCACTGCGTTTTAAATGTGTTGAAAACGAGCCCAAGAAACCCCTCAAAGAGTCATCATCAATGTTATTTTACAGCTCAGAGTGTCATAAAACGTCTGGGTCTGTGGAAAGAGCTTCCAACATGATTCCTCGGAGTAATTCTGAGAAATTCGGCCATGAACTTACTTCAGCTGAGACATAACTCCACTGTGCCCATCTGATGCCCATGTGTGCGAGAAAGCGCATGTAAATGTGGTCTGGTGGAGGCTCACTTCTGATTCTAAATAAATCCAGTGGCAGCGCATAGTGATGAGCAGCATGGAGTAATTCAGCACCGTTGATGGATGATGTTACTCAGCACCATATTTTCTTCATTCATTGAAACCACTATATTAAAACTGCCCAAATATCTGATGAGGCAGATCAAATGTCTGAATCAGGCTAAAACAAATGCTCCTTGAGTCATCTTCTGGACTCACGAAACACACCACACTGGCTACTTCATCACACTGTCTGTTAACAAGTAGTTCCTGGTACGTAGCCTTACTGCAGCCTTCAGTTGCAGTCCAGGCAGAGCAGAGCTGTCTAAACCATGTAAATCTGTTCTTTGTCTGCCTCACTTCAAAAATCCCTCTCCAGAATAGAAAAATCTCTGTCTAAATGGAAAACAGAGAGCAGAGAGAATGGCTTGCCTGCTTTGGACACAGTGGTGGACATCAAAGGCGTAGCAGAGGATCCCCCTTCAGAATAGCAGCTACATGCCATTCCAATAAGTGCAGTGTATTTGGATCTGCAGTTCAAAAGAGGCTGGTACAGGCAGGCGGGCAGGTCTCTGGGGCCTTGCCACCAGTAGTCTGGTTGCACAGATGTTTTGAATGCCAGCGCAGACCATTTGCCACTTCTGCTGAAACTGAGGGCAGTTAGAAGTGACCGGAGGGAAGTTTGGCGAGGCACGTGCTTCCCACCTAGCCTGACAGTTACTGTGTATTACCATCCTTTATTTATTTATTTTGACCAGGAATTGACACCTCTGGAGTAGTTCATACTATTGCTTTGTCTTCTATAATTCATCAGAATCCATCCATCCATCCATCAAGCACATTCCTACACAATACTGTACTGCTCTTTCATTTAAATAACATATTGTCCTTTTATTGTCATATTCCTCCATGTTTTCTACATACAATGTTTACTGTTATGCACCAAAACTACTAAGGAAAATTCCATGTATGTGAAAACCTAGTTGGAAATGAACCTGATTCTTCTGATTCTGAAAATATGAAATGATGTTTTACCTGTCTTATTACCAGCATGACTGTTATAACATGAAGGATCTGTTCAGATAAAGATTTATTTTGCCACATCTGTAAGCTTTGTGGCTGCAGGCAATAGTAGTAGTAGTAGTAGTAGTAGTAGTAGTAAATAGCAGTTACACACAGGTTTGGGGTTCCATCAGTCGAACCATGTTAAGTCTGAACACTGACTGAAGCGAAAATGAATTTTAAAAGAGCCACCAATATGATATCTTCTTTGAACTTCATTCTCAAATATGAGATTCCTAGATTGAGCATTTTTCCTGCAGTGCAACTGTACAAAAATGTATTGAGTTTCTTTTTTTCCACACATCTGTCCTCTGCTGTTAACCCACATGCATTTAACAATGTTCATGTTTAGACTGAAGGTGAAAGTAAACACAAATGAATAAGAGAGATCCTCAGGACATCAGAGCACCCCAATGCTACATTTGAGGCCACCTTTTCCCATCTCCTCCAGATCTTTATGGAAAAGTACTGTACATTGCCATGACATCACAGATTTGAGGATTAACAAAACTGTTTTCTATTGTTTCTGGCTATAGGAGCCAGATGTGAATATTCACTTAAAGAACAAAGCGATGTAGAATAGAGTATAGATTTCAAAGGCTTTCTCTTTTAGGGGAGTTTTTTCTTTAACTCTTTTAACCCTTTTCCTACTACGTCTATGTTTGCAGCTCATCTGTTTTTCAAGGACTGCATATTGCGTTTTAATTCCATCTTGTAAAGTGTTATCACTATGCTGTTTGGCAGAGCAAAAAACACAAACACGGTAACGTCCCGAGGCCAAACAAGCGTCGACTAGTGCTGATCTGACACATTGTGAAAACACATTTATCATCCATCTATAATCCTTCCTGTGTTAAATCAAATGATTACCCCATACCACGAGAATTTAGAGTTCAGTGCTAATTGCTAGGTTAGGTTTCTGTTGGCTCAGGTGCTGCATACTCGGCATGCTTACCTTCACAACTCTTAAACAGTGTGTGTGAGAGAGAGCAGCAGGTCTTCACAACATCAACAATTAAGCCGTTAAGACTCGGTGAATATGAGCAGTCTCACCACAAAACAAGCCATAACACCTTTTTTGTTCAGTGTGGGGGCTGTTGAGATTTAACTGCATGTCAAAGACGTAATTGCTGCATGATCTATTATTTACAGGAAGGTTATCATTTACTGCTGAGATGAAAGTGGTGTTGCACTGAGGACATTTTTATAAAAACAGATCACTTTGGAACACCATAAACGTGTCTTCATCATCAGTTGAGCGTGAGTGGTGTAAATAACGTGGTGTGAGGAAGGGAACACGGCTCCAAAGGGAAGGTTCAGGACATTTAGAAGCCTGTCATTTGGATAATTAATCAACCTTCCAACTCCTAAACACATTCAGGAAGCTTTTCATGCACGGCATTTGCCTTTTATTGGAAAAAAAAGTAGAAATCAGCAGATTTGTAATTTTAGCAATGCAACAGCACGCCAGAGGGGAACATTTCAAACTACAAATTACTTTTCCATGACTTACTGTAAAACTACCATTTCATGTTAAGGAACTAATGAAGATCCTTGCATAATAATAATAATAAGTATCACCAGTATTCTGAATAAATGGTGTCTGATATTCATTTATAAGAAGCAAACAATGCTTCCGTAAAAAGTTTTTAATGTCTAAATATAGACATGAGTAATTAGAATAATGAGTGGAAAGGCTCTTTTGAGCTAAAAAATTTAACTCTGTGTGCATGTGACTGCAGACAAACTGAACTTTAAAGCTGGATGTGATTTGTCTCAATATAAAACATTAAATAACTCCAGAAATTTTACACAGTACTTGAGTTTGAGACTAATCCGGCAGTTCTTGTGCCATCATTTCATGTACGGGTTCACAAACATGTGTATCCAGAAATATTTTGAGAGTTCATACAGTCGCTCTTTTTAAGACACACAAGTAGGTGTTCTGTAAAATCGCAGTGTTTTACAAACATATAAAAAGTGGCAGCAGCCAAACATTTGGCCCTTCTTCTGCTGTGAGACGTGGCCGCTTCTCTCCATTGAGTGTTTATGGGTCTGCTGCAGGGCGGACACTCAGACTAAGTTTTGACACTACAAAATGAAGGTGTCAAAGGTCAGAGCAGCTGTCCAGCTCAGAGTCCGTCTCATCACAGAGGTTAGGCTTGGAGGAATATTTCTGCCGTGAGAACTTCAGACAGAAAGCGTCTCCCACCTCGTTCAGATGGTGCAGCACCTGCGGACAAAGGAAAAGGATCAGAACATGTGTGCATATGTTTGATTCTGGTGTAAAAGAAAACACCCTCTAAGGCCTCAGCGAGGACTTTCATGCTGGTAAATGTTTTGAGTGTGTGTGTACCTGGTTCAGCATGGCTCTGGTGTGCGCTGCAGACAGGCAGAAGCGAGCTCGGGCCTCTGTTATCGGTGTGGCGGGAAAGCCGACAACCACCACTCCAATTTTCCTCCTTAGCATTTCTCGAGCGAAAGCCCTGATCAACAGAAAAAAACAATGTGTGGATCACTCCACCAGGTTCTGTACAATTGACTGGAGAACAACATCAGGCATCAAGTCTCCAAAGTTTGCAGTGACCCCACGAACCACCTCAGAATGAATTTGCCACTCTGCCTCATTGCATTAAAACACATGAGGAATGTTTCTCCTTCCAGCCCCTCCAAATCCTTAATGATGTGTCAATTTCTGCAAAGCAAGAAAAAATTAAAAAGAGCACATAACTGACAATTTTGAAGGGCCAGAAGCAGCAAATCTCTGATGAGCTTTAACTTTAATGAGGCAGTGAATAACTTGTGGCTAAGTGGACAATTTGGAGACTTCAACCCGTAAAACGTGCTCTGAAATTATTTAGTGAATCTGACACAGCAGTTTACAGTTATTGATGCGTGTGCAGTGCTCTGTGCAGATGCCAGTGCAGCACCTCATTGCTTAACCAGCTTTTTAAGATGTACTGTATGACATTAGGACAATGGCAATCCAAAAAGGCAAGCAAATGGCCAGAAATAGATTTAATATATAGAGCTACAGGTACAGTAATTTCATACAACTGTTGAAAAGCCCAGTAAATGAACACAGAAGTTACTACTGTGGATTCAAATTCTTGTAATTACTGGGCAGGACTGGCCTTTTCCTAGATATTAATGGTGACTGGCATTGAAAGACAACTTTATACTCAATTGATTATACCTGAGTGGCTCAAACAATCTGGGTTATGCCTAATCAATACCTGATGTTGCTCGTAAGTGGTTACATAAACTCAGCCTGCACAGACACAGTCTACACTACTAATTCATGGAAACTTTGGAGCATCTACTATGGCAGCCATCCAAATCACTTAAAGATGATACACAGTGAGCTGACCTGAAATTGCTTGTGACAACAAGGGAGAGAGACATTAACATTTACTGTTTCAGATTTAGTCTATGTACAATGAACAGTGTTTTGGTGAGAGTTTAAGCGTACTTACACCACTTTGCCTGGCATGTAGAGCAGGATTGGAACCACAGGTGAGTCATCATTGCCGTAGATGATGAAGCCCATCTCCTTCAGCTTCGCCCTGAAGTATCTGGTGTTCTTTGCCAGTTGGCGGATCCGTCTAATACCTCCAATTAAAACAAGGACACCACCAGATGTACATGAGTAAAGCACCATCTCGCTGCTACTTCCCCTGCATATTTCCACTGTCCCCTGCAGGGAGGGACATCACCTGTCAGTGGCAACTAATGTAGTTTGAGCTCTTTGCAATGCCATCTCATCATGACTCCTGCACCTCCATCTGGGCCATTCCAGCCTCCACTATGAACTTGCTCCTGATTGCAACTCAGCTGCAGCAACAGATGGTTCAGTTTTGGTATACTCGCTCGCGTGTTGCCAGAATGAGGGTTTGCAAATTGGATACAATGAATTTCACGCAAAATGAACGACTGTGGACTGCCGCTGGAGCTTGGCCATGACTGAAACAGAATACAAATAATGCTTAAGTATCACATGTATTTCAGATAAACGTATTAGAAAAGGCTGCAGAGGCGGCCCGCCCCGCTACCCCCCTCTGTTTCCAAATGATGTGAACCACTGGGGAGCCTGGCGCTCCATGGCTGCAGCACAGTTCGACATGGCCCAGCCTTGGAACACAGTTCTGTTTCCCTCTGATTACCTGGGAACAGATTGGCACTTCTTTGATGGGGATGTAAGAGAGCACTTTAAATCCCCTTATCTCAGCAAAGAGAGAGAGAGAGAGAGAGAGAGAGAGAGAGAGAGAGAGAGAGAGAGAGAGAAAACCCCCTAACATTCAGGCGTCTGCCAAAAGCACAGGCCCCATTTTGCAAATTGTTCCTCTCTGCTAAGATAGAGGGCACGGAGGTCAAAAACCTGCTGCCAGACACAGAAATCATGTGAGTCAGTGAGAATGTGTGGATGTTGCTGTCTGTCAGAGCTTTTCCAGATTTCAGAGCTGCTGCCTCCAGCTTGCTTTAAAGTGTGAAATTCAACATCGATGAGAAAGATGAGGGGGACAGACAGGCACTGAGAGGAAGAGGGATAAGAACTTATCGTGCATATACGCAAAGAGTATGTGACGTTTCTCGTCACACTGGGCTTTCATAGTGCTGTGATGGACATTAGAGCTGATGTTTTGACAGACTGCACCGTTTGCACGGTTCCCTCCCTTCTATAAGACAGGTCGAGACTGATTTTTCAACAACAGCTATTTCACTGGGCTACGTCAGATGCAAAGCATGTCTGGTTCGGAGCCAGATGAGAAAGTATTCATCCCTGCATGAAACTAGAATATACCTCAACCAAAAGACACCAAGCATCAGTCCTTGGAGTGATTAACCCATTACAGCACTCTATGACAGACGTGTGTATTCTTGCATGCCACACAGTTTACATGGCTGCCTACTTCTGCCTTATGGTGCACACTTTGAAGTCCTGTAGAGCTGAGTAAAGTGTGTAATTATCTGCTGTTCACTTACTGTACCACTACTACCTCCAGCATTACATGTACTAACGCTACTACCAGAACTACAACTACAATAACTCAAGAAGAATTGCTCTGGCAGTATTGCAACTGGTCTGGTAATGACTACTTCCCTGCCCTTGTGTCGGATGCCATTAAAGCAGAAACTTTTCAGAGGTACAGCGTTCCTCACAGCACACACATGAAAATGATTTCCTCCACGTTAGCGTCACGTGTGCTCAGGGACTGCACGTCCTCCCTCTTCTCTCTTCACTGCAGACCCCTGTAATTGCTACCACATTTTCTGACCAAGCAGCTGTTTGTCTTTCCCTGCAGGTCTGGACTTACTCCTAATGTTAACATTGGTACTGTCCTCTGGATTTGGTTTGCTATTGTTTCCATAAAAATTATATAAAGGTGTAAAGATTTTTATGAGCCAGACATAATATTTGTCTGTGTAAAGAACGTCAGGTTTTGACGAGTATGCGGATAATGAGACTGAGACTGGGGGTGACATTCAGTGGAAGGAGCCTCCGTGAGCTCAGACACTCACCCTCTGTGGTCCCGTCTTTTCCCATGATGCACTTCATGGCACGTAGGATCTGCTCAGTGACAGGAGGGGACATGGCTGCAGCGTACACTGCACTGTGAGAATAACAACGCAGGTAGTCCACCAGCTCCTGCAATATAGGACACAGTTGATCAGCAGAGATAGTATACAGCATGTTTCCAATCTATCGTTATTAGAACAGAGAAAATTAGATTTCATACATATTTCTGTTAATCAAGTGTTAATTTCAGATCTTCTATATAGTAGAAGTGTGGCCCTGCACTTTTATTTTAACACCACTAGAGTGAGCTCACATACAGTCAGCACCTGAGAATCAATTAAAACACCTCAAGTCATTTCTGTGTCACTATGAATATCTTGGCACGGACTGTAGAAAACTCTGGATCCTTTCCTGCTCTCCACTCCAAAAGAGCCGGAGTGCTAATCTGAGAAAGAAGCAACGCTGAAATGAGCCACAAAGAGGACCTGCAGTGCTCATTTTTCCTAAATGTCAACACGAGATTAATTCTGCAAATGGCTGTGAGGAGAAGAGCAGGATTTCAGGAAGCTGATTCGGTCATGGGTCCCTAGAGCACGTGCGTGTGTGTGAGCGGTCTGAGGCTGGGAGCGGGCCCGGAGCGACGGTGGGCTGCTGCTCGGTGGCCGCGTGGTGGCCAGCGGCTGCGGGGTGATGACACGCAGCCGGAGATGCTGTCCTGGCCACCATTTCCACTCACCGCCATCTGTCCCCACTGGGCGGCGGCTGCGGCTTCCTCACACACAAGGGGAAGGGATTTTAGGGGAAATGCTCAAACGCAGGATAAGAACCTTGAAACAACCTGACATCTGTTTTCGTTTAAGGCGGGGGATTTTCACCGCTTTAGGGCCCCGCAGGATTTTGGTGCGACCAAGATAAACCAGTTAAGAGAACATGTCCGAAATCCATCTCACGTCTGCGGCGTGGACTGACAGCTCAGAGTGTTTCCTCAGCCGCACAGTTGCCGCAACACTGATGTGGCGTTACACGTCCACAATGCCACAGAGTAGGAGCGGGGCCAGAACAGCACACACACTTATACACAGTCCAACGGATGCATTTAATACCCTAATTTCAGTGGAATCCTGGTTTTGAGCAAAGGGTTAATAAATAAAGCCTTCTTCGTGGAAGGCTGAAGTGATTTGGAAAGAGCTTGGAGTGTATTTATTGGGGTATTTATTTTTGGTACTCTCATAAAATAGCTATACCATGACTGTTTTCCAGAAGACATCTGCAGAGTCTTTTGTCGGTTGACCCGAATCCACTGAGTGTAGGATTTGGGGATTTCACCACAACAACAAATACTTCAAATCTAAAGGCTCTCTCTCTCCCTTCCTGCCTGTTTCTTTGTGGAGTTTACTACAGCCAGCTGTCAAACAAGGCAGAGTGCTCATACTTCAAACATCATCATGCTTGTTAAAAGTCATCCTGTTAAATCTGGAGCGCAGTTCCGAGGCCTGCCACAAGAAGGGGCTGGCCCTCTGCCAGCTTTACCTTCTTATTATGGCAGAGCAGGGCTGAACCAACACAAGGCAATGGCAGGAAGGGTCCCTCTCTGAATACCTAATTCAAGCAACATGGCCGTTTCCTCTGTTGCTTTCTAATCAACTCCTACAAACGCGGTGTGGTTATGTACTAAAGTGTACTTTTTAATGGAGTAAAAAGGAATTGCTAAGGCTCGGAGTCGCAGGCTAGGGAACATTTGTTGGACACATGAGAGCTACGAGGGAGGTGGGGTGCGAGGGAGCGTGTATGATTGAGTCCCGTACACCTTTAAAAACAGACCTGGGTTAAATAGTACTTGAAATACTTTGGATGATGCGTTTTAATGGATTAATGTTGTTGCACTGATAATGAAAGTCAGCTCAGTTATTTGACTTTCTGAGCATGGTACGGTAAGCAAGGCTGTTGGAATTATCTCAGTGTGATTAATCCCACCTACATATATCTATCACTGTTTGGGTCCAGGAGGATTATTTTTGCACAGCAACAAGACTAATTTCTGCTCGACTGGAGAATCAAGAGGTGTTTACAAGTCCAGTCTTTCACAGGTTGCTGTCTTGTATCAGAGTATCCAGGCTGGGGAGTTCTGGTAAGCCTCATTGTTCCACTCTCCCAGCAGTGTTCCTGTAGTGCATGTTCCCCCCTCCGGGAACAAACTCCCAGAAAATGTAATTCACTCTCTACTGCCAACTATCTAATAAAACCAGAAAACTTTAGGTGACACAGTGTTCTGAGTAGTCTTACCTTTCTGATAAATGTGTGGAGGAGAATTAAGTAGAATGAAATTCTGTCTCTGAATTTCAGATTTTTCATTATAAGAAAATGTAACATACGAATATTAAGTATAAATGATAAAATGAAAGCAAAGAGAGCTGAAACAGAAAATCCAAAGATTCACAGGCACCTTTTTCCCTGCAATATAGCCTCCGGCTGCCCCAAAGCTCTTGGTGAAAGTGCCCATCATCACATCGACATCAGCTGGGTTCACATCAAACAGCTCTGTCACGCCCCTCCCTGATGGTCCCACTGCTCCGATGCTGTGGGCCTCGTCCAGGTACAGATATGCTTTATACTTCTTCTTCAGTGCGATGATCTCAGGAAGTCGCACCACAGAGCCCTCCATGCTAAAGGCAGAGAATCACACAGGCAAAGAATACAGTTACATGAGGAATGACGAGGGCACACACATTTCATCAATTATAGATCAAACTCTTAAAGTGATTAAGTTTAAAAGGAGAAGAATCTGCCCCCGACCTCTGTAAATGCATATTACATAATTTGACATGCTCCAATCTTCCAAGAATCTTTTTGTCGGCCTCTTTCACATTACTCCCACCTCTCTCCCATCTCTTCCTCTCCTCTGACGCGAGCCTTTTAAGGCTACAAATAGACAGTATGAGTGAGTGCATGGCGGGGGAATAGAGCAATCCCAGACCTGCCATCCTTGCTATGGCTGACAACGTCTGCAGCCCAAATGACATAAGACAGGGTTTCACCAGGACCGATGTGGACATCAAAGGGGCGCCCAGGATACAGCTGAAGCTTGCTTAGTCTTTATCCAAACCTTTTGATGTTACAGGAAGGCAGTTTTCAAAGGCAAAATTTCTGCACTGCCTGAGCCTGATATTAGCCATTACAGCCTGATACAGACAATCCAATGATGCGCAATTAAATAGTGTCCCAAATTATCAGCATTGTTGTGAAGCTAACGGTTAATTAACAACAAACTGATTTCCATGTTCAAGGTTTTCCTCTTCATTTGATAAAAGGATTGTCATAAAACAATGCAGGAGACTTCACAGCTGACTGACTGTGAATAAACGTGTTGAGGGAAAAAAAAAAAACACAACACGTTGAGTAGAAGTACAGCGAAGACGACATGCTTTAGTTCAGAGGGGTTGATGTATGTAGCGTGCGACTGAGGGCAGAAAAGGGGAAGAAAGGAGAAGAGAAAATGGCCGTGATAAACAGTTGGAGCTGGGGGTGTAGCCAAGTCAATCTCTGTGGCTCCATTTGGCCTTGATTTGGAGCTAATGAGCAGATGGAGAGGGTCACTGAGACTCGGGATAACTCGCTGCCGGGAGAGACACACAATACCTTTCTCCTCTCTCCAGTAATCAAATGGTATCCAACCATACCCACACACACACACACACACACACACACACACACACACACACACACACACACACACACACACACACACACACACACACACACACACACACACACACACACACACACTCTATTATTCAAGGATAGAGAGGGAGGCAATTGAAAAAGTGACTATAACAGAAACTGCAAAACACAGACTGGAAGCTCTAAGGTTACAAATGAAGAAGCTTACCTGAGTCTGACCACCACGAAGCCCGTACTTACCCACACACCCATACTTACAGAGACTGATACAATAACATGAGCCTGTGAGAAAGCAACTACACTAATGAGCGTGTGTGTGTTGTGTAATGACAGCTGACCTATAGATGCCTTCCACCATGATGAGGATCTTCTTCCAGGGCCTATGGGTCCGTGGCTGCCCTGAGCAAACCGCCTCTCTTAGCATCTTCTCCAGACTGTGCATGTCTGACACACACACACACACACACACACACACACACACACGCACACACGCACACACACACGCCATGCACACACACGCAGGAGAGAAAGAGCGAAATAGAATGAAAAAACAGACTCAGAGCTCAATAATTTTATCTAGATTTAAACCTCTTGATAGGAAAAACACAGAACTTCACATGGCAAATTGTTTGCAATGGTACTTAAGGCTTGTGCTATGAAAGCACACCTCTATGTACAGAACATATACAGTACACTGAGTGTGGCAATACTCAAATCACACCTTGCAAGGAACACCAACTAAGCAAACAACTGTATGCAATTTCCACAGGGCAGGGCAGTTCACAGAGTACACAAGGCACTATTTTTTATCTGCCAGGAACAGCTTCTGCAAACCACACACAGGAAATCTGAAGTCTGATGCTAATGAACACCCACAAAATTTGTAGCAGAGAGGATTACTAACTGAGCTAAGCATGGGTTTGGCCAGTGCAGGCTGCATGGTTGCTTAAAAATATGATTTGAAATTTTGGCTTCAGAAAGATTATTTCCCAGTGGCATTTAGAGTTCAAAACAGGCAACGGTGACACTACTAATAATCCTCTGCTGCACACCAGCAGATGGCAGTATTGAATAGCTGTAGTTAATCAGGAGCATTATTCAAAGTTTGACTGCAATCTAACCAATTTCAAACTGAGCAGGGAGTAAACCTGTCATAGCTAATAATCTGTCATAGATGATCGATATTGCTGCCTCAGCACAAACACGGCTTTACTTAAGAGGCAGCACATGGCCTTGTGATAAAATCACTTCCTGGAGCTCAACAGAGCAGAGCAAACCTGACGTTACCAGCATAAACAAGGCAGTGAAGGAGCAACCCACAGTAGTTTGTGAGCATAGACAAGAATGTGGAAAAGATTGTTTCATAGGTAAGCACTAATTTAAGATAAGCCATGGCCTGATAAGAGATACTGAATGATTGTGTGGATGATAGTCTTTGCTTTTCCACAAGACACGTGCATACCGGTGTGACTAGCCATAACATATTATTGTCTTTACATAAGCCCTTTATGGCCTTGGGGTGCAAAAATGCTACCTTTCCAGAAATACATTTAACTATTTGAACCAATAAACTGGCCAATTTTCAAAGGCGCATCCATTGTCTGCAGTATTTCAAACACACAAATCTGACTGGACAAACCAGTTCATCTAGTCTCTGTTACATAACTCCATCTTGTTAAAGACACATCAGATAGATCATAAAGACATTTTAGACAGATATCTGTTGTTATTAGCATAGCCCTCTAAATGAATTCTGGCCTTGCACTAATGAAAGGGAGTATGAGCGTCTGGTGCTAGCGGTATAGAGGCAGGGAGGGGTCAGCTACTCAGGTGCCTGAGGGCTCTTTGCCTTTAGACAGGCTTTTGGGATCTGCTTGGAAGACCCATAACTGACTCTGCTTGTACCTGTCAGGACACATTTGCTGCCAGAGGACTGGCTCATTTGTCCTGTCTCCTGAAAGAGCAGTGGATGTTTCCAATGCAAGCAATGCTGTATCATTCATGCTTAATAATTCTCCCTTGTCATCTATTGACAATATGCAATTTTACAATATGATAGAGAACAGACTGTTAAGTAAGATGACATTTTCAAAAAAAAACTGTTTTGCTGCTCTGCTGCTGATGGATAAACCACAGTTGTGACTGTAAACTGAACCCATTTCATTAAAGCTTTTATATTTACTGCTCTAAAAGCAGAATGTTAAGCAGGTCTGTCCAAAGTCAAATCCTGTACTGCACAGAAAAGTAATGTGATTCTCTCAGCGGCAACAGTTTGGAATAAATACAAGAAAAACTGGATGATGTGAGCAGCGGTGGCCAAACAAACAGGAATTCAAACCTCATCAACAGATAATCTATGGCAAAATACATCTCAGTGCTATCAACAATGTTTGACTGGCAGGAGCAATGGACACTAAGCACCAGAGATGTTGACAAACTGAACGACAACGATATCATTGCGTATAATTTACATAATGCTATCAGTGTATTGTGTTGTTGTAAGGCAGAAGCACTGCGATTGTTCAGTGAGAGAGTTACTGAACTTACTGTTGTGTCTGAACACCCGGATAGTCGCTCCTGACAGTCTGGCTCCTAAGATGAGAGATGTGTGGTTGAGCTCATCGCTCAGTATCAAACAACCCTGGAAATCAGCAGAGAGAAAAGACAAATTCCTTGAGTAATAGCTGAATCAAATGTTCCTGCAAATGTTCCTGAAATCAAAAGAGTTCTCACAACTCTACAGTCGAGTAGTATATGGGAACGCCGTCAAGACCGTTGGAAAGCCATTCCAGGTCACTGCCTCATGAAGCTGGTTGAAAGGATGCCAATAGTGTGAAAGCTGTCATCAAAGCAAAAGCTGGCTACTTTGAAGAATGTAAAATTCAAAACATATTTTGCTTTGTTCACACCTGTTTAGCTCACTAAATGATTCCATATGTGGTATTTCATAGTCAGTATAAATAATGTGATGACATTTTGGATTTTGTGGTTTATACCAATGTAAACCATAAACACTATAATCACTAAAACCATACATGGATGAACGTCATAGCGGAGTGTGCTGTCTTCCTTTACAATCTGTTTATCTGTACGTCAGCGTATGTGTTGTTGCTTTGTACTGTGTTCTTAGAGAATGTGCAGTAAATAGTTGTTGCTGTAAAAGGATCCACTAAAATGTGAAGCCATTCCCCTTGCCCGGCCCCCTATCCATGCCTCAGTCATAATCACCTCTATCTAGGTTCTCTGTGTACCATGACAATTGTAAGCACTGCACGTTAGCCATTTTTCACTTCTTTCATGTCTGATGACGTTTTGACCAATAGACACAGCACAATTTTCATAATGTATGGTACTTGATATTCCATACAAATCAGCATGCAGATTAATTCAGCCGTTTCACAAAATTCTCTCTAGTGCATTAGCATATTTAACACTGAAGCTCTAAGCATTTGACTGCGTTAGTCTGAATGAACTCTTGTAGAGGGTATGTTGACACTGTCTCACTGACAGATTACCCTCGTTTTGGCCTGGGGTCCAGCTGGCCTGGTCCCTGGTCTACCAGCAGCTGTCACTCTAATGTAGTTCTGCCTGCACAGCAAGGCCTGTCCTGGCACAGCCTGTCCCTGTAGGATAGAGTTGGCAGTGTGGGTTGACCCCCAGCCCCCGCAGGGTTACAGCGGGGGCTGCAGCCTAAGGGGCTGCTACACCTCTTGGTCTGCATAAACGACCCCGTCCTCATCACTTAAACAGTCAACCTCCCCTTCCTCCTGTCCAGTCCAATCACAGATATTCATGCTGTGTGTTGCCCCTGGTAACCCATGGCTGTCCGTGTGAGCTGAGCTGGTGAGCTGGCCGACATGGCAGAGTGTGGGTAATCATACCCTTGAGTGGTGCTCTTAACAAAACCTGCCTGTCCTTATCTATATGTCTGAAAGCAGCTATGCCCAGAGTCTTGTCCTCCTGGCTACTGTAATGTTTAATTATGATTTTAATTAAGTGGGGGGGGGGGGGCGGGGTTGTTGGCAGCTGAGTTTAGTTGCCTTATTTGTTAAGTTAGGCAATACGCAAGACAGGAAAAAAAGTTAGGGCTAAATAGATTCATTTCTGCTGCGCTGTGAACATTACACCCATATACAACAGGATGTCCCATGTATAGTGAATAAAAGCACAAACCTTGCCAACAAGCGCTGGAATATTCATTGAGTTGGTGGCAAACCCCATCCCAAAAGTCATGGAAGACTCCACTCCAAGGAAACTGGCCACAAGTTGCTCCAGCTCTTCATGGATGCTCAGGTTACCTACAAGACAGAGATCACAATAGGATAACTCTCCTCAACAGGATCAGTGGACCTGCTGGTTTATCTGCTCTTTGTCATACAATTACAAGTTCTAACACAGATGAATAAAATGCAAGAGAGCCACATGCAAAAGCCTGGATGACCAGCACACATGGTGTCAGTGCCTGTCCCTCTCTCTCTCTCTCTCTCTCTCTCTCTCTCTCTGTCTAGGGATTTGAGGAGACTTAGAAAGATTCAAGATGTGGTAAATTTGTAATTTAGTTCAACTACCCCTTTTCATCACAGGTAATGTCAAGGCAAGTGCAAGGTCTAAAATGGTTCTGCAGCACATTTTGGGACTGAAGCAGTTGATACAACCCAGTGTGACAGGTGGGGACCAGAATTCATTTAGAAAATTGATAAAATTGTAATCTGTCAGTTGACATGGTGTTTTCTATTTTGTGCAATAAAAGTGGAATTTTAGGTATCTCTGGGGTGCTTTCAGTGTTGCGCTTGTGGTCAGCTTATATAGAAAGAATTACTGTTATGATTATGAGTTACAGGGAGAGAGGGAGGCAGAGAAAGGTTCATATATTGTATAGTGTATTTTATTTCTGTTGGCTCTGGGCAATGTTTTGTATCTGGTATGAATATACTATATCATATGTGATCAATACATTTATCACACGCTACACTTACTACAGCATTAATAAAGTAGTTGTTACAGTACTATAGAGTTAAAGGTGCACTATGCCAGATCCCTTCAATTATCACTTATAACCCACTAGATGTGTGGGTGGGGTATTCATATGCAGAGACTCTGTCCTCTGCCTGTGTTTCCGTCTTAGTTTGTTGTGGTCAGGACGTTTCTGGGCTTCAACTTCGGGCAGTGGGTGTTTAGCCTCCAGCCAATAACAGCGGGGTCTGGACTTACATAGTGGCGAAAAAACGCATGTATAATGAGGCACCAAGTGGACAAAGGTCGTTCCTAAACAAGACTTAATCTGGGGTTGGTTTTCACCTGCTGACGAGCAATGTCTATGAAAGCATATTTGAATCTTGTTCTTTGAAAACTACAAGATAAAAATATAAATGAATTCAGTCAATACCAGCAATGGGAATAAATAATTTTGAGATGTCATCATTAAGGCAATCCTCAGAAGAAAATGCTGCATTAATTGCATATACATGTAATCATCGTAGGCATAATCAATAACAATCAGTAACCACAGAGCGCAGGCATTAAAAACTTCAAACAGACTGAATGTTTCAGGAAGGACTGGAAAATGGGTATCGACTAATGTGTATAAACCACAATACAGTGAAGCAGCTCCGTCTTTATGATGATTCCCATGCAGTGCTTTCCATCAGGCCTTGCGCCAAGTCAAATCGATTCATACATTTCCTCAACCGCTCGGGCTCACAGCCCCTGCTGGTATGTTCAGCTTTTATGATCAGACGGCGTCAGACTTGCTCTCTATATAGAACATTTTGCTTAGCCTTCATTCAGATGCCCTTCCTCCTTATTGATATGCTAACCTCATAACGCTGCTCTAGGTCTGGACACTCTTCAGGTGAGAAAGAGCTGAATTCTTATTAGACGTCACTCACTTTGCTTACCCGAGCTAGCTGAAATATAACCATACCTACACTGTCATAAGCACCTCACTGAGCTCGGTCAGCTGTCTTATGAACGACCATGTCACCTTTGTGCCAAACCTTTTTGACAAAAAAAAGGGTCTATAACTATTGCCAAGATTGTCAAGCATTACTGCGGACAGACAATAAAGCTTGGCCTTGCAAATCTCCAAGCTAAATTAGACTCTTTTATAGTAAACCTGTGACTCAGGTTTTCTTCAACGCCTTCATACAAAACAAGAAAAATCCAGCCAGGAAGAGTTAATCATTTCTATCTCTAACCTCAACAGGAGTCTCAACAGACAAGTGCAGCATTTACATCTTAGTTTTAACGTGTAAAACAGCCCCACTACATTGATATATTGTTGCACACATTATGGTGAAATACTTAGTTCTATGTGCTTGGCAACTGCACTTCATATTCTTGGTCATTTGCCATTCATTTGCATGACATCATTTTCTAATTTACTATATGTTAATGGTTGCAGGAAAAGCAGGAGGAGTGAGCTATCCATTACGACAAATCCATGAATGTTTGACATGTCTGTTTATTTACAGGGTGTGCTGTCGCTGCACTTTGTATCTACATTCACATCATTAAGAAAAAAGCCAAACATTGAACTACAGTTTCTAAATGTATTTAATGTCAGATAACGTAGAAGGGGAGATGAGACGAAACATCTGAACAAATGGAGGGCTAGTCACATTTTATTCTGAAGATTTTCTGTGTATCACCAACACACACGGCTGCCTGTGAACTAAAATACTGGTGACGGTTGTGGTGTCACTCTAAGTACAGAGATACTGGGGTCTTTAATAATTGATGCTTAATAAGGTCTCATGGGAGAAATGGTTGTTATTCCTTAACCCTCTTGGTGAGCCAGCTGAAACACAGATCACAAACGCAGGGAAAAACAGTCCCATTTTGAAAGAGAAATAAACATATAAATAAATCACATGAATGAATGAATAATGGATGCTGTGGAGTGTGTGTGTGTGTGTGGGAGGGGCTCGTACTTGCACTATGACATACAGTACGTACAGCTAACGATCACATGCCCTTTAATTCCTCTGGTTTTCTCTGCACTTGTCAAACTGCTGATATCATGCAACACTACGCAGTGACTCAACCTAGCTAGCCTGCTCTCAGCAGATATACGGCACAGCGGCGTCAGAAGTGCCATAGACTAAACACCCTTGACAGAGAGAAAAGGAAGTACATTCCTGAAGTAAAGTTTGCTAAGCCCGACCTGTTCAACAAGCGTCATAATGTTTATGGTTTTGACCAATAAAGGCAGAGCCGATGGCCAGTCATCAAATTTCACTGCCGCGATACCGCTATGCAAGAACATGTGATCCTGCCGCACGTAGCCACTTAAAGCATCATCAGAGGCCGGGTTGAAGTTCAGAAGATAAAACGCCAATTTGAAATTCATTGCAAGCCACAGATCCCACTTTCTGATCCTTGCTGTTCGAACACTTCCATCACATATATTCCTTTTGCGTCCTGCCAAATGTCCAGGGTGTTTCATAATGTTACATCCCCTATGATATAATTTCCCCCACTCCTCAGTGTGGACCAGTATGTAATGATCTCAGCTTATGCCCAAATGGTACATAATTCAACAAAGGGTGAATAATTCATACTACACTGCAGCCACTGAAAGATAATTAAACACGCAGGCAGTATAATTCACAAGAAAGATAATAAATGACGGCATATGTGATGAGGGAGATGGAGTTTTATTTCCAGTTTGATATTAAACCTGTTCTGTGTCATCAGGGTCTGCCAGAGACTTTTAAAATAGATGCCCATGTAAGAAATGTGGAGCACTGTAAGATGAAGTAAAACAGACACCACCATATGCTCTGTGAAGTGGACGTTTTTGGCTCAAGACAAAATGAATGCCTGTGTTCAAATTAGCTTAAGATGAGTGTCACACAATATTTTTTTTCAATCTGCACAACTGCACACTGACCACAAACTCACCTATTTCCTGCCTTGTGCTGCAGACCCCAACCCCATACTGCTGTGTTTTGCCTGCCACAGTTTTCAGGAAATCGGCGTTGTTCTCAGCAAAACCGAGGTAGTTGTAAGAGCCCATGTTAATGACATTGTGTATCGTCCTCCCGGTTAACCTGTAAGCACGTAAACATTAGGAATTACTTAGCCTCTCCATTTTATCCCCACACGTACACACTCTCAGAAAATTCATTACATATTATAAAAAGTAATCAACATTCAATTACTTGTAATTGCTAATCATAATCTTGTTTCTTCGTCATGGCAAACAGCAGGGACTGCGGCTGAAGGCAGCATTTGTTATTCTTGTTTCCTTACCCACTTAGAAACAAATACTCATTTTTGCCAGAGTGTCAAACCTTATCATTACACATCAGTATCAGACTATTTTAAGAGAACTGCACCATTTCATCAACTGACCTACTTCCTCTCACTGCTCATGTAAACCTGCACACCACTACAAAACTCATCCGCATGTTTACCTATTCACCGCACGTCACCGCAAAAGACAACCAGACTGCCCCATTTCTACTTTTTCCAGTCACATTAAACCCCTTTAAACATGCAATCCACGCCTATCCCCCTTTCCTAGTTCATCATGTCATATTCCCTCCCCATAGGTCTGTTCATATCCCTATTCATAATATATTCCCTGAATATATGTCCTCGTGCAGCACAGAGGCATCTCTTTATCCAAAAAAAACATAAAATAAAATCACGACTGTATATATCCTTAGCAGAAGACATACAGCCATGTGGTTGAATTTCTAGCTTTACCCATTAGCTCACAGAGGAAAAACAAAACATTTGTATATATATGATTATGAGTCATTTACACTACGTCTATGATAGATGTTTCGACTACAGTACCTGAATGTCCAGTTGTAGTCATCGGACACCCTCTCCATCAGGTCAAAGACAGGTCCCGGCAGGCTGCATATGGGACGGTTCCAGTTGTCTCGTACCCTCATATACAGGTTTCGAGTGTAAAAGTTCTCAAAATCTTGATATAGTGACACAAAATCCTGAGAGCAAAGAGGCACATTTTCAATACACTTACAGTCAGAGCACGGTGGAACAATAAGAGCAGGAAAAAGTGGCTTCTCAAATTGTGATCACACTGGTCATCCTAAGAGCTCTCCATGCACTAGAACAAAACAAACAACCCATGTCAAAACTAAACATTCTAGAAATGCTACTGAGGTTAGTCCTCTGCTTTATTGTTTCTGCCTGCGGACATAGCACCTTATCAACAAAACACAGTCACTAACTTTGTTTTTATATGGTTAGAGCTTTGTTAATATGAGCCACACATAATAAATCATTAACTGCTACCAACCTATCTTAACCCCGATTGATGGATTTAAGAAATCAAATCTATGGTCATACAATGGCTCTAACGTGGCAGTGCTCAGGCCTTATCTGGAATCTGAAACACAGTAACAGAGAGAGAACTTGAATCCTCTGAGATTTAATTAGGTCTTCAGCAGATATTCTCTGTGGTGTCCTGTCTCACCCATGGCAACAATGTAGTGCAGAGGAACATGAAGGAAGAAGGCAGAGAGAGAGCTTAAGAGCAAAAATTGAAATAATTAGGGGGAAACAAAAAGTGTTGACACCCAAAGCATACATGTTCCTCTACTCCAACTGCCTGGGTGCATGTGTGTGTCTACAGTATGTGCGTACGCCTGAAATATGCACGTGTTCGTGCTGATTGCATGTTTTACCGACCTTCTGTTCCTCTCTTTCCTGGGCGAGGTGGCACTTCTCTAAGCCCACGGCTCTGAGGAAATCTCTGAGGTAGCCAAACAGGGTGACAATGCCAAAGCCCAGGTATGTCATGACAGCCACGTAGATGGGCGCCTGTTCAAAGGACTCCTGCCGGTGCTGCCTGGAGGCGACACCAATCCCTGGGCCATTTTTCTATACAACAAGAGGCCCACATAAGCTGTCTTACATTGCAGACAAGACAAGAGAGAATACCGTTTGAATAAAAGTGGCTGGATTTCAAACAAAGGATTGCAGTTAACACACCAATTAACCTACATAAAAAGGAGACAGTCTGGCCTAAAGGTGCACTTGTACAAGTCACTAGCACCGATTATGCAACACTGAAGAATGAGTAAATGGAAGACTATCCATAGTAATGTTACACAAAATACAAGCTGCAGAAAATACCATTTTGCAATGTTAATGTTCAAATAACAAATAATTAGAAAATAATTAACATTTAGTTGTTTTTATTTTAGACTGGGAGTTACACAGCTCACATCTCTTAGCAAGATAAATTGTCGCTTTATTTGGTAACTCACCATTGCTGTCAAGGTCTTGCCCATCTTGAGCAAAAAAACAAAACAAAACAAAACAAAACAAAACAAAACAAAACAAAACAAAACAAAACAAAACAAAACAAAACAAAAAAAACCCTAACTTGCCTAATAAATTATTATATTTCTCCAACCCAAAATGGGAGCCGAAAGTAAAGAATAAATTTGACCAACTTAAAACATGAACGCCTCATTACAAGAATATAAACGACGTCAATATGGAGGCCTTCATAACGGAAGCAGCGTTACAATTTTGGTACGCCAACATGGAGACATGTCACTTCCGGCTGCCATTCTCGTTTGTTTTAACAGTAGATATTAAGTGTAAATACCGGTTTTAGCGCGGCGTATTGATTTTTTTTCTTTATCCATTTGTTCAGAAATGTCTTTGAGGATTGTGGAAATACTTCAAGCAACGGTAAGTGTCGCTAACATAACATTAGCCTCACCAGTTAATGCTAGCTAGGTTAGCTGGTTGTTTTCATGTAAACGGAAGTTATGATACGGTTAGCACTACAAACAGATTAAAAGAAAAACACCCTTTTAAATGACTTGTGGAGTGGATTCAAGATGGGGGACGCCTTATATTTGGATTTAAGTAACGTTATACCATTTTGGAACATAACCCTATAAATGTTAAATTTAGCGAAATATCAGGGTGGATTGCGTTAAGTTAATACAACACTCAGGCATTAACAGTAACGTTAAGGTGTTGGACTGATTTACTGAAGCAGTGACGCATTTTTACTACAGCTTGTGTTACTTATAAATATGGAAATTACACGAAACTTTTTTTTTTTTTTTTTAATTCAGGACAACGCATTTTAAGTTGCCTTCAACAAACCCGGTGACTTCATTGGCACAGACAAACTGCGTCCATCTGACTCATCAGTCACTCAGCAGTCAATGTCACACATAGGCCACAGTGTAGACAGATATTTAACCTGATAAGGCTTCAGTCTGTTCAGACTGCCTTCCTATCCACACAGCCGCAAGGCAACCAAAACCTGCTTCTGCAAAAACGAAGAATTTCAGGGCGGGGTCATCGGTTCATATATTTGTGTCCCCAGTGATCTTTTTAGATTAACTAAACAACTCCCTCGTAACGACAGTTTGCACAACTTTTAGTGCCTTGGGAGCTAATGTGGGAGATTAAGAAACAGTGACACAACCAGCTGTCTATTACGTGCCTACGATGACCTAAGTGTTGTATTGCTGTGATTTTTGCGGGTTATATTCACTAGGTGAGCTGCATTAGTGTACGTCACAGAGCTGGTTCAGGTAAAGAGCCCGCATGAAAACACCTGCATAAAAATATCTCTCCAGGAAAGTTGTAAAAAACGTGACTCAGGAACCTTAAATCCCGGCATACCTCTTTCTTTATGTGATAGCCGTTTTTCTTGATCTCTTCGCACTTCAGTCCACTCTGGGTCAGATGTGGTTTCAATCCGCTGCCAGCCGCAGTTCTTGCCATGTTCCCACAAGCGCAGCAACGACTGTCAGCTGCGCCGGACTGTCAGGTAATAACCGTAGTGCTCTCCTGAACGTAGAAAGGTGACTTCCTCCTCCTGCTGCTTTGGCTCAGCCTCTGCTCCTCTGTTGGTGTGTGTGAACAGCGCGTGTGTCTCACTTCAGTTTACAGCACTGCTTCGATATCGTTGAAACATGCCAACTCTCTCTTTCCCTTTTATCTAACAACTTCAGAGCAAAAGCCCAACTTCACACCTCATACTGTCTAGTTTGAATCTTAAGATATTGTTGTTGAATATAATTTAGAATTAAAATAGTTTTCCAGATTGTCCCGATTGCCTTTCCCTTTGCAAAGTACATTTATGTAGTAACTGTACTTATGTAGGGTTTTGAGTACTATACGTGTGTATTTCCATCTGCTGTACCTTGACCCTTGAACCTTGTATGTACTATTATTCTCCTCCAACTTGGCTGCTTACGACAGTGAAAGGCTGCAAATGAATCAATTTCTATCAACAATTAGTAATATAGTAATAATATAACTGACGGGGCCATTGTCCTGTAAGTAATTTTACAATTGATATTTAAAGTGCATTTTGCTCATAATGCTTATGTACTTATATACTTATATATACTTATACTTATTTTATCTGTAGCAAGATTTTGAACACAGAACTTTAACTTGAACATTAAAAGTGTGTTTGCTTTGAGGTATTTGTACCTTCACCTAAGTCAAATAATAAATGGTATAATAAATAAAGCACCTAAATAATAAATAAAACAACTAAATGATAAATGGTTTGCGGGTGTAGAAAACCAGTTGCAGCTTGTTTTCAGAAGTCTTTTATTGTATCCTCTTATCTGATACCAGTTCTGTGGTGATGCAGTAGCTTTACATACCAAAATGCATGAGCAGCAGCGTGCATGGTTTGACGCTCACAGTAATTTGATTACAAAGTAATAATCCCCACAGCCATATTACAGATTGCAGAAAATTGAGCTGTATTATACAGTTAAAATGACATGGCACTTGATACTGAATGTGTCTTCATGCGGTCAGCGGTCAGAGGTCAGAGGTCCGTGATCTGAAGCTGAGAGGGGTGAAAATCTGACTCAAGGACTCCTCAGATACTTAATAACGTGGGGCCTTGAACTCGTGCTCACTGTGCTGAACTGCTGTCTTAAATGCACCGTGAGTAATAAGAACATTTTATTGACTACATGTAGGACATTGGATCACATTTCAGGTTGCAGCTTGAAGCAATAATGTGCAACAGCCCAGCTCAGTCTAATGATACACCTTAAACCCCCCACGGCTATTTTGGCATTGTTTTTGCAGAGACACTTTTACAGCAGGAGATTGTGCTACCATTTTCGGTCACTGCACTTACTCTTCCTAGTTGATGATTTACTGAAGTGTCATAAATCAGACATGCTGTTATTGACATAGGTCAAATCAAAACAGCCTTGTGTACTTACTTTTTTATGCAGGCAGCTTACAGTTTGGTGTCTGCCTGAATCGTTCATATTTTTCCTCCTGGGCAAACACAAAGAGATTGTTTGTTAGTAAAAGGTCAACGCCTACTCAGTGGTCTTGTGGTGCACACTAAATCGACTATGCATGGTATTGTGACAGTGAGTGTAGTGAGTGAGGGCTTTTCTTTACGTATTGACATTGACCTGTTACCACTTTGGAGAACTCGTCTCTCGGAGGGCATGCACAAGCAGAAGCAGGCAATCCAAGTGATAATGTTAAGGTGAACATGGAGATGGAATGCAAGTGCATGTCTGAACATTATCCCGTGAGGTTAGGAAATGTTTGTGTGACAGTCTGCTCTCTACTTACTTTCTGTTGAGATATTCTGCTGGTGTGTGTTTGGACAGGGACCACATTTGACTGCAATATGGGACATTTTACAGCCTGTCTGAATTCTTCATCCCCATGTCATTTTAACACAAATCATTTATCACTATTGGTAAGAGACACTATCCTTCAACACTGCTCACCCTTTGACAGACATCACTTCCTTCTTTCCCAACCCACCACAATCGCATATTGCGCTTTCTCTTTGACGTGTGTCTCGAGTTCTAAAGTCTTCATTTGAATTGCAACACTGGTAGAAAGAAGCCCTCTTTGAATGCATTGTGTGATGTTTTGGCTGCAAACACGCGGGCCCTGTGGGATGACACATGTCATCCGCTATCACTTCGGAGCTGCCCGCACTTCACACTAACTGATGAGGGTTGGTGTTGTCTAATAACTCAAGACTCTTGTCAGGGAGGGAATAGGGAAATGCAGGCTGACATTTGCATGAGGGTAAACTAGGAAGGCTGACAGAGGAGTGCTGGGAGATCGTGGGTACTGCAGTTTGAGTGAAGCTGGGAGAAAAGGACATATCGTGAATCCGGATTAGTCAGCCTGCATCCAACTGTTACAGAGAGAGTGATTGAACAGAGGGGAGCATACCGCAGTCTTAGTAAATTAAAGGTATCCGCAGCTCTCAACTCCTCTTAGCTCAGCTTGGAGTCTTGAATGGAGCTGTCACAGAGGCTGGTGCCTCCCTGCCTTCACAACAGGATTGCTTTCTACCAGTGGGACCAGATGTAACCTACATCTGTCAGGCTTCATTAGCTATGTCAATCTGGACAGCACTGTTCATTTTGACTCCACAAATGTTTTTTTTATGTTAATTCCTCTGTTCAATTTGCACATTTAGTCAACTATGATTTGCAGTTTTGTTTTCCAGCGTTGACCTTTTAGTCATACTTTATCTTGCGGTTGAACATACTGTCATTGTGAGTTTATCTAAAATTGACCAGTCTTTAAGGAGGATTACAAAATTAGGCTCATCTCCACAGGGAAATTCTCCATTTTACACTTCAGCAAACATCTTTCAGCGCGAGTGAGGATTGGACTTCATTTCTTTGCTTCCTGTTTAATATTGATTGATGTTTTAATTTTCGAGCAGGATTGATCCTGGTATTTCTCGCCCTGGCTTCTCTCCTCTGCATTTAAGATTATTACGTGCAGCTTTCCTTTTTAAGATGTGATGGGGAAAATTATTTTGAAGCCTCCATGAAAGAGATTTCCTACCTGGAATACAAATGAATGGTGAAACGGTGTATATAGGGAATAAGCTGCCCTGAGCGCCCAGTAGGACGTCTTCATCTACGCTGCTTTCATGTGGATGTCATGTAAAATGGGCTTTCCTTAAATACATGATGAATACTAATCCATATTTGATCTGCTTGCATGTTTTAATAGACTCATTAACAATTTTGCTATCTTGACTAATTATTCATTTTAATTTTTATGTGCCCCATTGGTGTATTTCTGTATTCAGATGTTTAATAAATTAAAAACAAAGTTGTATAAAGTTTGTACACAAATAAAAGGCTATTTATGTGAAGCCCTTTAGAGATATGGGTTGTCCCTCCACCTAGTGGCATTGCAGGGGACAGCACCTCAGCAGAAAATCACACACACAGCCCCATCTCCACAATCTACCCCTATGTTTTCCCTATAATGAAATAGTTGATTATAAGTAAATATGTTAGCAGATGGACGGGTCCTCACTGACATGTATTTGCTTGCTGTAATACTTGTGCTTATAGTGGACCGGGATTTAAGTGTTTATGGATGAACTCTTGTCATGCTGTACTGTTGGAGGCCAGTTGTAATGCAGAGCTATATTTAAACTTCCCCTGGGGTGCCATTAAATCATGTAATTTCTTCGTCAGGCCTGGCTGACCTCATTTTAATACCCACATCAGACAGCATTAAGAAAAAACATTAGAAAGGGGAATATTGAATTTTGTATCTACTGTGCTATCTTACATTTACTTTTTATATGTAAGCGCTTTTGCTGGCATTCATGTCGTGTGAGAAGCAGAACGAGCTCAGATTCCTTACATTTGGCTGCTGGAATGGCAGGAGTGTGATATTATGTGTTTGTGTCGGTTGCCAGGAGGGAGAATTGAAAGCGTGGCTGTGTATAGCTCTGCAAAGCACTCAATCCATTTGGACCACCAAGAGAAATGAGAAAATCATAAAAGGTTGATACATAAAATAGCTGCATTGTTGTTTTTTGCTTTGTCAGGGATAAGAATACAGTGGGTGTTTTTCACTCAGCTAAGTAGGATATAAAATTAAATTGTGTTTCGTTGTGTTATTTTTGGGCAAAGGGGACAGACTGAGACATCACTTTGTATTAGAACCTTATAGATCAGAAAACTCAATTTAGCTTTAGTTTTTTGGGTTTTTTTTTCACAGGTAAGTGAGTTTGTGTTTGACAGCATGGACTGTTAATGCTGTGGACTGTAGAAATGTCTTCAGTTTGTCCTGTATGCCAGCAGAAACCCTGGTCTGTTGGCTTCTGCAGCTGCAGTGCTCCTAACCTCGAGTGGGTGTTCACATCCACAGGGGATGGAAGATTCCCCTGTTCTCTTCAGAAGCGAGGGGGGAAAAGACAGACTCAGAGACAGATATTTATAGAGAGAGTGGGAGAAAGCGAGATTGTGGCTTGAAAGGTTAGAGTAAGAGGGAACGGCAGAATGACAGAGAAGGAGAATGACAGCATTGTCGGGTGAAACAGGGAGATGGTGGAAAGAAAAGCTGAAGCAAGAAGACTTTGAAATAGATGATGCTGCAGACATCACCAGAGGCTGTGTGGACCCTGCTGTAAATCTCTGTGTCTCTGTAGGTCAGGTTGGCACTTTATTGTCTGTGCTGACCCTAATTAAGTCCTGCAGACATTGTGAATGAGTCACTGCAGAGCTTGAGGAAATATCTTCTTCAGGTATGTCCTGCGTTTATATTTCCACTGTTTCCCCACCGTATCATCCCCTCCTCGGTCCACAAACATCACTTTAACGTGCTGATTCTTAAAGCAGATTGTTAATAGATAGAGAGAGAGAGAGAATTTGAAATATTTATATGCCGCAGAAATAATATAGGTAGCTGAGTTTATTAGCATAGTCGGTGGAAGTGAAATGGGCTTTGCTGAAGTGTTATTAATGTTGAATAGCTCATACATAAGTCAGAATGTGAACTCAAAGTCTTAATATTCCCATCTCGGTAGAATTATGTCACTAAGCAGATAGCTAAACCAGTAAATCACCTTCTCTGAAGTCAAATTTTCCCAAATCTGTTTTTCTTTTTTCTGCTCTGACAACTGAAGCAACCATTTGTTCCAGACACCCAGGAGTCTATTGGCCTTATGGCACTGAATCTCTGCAAGGCTCCAGACTCCCATTGAGCTTCCTCCCCAGCTTTAATTACTGTTTCCTATCTACTGGGATTGTCCCGACCAGGCCCGCCGAGACTCCGCACTAAATCTCCTTGATGTTGTCCGTCAGCCATCCAGATAGGTAGCTGGACAGCCAGGAAAAGGCAGGGCCTCCTGGAAGTGATCTCCTCTCCTGGGCGGTTGATGTATAGGCCGACGTGGGCTGATTTGAACGGATGGTCTCTCCTCCCACATTGGGTCGTTTTGAAGTCATTGTCACAGTGGGCAAAAGTGTCCGGGAGGATAGATGGGAGTTTGCTGCGTTCAGGATAGGGTGGAGAAAATGTTGTCTTGCGGATACATGGCTGACGAGATGGTTCAGACAGCCATGTTCTTGCTCTAAAAGGAAGGTGTTTATAGCAGCTGGGCTGTCAAGAAGAGGAATAAATGAGGATATGTGGAGGGACGTTTTACATATAACTCTGGCATTTAGCATTGTGCTGTTGTGCCTGTTTTGTGACTGTATGTACTGTACAGAGTTTGATCAATGATGCTTTTGCAAGGAAGGCATGGTTAGTGCTGCAACAAAACACATAGTTTCAGACAGAATAATTCATAGACGATCTCGGAAAAAGTAAGAAATGGCAACAAAAGAGAATAGAGGGCTCAGAGCATCAACAGTGTCCATGATCGATGAGTATGTGGATGTTTCGCTTTCCGTTTGTTTCCAGCTCTTTCAAATAACAAGTGTTCAAGCCGGTTTTGATGTAGAAGGCTGATTGACTGAGACGACCGTTGAATTTTAGTGGCATTTGTTTCAGTTTATTGTTACAAGGATGTTTGGGGCTTTGTGCTTCCTTTATGTTGAAAAGGTCTTTTTAAAGGACATGAATAGACTGAGATGGAAAACACATCATCAAGCTTTGTTGCAGGCTGAGAGGGGCTGATGATAAAAGGTGCTGATTGTCTCAGTGCCTTTAGTTTGAAATATTGATTTGTTTTTATGTTGTTGTCCAAAAGCAAATTAAACACTTTTCAAATCAATGGCTTCTGAAACTCAGATGAAATATTCAGGCTTTCTCAGGCTTTCAGGTTGGAAGATGGCTATTTATTTTGCAACACACCACCGTTGAGCATTTCACAAAAGTTGTCACTCGTGAAAATAAAGTGACACTGCACACAATATGAATATGCAAAAATGATAAAGTATATGGAGAAAAAGTCATTGCATACACTTATTCACAACCATGCATATCAGTGTGTCGGTCCACCAGAGGAGTGGAAGGAGAAGTGGTTGTGCTGTGAGCTGTTCGGCCATGCAGTCACATTTGCTTTAGTATGAGAAGTGAAAATAAAATAAAAAGAGAGACAGATAGCTGAAGGGGCTTTTTTTTGAAAGCCTGCTTAGTTGAGCACAGTTATTATGAGAGTATCAATCCACATTACGACGCACTGCTGTTCCACTCAGTTACAACACGCTGCCAGTCCTCAAATGGGAATATCACAGTTACTGTATTTAAAAGTCACATTCAATATTTGTTATTCTTCCAGCTTCAGCTGGAGAGGAATGTTAATAAGCCTTATAAGCCATGCAGAGCTTTGACTTCTTGTCGCTGCGCTGCAGGTTTATCCTGGCTTGTGTGAGGCAACACATGGTGAGAGCTTGACACCCATGCCTCTTAGTTTCCTAAAACTGGATGTAAATGCAATGGCTAGTGCACACTGGGGGTGTAAGCTTGCAACCAAATAGTGTAGAAAAGTGGAGAGGGATGAATGTATTGTCAGTAGGATGAAGACAGTAGCAGCAGGTGGAGTTCTGGCGGTCCTCAATTAAGGCAAATCACATCAGCAGAGAGTCTAACAGACCTGTACTTTCATTGAAAAGAAAGGCCTCTGTGTTGGTTGAGGCCTCTGCTTATCTATGGACCGGAGTGTCCAGTGGCTACAGTTTGCTTGACTCTCAGTACTCTCACTTTGGAAGAGTCCCGGAGAAGAGCGGGTCGATACAGGAACCTCCCAGAGCAAAGAGGCAAGTTAATGCTTCACTTTCTCCCTATGAAAGAGAGATCAATAAAGGAAAAGGATGTATTTAACAAAGTATTTCTCAAATGTCTGGCACGTCCTTCACAGTGGAGATTGAACTTACTGTTAATGAATAAATTACATCTACCAGGTTGAATAAGTTGAACATGTTTTCTGCACAGTGTTGAATCTCAGCAGCACTGTGAGAACTCAACTCTCGCTGATCACATCACTCCTCAGTGGTTTACAGTGGTTCATGTCACAGCTGCACAGAACAAACTCACACCATTAGGTGATATTTTTCAAATTCTTCCCTCTGATTTGGTGCTAAAAGCTGAGGTGCTAAAACCTCACAGTTTTGTTGAGTAATGCTCTGTTGTTGGCTCAGACCTGAGAAATTGCATTCCTGCCGTGTGTCTGCTCATGTTACCATCACTGTGTGTGTATGTGTGTCCACCCGACTGCCACACATATTTTCTGGCCGTTGCCCCTGATAACCAATATTGTGCATTGATGTATTGTTGTTAGCTGTTTTCATGCCAGCAGCATGAATGTTTCCAGTCTGTAATTAACATTTTACAACAAGATCAGCATCTGTTCTGAACTTCACCTATCTTTTCACTGATAAGGGACAAGTGAATTCATTTAATGACCTAATGAATAAAACGATTTTCTCACTATTGAAAAGTGCTGATTGGACTCTGGCACGTAGTCAGTTTCACACTCTCTTGACTTCACTGTGCTGAGTCTCAGTGTGCAGTTTCAAAAAGGAAAGAAGAGACATTGAGAATGATGCCGGCTGGCTGTGACACTGGTGGCAACAGGCCTGTGTGCCTGGAGGCAACGGGGGAGGGTCGCGTGCAGGCGGAGGGAGGGGAAACAGAGAGGTGAGTGACTGACGGCCATGTGTCAACCCTCCTCCTATAGCAAATGTTGAGGGTAACAAGGGTGGCTCGCTAATTGGGGCGAGATGTAAAAGTCCCTGTCACTCATCATCATCTTCACTAACATGTTTGGAGGCAAAAGCCAGCTGAAGCATGCAGTTGAATGATTAGTCACTAGAGTCAGGGACAGCAGAGTGAAGGACTCCACTCAGAACATCTTTTTTGTAAGTAGCTCTTGTACTGATAAGATTGGTACCACACTGTGCCACTGAACACAAAGGCTTCTGCTTTAATTATTGAGCATCTGTACATTTAATTTGCAAGGCAATTTCAGAGAGCAACCCGGTGAGACCAAGCCTTGTAATGATATTTTTTTTTTCCTCTTTGGTGCAACTTGTCCAACAGTATGTCTCTCCTGTAATAATAGCAATGTCACGGATTGTCATAACGGTCATAGCAGAGTAGAGATTTTGGCCTTCCAGCATCTATAATATTTCTCTGACCTTGATTTGTCCTCTTCTTTCAGAACCCTTCATGCGATGTCCTGAGGGAAATGATGGCAAAGAGTAGGAGAGCGGGACACAGCCTCTGGAATTGACTGTGAAATGAACAGGAGAGGCATCATTCCAGTGCGCTGCTTAACCGGTGTGAAAAACAGATAGTGACAGCGATAATGAAGCAGGTAATAAAATAGTAAGTGCTCTTCGTACTGTTGTATGTGTTTACCACTTCTTCTTTTACTTTTGTGTGGCCTTCCCTATCCTAGAACAGTAGAACAACAGTTTGGCTCTTTCAGTTGACAACCACAGTCACATTAAAAGGCTATTTTTGGTGACAAGAAAAATATATATATTTATTTTTTTCTCTCACACTAAATAAATATTGCTTTTAAATAGCTGCAAAACTAAGTTTCAAGAGGGATAATTAAGCTTACCCTAAAGTTAGATTAATATGCCACCAAAAATTCCTCATCCCTTTTTTTTAAATGACTATTTAATACTAGTACTTGGCACTGTCTCTTTTCAGTAATTCCTGCTCTTGAATCTAACGGTTTGAACAAAGTCAACCAGTTGTATGGTGTCATTTGAGTGGCTTTTAAAATCTGCTAAGATCTCATTTCCATAGCCATCTAACTGGGAAAACAACAGCAATTATGGGACTGGTATATTAGCATGAAGTGACACCCCTGAGCTGCAGCCGTGCAGCAGGTGGGTAATTGGCCCTGAGCTGTACAGTGGGCACTCTGTGGGACTGTCCTTGTCTTGTGATGGGGACACCAGCTGCTCCACGGGGGGGGACTTATCAGCTTGCTGCCCTCTGAGCCAGACGCAGCATTTCATAATTAACCAAGTGAGACGAGTGGGGTCAGAGAGAGACGCCGCAGTTTGGTACTGTAACTAGCTCAGCTGAAGCCGTGATCATACACGTACAATCAGTGTCTCTCCTCTCTAGTCTGTTTGCTCTTGCCCTCATCAAATGTACAGTATGTACATTATTTGCATGCAGACCATGTGTTTGTGTGAGAGAGAGAGTTTTATTGCTGAGAATGAAACTGGACTCCAGAGGCCTGCCTGGTGTTAATTGAGGTGTAATGTGATTTGTTTTGCTGGCCCTTCAAGCAGCCCTTACCCAGTCCATTGAATAAGATCCCCCGCGATTACTCTCTAATGGCCTCAGTTACATTTGTGTGCTTTAAACAACCCACAACTGCCGAAGATAAAATGATAAGGTTAATGCTGCAACGACACTATGCAAAGTGAAAAACCATTTAAACAGTCTGTCTTTACAGCCCCTCTGCAGTGTACTTAAGAGAACTGTTCTTAAACCCAAAAAGTGTACAAGCAGATGCAAAGCCAAAGGGGATGCTGGCACAAAACCATTTGCATCTGGTCCACGTCCATGTTCTTGTGCTCACATAATTACTTAACCCACTGAGTCTTGCAGGTGCAGTTGTGTGAGCAAAAGAGCAAGCAACAAAGAGCTGTAGTTGGAAGAAGTACCCACAGACCTTTCCTTTCATGTTCTACACTGTAAGAGGTCCTAGCTTTAAGTTCTTCCAATGCCTGTAGCCATCATTCACCATCATTCGCTGAATGTAATTGCCCACTTCAGCAATGTGACTTGGAGGAGTCTAGTAACATCAGAAGTGCTTTTTCCCAGTGTAATATGCATTTTCGGCGCCCATAGCACCCAGGAATTAAATTGGAAAAAGTCAACACGCATGTCTCTTTTAAAATACAATGACATGGTTCCACCTCGTACGTCACAGACCTCATTGGGATCTTTTAATTGAGAGCTGCTTTTTAACCACATCAAGTCTGCCACCTGTTCAGCCCCATGCAGAAGGAAGAAACTATTCACAGCAAGATCTGTGGCTTATTCCTTCAGGCTGTTTCATTTGCGACCACATGTTGAAATTGAAATTTACAAATGAATATTTTTGGACCCTTGACGGCCACAAAACAAAGCCCCTTTAGATCTGAGTGAGCAGCAGTCAAATCACTCTAAAACTTTCGAGAGAGACAGATCACGTTCTGCCTGAGAGAAAAAATGTTATGTTTTGAGTGAGCTGCCCCTTTAGTGGTACAGTCAGTGACCTCATCATTCAAAGACACGGGTGTTGAATTGAAGTCAGTCTCTTATATTCAGCTGTGTCATATCATTTGCTTCAATACCATTTTCAATAGCGACAACATGCAACAATGAGATTTTCTTTTTCTATTATGAAAGGAGCAGGCTACCAGGTGCAGGTCTGTGGGGAGTGGATTCATTTATTATAGGCAGGCGTGTTGATGTGTGGGGCTATACCCGACTAAACCGATCAGTCTTGAGTGACCTTTTTGCACTGGTGCCACTGCATTGCAGTTCATGAATGTTTAATGGAAAGGCTGTCTGTTTTGGGCCTGCCAAGCTGGGTTTGCTACCTGACAGAAACATACTAACTCAAAGGCAGAGTGGAGGTTAAGAACAGAGGGTGCTACAAACAAAGGACACCAGACACAATCTCTGACAAGTAAACACCCCTCAGCCTCACAGAAAGCAGGTGAGTAACAGATAAAGGAACAATTATGCACGCAGACACACACAACCACAGAATCCCATGTTAGCTTAGTCTCACTCAACACACACACACACACACACACACACACACACACACACACACACACACACACACACACACACACACACACACACACACACACACGTTGTGTTTTTATCACTTGTGGGGACATTACATAGACTTACATTCATTCCCTGGAGCCTTACCCTAACCCTAACCCTAACCCTAACCCTAACCCTGACCCTGACCCTAACCACTATTTGCCTGTTCCTAACCCTGGACCTAATCTAACCTTACCTAACCCGTAACCCTATCCTCAGTCTGTACCCTAAAATTTAATGATTTCAGTCCCCACAATGTGACTGTGTAAACAGATTTTTGTCCCCACAACGTGATAAATACCTAGTCACACACACACACACACACACACACACACACACACACACACACACACACACACACACACACACACACACACACACACACACACACACACACACACACATTTTGATCTCATATTTTATCTTTCTATATTGAATCTCTAGTCCAGTTCAGCTCTTTCAGGCACCGTGACCCATATTATATTAATGAATGCCATCAGATATCACTCAAGAACACTGCATCGTATAGATGGTTAGAATGACAAATAACAAGCTCTGAAAGAAAAGTGTGGACGAGGACAAAGTGGAGAGCAAGAGAGAGACTCTGTAAGGAGAACATGAAGAACAGGATGTACTGCTGCTGAGGTGTTCGTGCAACATTCTCTTCTTTACAATCTGGCCTAAAACATGCATCCCCTGACACCCTTTCTCTCTCTGTTCATTTCCTACCTACCACCACATGCTCTCCAATCACAAAACACCCTGAGACAAGTACAAAAGAAGACAATAGCAAGAGGCATTTTGCAGAAAGAAATGGCAATGTTGGAAATATAATTGGGTTTGAGAAAATGTGTGGAGGAGAGGTGCTGACACTAATGCAGATAGCAATTACCTAACTTATAAAAAAAACACATCATATCCCTGAAACCAAAGCTCCACCAGTTTGTTGGTGCCATGTTTGACTCTAAAGGCACAAACAACATCAAATCAAATCAAAGTCTTGTGCTCTCTGCAAGATAAACACAATCAGCTTCTCATAGCTGTCTGACAGCATCCCACTCTTGCAGCTCATGGAGGAGACAGCACAAAGGAAATACTAGTCTAGTGTGTCATGAAGTGTGAGTGCGTGTGAAAGAAAAAGCACCATGGAAGTGCAGGGGAACTTTTACTCCAGTGAAGTCCTACATTTTCCTGCCAGAGTGGCATGACGAGATAAAACCTTCAACTCTGAGCTGGAATCTGAGGGAGAGAACAAGCAGATGAGTCAGCTGCACTAACAGAGTGGACAGCATATAGATAGGATTTCAATAAAAACTCTCTACTTTAGAACTCCTACATATTCATTGAGTCCAACTGTGGCCCTCTCTTTGACAATGTTGCAACTTAAGCATAATGTATGCATAACTAAAGAAAGGGAAACTATCAAAGAGGATATATTTAAAAGGTCAGCTGCATCTCGATATATAAACTGTGCACATAAGCAGCAGAGAGTGTTTCTAGTTATCATTCAACTTGCAAAACATGAGACCCTAAACCACCTCAAAGATCCTCATTTCACTTTGAGGCATCTCTTTAAATTTCCATTGGTTCTTGGTTGAGAGAAGCACTGAAGAGGGAAATAGATGATAGAGCCCTTCCTGTCTGGGCTGGCTGGGCTGTGATGCAGAGAGCGGGTCTCATTGATAATGCATCAGGAAAAGAAATCCATCAGGGACCGCATCCATTAAATGCATGAAGCCGACATTTATGCATAAGAGTGCACGTGGCCTCTCGCTCCTCACCTGTGGCCAGGCTAAGTGGGGCCGTCCCCTCCGGGTTGTCACCAAGTACAGTAGCTGAGGTCTCAGGGACGCAGCCCCCCCCCCCCCCCGACATCACTCCTGCCCACTTCCAGACAAAAGGATGAAACATTCATGAGGTGTCTTTCCGACAATGGCACATTCAACATTGTTTGGTTACGGTGGCCTTCCCACCTCCTCTTCCTCGCTCCACTCCACCCACCCCCACTCACACTCACACCCTCATATCTGTTGGCCCACTTGATAGAGCTTTCAGGTGAAACCATGAACCCAGTGTGGAGTGATTACCGAATGTGCTCCTGCAGAGGAAGGACTGGCATTTCTCTCTTTTTGTTGTGCCTCTGACCTTTGAAAATATCACAGATTAAATCTTTAATTATTTATGAAGGCTAGTGGCGGCGATGTGAGAAGAGGGGGCGGGGGGAGTTGCCACATGTGATGGGGCATATACTATAAGAGAAAAGATTTCGGTTGGTGCAGTTCTGATCCGACCATCTCAGAGTCATGCTTGCTCTGAGATGCTGGACATTATCAGATGTTTTTGTTTTGTAATATTTGTGCTCTTGGTGTGTAATCAGTCCTCTTAAATATTATGTTGTAGATTTTCAAATCTTCCTCTAACATTGGATTCAAATAGGGACCTCTTCCCGACACGTGTATCACAATGTTCAGTGAACTTCAAACAACAGCCTTTAGATCCTCTCATCACGTACCCTCATACCGTAAACATTACTGACACATTCATTTTGAAATAATCAAATAATCATGACGCGAAAAACAATAAACAAACAACAGAGAAAATAACTGTGCTATATGGGAGAAAAGTATTTTCCCAGGAGAACGGTTTAACCAGTGTTTGATATGCAAATTCTCTTTTTCATCGGAGCCCCCAGTAAATGTCAGGAGGGGACACCGGGGAGGGGCTGAACATCTCAATTAAAGAGCGCTAACATGCATCATTCCAAACAACCCATGAAATGAAAGGCATCATTTAGATTGATCTACAGCATCAGTGAGAATAAATCAGAGCAGCAGCCTAATAATGCAACACTCCAGGGTGCGTCTGAAAATTGCAGATAGGCTTTCACAACAGTATCTGCATAATGATGTTCCAGCTGATGAAGCTGGTGATCAGTATTTGGGCGCCATCGCTGAGAAGTTAAATGCGAAGATGTTTCTGTGAGAGAGGGGTCTCTCTAATGGCTGAATCGTGCTTACATTTTGTTTTCTTTGGACCTAGCTGTGGTTAAAGGCTATAAAATGATTTGTCTGTACTCCCAATTAACCTCCTCCGGTGTTCATGCCAGTTAAGCACTTTCACAGAGTTTGTAAATGTGCTGCTTGGCATTCTCGGCCTGAACTATATATTGAGAATGCACTTCAAGTCGGCTCTTGGCTAATTTTAGTATTTGAAGTTTTTCAATGTTGGAAGCTCTTGGCTATCTTTCTATTGTTTCAGAGTATCCATAAGAGCTTGCATTTAAAGTGAACTCCTACAGTAATGACCTAATTTGCTAATGGTTCTGATAGCGTTTGGACTTGTGACAAACTGCAGCACAGAGCTTGTGGTGTCTCTAAGTCCTCTTTTTCTAGCCACTAGGTAATTACTTGGCTTAAAGAATAAAAAAGTCAGTGCCTGCACTACTTATTTACTTTCCTTATCCAATACTTTTTGTGTTATTCATGCTGTGTTCCCTTTGCCACCAACCGCAACACCAAAATGAATGTGTTTCATCATGGTCCTCTCATACAGTTTGATGGGTGAAGGCGTTTCCCATCAATGTGACTTTTATAGATGGTTCCTACTTTGATCAGGTACAGTCCAGAATAATGTGTCTTCCTACCCTAAAGGACAGATCTTTGTGCTCATTACTCTTATGTCGAAAAACTGCTCACTTGCAAGTCGGTAGACGTTCTTTAAAAATTACCGAAGTGAACTTAAAAGTACTGAGTTTCATTAATCAGAATGTGAATTTATTTACCCAGTGTGAGAACTGTATTTTGATTTATCTTAGTGACGTCATTGCAGCAACGTAGCAACAGCGCACAAACAAATACGTGGCTTTATCATGCAGCAGCAGCAGGGCCACACATTTATCTCCAAAGGACAACAGTCCATACAGCAGAGACCATGCAGTGCAGGCGTATATGCAGTTTGTTCAGAAAGGCAGCGTGCCACAGGGAAGAGTTCAGTACAATGTAATGCTTTTTTATAAATGCGGGAAACTATGTGTCACATCTAGATTTTGAGGCTTGGCACAGAATTCATGCTATTAAATGTACAGTATCAAGGGTTATATTGACAGCCCCCACTGAGAATGACCTAATTAGCTGATTGTGGAGGGGGTGAGATTTCAGAAGGCCAAACCAGGAGGGGTTTCACCACTGATGTCGCCTCTGATTGCCTTTGTTAAAGAGAAATTTCCCATATGGAAAAATCAGTTTGAGGTGTTTAGCGATGTTAAGAAATAGTAAGAAGTATCTTATTAAAAGACTGGCATTGCACTAATTGGAGGATGATGTAGACTTAGCCCTGCCAATAGATGTCCTTTATTTTCCACTGAATGTACAGAGCTTCACCCTTCACTGAAACATTTTGGTCAGATTTTTGCCTGCTCAGAATGTTCTTTCACAGCACTGTTGTGGGGCATGCCCACCCGTTCTGCTCAGACTGTAATCTAACAGCCTTTGCTTGTTACACAGCTCAACATATACTTCAGCATCTAACACAAATGCAAATGCAAGATGTTGAAGATTAAAAGAATTACTTAGAATCTGAAAAAAAGACTGCATTTAATGCTTTAGATGACCCAGTTTCCCGGCATCCATCCAGTGGCTTAGTTGCTCTGGAGGCTTCTGAATATAGTATTTGTGGATTTATGTGTGTGTATGTGTGTTTGTTTGTGTATGCGTGTGTGTTAGTATTTGTGTGTGTGTGTGTGTGTGCGTGTTCTTTGCAAATGCATGCGTACGTGAAAACGCTTTTTTTGTATTTTGCTCATATGCAGCTTTTTTTTTTGCTTGTGTCGGTTGGTACACATCCTTAGATCTCATCAAAAAACAGTGACCTAGATATGATTAACCCCCTCAAACCAGCAGAAAATTGTATTTTAAAGCAGCACAGTGTCCATCAATCTGCTCTGCATGTCAGCACACTGCGGCTCCCCATGTTAAAGTCGGGGTCCTAATAGAGGGGGATATCATGGACTCCCTGCAGCATGTCAAGCCGGTGGCACGCACCTCAGAGAAATGTAATAAACAATGGAATGAATGAGCTCGTCCTGGCTGACAGGCACTTCACACGAAACACATAGATTCAAGAAAATAAGAGCTCCTGTTAGTTTTGAAATGAGTGTCACTTACTCAGTGGCAGGGTAAATTTTAATGCAGTGAAAAATGGCTTGTGCTTCTGCAGCGGCGTGACACAGATGCTCGAGAGGAATTCAAATTTCAGTGATGTTTGCTCAGATTGTAAGATGTTGTAAGGTGCAATTTTCCGTTGTCTAAACAGCTCCCCTCAGCTCCTTTGAGCTAAATGAACACACACGCACACACATCACACGCTGCCTTTAGGAATCTTCACTAATGCATAAGATCCTGATTACACTTTGCCTTTAATCTAATTATCTGATTTAATTTGACTGTTCATTTGTTCATGCATATCAATGTGGGAATATAGTGCGTTCAAACCGTTTTCTACAGAAAGGCAGGGTGACTTATGGATGCTGTACTTATTATGATACTAAGCCAATGTTAACCCATGTGTGTTTTATCTAATCGGATCAGTCATTTTCGTTGCTCACTTTTTTCACATCCTCGTGAGATTGATTGCCTCTGAAGACCTCTTACAAGATCAAGATCCTCTTGGAGCTCTTGCATGTATCTGATTGCATGAATTATGAGTTACATCAACTGTTGCTCACATGCTCACAGTATGTTGTAGAGTGGCTGCTTAGCCAGAAAAGTGAAAAATTAATTCAAGGATATGAAATGAGGATTGATTGATTCTGGGCGGAGAAGTAATGCTACTTTGAAAAGGAAATTAGCAAGTGCACACGATGATTAATCAAACTTTTGGCAATTAAGTTCCCTGGATTTCAGCAGCACACTTAGTCGCTATAAGGCATCTCAAATTCTTACTTAGTTTTACACAACAAGGTTAAAATAAATGAAAATGTAGCCTGAGGTGCCAATTTGAAGAACATTCTTGTCTTAACAGTGGGGGGAAAGTCCAGATTTTTACAAGCACTCTAATACAATCACGTCTTCTAACACTTCATTTCAAGAACCGAAATGATCATTTTTTTGTCCATGTGGAGAGTGTAACGTTAATTGCATTTAACTCAAAGTTGCAACTGTGACATGGATGTCCGTGCTCTAACTTCATCCCAATGCGGATATTTCATAACTCCGAGTTTAACAAAAGCTCAAAGTAACTTCTAAACTTCTACACAAAATAATGACTAACTCTTATCGTGCTTTTGTATTACAAGACAGCAAAATTCTGTAAAGAGCCTTTTTCCTCCTGCTTTTTTCCTGCACGGTGCGGCAGTGCTGATGCATGGTTTCCTCACTCTCCCTCTGGGAGGTGTGAACCAAGGGAAGGGAAGGGTAGAGACGGGAGAAGGAGGAGGCGGAGAACGCAGAAAGCAGTAAACTTCAATAAAGCTCAATGTCCTCGTCTTCTTGTACTGGAGATCAGAGTTTCCGGGTTTTGTCGAGGAATTGAAGAATTGCTAATCCAATACCCCTGATATTTTGCATGGTGTGCCTAATAAGTTTATTAGATGATGAAGTTGTCATGCAGAGCTGTATGCTGTGGTTATGCAGTAGCAGGATGTCCACACAGACTCGCTCATTAAAACTGCTGCTGATTTTGTTTGATGAATCAAGCAGAACCACTCATAGGTTGAGATGCAAGCAAACAAACTGTGCCTCCAGGGGTATTTTATGATAAAGCTAAAAGATAAACATCAGAACCCTGAGTTTGTTGGACTGTGCAGAGTAAGAAGAAGACTGGTGCACCCTACAATACAAAGAATTGAATAAGTGAATATATTTATGATAAATATCTTTTCTCAGTCCTTGTCTGAATGGCAGCACTGCTGAGAATCCTACTGGCACACAGTCCTACCCTGGGGCTTGGGGATTACATGTGCTGCGTACACGTTAAAGCCTCTAAACCCTTGCCTCCGCAGAGCTGATCTGACTGCACAATCATCCCCCTCACTCTCAGCTCCACTCCACCGGCCATGAGGCCTCCGTTCTCCCAGGATGCCGGCTGCTTACTTCCAGATCAGCAGAGCTCTGCAGTGCCAGAGAAGGTCGGACCATGAGTAAATTTGTCAGCTTGCCTCTGTGTTCACTGGATCACCTGAGAGTTGACCCTCTAGCTCAACATTAGTTCATGAAGTTGGGCTTTCTGACCGGTGTGAGGATTTTTCAGGATAAATGCATCTATTTTTATACATCAGTTTATTTTTAGAAGGAAAACAGGTCAAAAGAATGAAGTGCAAACACATGCATTTGTAGCACAATCACACACGGCTGCACAGAAGCACACACACACACACACACACACACACACACACACACACACACACACACACACACACACACACACACACACACACACACACACACACACACACACACACACACACACACACACACACTCACAAACACACAACACATCTACAATTTCAAGGGGTGAATTGAGGACCTAGAGGCAAGGAATACTGTGTGGGGCAGAGCATATTCAATTAGCCCCTGGCAGTTCTTCACCCTTACCTATCGTCATTGCATCACATTTCAATATTGCACAGAGGTGTGCCGCCAACGCACTGCTGACACATCAAAGGGCTGCGGCAAATCCACACTCCTCCTCAGAGCCTCACAGCTATGTCACAGCTGTTCCAGGGTAGGCCAGAGAGGCACGGGGAGAGGCCAGGCATGACTAAAGACCTCAGCAGACATATTAAAAAATGGATTCTCTATTTCCCACTTCAATGAGTTAAAGTTATCAGGCCAGCCAGTGGGTAGAGCTTGATGGTTTCCTGGTCCAGCATGGCGTGGTCAACTTTGCGGGTTAAGGAGAGAGATGATCTGGATCATAAGATATGTATAACAGGGTAGATGTGATGAATAAATTTAAAGTTAAGACTTCTCCTTTTTTGCCTAGAGTAAGTTTTCTGATAAAGCTAACTTGACCATGGCCTCTGTCTATACAGCTCATACCCAAGGACACCAGGCCAGGCGTGGTGCAGTCGTCCATCCATTCAGCACTGTATTGGTGCAATGACATAAGAAATTCAGAATGACCTTCCCTCAGCCTGTCTTCCATCCAGCTCTTTTCAGGCTGGTGTAGATGGAGGCCATATGGGCAACAGTGGTTCACTGAGGTCTTCATCAGGATATAGTAGCTGCAAATATGTTTGCAGGAGTTGCATTAAACAGGATAAAGGTAATCAGTTCACACTCTTCTCCTTTATTGTTGGCCAAATGAGTTAGAGCTCTAAACTGAATTCCATCTTCATGTATTTCTTCCAGAGGGCTCGCTAATTAAGAATTTAATTATGGCTGTGAGGAAAACACAGGCAACAAAACCCCCTCATGTTTAAAACATCTTTGGACTCTCTGTACCCCTCTCTGCCTTTCTCTGTCTGCCTCTTTCTGGAAGTGTGTTCTCTGAGAGTTTTGAGGTGAACTGAAGGTAAGACATACGCTAAGATGGTAATCAGAAAGGACTACACCAGAAATTCTCAAGAGTGAGCATGCGATGCATGCATGATCAAAGCGAGTCAGGAGGGTGGACGGTGGAAAAGATATTCTACACTTGTTGATGTTAATGAAATTGTAGGGCTGTTTGCTAAGAATAAAAGCTTTCACTGCCTAAATCCCCCAAAATAAAATTAATATTTCATGATTATACCAATTAAAAAAAGCACAACTTTAGTAGCATCCTGTGTTTTACTTTTCACTTTGACTCTCTGTCTCTGTGAGCACTGCTCACTGTAACATGTCACAACTATGACAGCGTCTCCGCTCTTAGCCCTTTGCACAAGGGCTGCCTGGAGGACACTTACCCTGCCTGGGGGCTCTCCGCTCTGTAGGCCTGTCCTGTTCACATATTGTCCCTTTTCTCCCTCTCTTCTTCATGCAGACCCTCTCATCTTGTCTCTGTGGGCAAACCCTCCAGCAGCTATTTGTCACAAGCAGATGTTTCAGAGAACCATGACCTCCAGTGTGGTTGCTGGGGAATGAGAGCTCGGTGCCACTTCTGATTGGAAACCTGCAGAGCACAAAGTGAATGATCAAGGTGAGTAATGCTAGCTCCGCTCAGGTCCTGAGGTCATCTAATCTCCCAGGGCAATCAAGAAGGCAATAGAAAGAGTGAGAGGGCCCCGAGTGGGGCTGTCCAGGCCCTGACATAGCAGTGATGGGGCCAGACTGGGTCTGACTTTCAGGGATGGTATTTAATGTCTCCTGAACAACTATCCCACACACACTTGTTATGTGACAAGTTGTTGGGTCTTCAGAATGCCATCAAATGTGTCTCCAGAAATGTACTGATGTGGTAAAAATGCACAGATGCACGTCATTATGGCTGCAGCATGTATGGTTAAACTTGATCTACTTATACTAGTATTACAGAGGACCTCATTCATTGAAAGGCTGACCTGTAAGAAAGGAACAATATTCTGGAGTATACAGGTTTCTGTTTGGGTGGCGAAGTAGCACTAATAAGCAACATTTGAGCAGGAAAGGGACTTAAAATGTGCAGATAAACTGTCCCAGCTGAGAGGAAACAAGGGACAAATTGGCTGAAATATCTTTCAGACCATAAAACACTGTCTAAAGGTGTTTATATGGGAAACCGGTGAACTTTTGGTTTGGCTACAGTTGGATACAGCAAATACAGACAGGTGAGAAATTAAAAAAAGAACAACATGAAATGTCTTAATGAGGTCTTTGGCCACCGTGAGCTGTCAAAATGTTTTTTTCAGCTCTGCTAAATAGGTGAACAGTCCACTTATTTATTCCGTTTTTTCTTAATTTGAGCTAATTTGACTAGCTAATTGAGGCCATAGAGCAACATATCATAGAAAGTTATTGTTTGTATCATGTCTTCTACCAGTATGTTTACACACAACGTGATGCACGTTCCTGTCAGCTGCAGGTGTAAACAGTTGCTGGCAGTAATTAGCTTTAAAAGTTGCAATATAGCAATGAAAGGGAAGAACACCTTTAGCCAATATAAACAGTGTAAGGAAGCTAAGGCTTTTCCTCATGAGGTAGGAGATGCATTTAACATGACTGTTAGATCTTCAAGATGCACTCAAGATGCACTCTGCTTATTATTAAAAACCACATCACACTTCACATCTTGCAGGTCATATGTTGTTACAGTCCATTGTTGCATTCCCACAGCCATAAGTGAAATTTCACGGTGGCCTGAAAACACATGTCAAAAATCTTGTTAATTTACAGAGAAACCATTTTTGTTTCCAAATAAAACTACACAGCCTACCTTTAAGATCAGTGAGTAGTCAGTTTGTAATTTAATGGAGCAAAAACACAAGCTACAGGTGTAACCGCGCTGACGCTAACCAGGCAGTTGAGATTCTGATGAATTGTGATACATATCAGAGAAAGCAGTTACTGTTAGTGGTGAAGGATTACATATTAGAGAAGAAAGAGCACCGCGCCAAATGTGTTGGGATGTCGGAAGGAGAATTTCAGGATATATTAAAATCATGGGGTGTAAATGTAATTCAGTGAAATCTATCAGACAGAATGCGGACGCATTTTAATGGCTGAGCTAAAGGACTGTGAGTACAAGTGCAAAAGATATTCCAAATATATCCAGTCACTTTATCTTAGCCAAATAATAATTTAGAGATTCGACCATGCAGAAAGAGAGAGAGAGAAAAAAAACAAGTTCAACTATCCATGCCTCATTAGTTGCAATGACAGCTCTGTGGTAACAACTTTATAGTTACGGATTTGTTTTGCATCTCATATAATTTTATTTCCATCTTGTTTCCTACTTTTTATTTGTACTGTAGGTAACTGTGTATGAGCCATAATATATTTAATATTACATCTCTGCCTTACAAGCCTTTTTCATCACCTGTGCCATACTAATAATCACAATGGGAGAAATCGTTTGATATTCAGCTGCAATTAGAGCTAAACAGCAATATGATGATGACTTAGACGATCATACACACACGACTACAAACAGCGAAGTTGCTTAGCATACAAATGTAATGTGATTAAAGTAAAACTCTCTCACTCTCCTCATAAGCAAATTACTGCCACATCTGTGAGGATGCTCATGACGTTGCTTTAGCCAGAGAGGCAAGAGGGAATGTGGTGTGACAAATTTCCCTAATGACATGATATACATACTGTAATTCATTAAAGGATGCACTTGCTGAATAATAACCTAACTTCCATAATGAAGATAATAAAGAGCACTCATCCCTCTCTCCACGAATTACTGCACACACACAGACTTTGGTTTTATAATTAACATGTTCTGAAATCAGTAATTAATAGAAAGGTTGGCATGCACATAATTCTGTGATTTAATCTATTAAGCCTTGGATTTCAGAGTCAACTCGCTCTGCCGTGTAACCACTTTGAATTTTAATTTGTCCTTTCACGAGCCGTTGTTAACGTTCACATCTAGCCCTCTCCCTCGCTTTGTCTTTCTCACTTTGGTTAAGGTTTTAATGAAGATTTGGAGGCTGAAGCTGATGACGAGTGTATTTCCCTGGACTTGATTCAGCTGTTTCTCCATCTGGCCTTTGAGCACCTGGGGTAAGCCTTTCTCTACAAACTGCTGTTCCCGGCCTTTCCAAGGTCTCCCTCTGTAAACCGATTTTCCATTTTTGTACGCTTTGTTTTTCTCCCCTCTTCCACTGCTCCTCCCACAGTCTTCTGGTTCCCAACCCTCCTGTGTGGATTTCTACCAAAACATATTAGAAAAAAACAACAAACAAATACACAGAACATGAGCCCTCCAGTGAAAATCAGTACCTATTTGTGGCAAATAGGACACAAATCTTGCATCCAAGGAGGTCTGAATTGCTTTTAAATGCAGTCTCAATGCGTTTACATTACTGTTAGCGTTTACATTTCTAGGTCTAGTTAACTTGAATTTTTGATTTTCCCAACATTGAGCTCTGAGAGATGATCCGGCGACTCAAATTGGAGCTTGCGAAGTGAACAGCCTGAGAGGCCAGATTTGATAACACAGTGTAGCACAGAGCTCCTCAGCTCTAATGAACACTACAGATGTGTCAAGCAGGGGAGGAGGAGGGGTATGCCAACGGCAATGTAAACAGCAGCCAATTACCTGCCTGGATGACGATTCTTTACTCCTGCTTAATGCATACACGTGAAGAGGCCAGCACATCTGCTCCGAGGCCAAGCACCAGTGTACTACACACACCGATATCGCCCACCGAGCTGCCATTAGACGTGTTTTCTTTTATTGTCACTTCTTTCAATTTGTATAATTTGGTCATCTTAGTTGGTTTCAGACAAATATAGATATGACCCGTTTGTATCATATTGTTTTAACATAGTATGGCATATGTATTTATTAATATACTGTAACATGAGAACAGCGTACTCCATGCATGTGATCTGCTGTGAATCAAACTGGGCATAAGCATGGCACGCGCACATGCAGATACAAACAGAAAGGCAGGGTACAGTGACGGTGGAAGTAGGAGAAGCAGACATTCAGTGCGTACTTGCATAGTCATGGATATGTTTGAGTTCCTGTCGTTTTTTATCCTGTTTCTTACAGCAGAGAAATTTTCACTCACACTGGCATTCTAATTGTTCACCTGGCCTTATTGTTAAGAAAGATGGACCCAATAAGAGTTGAAGAGCAGTCAGGAGTCAAACAGGGAGAAGAGAGAGAGAGAGAGAGAGAGAGAGAGAGAGAGAGAGAGAGAGAGAGAGAGAGAGAGAGAGAGAGAGAGAGAGAGAGAGAGAGAGAGAGAGAGAGAGAGAGAGAGAGAGAGAGAGAGAGAGAGAGAGAGAGAGAGAGAGAGAGAGAGAGAGAGAGAGAGAGAGAGAGAGAGAGAGAGAGAGAGAGAGACTTGCCATCTGGATGTTTCCTGATCTCAGCCTCAGGCAAGATTGGCCGATGTGAAGGACTGCTCTGCTGTAATCTAGATGCTGTATAGTTTGTTTTTCATCTTTATGTAAGAGTTATATAACAGAGCACTGAAGATGCTCTTTGCCTCCACATTTTGGAACAATCTGTCTTAATGTGTTCACACCTTTCAGGAGAAGTTTCTTCTCTTAAACACACCAGTGAAATAAGCTTTTGTGCACAACTCTGATTTAATAAGTCAGATTTGGCAAGCTGGCGCCGCTTGCTTTGATGACATGCTAACGTTTGCACCTTTTCTAGACCATATTTATTTGGTCCTCTAGTTTTTACAGCTATTTCAACTGCATCACTCAAGTCTTTGATGACGTCGTTTCTTGGGGAAGAAAAGGAAAATGATGTCCTCTTATTGAAGAGAATGAAAAAAAATGAGTAAAGAAACCAGATGATAGCTTGTTTAAAGAGTTACTAAATTCAGCATTCTTGCAGCCGTGTAATGCTGCATGTTCAGAGGAAAGATGTTCCAGGAGGACTGAAGTCAGGCTCAATCCCACAGCTAAAGTTGTAATACGTTAGAAAGAGGATATGCATATGCATCCTACCCTCAGGTGTTACCCTTTATCTCTTCATATCCATTTCCTCTCGAAATAGCTCCTCATACATGTACGTATGGAGCAAATAAAGCGGAGCAAACATTAGACCTCGATCACATGAGATAAAGGAGCAGATATGATCGAATGGAAGATGTTTGCACAGTGTGCCAGTTTTCCTGCCTGTCTGCATACAGTCATCCAGCCGATGCATTTAAAAGTGCCTGAAAGGCAGAATAGCCTTCATTTGGTGTGGCCAGATTGTAATGCATGGTGACAGGTCTTGACTGAAGATAACTCATTATACTGCACTATAAAATAAAAGAAATAAATGTTAGTAACCAAGGAATACTGCACAGTACTACAGTAGTCTGCTCACTTCATGTCCACGTTGCAACACGTTTGGAAATAGAGAATGTGACTGTTTTTAGTAAGCGATATTGCTGATGTGTGCTCCTGAATTGAGTAAATCAGAACATCTTTATCACAGTAGGGTAGGGTGTATGCAGAGATTCATCTCTTTGAATTCAGCAAGCTATAAAAGTGGCGCTCCTTCCCGTAAGCGGAAGTGGAGCGAGTTGAGAGATATACTGGAGGACGGCTGCAGTATCACTGACAGAAGGAACATGCCCCTCTGGAGTCCATAATCATATTTCACCGTAGAATGTGGCGATTCTGATATGATGTAAGTCTGCTTTGTGCTCTTAGGCAGAACACGAGCACCACTGTCTCAAGGGTTTCTCGGCGGACATACTTCATGATGCAGAAAGCCTAAATCTCATTACCTTTGAGTGTTTTAATGGTAACCCACAAGTCGACAGTGTCTTTGCGGAGTGTGAAGCACAAGGCACCCAGAATTAAACTGGCCTGACTTGATTCCGCCGGGGCAAAAGTCAGGGCCCATGCAGGCCTCCCAGGGGTTTAAATTAGTTACACCCCTGTCCCTCTATGGCCTCTGAAGCCCCCTCACTTCTACTGCATAGGGTTACACCATGTCTCTTGTGGCGGGGCTTACTTAAAGCCCAACCCACATACTGTACCAAGACGTGAGCTATCTTTGAAAATAACCTTGAGAAAGTAGGGCTGGAGGGGAGGGTTTTGGTACACTTGATTTGTCTCCTCTATAATAAGACTACATGATTTGGCTTCTCCAGAGAGCCTGTCACAGAGCAGTTGATGCTGAATGCTGCCCTCTAAAACTACTGGAAGACCAACAATGCATTTAATGGTTTGGCTTTATGCGGTGCACTTACGTAAGCTCTGTGTTAAACAAAAATGAAAACGTGTGGGTGACAATGAAATAGTACATAACCAAGCGCCTTATTAGCCAGATAGTATGGTGTATCTTTGTGCTACAGTGTGCTTATGCTCTGCCTTCAAGAGGAGGAATGTTTTCAATGAAAGCTTTTTAATAGGCCTACAGGGGAATTTTTGTATATTGGGCATGTCACTCCTCAAGGTCCCAGCTGCATTATAAAGTCAGGAAAGAAAGATTGTGGTCAATGCGCTCTGTAGTTGAATGTGTCTGCTGCACTGTATATGGTGTGCACATGTGTGTTCATACGTGGAACATACTCATCCCTATGAATATTAATGCCCCCCCAACATCCCTCGATACACACTTTCTTCTGTCTATCAGAGCTTCCCTGTGGCCAGAACCACTGTCAGCTCTGTGACGCCTACCATGAAATATTCACTTTACCATGAGTCATGTTCAGACTGCAGGGAGAGCTGTGCTCGACTATCCTGTTCCCCGATCAGACCTGGCTAACAGGAGTCGCTGTTCACTTTGATCCATGGCTGGGCCTCCTGACTAAAAGCTGCCTCTCCTCATGCCAAGATGGTTCCATATACAACATTCTGCCTGTCACACTGTCCCGGCCTCGTCTTTCTATCTTATGTCAACATTTACTAGCTTCTACCTTGTGCTAGATAAATCCATAATGCGTAAAGTAAAAGATAGTATAGACAGAAAGAAGGCAGAATAACAGCTTCAAGCACCTTTCCTTCCACGAAAGCAACACTTTCGACCTGATGTCTGGTTTAAGTACAACTCAACTCGTTGCTGTGAACATTTGCTGAAGAGGTGTAACAGGAGCTGTTGATGATTAGTGGCAGAGTATCTGAGAGGCGCAATGTTGGTTTGTGGTCTTGGTTGTAAAGAGACCATAAATTAACAGAAACAAAGAATATCATCCCCCTCAGCAGCAGTGATTTATCTCACTTTGGGCTTTTAACTCTGGAGCTGGGTAGCAGCATGTTCGTAAGTCAGGTGGCATTTGCCTGACCATTTATTCATTAGAGAGCCCTGAAGAACCTCCCCAGACACCTCAATTGCTCTCTGGGGGGAAAAAAAAAAGTTGTGTCTAATGTTTTGCTGCTCATTAAATCCAGCATGAAGTGGCTCTTGAGTTGTGAATTCTCCACTCACTGCAGAACCATTATATAAACAAACACAAGCTGTTTTTGATCGACAGCGCAGTTTGATTTTCCTCTTAGTAGTGGGCCATATGTGTCACTGATTCCACTAAGTCCTTAATATTGCACACCCTTGAGGCACACAGCAGAGCAACATTTCATCTATTGTTTGCTCCACCTGCAAAGGAACAATGTGCACTCTCTTTTTACTCTGTCACCACAACTGCATAATTGGGCTTTACACATCTGCTCTTATGTGTCCCACTTTCTCAGGAAAAGTAAAAGTGTCCTTAAAGGTTTAGATCTATGAGGCTTTCTTCATAGCAGAAGCCAACCATCAAAAAAGCCAGGCTTGAATGTTTGTCCCACCTCAGGTCAGTATGGCTTGCTCAGAATATTAATACGCCACAGTTCTTCCATCCCAACTGAAAGTTTTCAGCGTGTTGTACCTTTAAAACAATGTGAGGAGAAAGTCCTTCAAGGACAAACAGGGCCGCCTGGAGGCGTCACAAACACTACATTTGTTGTCCAGAACAGTAGACTAATGAGATACATTAAGGACAGAGTCAAGTGCCCTTCAGTGTCTGATGCGACAACATGTCCTCTGCCAGGTTAGTCCCTATCTGTGAACTGGTTAGGGTCCCCAAACTTTCTCACTTGGCACCACTAATCTGTCGGTATGCTTTTTCTGCAGTCGTTGAATGCCATGAAAGTGACATTTCTTTATAGAAAGTACCAGTATTTTCTATTTTTCACCCTAGTTTGTTAGGAAAGAACTTTTTTTTTTTTTTTTTAGAAATGACAAGAACTGCTCAGCTGCCTTGAAAGACAAATCTTTAAAAGAACAGTGTGTCCTTGCTTTTTTTTACCCACTAGACCTGTTCTGTACTTGTAACTGAGTGAATAAGTGGCTGATATTGACTTTGGGACAAAAATGTCAGTGAAGACTGAAAGACAATGCTGTGCATACTTGTGACGAGCAAAAAGACACTCCATCTATGAGAGCAGAGGGTGGTTATTGAACCTGGCACTCATCTCACCAGAGAAGTAAGATCTTAGTGCATGCTGTTAACAGACTTCCTAATCAGTGATGGACAAACATCAGCAGGGAATTTGCTTCACAAAAAAGGACCAAGCAAGGACATCCAGTGGTTTCTCTCTGAACAGAAACAAAAGATGGCGCCGATGTTATAAAGCGCATTGATGATTAAAAAGCAAAAATGGTCCTTTGTCACTCAAGGGACAAGTTAAGTCTTTTCCCAGCTTGAGAGTACAATTAAAACTCTACAGTGGCACTAAGGTTGGCTTGGTCTTTTTAAACCAATCTCAGGCTTGTTTGAGTTCTTTAATAGCACATAATTATGTAAGTGCCCTTATATTTGAATTGCCTTAATGAGTGTAATTTGGAGTGGTCCTCCTGGCATTAAGAGGCTGCAGTGTTGTTCTTTCGGCACCTGCTGCCCTTGGGAAAAACAGGAAGACATTTCAAGAAAAAAAATGTGCTAATAGATCCAATTAACCAGCTTGACAAGTTCCCATAGTAATCGCCACAGAAGGAGATTGGGTAGCACTTAAGGCCAATCAAAGAGACAGGCAATCAGAAATTAAAAGACCATTAAATTTTAGCCTTTACTCATGGCCATAGCAGGGTGGATAGGAGAGAGATTACCTTTTCTGCCTGTGAAGTGTAGTTTTTATGGGACATGTCGTAATGTTTTGGTCAGGGTTCATGCTCTATAGTCAAAGTGCGTTTTGATTTAATGCAAGCATACACTCATACACAGTAGCACGCAAAATTTTCTGTACCTTTGTTACTGTGAATAGCTAAGTGACTACCATATGACCTGACAAACAGCATATAAATTAAAGATGACACATTTCTTTAAGATTTTAAGAAAGGTTACTTTTTTATTTCTGTTGTTAAATAACAAAAAAGGGAAAGGGCCAAAAGCAAAACCACTGCGTGGTCAGTATTTCGTAACACCTCCTTTGACAAGTATCACAGCTTGTAAAGGCTTTTTGGAGCCAACTGAGAGTCTTTCAGTTCTTGTTTTTGCCTGTTTGTCCTGCAGAATGCTTGTAGTTCTGTGAGATTCTTGGACTGTCTCACGTGCGCTGCTCTATTGAGGGTCTATCTACAGATTTTTGATGATGTTTAGGTCAGGGGCCTGTGAGGGCCATGGCAAAACCTTTCGTTTGTGCCTCTTGAAGTAGTCCATTGTGGATTTTGAGGTGTGTCTTTGGACCATTACTCCTTCCTCATTTCATGTTTGCCTCCAGAATTCGCTGGTATTTAATTGAATCCACTCTTCTCTCTACCAGTGAAATGTGCTACTGGCTGCAACACAAGCCCAAAGCATAATCGATCCAGCCCCACAGTTGAGGTGTTCTTTTCATGAAACTCTGCACCCCTTTTTCTTCAAATACACCTCTACCTTTGCCAAAAAGTTCTATTTTAACTTCATCTGTCCACAGAACATGTTTCCAAAATGCACCAGGCTTGTTTAGATGTTGCTTTGTAAACTTCTGATGCTGAATTTTGTGGTGAGGACGCAGGAGAGATTTTCTTCTGATGACTCTTCCATGAAGGTCGTGTTTGTTCAGGAGTCACTGCACAGTAGAACAGTGCACCACCACTCCAGAGTCTACTAGATCTCCCTGAAGGCCCTTTCCAGTCAAATAGTGTTTGATTTGCCTTTCTAGCAATCCTACGAGCAGTTCTCTCTGAAAGTTTTCTTGGTCTTCCAGATCTCAACTTGGCCTGCACTTTTCCTGTTAACTGACATTTCTTAATTACATTACGAACTGAGGAAACGGCTACTTGAAAACCCTTTGCTGTGTTTTCATAGTCTTATCCTGCTTTTTGGCGTGTGGAGGCCCTCTAACACCAAACATGGGGCAGCAAAGAGTTGAATGAGGACACATCACTTTTTTACAACACAAAGCAAACAGCAAGAAATAGTAGGACAGCTCTTACTGAAAGAATATAGACCATATGGCAAACAATTGTCCTGATTTGGAGGTAATTGGAAGTAATATCTATTCAAAAGGATCTGGTCTGACTCACCAGATATGGACAGCTGCAAGCTGTGAAATATCAGTATCTGTTCGTTGTTTCATAAACAATCAGGCATTACTTTTCCTTGAATATTTTACCAGAATTAATTTTCTGTGATAAAATAACACAAAAATATTTCCCTCAGACGTGTATTTTATATAAAGATGTCTGGCAATAGATTGAACTGGATGTGAAGGTTAGAGTAGAGTAGAGATGTAGTGGAATGTAGCAGCACTTGCAATTCGTCATCAATTCAGTGGCATGAAAAAACATTTGTAGCATATCTGCTGACATACTGGAAATGTAATTTGCATTGATTCTTATGACATACAGTACAAATAAAGCAGCAGTGGTCACACAGAGAACTATTGCAGAGAGATGCTGTGGTGTAGAAGAAAGCCGTGTGATGCGAATAAGTAAGTTAAATTTATTTTGTTGATTTTGTTCTTTATTATACTTTTCTCCCTGTGCCGTTAAAGGGAGAAAAATGCTCCTTAAAACACTCTCATGATATGAAGTGCTGAAAGAAAAGTGGCAAATCCATGGTGGCTTGTGCTTCTTTTAACTAGCATGCAGTCTCAGCAGAGTAGCACAGTTGTTGTGATCAAGGTCAGCTCTCATCCTCCAGACCTGATTTTCCTTGTCAGTATTCCAAGCACCTCAGAAGACTTTGGCAACAGTTTTTACTTGGCAGATACCTCCCCGACCTGATAGGGCACATGGAAGAGATGCACTCTGAATAGTCGATTCTTCCAACCTGTGGTCAGCATTCCACATGCATCCCTCGGAGCTAAACGCTCTTCCTCTGCTCCCCTTTTAAGCCCTCTGACAGGAAGGATGCGATATTGCACCTGGCTTCTTTCATGGCCCCCCCCCCCCCCCCACCCCCCGCCTCTGCCTCGTCGTGGAACTGTTCCACAGCTCCACAGCTCCACACTAATTGTTCATTCCTTCTCTCCCTCTTATTCCGCTCTGACACCTCCTCCCTGTAGAGCTCCAGTGCTCACGCCTTGAGAAAAGAGGACAACTCGTTATTCAAACTGTTAAACAGATGAGTTCATAAGCAAAAACAGCTCTGCACCCCAGGATGCAGAGAGAGTGAGACCCGCTATGAATCCGTTTTTTTCTGGGCAGAGTTTCAGCACAGCAGACCTTTCTGATGCCAGAATGATAAGCACAACATCCTCCCGCTCAGCCTCAGTAAGTCTCTGTTGTTTAATGAATCCCAATCAGCGGGAACAACCTGGCAAAAGATCTCAATCAAACTTCATCTTCTTATCTAATGACTCCCTGTGGGACTTCCAGGTCCTGCCCTGATGCACCTTGGAGTCCAGCTCCATGTCCAGCTTTTCTAACAGCATCCTGGACTCAAATGTGAATCTGCACTCTGTACTAATCTGTACTACATGCTTCACACTTCAAGGATGATTTAAAACTTGTCTGTGAAGCTGGAGGCTTTGCTCATTTCAGTTTTCCATCAAATCATGTAGGTTGTACTGTTATTTGCACTTAGATTACACTGCAGTTGGCTACTCTTTAAATGGCCATGTAGTCTAAGCAATGCAGTGTTTTGGGCATTATTTTGCTTGTGGTGTGTGGATAGAGAATTTTCCCATTTCAGGATTAGTAATTTATTATTATCCAAAGCAGAAAGAGATAATTCATTGTGATAATTTACAGTACATGGTGAAAAAAGTTTGAATTTTTATACAGTGGTATCTTGCATTAAGTGTACATGTGCACTCAATAATCTCATAATTACTCTGAGGTGGATCGTTTAACACCACAGTTAAATAGGTGTGGAAAAGAGCGCCATCTTTAGCATCAGAAACTGAAAACAAAAGACCAAAGTAGAGTTAGATAAATACAACAATAAACACATAAAACATATACAGTTTCACCATCAAATGATAAATATTCAAAATATTAACATCTTCAAACAATATTTCATATATGATACACTTTGCTCAGTACAGAAGAAACAAGATAAAAAAAAAAAATAAGAGTACACAGCATGTATATTTTCCAATAATTACAGGCAAGTATACAGCACAGTTAAGACTGTCCACGGCTATAAGTGATGAACTAATATTATCTGAGTTCGGCTCAGTTAAGCTTTCCACAGGTATAATAGTAAATGTTTTTCACTGTATATGCCAGTGCCACTTGAACAAGTGTTGTTCAAATAGAAACACAACTTGAAGGTTGCTATGCAAGCTCATAGGACCTTGACAATGTAATTCTCAGTGGATCTTCAATAGATAAAGAATTTAATCAGGGTTTAGTTAATAATACGTATCATATCTGATTCCTTTCTTTAAACACTTTTTATTATCACCTTTTCATCAGTACTGATATAATGCATTTGCCATTAGTTCCTCCATCACGTCAACCAGGTCCATACATAGAATTCACAAAAACATGATAAATTGAACAGCAAGCGTTACAATTTTCTGATTATTTATAAATGTTTATATTCATTGTCCATGATCCTCCTGTCACATATCAGAGTGATTAGGGATTCATTATAACATGGCCTGGCAGCGCTCAGCCTGTGTACATGTGTGCAGTGGATCAGTGGTGATTCTACAGCATGGAGCCTGGCCTTGTTGTGTGGCGTGGGGGTGTGCAGGGAAGGAGCGGGCAGATTAAAGCAGCTTTGTCTGTGCATAAGTGGATTATCAGCAGGTAGAGTGCTCCCTGTGTTTCTCCAGCGATTGTGTTAGTGCACTTCCTGCCTGGCCACAGAGAGGACCATCTGCCATTTAGTTCTGATGGATGGTCCCAAGCAGACGTCAGTCTCCTCTCCGCAGAACACCTGCTGAATCCTGATCAGACTGTTGGCTCATATGACTAAAGCCCATCATTTTGTCACGATAGCATCCGCGTCTTACTGCTGAGGTTCAAACAGGAACAATCTTGCGTGTGTGCGCACACACACGCACACACACACACAGACACACACACGCACACACACACACACACACACACACACACACACACACACACACACACACACACACACACACACACACACACACACACACACACACACACACACACACTCACATACATCACTTCATCACTTGAGAGGACACTACATTGGCTTGCATTCATTTCCTGGAGGAAACCAAAACTTGCCTAACCCATCACCTTAAATTTGGTGAGTTAGATTATCTGTGTACACAGATTTATGTCCCTACAGTTATATACACAAACAGATACACTCAGAACTGTTAAACAAATTTGGCTTCTTAAACCAGTGTGGCATTGTTCCAATACATACTGCACCAGGTAGACATATGAACAAGCCTCATTATGGCTTACATTATGCCCATTGCTCATTATATCGGCGAACAGACTGTGATATTTTGACTGGCACCAAATAGATGTAACCGTGCCAATTCCTAACAGGATTGTGTGTCTTGAAGCATAAGCTCTCCCAGTGACAAAGTACAGTATGTCTAAGTACAATATGTCTGCACACAAGAGAGAAAAGGGAACCAGAGGGACAGACAAGAAAAGAAAACCAGAAGGAGGAGCAGCGGGATGAACGTAAGATGCAACACATCACAATCGGAAATCCGAGTGTACAAAGGATATCAAAGTCATAGTCTAACTCCATGGATCAGACCAGTGGATCATTCAGACGTTAGATGGTAGAAACTGTAGAAGAGGAAGAGATAACAGCCTTTCATGTGACAAGTTGGGAGACATAAATGAAAAGAGAGAATTTATCCATACAGAATAACAGAGAAGAGAAGATCTTTGTGCGAAGAAAGCTGAATTCTTTGATGACAAAAGAAACCTCAGGTTGTGAGATGACCAGCAATAACTGCAAGATCTGCAAACTAGAAACAGAATGCTAATTTCACACAGTAAAACATATGTGCTTTGGTACATTTGAATATTCAAATGCAGCACGAGACAGTAGCCACCACATGACAGCTTTTTTAGCATTTTAACGTCATAAAATACCTAAACACACCGTGGCACATTTTGTTTTTGTAGGTTCATGAAAGTATAATTTCCACCAGTAGCGATGCAGATTTATGATCTGACATATAATAAACAAAAGACTTGTCCATCTGCTTGCGCTGTATTGGATGTCCTGTCATATGTGTTACTTGATAAAAGCTCTCAAGCTGCATCTGAATCGGTGTCACCAAGGCACACTGGTGTGTCTTTTATTATTGCCTCTTCTACCATTGTCACATTGATAAGCATCTCCCAGTTTACCTTGTATATGATACATTTCCCTTTCAGCTTGCTCTTTGTGTATTATTTATTTTTTTCTATCATCCATGGAAGGGGAAAGCTTTTTCCCCATTAAGACATTTATACACTTAACAGCAACTATATATGTGGTGAGTCAGTGTCAGTCACAGAACAAAAACGTGTTTTGTTGCAGTGTGAGGGCTATTGACCCTCTCAGTGTGGCAGCCATGCTCTCAGCCAGATGAGACGCCCTGATAGCCACCAAAAGGCAGCCAGAAGAAAGATCCTGTCTCCTCCTGACATCCATCTCCCACCACTCGTCACTTTATCTCATCGAGCCTGTCAAGAAATAAATTAGAATACAGCAAACGCAGGGAAAAACGGAGCCGTGTCCTTTGTGCTGCTCATGACATTGGCTGGCAATCTGTTTAGCCAGAAATGCTTCTATAATTTCATGCATGTGCATCTTGAGATTTGATTTCTGTTTGAGGCACAGCTCTGCTTTGATAACAAAATGCTGTTGCCTTTCAAAAAAATGAAATTCCATCATGGTGGTGTCACACACTTTACAAATGTAATTGCAACAGAAATCTTAATTTGGAGAGCAGTAGAACTTAAAATGAAAAAGATTTCTTCTTTCAAAATAGTCTTTTGATTTCAGTAATCATATTAGTAAGTGTATTTTTGCATTGAGACAAAAAGACAAAATAACATGAGGAAGACTGAAACTGTTTAGTTTTATGAAAATAATCTGTACTAAGTTAAATTAAAGATGGACTGTAGGCCAAAAAGCAAGAGTCCCCATCAAGAAAGCAGTCAGACCAGAGGGTTACAACAAGCAAGCAGTAAAAATAATAATAATCTGTTATTAGAATCCAGCTCCAGGTGATGAGCTCCTTGGTGATGGTGGGCAGGTGTGGTATGGCAAAGCCACTAGGTCAGATTTCACATGGATGAATGTGCCAGATTACTTTCCAGCAAAGGGAAAGAGAGTTATTCTAGTTCACACTGGCCATAATTCCTCCGTTAGACCAACCTGTGTGTCCTTAGATGTAGGAGTAAAAGAAGACAGACACCTACAAGTCAGCGTGAGCCCTGAGATCAGATACTTGGGATTCTGAATTTAATCACTTTAAAATGGTAGATGTAGCTTATAGTGTTCAGTTGTCAAGCGTCTCTGAAGGTGCTGAACGTGTCAGTCATCAGCCAGAGTGTCTGCTCGCAGAAAAATGTTGATCTGAAGACGGTGTTCCAGAGAACACTGAAATTCTCCAGTGGAGATAACAAGAGGGTGGAAGTGCAGATTCCCATGATCTTTTACTGCTGCGGCTTCCAGCTGTTTTCTGCAGCACTGCTGAACTCTTTACCTCACAGTGATGTACTCTTTAGCTCTCTCCTTCTATGCACTCTCTGTGTGTGAGAGAGAGAGAGATGTTTTGTACAGTTGTCCAGAGAAAAACAAAAATATCCTTTATCCATGAGGAAAGGAATCGCCGGACACTGACTTCAGCTTTCGAAGCATCAGTTAGTGGGCTGCCATCATCCAGCATGTGTGAAATGAGTGAAACCATCCCGATGGGAGCGTGAGCAGTAAACAGAACCATCGATCAAACTAAATAAGACAGCTTTGCAGTGTAATTCGGCATCCAGATGAGAGGGCACTTCAACATAAAAGACATAATCAAAATCAAAATCAAACGTGCTTGACTATGACTATGACTATGCTACTACATGCTAGTGTTTGCATGCATGCCAAACTGCTAATCATTTCCAATCATTCCAGGTTCATCATGCTTATCTGCTACAGAATGAACAGCTATCATTTCTTTGCAGTAATTAAAACATGTATCAGAATTTGGATGCCTTGTACATTTAGTCTTAGTGTAGGCTGTATTTCTTAATGTGCTCTATGCTGTCTTAACCCGTTGTGTGCTTTATGGCCCTCCCAGATAAAGTAATCAGTCCTGGAGGGCGTGACTCATATCTCACCAATCTGATATAGATGTCAAGCCCATGCCTGCGTGCATCTTGGGGTGTTACACCATGCCTGCCTCTCAATAATACCCCTACATCTTCACTATAGCCCTCCATCCGCTGCTCACCGCCTCAGGCTGCTTATATTCTATCAAAACAACGGGTATGGCCACCTCGGTCTACCACCACCCGCAGTGCCTTTTACTGCCCTTCCCATGAGCGTTGGAGTGCTGATGTAACTAAAACACACACCCACTCACCAAAGTGCCGACAGGTGGAATGGTTTTCCCTGCAGCACTGAAAGCACTACAGAGGGGCGAATGGAAAAACATTGTTTCACTTTGGTGCCCCAGGATTCTGATTTCACATCATCACAGAGAATCAGTGCAATTTTTGAAGTCAGTATTTAATCTTTGAATGCTTGCTTAACCCCAAGAGTTCTCGCTGAATGGCAACAGTCACATCCAGCCCGCATCTGAAACCAAAATGATCCGACTGTCTGTCAAATAAAGCCCCTCCGCATCTGCCTCCCGCCCCCCCATCCCTATTTGACCCAGTGCTGCTTTCATCTTCCTCCTCCAAGTACAAAGTGAATGCTGTGCTGCTGCTGGGACCCAGCCAGCCAAGGAAGGAGTCTACCACTCAGACACTGACTACAAACTATAAAATCACCCCCACCCTGCCTTGACTCTCTCTCACTCTCCTCCTTCTTTCTCTGTCTCCTCGCTCTCTCCAAGCTCATAAACACCCAGGCTTCCATTTTGCAGAAAAGACATTTTGCTGTAACTGCTGTGCTGTTCGTTTTCTGGGCTGCGGGATTACAGGTTATATCCAGGCCTCCAGATATACACTGGCAGACCAGTGTCCCACTGACCCTCCAAAGCCTGCAATTTAGCAGGGTTATTTATGGAGCGAGGAGAACACATCCTCCCCGCCTGCTCCTCTCTGCTTTCATGATGCTGGACAGCAGCAGAAGCCCTTCACACTTATGCCTCAGCCCTCCCCTGCTTGGTGAGCATGGCACTTTCTCTGCGAGCCACAATCCTATTACCCCTCTCCGGCCTCGTGGTGGGGCGATAAGAGCAGCCCGGCGCCCTGCATGAGGGGTAGCGCTGAGTCCCCTTTAGCTGCGGTAGGTGGCTTAAGCATGGGAAGAATGCTTAACAGAGCTTTTGCTCTCATCATTCCAGTTGGAATTAGCTTTTGCAAAGAGGTGTGTATGTTTATTAAACATGAAATTGCCTGGAGAAAACCAGAATATGGCTGTCAAAACATCTGCAGCGGAGGAGACATTGAAATAGACATTATGATAAAAATAGGGCAGGATATAGACTTGTGATCTGCAGAGAAAACAGAGCCACATTTCGGTTTGCACAAAAAAAAAACAATGCAGCATCCTCCTGAAAGAAATGAGAGTTTGGATTGAAGCATATTTGATATCATCTCACAGTCAGAGATCACATTTCTATATGCTTTCTCTGTCTGGAACACTGCACACATAATAGGAATACTGTCCTTATTTGGATGATGTATGCCCGCAATTCAATTTGGCATCTCTATTTAAAGGCGCCGATCAAAAGTGAAAGTGCATCTCCTCCTGACTCACTGAATTGTGGCAACAGTTGGTACATGCTGGCTGTCTCATGAGGCAAAAGAAAATTTGCATCGTGAATTTAACGTCCACTCACATATGCATGAGTAGACTTTGCACAGACTGAGACAAGCGCACAAACACACTCGGAGAGACACAGTCGCCTTGCACGCAATGCGATATTTATCCACATTGTGCTGTATGTTTATGCAAATAGCAACAATTTCTGTGCAGTGCTTTGAAAAATGCAGATGACTACAGTGTGCATCCCCGTGTTCTTGCCTCTGCTGCGTGCTACCGGGGGCTCTGACACTGTTAGATATATTAAAAAGCAGACATCCTATCTCATCCTCCTCTCACCACCTGAAAGGAAATGAATGTCACCTCATTGAAATTGGCTCTCTTTCATTGCAAAGGAGTAATATTATTTCTGATGCCTATGTGCTATTTGTGGCTGCCTTTCCTTTGCCCCAGTTTGAAAATGCACTGAACTGCTCTGGCCTTTGATTACCTTAAGGTCTCTTAATGCAAAAAGTGCATTTGATGTTTGAGACCATACTCTGCGCCTGCTGCATGTTTAGTGCACTCATTTCATTTGTGTCTGTGTGTCCAAGTTTCACATAATGCAGCTTGTGTGTCAGCTGACATGGTGCTTCGCTGTAACATGTGTAAGAGTGAAAGTGCTGACGTGCTCTTAACCCTCTCATCAAAGCCCCGGCTTTCCTCTGAACCCGCTCCTCACTCAGGCCTTTATGTGATCATCAATCCCTGTTCAGCCACATACTCTGTGCCTAATTATGCCAAGGCCAGCATGAAAAGTAGAAGGAGCCTCCACTGTACGACTCCAAACCTGTCAGAGCGAGAAAGACGGAAGAGGAGGAAAGGGGCGGATAATTAGGAATCTGGTCCGTTTTCCTTTTCCACTTTCACTCCTCTCCGTCTCACCCTGCTTCATCTGCATGTTTCAGAAGGCTTCTCCAATTATCGAGGTAGTACCCCCAACTGCTTCTTCATCCGCCATTGGAGGGGGGTGGGGGGGTGGGAGGGCGTGTGAGGAGATGAGAAAATAGAATTCTGGGAACAGTGTGAGTTGGAATTCATGATTTGAATAAGCAATTCTGCTGGATAGAGTACAGCTGAAGATGAGGGACATCCACGTTGAAGTTTCTGCTGTACACACATTGCAGTGACATTTATTTAGCCTTGTTCTTACTGCTGGCCATAATGTACGGGATGAACATATGCTACAGTAGATATTTCCCCGAAGGGGACCCCTCACATGCACTGTGCTCTGTAAAAATGGCAGTATGATGTCAGCTTAACCATGATATGGTGTGAAACAGTAGCCTGGAGGGAACATATAGATGTCATACATTCATGCAGGATGTACCCTTCTTTCTATGAGTCATTGGCTGCCTCATGGATTATCAGCCATCAGTGAGGACAAGGCAAAGCAGTATTATCAATCTCATTGAAATATTGACTGATTAAAGACATCTGAGTTTGTAGCATCCATTGCAACGTGCACGCATTATAGATTGCTACCACATGCACGTGTAGGCACACACACGCAGTAAAGCCACCCTCACACTCCATCTCATTTCTCAGTTTTGCAGAATCAGCTGTAGCAGAGGTGACAATATGCTGGTGCTGGGGGGGGGATGGTGAAGGTGAAAATGACTGAGACCTGGCAGGGAGAGTAGACTGGCGGTTTGGATTTCCTGTCACCTTTTCACACTGATTGGAGGCGAGGTTAATGTTGTTCTTGGGGTTAAAACATCACCAATGCGAGGTAAGCAGTTCAAAATGGTCGACCACTGATGGTGCTTTTTTGAGCAGAATGAGAACAGCCGTACCACAGTAACTGTAAAACCGAGACTTTTAAGAACAAAAATTGATAGTTATTATAATAGATTTTCCATCAGGCCTAATTTCTTCATTATTCCCACCTTGCAGAGCGAGCGTGGAAGCTCTGCATGACTGTGGCCTCTGCACAGCTGCTGCGTGAAAGCCTTTCACTGTGCCCGAACAGAGACAGCTTTAAAACAGCCAATTATTACACTCTATTAGCCCCGACTGCTTAAAATATCAGCTGTGATGGAAAAGGGCTCTTTGATGGAAAAGTTAGATGTGCTTGGCTTAATGGTAATAATGCATCCAGAGCTAGAATTATAGAGAAGGACATTTGTGACAGGAACTACCAGCATTATCTTACATTTTCACCTGGAAAGGTACTGAAAGAAGGCCTTTTATCCCCACGTCCGCTTCCGCTACTTTTACTCCAGATCTGGAGTCATTGTTTCCCTTTACAGTTGGCAGTAGTTCCCCCCTAAAATAGCAGACGGCAGCAAAAACCTCTGCAGCTAATCTCCCCCTTCCTAGTTGGTCACTATCAGCTCCTTCCTTGCTCTGCCGCTCACTTTCAGCGGAGATTAGGATGTATGAATTCATTGGGCTGACTGTGGCTGTAGAAGTATAAAATGAAAACATGTGAGCCTTGTATCTAGCCATGTGTGCTACACATCCACAGATAGACTACCACTTTATGTTTCTGTTGACCCCATAATTCTCAGTTGTCCCTGATTTATAACTGAAAATTGCTACAAAATCGCCTCCACCACTCTGCATTCATACACGAAAACCAATGAGAGGCATGTCATAGCTTCTTATGAATAAAAATGGATAACATTATGGGGGTTTCATTCCAACCATGTAATGTTGTTGTCATTTCTACTTCTCAGAGCCAAATGTATGCCACACCAGAGAAATATCCCCCAGATCCCATGAGAGAAATTTCATTCTCGCACAGCCATAAGTCCTGCAGCATCCTCGGAATATGAAATCAGCGAGAGCGGGATGGATGGAAACAAAATTGCCACTGGGTATAATAGGCAGACCTATTAAAAACATACTGCGGTCATGGGAGGAGTTAGTGTGGTTACAAGGTCATTGTGGAGACCAACCTAATTTACTCGGCCCGGTAATGTTGCCTAGAAATGATCTTTAGTGCTTACCCTGGCAGTGAGAGGCAGCCTCTAATGCATTAATATCATGGCATTACTAATTACTAAATGACCTCAATGAAACAGTATGGCTGTTGTGCTGCCAGAGATTTGACCATTTCAGCCAAACAGGCTGGCAGAGTGGCCCCAACATATGCAGTGGGGAACAAAACAGGGAACGATACACACAGAGAGAGCATTAGTTTTAGACAACACAACAGATTAACAAAGCACCATATTAACCTTCAGGTGCATCTAATTGTTGGGAAATTGAATGCAGCTCTCAGTGAAGGAGGGGATCAATATATCGAGCTGGCCTAGCTTACAACCTCTAATCCTGCAAATCTTCTTGAGGTCCTGAAGTGCTGTATTGAATATCTGAATGACTCGGGGAGCACTGCTTAAGCATAATTTATGTAATACTTCTGTCTGCGTCCAAATTCATTCTTGCTGGCGCCCGGTGATTTTTCAAGATCGGTCGACCTTTCTCCCATCGAGATGTATGTAGCTGCATTGTCCATTGAGTATGAGGTTCAGTGTTTTGAAAACTGTGCCCTTAAAACTGGAAAAACTGCATTCAAACATTTGAAAACGAGATTTAAATGTCTGAAATAATCGTTCCACTCTTGCAATGTTCGCAGTGTAATGTTTTCAGTCTTACAAATCTTTGTCTTCAAAGTTTTAAAACTTGCTTTGTGGACATTCAACACACTCCTTTCAAAGATTCAACTCACTCGTTTCAAAGATTCAACATTCTGGCATTTCTGACAGCATTTCAAGCGGGGAAACTGAAACTTTCAGGTGAAAACTGCACCAAGAGATAAGACCTGGACAGGAGCTCCACTGGATGCTCAACCAATCACGTGGAGTGGAATGGTGGTGACTGTTGAGGTGGGTGCATTTATGCGTCATGGAGGACCTGACAAACATCCAATCGGCTGATTTAAGATAAGATAATCTTTTATTGTTCCTCCAGAGGGGAAATTTAGCCTTTAGATGGTAGTTTACAGCCACACATACAATACTGCTGATATACACATTTGTGTCACTAGAGAGAGAAACACTACAGAATAATATGTCAGAACAGCCCTAATCCTCACATTTGAACTGACAGTCTAAACATAAATGGAGATATTCCACGCAGCCGTAGATTAGTGTGATATGTAATTGCTTGTTGAATAGTTTCTTGCTTCTACACTGTATACTGTTATGGATCCATTATGTCCATAAAACTATTTGTTCAAAGCTCAGTTTGAGCTCACAGAAACTGCTGGAATGAAGTGCAGGCTTTAACTCGATACAAACAGTTGCATATTTGATAGTTTATATTGGTTTATGAACCTTTTAATGACAGGGTTGTTCATTATTGTCACTGGGATATGTATTTTGCAAACTGGTAGCATGAGCTCCAAGAGTTAATTTGCTCTGCTATTGGGAAAATCATTCAGACAAGAGTGCATCATTTATATCTGCAATGATGTAAACAACAAACATAAAAGTTCAGCTCACTGAAAAGAGCCTCAGACCAGACTGCAGCATCAGCTCCTGGCAGCAGCAGCAGGGTTCAAAACGCTGGAGATACACTTCCTACCCACGTTCTATTGATTGATGTCCAGTGTGATCAGTGAAAATATCTATAATTATACATTCTATCAAAAGCCACATGATTGGTTTAGCATCTGTGAGCTCCTACCCAGGCTTGTCTGGTCTTTCTGCGCTGCCTTTCGAATCTTAGTTTTATTGTATTGCGATGTGACATGAATCTGACCCCATGATTGAAGGCCTCGCAATCAAACTTTGAATCCATGTTGCTGTATTGGCTGCTTGTCAAGCCTGTTATATTCAGTGTATCTCTATTCTGTTCAGACCTTATCAGGCATCAGCTTGATCCAAATAGTAATGATAGACCTAGACAGAGAAACAGCTGAAGCTATTGATCACAGTTGGTTTGGCTGTGCACAAATCCAGTATGGCACAGCGAAAGTGAAATATCTCCTTTATCAAGAACTGAGTGAAGCCTGCAGAATGCACATATGCTCTACCTCCAACACCCCTAATGTTTATCGTAGAAACAAACTAGATCTTTTTTTAGAGGCTGTGACATGGCATGTGCTGATTTCACAGGGAAAAGCAAATGTACATTGTCTTATTTTCTACATTCTTCAAATGCAGATCTGTTACTCTTAATCTAATTTGTAATTATTCACAGAAACCATGTTTGGTTTCTTTGAGCTCCGTAATCCACCGAGTCCTGTCATCTGTGCAGGGTGAGGCTGCCCCAAAGCCTCCTGTCTGTCCCTTCAGTCACAGGTTACTGTGCCACTTGTCATCTGCAGTCACGCCTGTTATTGAGAGGCTTCCCTCAGGCCGCCTCTTTGTCTTTAGTGGCTCGATTAAATTATCCTGACACCTGGCATGGATCCTCAGCTGTAATGGCCCTTCTTTTCATCCCATCCCTTTTATCAGCATAATAGACCGCTGATGAAATATTACAAACCTACAGCTCCAACTCTGTGCTTCACTGAACTCTGTGTGAGGTCGAAAGAAACAAGTCACTGGTTCATGAGACTTTAATGATACCGCAAATGAAATGATGTATTCCAGTAGGTATGAATAACATCCAGAAGTGGCAGACCGTCTGCTTTCCTCACACATAGTAGTCATTGGATAAATGACTTTTGAAATTATGAGCACTCTTATCATATTAAATGCGTGATTAGTGACTTGTGCACACGTCATGTTGAGGTGGTGGCGGGTGGTGATATTTTTAACCTCTCCAAGGCAATGGTGGATATTGTGTAGAAGAGTTTGCTTATATTCCTGGAAATAGAGGAGTACGTCAGAAAAGACAGCCTTCTCGTGGCAGCTCACAGTTACACTTTTCCATATATAATGCATTTTATGCACCTTTGTTATGCAAAAGAGGCTTGATGAAAAGAATTTCATCATTGAGAAATGGAATTCCAGCTGCCCCTCCTCTTCCCCGTGGTCATAAGTGCTGCTGGAGGTGCAGCACTGCACACTGGAGGCAAATCCCCTCCACTCCAATCTTGTTGAGCTGACGTACTTGGCCTTTTTATATTTCATGTGCTGCTTTTATGCAGTAGAGAGGTGGGCAGGGAGATGCTGAGGGGGGCGTTCAGGGAAGTCAAACCTGTTCGGTTTCAGAGTAAACTGTGCATTAGAGCTACAACTAACAATTATTTTCATTATCAATTAATATGCTAATTACTTTCACGATTAATTGAGTTATTGTCTATATAACGTAAAAAAAAATAGCAGAAATTGTCAACACAATTTCCCAGACCTCTTCAAATGACTCCTATTGTCCAACCAACAGACTCTCCCTTTACTATTCTCAATGACAAGCAAACACAGCAAATCATTACATTTAAGACGCTGGAAACATCAAGAATATTTGCTTGAAAAATGACTGTAATGGTGAAAAGTTTATCAAATGAGTTGCAAATAAATTTTCTTTTGATCAACTCACTGATTAATACACTAATGGTTGCAGCTCTACTGAGAATTGTATAAGTGAGAGCACAAACTACAGACTGTGCCTATTCAGTGAACTCAGTGGTACTTGATGAAAGATATTAATTATTCATATAATGCTTACAGTATCATTGCACATTTCCTGACCTTGCACATTTTGAGCATATTTAACTTCCTCCCATTGTTCCACCTTTTACTCAAAAATGCTAATTCTGCAAGAATTGCAAACAGTTATACTTGTGGATGCTTACAAATGTCCTGTTCTTGCTCTGCTTGCTTTAGTGCTGCCTTGGGTGACAACACAATAATTGATAGCCAAAGAAATTATGTTGGAAGTAGATGCAACACTAATTGGTTGTTATTACATCTCTCTGTTGACTCTTTGTTACTGTGGGGCGGTCAAGATCTTCCACAGTTATCTGTTGGAGAGTCCAAAGGATTCATCCCTTTTTGTTCTTTTTATGGCTCTCAGTTGGTCGTAAAAGTACTGTAAGGCTGTGGCTTGCAAACGTGGTTATACACTTAATTGTGATTCCATGTTTCATCCCACTACTCCCATCTACTAGATTAACACGACAGCATCACAGGTTCATTGGAAATGCCACTGAACCTGCCCACACATTGACATTCATGTGCAGTGTTCCTTCTCCTTTACAACCATGTGCAAAAACACATGATATAAGAGTGTATTCCACCTCCCTCGAATGAATATATAATGTTAATCCCATGCTTTTGTACATGTGCCTGCCAGTATAAACACACATTATTCACAGTTGTACAGACAGTGGGTCTGCCTTGGTGCTTTAAATAAAGGTCTGATGCTCTCTTTGTGTATTATTCACACACACTTTAATTTCTTTTATTGGAATTACAGTCACCTGTCTTTCTTCTGTTCAAAGCATGTATGATACATGCACCAGAATACAAAATGCACAGTCAGACCAGGAAAACTTCCACAAAACACAGCACTTTTATTCATCTCATGTCCTGTGATTATTTCCAGCAGCACAGAGTGAGAAAAGCCTTGATATCTCAAAGGGAAGCAAAAAAAAATAAGAGGAAGGTAAGGCACAGTGAAGCTTAAATTGAGGCCATTATTGAGGGCAGTGAGGGAATAGTCTGGGTCTGGGCTCAAAACAGCATGAGCAGAAAAAATTTTAGTTAGGTCGGATGAGCACTGATGGCAGCTCCTATCAATCTCTGAGATGATGCAAATTTGCAGGACGTTGAATCGTCGCCCTCACCTGCCAATTAGACAGGATATTTGTCTCATATTGTACTGGTGAAGTGCAACCATTTGATGTCACTGTGCATTTAAACCTTGACTGATATTTTTCTTCATCCGATACAGCGTCGAAAAATAACTTCTGATGCTTTAGAGCAACTTTGAAACGGGCTTTCTTCCTGACAGATGAGGCAGCTGCAGCTGATTATCTCGGTTAATGGTAAGATGAGAAAAAGATTCTTTGCTTCACCAACATCAGATTCATCATCAGGTTGACAATTAGGCAGGCATCGTGCAGCTGTGGGGATGTTTATGTCGTCAGATTACAGAGATATTCGGCTGCTGTGAATGCAGGGGTGTTACTCTCAATCCCTTTTTGATTGAATGTAGAATTTCTGCCGTGAAATTCGAATGAATTGTGTGACCGTGGCCTCCACAGTGTGCATCAGGACAGAATCGCCAAGGTAATGCCTTTCTGAACGGTGCTAATTGTGTGGACTTTTAGATACAGTAACTGGTTTTTCCCTGTGGTAAGCAGGACATAAAAAAGGGCAGAGGAATGGGAGACAGCGCTCCACTTCTTAAATTAGGCCACAAAAGCAGGCTGGTAGAGCTCAGCTGGATTTCAAAGAACTCGGGCGCAGTATCACTCCACTGTAGATGTTATTATACTCCTTGCAATAATTCAGACGGAAATTGCCAGTGTGGGAAAATGTTCGGTCACTTTAAGGTTAAATAGAGAGAAAATGGCCAGTGAGCAAATAAAATTCACTAGTGGAAATGTGTATTCAGGGACAGAAAAACATTACTGTAGCACTGTTAAATTGTGCTGACTTCCAGTCTAGTTCATATTTCTGAATTGTTTGACAAAAGAAATACCTTATTGCCAGTAAAATGTCTCCGTTGATTACCAGTCCCCACTGCCAGGTGATAAGATCCTGCTGCAGATAATGACTGAATAAGAGAACTGGCTCATTTAAAACACTATTCCGGCAATAACTTCACAGTACATTTCTATTCACACTTGTACAAATGCAAATAATGAATGTAATCATTTAAAAATCTGTCACTTCACATTTTCTTTGTGCTTTCAGGAAATAATTAAACTGGAAAGGCAGATTTCGTATGTTTGAGTTCTGAATGGGTGCTCACAAAGGTAGACTCCCGGGCCTCTCAGTGCTCTTTCTCCATCTCTGTATCACTCTCCATCACACATTAAAACACATTAGCCCCCCCCCATGCAGCTCAGAGAGAGAGAGGGAGAGACACAGAGCATAAGCACAAATGAATCAGAGATGTTTGTTGTACTGTTTCAGGCTCGAGCTGTTTCAAGTATCGTATTTGAGTGAGCCGCAGATCATGTGTAGTAAGCTCATTCTCATTATATCAGACCCTGGGGAGAGCAGGGCCCTCTCACTCCATACTATCAAAGCCATGGAGCTGCCTTAGAGGACATGCTTCAGCATGAATAGAGGCTCCAGAGTACATACAAAAAGTAGCGTGCTCAGCCCTCATCACCTCTCTCAGTGGGAAGCTGCCAACATTCCAGGTTTTGATCAAGCTTTGCTGTAATGGCTGTGGGTGACAGGTATATGAGTCCATAGTTGTGGGAATAAATAGCTTGATTAGCATAATGCATCACCAACAAATTCAGCTTTCAGAGCGCGTGAAAGAACTGCTTTTTGCCTGAGTGCAGTATTCATATACTTTGTGGGATCGTATTTCATAGAGCAAACACACAATTATGTAAACACGGTATTTACCTCTGCACCAATGGACGGTAATATAATTTACTTCCAATGTGTGGCCGATGCTCTGTTACTGTGTCATCTGTATTTTTGGCTGCATTGAACAGGCTTTGCAGTTCCCATTGTCCACCGAAAGCATATTTCCAGTCTTTTCAGCAATCATAATTCACCCGATACACAGAGCGCTTACCTCCAGAAATCCCAGCCATATTGATCCATCTGGAGCTGAGCGACATTGCTATAAACAGGCTAATCTAACATAAAAGCTGGCCTTTCAATGCTGCCGCCTGTTGAAACGATTTAGCTCTGCCTGGTACCAATGAATAAATAAATAGATAAATGAGACACACAATGGCAGCCTCGACGCTGCGGTGCATCCCAACCGCATGCGACTGGAGGCGACAGCTCTGAGGTAGGAGATTATTAGGAATAATATCCCATACATCCTGCAGGTCTTTAGCACCGTGAGGTTAGGAATGGAGATGGTGAAGAAGTGAAGGTGGCCATCATCAGTCAAGCTCCTGTCTTGTCTTTGCCTCCGCCTGAACCTTGCATCTGAACCTTTGCGACCTTTTGCCATTCTCTCATGTGATTAATTGCTGCTGAGACCGCCCGCTAATAATCTATGTGATAATTATCAAGGGAGTGACTGCTTCACCTGAATACGAGTCAGAGCAGACTTGCCACTTACCTCTATCTCTGTCTTCCTCCTCTCACCCCCTGCCTTGTTCCAGCTTGACTGGCTGCCAGTAGGCTGAGGTGAGTGTAATAAGGGTAGTGGGGGCTCAGATACCCTTACATCTGTCTGGATTACAGCAATTCATTGTAACCTTCAGCAGCCCTTGCCAGATGCTTTCGTAACACTTACTGGGCTGTTTTTGCTCTTAGAAAGCACCAGTATACTCTGTAATGTAACTGGTGGTGTTGAACACTGTTGTATAGGTACATGTATCCCTTTAGGGAAAACATGTGTTTTAAGGGGAGGTGGGGGAGAAAGGCTTTGAGATTTCCTGTGAGATTTATTGAATTAAAAAACATCTTTTTCAATTATTTCCTTTGATGAATTCTTTAAACCCACAGCTGTGTTTCACTCCTCTCTTTGGCCATTATTAATTCATTGACATTTTGCGAGGATGGAAGTTATCAGGATGTTCAGGAGTGGATTTGTGATTGCCTGCAGTGAGCAGACTGATGTTTGATACAGTAAAGCAACCGAACGTGATTCCTCTTAGCAGTTTCTTTTCCCTAGTGTGGTGTGTTTTCAGTTGGGTGGATTTAGAGACAGAGACATTTCTATTTGGTTTAACTCGGCACCACATTAATATGTCCAGTTGTCGGTGATGGGATGGTTTGTGCAGCATGTTAAGTTTTAGAGTGAGGAAACAACACCTTCCCTCTTAGATACTGAAGGACCTTTTTGGTTCTGTTCACAGACTTATCTGCACATGGAACAATCAATCTTTTGATCAGTGGTAATCCACAGTCCTCCCTCGTGTCAAACCGAATCTTTTCATCCTTAATTCGAATTGAGCAGTAATTAAACCCTCGGTGAGACTTTCCTGGCCTCTATGTGCCCAATCTGTGTCAATTTTCCCTTTCCCCTCCACCATGAAACCATGTTTATTCAACAGCTATGTTATGTGCAAAATTCACTATCACATTTATGATTAATGATGAATCTTACATGCCATCCTCTTCTATACTCTGATAAACAGATGTAAGACTGTAAACACTTTGAATTATATATAAAGACTCCGCTGATAAAATCTAATAGGATTTCAGCACTGTATGTGTGAGCAAGCAATCCTACAAACTCCATCAGATATTTAGTATTCATTTTGAGTATTTTGATAAAAAATACTGTGTCACCACACTGACTTCCTTGGCAGTAATACACAGTCTCTCCTGTTTCTCTTTACTGACAAACTAATTATAATTAGATGCCTAACCATGCATTTTATTCTTATCCCCTCAGGATTTAATTGCATTTCATTCATAGAATTAAAATGGTTTCGCACAATAATTATCACCTCTCATAAAATAGAAACTACAATGGTTTTCACTACAGCTTAATCACAAAATGACTCCATGACAGATTTATATCTTGAAAGGGTTTGGAAGACTGATATCTACTCAGTAATAGGAAGGGATTAGAGCTGTCAACACAACTGCGGATTGAAGTCTTGCTATTGATCCAGCAGTTAGTTTTGGTAATGTGCTCCATGAAGAACAGAGCCGTTCCACCGTGGTTCTGGCAGTGAACTGGCATCCTCCGGCAGCACTGCTGTTTTCTGAGCTAAATGTGACCAACACCCAAACATGTCAGGTCGATAGGCTTGAGTAGCAGTTGTTCTGTTCTTGTTTTCTGTGCTTCAGAGCTGACACAAATCCTTATAACACAGTTACTCCAGCATGGGGTTGTTTTTGTACTTCATTTCTTTTACATATAATCGTGTCTGTACTGCACCTGAATTGTAATTTTGCCGCCATAGATCAGCTACTTTTACAAAATGAAAATATGTATATGTCTCTGTTTATGACGACAGCAGGTCTGCTCCTGACTCCTGGCACATTCTAGTCCCCTGCTGCCTCCAGTGCAATTAATGATCTTGCTTACAACATTAGCACCACAATCATGAAAAATCACGCTGATGCACAGAGTCCCCCAACATATTGAGTTCAATTCATCAAGGGCTTCATGCTCATTGCCGATGTCAAACTTAGGCTCAGCATTATTGAGTGCCTTAGTAATCAAGTAGCGGCCATAAGCTCCCAGGAGTGATTATCTTTTTGAACATACAGTTGACAAAGAGATATGGTCCGCCTCCAGATTCAGTTAATGACTCATCTTACTTTGGGGTTTTATGGTGTGTCAGGCACTCAGAGAATGTAAAACTGAGTTTAACTATATAAAGCGTCTGTTAATCCATTGTTTTGTCACTGCTTGAGCAAGTCGGATTTTTTTAACTTCATCCACAACAAAAGCACAGCACTTGTAAACAGTCTTTCTAAGACAAAGATATGAACAAGAGTAGAAATCCTCTTTTTCGACTTGCTGTCTTTTTTATCAGCAGACACATCGAGCTTACTCATTGGTTCCACAGCTCAGTGTGGTAAGCTGGGAATTCAACACTTTTCTTTGATTGCAATGACATTCTCTATCTCTGGAAACTTGAAAACATGTGATGGCCATGTCAAGGACTCATTCTTTGTGACTGCAATCTGTATAAAGTGAAGATTGTAGAGATTGTTTGCCATGCTGTCAGTGTCTTCACGCCTTTACAGAAGTGATTGCACATCAAAAAGCCATACTTAAGGGTTGTAGCCTATTAAAATTCATATTAAGGATGAGGAAGCATAATGTGGAGTTCAGTGGGAGGCAGAATAGAGTTTGAGTTTGACAGACAAAAAGCAGGGTGTGTAAGTGGCATGAAGATAGCGGTCATCAATCAACAGACAGCTCTCCCTGACATTGTAAATCACTGCAGTGCCGAAGGGCGTCATCTGTCGCCATCTCCTAATGTCAGACAAAGTATATACCCATATCACTTCTTACAGAGGGGATGTACAACCAATATGTACCACTTGTTTTGTTTATTTTGCATCAACAATCATACACATTCGTTGGTCTCCCAGCACTGTAGCACGTAAACACAGGACGTGAACACCAGTTTGTCCATCTATTGTCATCAGTGGACAAGCCTGTGGATGTTTATCCTACACCAGAAAAAAATGTTAAGCAGCACAGTAAATCAAAAAAAGATCTGCTTCATTAAAAAGACCAGGTAAAAGAAAATAACAAATTCAATTACAAACCAACATCAGTGCAATCCTGTAGGTTATACAGTATGCCTCTGCAGATACTCAGACTGTGTGATCACATTGGGAGGGAGTGCTCAGCAGTTCAGAGTGCACAGAGTTTTTAACAGAGAAGTAAAAGTCCATAAGATAAACAGCCTCTAACACTAATCAATCATTGATCTTTTTGTTGTAAACAAAACCAAGGCGGCAGAACAATTAGCAGTATACGTTAGATGAAATGGAACAGTTCTGCCCGTGCTGTAAGCACTGCAGTGCGGACAGATTTAGATACAAAACCAAATAAATCTTTCTCTACTGTGTAGTGGTGAGTGGTGATAACTTTAATTTCACTGTAAACCTAACGAGACTGGTCTAAATGAAACCTCCCTGGAGTGACAGAGATGTGTGTCGGTGCAGAGCAACATGCTACAGACAGATACTGTAGAGGTTATGTGTCTCATTATATCTAGTGCTCTCTAATCTAAGACCCCTCAAGCCCAAAGTGCCCCGTTACAAGATTCAAAGTATCAAAAAGCTGCAGATTCAGTTGAAACCACTCAAATACAAATGTCTGATGAAATTTTAATTTGATGTTTAGTATCTTACAGCCTTTTTCACTTCCTTTTTAATGGTGTTCCGAACTGATTCATGACATGAAACGCTCATTGTAGAATATAGAATGTGAAGTATTGCTGCTCTATATGTGCATTCTATGCAAGCATAGAAGTAATAAACATACTGTAGCATATTCATCATATAAGATATCTTTGTGGGCAGCATTGGCCACAATTGTGGCATCATATACATTTCAGAATTTACATATATTCATATATACATGCACATCTAGTGCAAGATTTTTTTTTTCTTCATATTTTAGAACTTTTGCTCATCCGCGTACTTGGATGATAAAACATCTTGAAACATATATTTTGGTCCTACTCAAGTGGACCAATTACTGAAATTAAAACCACACAAGACCCTTTCATAGGTCTGAGATCTTTTTTTAACAATAGTGACAAAAATAAATAAGAGAAAGTGACACTATGCACAAAGTGATAATTTTCTATTTCAACATAAGTGCACTGAAAATCAGTCAAATGTGTGCACAGGGGTTGTCAAGCATAGAAGATGAGCTCAGGAATCTGCCCCCCCTGCACCCCTGTGCCGTTAGTGCTGTCCGAGGAACACTGGAACTGAAATGTCACTTTCCCACACTGCACCTCTGTCATCCCTTCCTGTCCAAAGTAGCTCAGCTCGTTGCCGTCCAGAACCACGCTGGCAGTGTAGAAAGTATCGGGCTCGATCTGGACCGGATACTCAAACCACACGGGGAAGGTGTTGCTGGAACCGTCGGAGAAGTATTTGCTGAGGTTTTGTCCCAGCAGTACTCCTTGACGTTTCAGCTCTATCTTGGCACTGTACTCTGCTGAGCCACAGCTAGATCCATACAGTCCAAACCCAGCGATGAAAACTCTTTTATCCACTGCGAACTGTATACTGTCACAGCGGCCCCGATAGCGCCACTGATTGCTTCGGTAGGCACAGGACTGGAATCTGTGGCAGCGCTGGGGTGTCAGGCCCTTTCTAGGCTGGCTGACAAACTCCAGCTCAGGCTTTTTAGCTGCTGTGTACCACAGGAAGATGTCATTGGTCTCAGTAAGCGTCAACACGCCCGACTGGGCTGCTCCATTGGCAAAATCATCCAGAGCCATTGTCGGGATACGTATCAGGTACATGGCCTTGCCCAAAACCTTACGCTTGTTATCAGTCGACGAGGTGAGCTCCTGTCTCTGGCACTCAGCCTCAGCCCAGTTGAGCGCCGCCTCAAATACCACTATCTCTTTAGCGTTGAGTGTTTCTCGCTGTAGGATACTCTCCAGGGTCTGGGCATCGATGTCACAGAAGCCCTCCGAGCGTAACGCCAGCTCGGCCTGGGCATCAATCACCTCCCAGCAGCGCTGTGTCAGCTCCGGCTCCTCGAACAGGCAGCTCTGGGAGAGTAACACACAGGCATTCTTGGCACTCAGGCTCGTCTCCAGGAAGTTGACGCAGGCACGTGCCAGGTGAGGGACTATGTACTTCTTGGCAGCATACAGAGTGGCCAACACTGTGTCAGCACTCAGGTCAATCTCATCACAGTAAATGTACCTGTTGACATAAAAATATGACGTTCTCAGCTTCATAGACAATAGATCAAACCCCACAGAAATGACGTGCAAAACAACATGATGTATAAATGTTTTGTCAGAAGATAATTAGGTCACACTTTTATATTCTATTCACATTTGCTAGTTTGCTTATTAGCATACATACAGTATATGGAGTATTTGTACTGGCTCTTTCTTAATTATTACACTTCATTTACCTCCCTCATTCTGGGGGGTTCTGGGGTTAGAGTTATCATAGTTTATTGGATATTATTGTTATTTATGTACAACTTCCTTACTTAAAACCAATAAGCAGTAATTAAGAGGTTATTGAGGAGTTATTGGCCCAGTAGTTGTAGAATATGGCCATGCAGAATAAGACATTAGTAAGTGCTTTATAATGACTAATAAAAGCCAATATGCTAACTTGCCAACTTGCTAATAAGCAAGTAGTTAATGGTGTATATGTATGTCTACCTTCATAGAAATTGTTACAGATCCTTACATCGTTAAAAACAGACCAACAATGCGACCAACAATAAAGCTACGCTCAAAAAAAAAACCCAAAAATATCTTCATTTGACATTTTTACTTGATTATGGTGAAAGTGAGTGATTTCATAGTATTGTAAGCAATGATAACAATGAAAAATTCAGTGAAATCACGGTACAAACTAATGAAACTGGCTAACATCATAGTATTCCTCCTACACCCTTGTCTACCACCTACTAGCCTGCCTGCAAAGAGACAGAAAATGAGACTCAGAAAGGAGGAGGTAGAGAAGAGTATGGAGAAATTCAGCATGAAAAGCAGAAAGCAAATGAGAATAACAAAAAAGGACAGTGAATGAAAATAGAGAAAGAACTTGTCACTTGTCTTTTTGTCTGTTAGGGTAAGTGTTAAGCAGTTTTTTTTGTAACGGTTGTGTACATAAAGATGACAATATTGGTTTGAAAAGGGGCATTGTATGATCTCAGAACAGGGTCGGTTGAATGAAGTGCCCTGTATTGAGTTTAGACAGAGGAGAATCCTTACTTCAACATTGCCAGAAATGCTGCCGGTTCCACATCTGGAATATGGATTTCATCCTTGTTCTCAGCCAGTTCACCATAAAACATGGCATGGAACACTGAGCTGCCCACAGCCAAAACATACTGTTGAAAGAAGAAGAGAAAACAAAGTGAAAGCAGAAATGAAAACATGCCACAGTTTATCTGTGATGTCACTGGAAACCACATGATATGGCGCGCCATTTGGTGAAAAGACAGAGATTGTTTGAAGTGGGAATTGCACTAAATGCGATTAGTTCACATGAAGCTCTTGCTTTTTACATAAAAACACAAATCTCTTTGTGAATATTGAACAGCACCTCAATTCTAATCACTGGAGGGATTGAACCTGTTGAGTTTCGCACATAATGAGCAGTTCTCAGCCAGTTGCTATTTCCCCCGAGGACAGGGAGGCATATTTCTAATGAATAAGACTGCCTCTGATAAAAAAGAGAAAACACGCAAAAAAAAAAACCCCCAAAAAACAAGACACTGGAAATCCTAATAACACAACTGAACAGAGTGCAGCACAAGTTCAATTTGCTAAAATTAATGACTTATCTGAACTTATGATGAAATCAGATGCAACACAATGCTGCTAATAATGTCAGTAATAGGCAATTTATACAAGGCTATGAATTCTGTAATTACACTGCAAGTGCCTTCAAGGTCTGTGTGTGCATGTGTGTGTGTGTGTGTGTGTGTGTGCGCGCTCTTTTTTTTGTGTGCATGTGAGCAACACAAGTCTGTGTAGGTGGGTATGTGGGTGGTATAAATTTTCTCAAAAAAAGGCACACAGGCTTTCTCCAAAGTAAATTGCAATGAACCCAGCCTAAAATAAACCGTGCAAATGATGTTTGTGAAAACAGTGCCGCTGTTGTTGTCACTGAGGTACAGAGAGGTCGGCTGAAAGACAGTTGGTTTATATGGATTTAGAGACAAGTATATAAATACAGCATATTAGAATAAGATTGGTCTCACCTCTTGACCCATTGTATTTTACAGATGTTCACGTAAATGACTGCTTTTAGCTGCTCGCTGCATCCTCCGTCTTGTAAGGATATAACTTTGCAAATGAAACCATAATGCATATCTGACTTCCTGCCAAATGGACACACTAAAGATCGCTGCCCTGAACGTCATTTTATCCCACTGGCATAATGTCTAAGCATAAAGTGCAGTCAAGTCATCCTCAATGTCCTTCTGTAACTGCTTTCTATAAATGCACCAAGGGCACTGCAGCTACCAATCATAGATAATACATTTGAGTCCCATATAAAGAAGAAAAAAGATGACCCAGGCAGAGCTCATCTGACAGCTTCGATGTGGAATGGATAGCCGAGCCAAGTCATGGCTGCAAAATCACTTACCAGATTTAATGTGAATGTTATAATCATATTCAAACAGAGCAGACATAATGATGTGCTTCTCGATGAGGCACATGGTCCAGGCTACTATAAACCTTAATGAATCATTTATAGCATGTGAACATCTTGAAAAAGCAATGAAGTCAGAGGGCGGATTGAACAAAGAAGTCATATTGACTTATTATAATAACAATCATGGCTATTTATAGTAGATAGGTAGATAATTAAGTAGATAGATTTATAGTAGATAAGATAACCAAGTGCAAAAGCATTTCTGGGATGTTGAGTTGGAAACACCTCACTCTTTGCCTTCTCTTTGTAACTGTGTGCTGTTGGATGTGTTTGATTAAAAGTTGAGTGATTGCAGAGCTGTCTCTGAAAAGCTGAGCGAGAGCAGAGACAAAGGCGATCCATTCTGTGTGAGATGACTGCTGAGGAGGATATCCCTTCCTCCTTCGCTCACTCTGTGCCTCTATCCTTCAGCCTCATTTACATAAATAATTGAGGACTGTCTCGAAAAGACACATGGTGCGGAAGTGAGAGCGGAGCACAAAGGATTTTGGTTCCATTACTGCTGGCGATGAGGAAGATTATTTATACGCTGATATGATATGAACAACACTGGGTCTGATTGCTTGTTTGTTAATTTCCTCCCTGCTTCCGTGATTTTACTGGTTGATGAAAATCTTACTCTGTGTCCCGGCAGCCGCTGAGTCCTTCCAGGCTGACCCACCACGAAGTGAACATCTGCCATCAGCTCATTATTGAACATTACTGAATTTCTAGAAAGGGGAAGAAACAAAACAAAGGGAGAAAATGAATTTTGCACATTTCAGTCTGTACATTTGTTTTAGAAGAGAATAAGAGGAGAGATTTTAAGGTGAGATTAAAAGAGGATTGATGCACTTAAACAATCATATGTATTTTATGTGAATAATAAAACTCATACCAATTAGTGGCAGGAGTCGTTAACAGAATTTCAAGCAAAAATAGGAAATTATGTCTATATTAATCGTTTCTGCTACTCCAAAAATAAGAGTTTTATAATTGTTTGGTATCCCACTTGTTTCCAGAGAGACTGAAGACATTTAATTGCTTTGCAATTCTTGTAGAGCACACTAAAACACACACACACACACACACACACACACACACACACACACACACACACACACACACACACACACACACAAAAGCTCAATCATATTTCAGTGTAAACTCTTTAAATCTACATATAGACAAGCAAACTAGACAATGAACTGAATGGAAAATCCCCACTGTGAAAGAATGGGACCAACAATAAAGCTGCGTTCATATATTATTGAGTAGGGGAACATGTCACAGGGGTGGGTAAACAGCCCCATGATGTTCTGGAGAGACAACAAAGCCAAGTCGGAAAGCACACATTTTGCTGTGGACAGCTGGGGTCTTTTACTGATAGGCCAAGGTAAATATTTTGCTTTTAGCACAGAGCAGCCTCTGCCTGTTGTGCATATCAAACGCACCCGGTGCCTGTCCGCCCTCTGTTATGTCAGAGCGGCAAAGTCTGCAGGAGCAGGGGAGGGTGTAAACAGAGATACCCCCAGCAGACTGAGGGCAGGGCAGAGGGAACACCCATGCTCACAGCCACGCACACGCACACGCACACACACACACACACACACACACACACACACACACACACACACACACACACACACACACACACACACACAGACCTCAATATACAACAGTAATTGCCTTACATGAATGTTTTTACACATTTTTAGATTAAATGGAGGTTCTGTTGAGAAATCTTGCAATTAAAAAGCCCTGGGATATGCAGTTCTTATATACTGGAACTTTTTGAAATATTCTTATTAAAATTAATCTTCCCTGAATGCAGTGTTGATGAAAAGAAGCAGAAATAGTCCCTGGTTCAGAGAGAGGCTCGCTGGCTGTACCCACCTTTCTCTTATAGTGGAGTAGAGTCCCTGCCAGTTACAGTTCTGTATGGTGTTGTTGTTGTTGAGGTTCTGCTGCTGGTACTGTTGCACGGTGGTGGTGGATGCCGGCTTTTTGGTGGGAAATATGTCCGCTGCCATCTTCTTCTTCTTCTTGCTCCTCAGAGTGATAATCTCATAACAGACTGGGGGCAGCTTGGAGCTGCCACTGGCATTCCCTTTCTTGGAGCTTTTACTTGACTTGCTTTTCACTGACTCGGGAAGCATTAAGAAGAAAGTCAGACATTTCATGTTCCTTCCCTTGGCATCGACCATGAGTGTGTTCAACTGCCGAGCAGTGGGAGTGCATGCAGAGAAGACATTCACCAGCAGCAGGCAGGTGCGAGGGAGGACTGGGGGGGACTTGGGAAGAGGACAGCAGCTGGTCTGTGCTCAGCAGTGCAGTAGTCAGAGTTCCTGGATAAAGTCTCACCTTTTGGGAACCAACAGGATAACTCTCTTGTTTTGGACGTTTTTGTCGCTCCAGGCTCAGACCGGCGATCCGAAGGCACTTTTCCTGTGCGAAGTTTGATCTGCTGACGGAGAGGATCTCAGTGTTCCCATCCCTGCTGGTCCAGAGTGATGAGATCAGCTCTTCAAATCACTTCTTTTTCTCCTCGGCTCCCTCGCCTCTCTCACTCGCAGCTTTGCCGAGGGTTGGCCTGACAGCCCCAGATTTAGTACAGCTGCAGTGGTCCTTAGGCAGGCAACAGTATTTACTCAATTCCTTTCACTTCCCACTCTTACTCCTCGCTTCTCTTTCTCTTTCAGCCTTTCTTCATCTGTGGATCTACCTTTTTCTCCCCAGTGCTTCTTCTTTTTTTCCCTCCCTCTCCTCCATGGAGCAGAGTCATCTGCAAGATGCTGTCGCCGTGGATGCTGTGCTGCTCTGCTCAGCCACTCGTTCTGCTGACTACAGAGGTTGAATGAGAGAGCGCAGAGGAGATAGAAAGCCCCCCCCCCCCCCCCACGAGCCCGCCCCTCACAGCACAGCACACAGCTCTCTCCTCAGCTCAGCCAATGGTAGTGCCCAGTATTCATGATTGGCTAATGCATCCTAGTGCAGCACATACTTGAATATGCAATAGTCAACGTCTCAATTAAAGTGACAGCCATGGCCCATAAGAATGATATATTCATTTACAGTTTTGCTTCCTGTGTTTGCTTTACCTGCAGCCACATCATTCAGTTTGCACCACAGTAAATCTAGTAAATCTAGACTCCATGTTATAATTCAAAAGGGCAATGCAAATTTACATGCTCTTTTTAAGGGCAGAATTTGCTTAATTCATGCATCCTCTGACAGTCGTATTTCCTTTTTAATGAGCTTTTCATAAACGTATACAGTTGAATTTGCAATTCATTAGTCTTCGCTGCTTTGATTGGACTTCTGACCTCTTAAGTTTTACCAGTACAAAATCTTTCCAGAGGAACAAGTCCACACATGGTGTATAGGCAAAAGCTTCATGTCAAACTGAACATCATACACAAGCTATTCTTATACTACTAGGATTGGATAATGTAGCATATTGCAAAGTGCTAATACACACTGTGTCTTTAAATATTTTAGATTTGAGTGAATGTCCCATTTGAAATGTGTGAAATACCACAGATATTTTCTCTGAACCTCTTTTGAAAAGCCAACTGCTCCCAATACAACCACGAATCTGCACTTGTGCTTGTGTTTAAGTTTTCTTGTTAAGTCGTATCTTCAGGAGAGTACACGGGGCTATAAATGTAACGCACTCTTCGCACAATGTATAATGCATACAGTTCCTTTGCTCGTCTTGTCTAGTTGGGCCTGTGAGCGGTGGGTCTATTTAAAGCTCCGGGATGATTTAGCTGTTTGGTCATGGTTGGTTTAAAATGTTATGAAACGGCGTCCTATTTGATTTAATAATAATTTGATGTTGTAATTCTTTTATTTAACGGGTCTTCGGTAATTTTACTGCAGCAACTGTGTACCTTAAATAGCAAAATTGCTACTATTAATAACAGTTAATTTTCAAATGACATTATATTTGTATGAGTGAAAATCAAACCGAGAAAAAGCAGGATGAGGTGGATAAATGTAATTGAGAATGTCCTCCTTGAATCACTGTCGCAATATTGATTTTTCCATAAATCCTAATTAACTGTCTTAGTGTTTGCTGCGCTGAGGAGCATTAGCCCCCTAAGCTCCCTTATAGAGTGTGTGCTGTGGAACAGAGAGATGTTCTGTGGTAGCGTGGAGCCAACATTACGGGGCACCGTACTCTCAAATTGCAGGCCACTAGAGATGTTACCTTGGTAACCACATCCACTAGCAACAGCAGGGCAGAAATGTAGTATACAGACATAAAAACAATGATAGTAAAGGAAACGTCCTCATGTAATTCTGCATCTTTTGACCTAAGAAATCTTGATCTAGATCTAAATTTGTGCTTTTCTCATATTCCACAACAATTCAGTGTCAGCACTAACTGCTAAATTGAAATTGTACTATTTAAGAGGCAGTCGTGATAACTGGTGACAGGATACACATGTTAAACCAACACTTTTGTGATTTATCTGGCATCCTGCTCCCGCAGCCCATATGATAAATAGGATGTCGTTATATATCACCCTAAATGGCTTGCTGCTTTCTTTAATTGCATTTTCCCTCCATTCATCAGCAGGAAATGTAATCTTGTTATTCACACATTCAGAGGTAGGAGTGAGAGGGGGAAGTGATGGTGGTGTTGTCGCGGCGTCAACGTCACCTTTGTCTCACACTTTGTCCTCACATAATCACACATTTTCAAAGAAAAGGAAAACATTAACACGACTGTAGTAGTAGTGTGGTCAACAAATGCCAGTGATCATAAAACAATGTAGAATGAACACAATCACGGACTGACACAAACATTCAAGACAATCATATAAGACGGTGTTTAGCACATCTCAGCTGTCACTCTTTTGCAATTTTGAGACAACGGCGCTAAAGCTGCGACCTTATACTGCCATTATATTAGATCATTTCACTTTTGTGATGCAAGTACACATTTTAAATATTTCCCTGGTATTTCAGTGCTTGGCGGCGCTCCAGCCTCAGTGTATTAACTTCAAACGGTGAAGTTAAAAAGCAGCAGAAGTCCAGCTGTGCCTTTGTTGATTGCTTCTTGATGACAGTACTCAGTGCAACACCTTTATCTTCAAAGTAGTCATACCAGGACACCTTCATCTTTTAAGAACTAACTGAAGTTAGTTCAGGTGTGAAATACATACAAGCCGGGAAAGGTAGAAAAAGTCAAACTCACACCAGCACAGAATGCTTGTTTTTATCGTTTGAGAACAAGCTTAAGGAGTTTTTTTATGAATTAGATATAATGTCCAAAAAGGCAAATTCATAGATAATTAGATTATGTTATCTACTTTTTTTTTTTTTTTTTTTTTTTTTTTTTTAAATCACAATTTCTCCAAGACTCGTTGAACGCTGAGGTCATTAGCTATAGTGTGGAGGTGACAGCTTGCCTTTCTGAATTCGAGCGCAGACGTGTAGACTTGTGTAGTGGCAGAACTCTTTTGCAGAGAGACACCTGCTGAGAGGCTTGGCTGAGCACAGCGGAGGAGAGAGGAGGCTGGGAAATGAACTGTGATGCAGGCCTGGCACACGGAGGCAGGAACAGGATCCAGCATCTCGTCTCAGTGTCCACCCCCGCCCCGCTCCCCGCCACCACAGCCGCCTGCCCTCTCCACGGCCACCATTAAAGCAGGAAAGGCACCTGACAGGTGGAAGGGGCGGAAGAGATGGCGTCTGCCCAGAGACGGAGCTTAGAACTCCTGAAACAGAGAACTGTTAGTCAGCGGGGTCTGGGAGAGAGCCGGCCTCATGCACAAGAACAGTGTGAGTGTTTGTTGTGAGTATGCATGTGAATGTGAGTGTGAAATAAAGTGTCCGCATGCAAGTTAATGTGTGTTTATGAGCCTGAAACTTGTGGTTCATCCAAACTCTTCCTGACTGCACGACTTCTTTTCTGCTTGTCCATCACAGTCACATTAGATTTGGTCAGCCAGCCTCAGTGGTCAGAATTAGAATAAGAAGTTTGACAGGATAATCATTTAATTACAAAAACCAACATGAATTTTTAACGATGTGTTGCCCAACAAATGGCCAAACGCGTTTTAACTGACCACAGAAGACACCATAGACGAGATGATCGCCTCTCCTTCGGCTCACGATCAATGTGTCACAGTCGGAAGATGTATGGGGGTAATTTTACTTGGCTGCTGGCAAGAAAAAACAGAGACTATAGGAGAGCTGCTCTGGATCACATGCACAAAAGCAACTGTTTTAACATGGGCATATACCTGCCCCACAAATGCAGCATCTAGTCTATCTGTTTGGGAGCTGTGCATACATATCTGTGTGTATGTCTGTGTGTACTGCTGAGTGCGTGGACGCAGTAATGACAGTGTAGAGAAGACCTTATAACCCCAGCCCTCCGCATGCTCACACGCCGACTCCCACGCACTTTCTGCTATCCCTCACTCATCGCCCTCTCTCTGCTGTCATATAAAACTTGATAACCATAATTTTCAGCGTGATTAAATGTTTTCTGCTTGGCCGTGTGCTCTTTGCAGATGCCTGACATATTCTGCCCCGTGGTTAATTTGGTTCATGTTTGAGCATACTTTGGTGCCCACCTAAAGGAGTCACAGTTCGTTCTTAATACAGTGCACAGTGTAGATCATCGACCATATGAGTTACTGTCCAGACCTTTCATGGTCTGTATGTGCAAAACACCTAATTGGCGATTCACCTATTAACTGCCCAATTACAGCATAGTGAGAGATTATAACATTTATATTGCCAACTGGGAAACATGGAAGAGTCTGACTAGGAGGATCTGAACCCAAACTATGTTACAAGACACTTTTTAGAGAGAATTCATGAGAAGCAGTGTGTTCCGATGCAACAAGGTTAATGTCTTCCAACACTTTGAGCTAAGGGTTGTTGATCTGACAGTTTTTTTGTCATTACTCACTGTCCACTAAACCTCTTCCCAAAGCAGCAATTGTACAGTCACATCTTAACAGCTATAACGAGGCATGGGCCTGTCAGGCGTGTTTGAAGGGGCCTTTAGCCTCTTCAAAATGAAAAACACTAGAGAAAACGTGTAAGGAACGGATTAAAAAGTGTGTTTGCCTTCCCCAGTGTAAGCTGCAAACATTAGCATGTCTGACTAACTAGCTTGTTACTTGCAGTAGTAATGCTAATGAAGCGTTATTTCCAAAGCCAAACAGCACATACAGTAATTGGCTAACAGCATTATTTTGTGGAGTTACAGGTTTGTTTATTTATTTAACAGGGACCATAAAAATAATTTTTTTTTTTTGCGTGCATGTACAGATGCATACAACAGATGCAAAGTGCAGTATATAGGGCATCTATCTGAAGCTCATTGGCCAACCCCTTCTCTGGTTAGGCTTTTACAAAACTGAATGAGAAGAAAACCAGCAGGACTGATACAACCCCATATGCATGTGTCTGCATGTGGTATTGTGCAGGACGCTGACATATGCTGTAGGTGTGACAGTGTATGTGTAGGACTCTAAGTGTGAATACAGTTAGGCACGTCCAGATTTGACAAGTGAATCCAGCAATCCGGTCACAGCTTGATCGGTGTTCTTGTCTCTGTTTAAGCCAGTGTTTCAGTTGTGTAAAGAAAATGTTGGTGCTGCTAGAAAACTTGAGCAGTGTTGACTTTTATTGGGGATTTTCAGTGACTTCAGTCTTGTGAAGATCAAGATTATTTGTGATTATTACATATTGACATTAAGTTACAAGGATCTGTCTTATCCTTTTTCTAATTCTACTACCATCCAGATCCCTGTGTGATTCATAAATTTCAAACACTTTTGGCAGCCATCTTACTCTAGAGTCTGACTGGAAGTATATGCTTCTTCACTAATTTATGAGGGCTATAAAGTAGTACTTTATGAGCCCATATCGTTCATTAAAGTCACTGACGTGGAATGTACTAAATAACATAACCAACATTGATCGTCCTGCAATACTGATCCAGTCTGGACACAGCTTATCTCCTTTGCATAGATCACTGAGGCAGTAGCAGAGCTCTGCAGTGGAAATGCTTAATGTTCTGGTGGCATAAGTTCTGATGTCAGGCGAGGACATGAGGAGATGCCTCTGAAATGTGGCAGCTACAGGGAGCTACCCATCTCTTTTTACACTCCGAGTGAGAGCTGTTTTAAAATATTCAACTTTCAGTGAAGCTTATTCAAAGTTTGTGCCATGCCAAGGCAATGATTTTTACGGACAAAAATCCAGGCGCTGATTGGGGAGTGTCCATTTTAGCCTCATTTGAAAGCGATTGCATGTGTACATCATGCGAATCATACAAAGTGGAATTCCTGGAATAAAAGTTGAGGATTTCTGAAAAGCTGTCTCTTACTACTGTGACTCCAGAAAAGTTCCAAAAGCTGGGAAACTGTTTACAACATAAATAAAACTGAATGTGATCTTTTGCGGGCAGCACAGTGGCACAGCAGGCAGTGTGTGTACCTCACAGCAAGAAGGTCGCCAGTTCGATCCCCGGGTCAGGCAGGGCAAAGTTTGCATGTTCTTCCCGTGCATGCATGGGCTCTCTCCAGGCGCTCATTTGGTTGATTGTTGACTCTAAAATTGTCCTTATGTGTGAGCGTGAATGATTTTGTGTCTGTATATGTTGCCCTGCGATCGACTGGTGACCAGCTCAGGGTGTACCCCACCTCTCGCCCGTTGACAGCTGGGATAGGCTCCAGCCCCCCCTCGCAACCCCGAAGAGGGATAGTCAGGTATAGAAAATGGATGGATGGTGATCTTTTGCTAATCCTTTTTTGACATATACTCAATTGAAAACCGTACAGAGACAATATGTTTAATGTTTCATCTCGTCAGCTTCATTGATTTTTGTAAAAATATGCTTATTCTGAATTTGATCCAGCAACATGTTTCAAACAAGTTGGGAAAGGAGCAACTAAAGACTGGGAAAATGGTGGAATGCTCCAAAAACACCTGTTAGGAACATTCCACAGGTAAACAGGTTCATTGGTAACAAGTAATAGTATCATGATTGGGTATGAAAGGGGCGTCCTGGAAAGGCTCAGTCGCTCACAAGCAAGGCTGGAGCGAGTTTCACCACACAGTTTGAACACATGATTGTATAAAGGATGTTAATACATTGACTCAGGAACGCCTAGTAAAACTGTTGTTTGCAAATGTGTGCATTCTGTTTTTATTGACATTTTACACAGCGTCCTAACTTTTTTGGAATCAGGATTGTATCTTGACAATTTTAATTCTACTTAGCCTTTGATTCAGTCAGTTTAATCCATGTGCTTCTTGAGACTAAATCTAAATTATTCACTACAGCAGCTCCCTTTCTCTCTCTGGTGACTCCCAAATCATTTTTTTCAATCAGTGCAATCCCCGTGCTTCCGTGGATACTCTCAAATGATTGAACAAACCGGCTTGTTTTTGTCTTTTTCATGTGAACGCTGAAAACCCATCACCACCTCCCTGCTTATACTGCATGCTAGATCCGCATGTGCTTTTCGTCATGCACACACAAACGCACACCTCCTAACTACCAGTGCGCGGGACCTGAACTCTTTCAGCTCCAGGTTTCACAAACTTCATCTGACGAACATAAACTCACCTGCAGCACCACTCATTTGTTACATGTAAATTGTCTGAGGCAGTCACAGGGTTTAAATCATGCAGATTTTCTTGCCAACCAAACATCACAGCAGAGGAGTTCTGATTCTGATTAGCACGACGGCCACCAGACAGGAGGTGCTTTTTGTATAAAATCAACTGTTTGCTTTAGGAGCTAAAAAACCTGCATGCTCTCAAACCTGCAAGGCACATGCTTGCCAGTCCCTGCAGGACTGTGCCATGCTCTGTTATCACTAAAATATGCAAAGCAAGGTGTTGACGAAGCTGTTTCAGTGTTGGCAGGAGTCCCACTGATGCTGGAAAGGCAGAACATATGGTTCCACCTGTGATGTGATTTACAGTAGCATGTCTGCGTCCCATGCAGAAGCAGGAGCTGGTGTATTTACACAAGAAGCCCAGTCAAACCTCACTGCATCTTCAGCTTCTACATTTTTTTGAGCTGCATAGTCCCATCGCACTTGTGCCATCTTGGATTGTGATAAATATGTATATGAGTATCTAAACAGACTCCTTATGTGATCAAGCTGAGCCAAAGGAGCCCCAGAGGAGCAGAGTGCTGACCAGGCACATGCAGACATGGAGAAAACAAAGGGAGAGGGAGAGCGAGAGAGAGCAGACAGATGGAAGAGAGATATAGAGATAGTTTGTAATGAGGGTCCTTTTGTCAAGGGAGGAGGAGACGTCTCCTTACTGTCTTAATACAGCAGGAGAATGGCAGTGGTATAACAGTAATGATGTGCTCAGCTGTCTGGATCATATCCATAGCATTTATACAAAGAGAGGGAGGGAGAGACCAGAGAGAGAGAACAATAACATGTACATGCACTGTAAACATGTTCAAAGAAAGCACATGTTATTTGTTAGAAGTGTTTGCTAAGATTTATGTCATAAATGTCAGCATTAAGACACTGAATATACTTCACTGAGATGCTACAATTAAGCTGCTGCGGCATTGTGGTTGGATGCTGTAGGTTGCTGCAATGTGGATGCTGTCAGGGGACTCCAGTGTTACATATTGCAACATGAAATTGTGTGTGTGTGTGTGTGTGTGTGTGTGTGTGTGTGTGTGTGTGTGTGTGTGTGTGTGTGTGTGTGTGTGTGTGTGTGTGTGTGTGTGTGTGTGTGTGTGTGTGTGTGTGTGTGTGTGTGTGTGTGTGTGTGTGTGTGTGTGTGTGTGTGTGCGCGCGCGAGAGAGAGAGAGAGAGAGAGAGAGAGAGAGAGAGAGAGAGAGAGAGAGAGAGAGAGAGAGAGAGAGAGAGAGAGAGAGAGAGAGAGAGAGAGAGAGAGAGAGAGAGAGAGAGAGAGAGTGTTAATCAACAGAAACCGCTGGGCAAGAGAAGGTCAGAGAGGAGATTGGGTTTTCTGAACTGAGTGAAAACAGTCCCTATAGAAAGCCGTGGAAAAGCAAAAAGGGAGATATGGCTCTGTGGAGCACATGGGAAAAGCCCTTCAAAGCTCAGTCTTAATCCTTTTCTACCCCAGACCTCCTCCCTTCTCCTTCCCTCAGTTTAATCTCTGACACTGCATTAACATTTAAATTTTTCACAGCAATTTGAATCTAGTGTATGCCCCCGACCACCTAGATTTATTCATTTACACTAACTACCTACTGGATCGGAGTGGATGGTTTAACCTTCTCACTGCTAATTTCTCATGATTTCTCCAAAGCCGCACCCAGCCCCACAGGCGCAAAATATGACCTTTTCCAATTTTATTATCAGCGACACAAACAAAATGACGCTAATCAGGGTAATGTGGTGGCACCTTTAAGAAGCATTTCACTTCATTTCAATTTGTAGTGACAAATGACGATAATGGAAACTGCCCATATATGGGAAGGTTTTTATTTGGCTTTATTTTCAGCACATGCTTCTGTTTGTTTGATGGTGTGATTTTTTTATTTTTTGTCATCAAATATGTTCTCTGGCAGGCAGCCAGTGTGTTATTCACTGGGTTTGAACAACTGAAGCCGTAAACCTGTTGCAGAGATTGCTGTGGATGATTGCAAAGTTTTGCTGATTTGTCTGTCCATCCAGCCGCACATGCAGTGTCGTCTGTAAGACAGCCTTTGGTTTGTTGCTCCTGGTGAAGACAAAGCAATGGCTACTTGAAACAAAAAGACATTTGTGCTCTTCAGAGCCCTGCTGTACAGGCAATTTCACAAAAAGATGCAGGGAAAGAGACAGGTTCAGATGAGTTTATGAATGTTATTATTAGCTTATGTGCTAAATTAGAAGAGCAAGAGGCAGAGCAAAAAGTGGAATTACTGGAAGCAAAGCAGTTGGTGGAGGACTGGAAGGAGGATTAGAAACACTTAAACAGTCCTGAGGGCCAACTGCCCAGATGGAGAAAGTCTTCCAACAAGTCCTCCAGACTAATTGCTAAAATAGGTCATTTGTCATTGCCTTCCAAAATAACCCAAAATGAGTGTTTTCCCTCTCGTCCCCATTGGCAGGACCACATCTTTTGTCCGTGCCTTCTAAAACGCACTTCAAAAAGGACCCATATGAGACATACGTGTGAGATCCTGTGTTTTCTGACCGCTGGAGTTGGGTTCAGGCACCAAAATCCTTGGGTAGGTTATGGAAACAGTCAGTGCTACATCTTCGTCTCTGAGAGGTGTCCATTTGCACAGCCACAAGAGGCTCTCGTCAGGTCGATCTAAACATAGGTTGTCTTCTGCGTTTGGACAAATAACCAATGCTGTGGTTTTCTGGTGTCTCATATTTCCTGACACCTTGCCCCAATCTGCATATCATTTTCTTACCCGAGAAGCTCAACCAACAGAGGGAGGGATGTCACAATGGACACAATGGTACATATGAACTGTACCAACTAGACTGCCAGCTAAAAGATTCTATGTCTTTTCGTCTGTGTGGTGTGTGCTAAGCCCCTGGCCATCTGGTAATTTCTCAGCACAATTAATTTGAGTAAACTTTGTTAAAAGGTCAGCAGTGAATGATGGATTATGGCTTGTTTTAATTAAGTTTTTTTTTTTTTCTGTGATGTGGCTGAAAGTGAAATAGTGAGTCAACACGAATGCAAAACGCTTTTCACCATCTACCTCACCTGGCAGGATATGTTGAGTTGAATCTATTTGCTCATGCTGTATGCCTCTCACAGTGTCGCATAGTTTTATGCTCCAATATTTAGATACACCAGATAACAAGTGATGCTACCCTGAAGCAAAACCTTCATATTGTCAAAAGTGCTAATGTCAGTCAAACCAAATGCCACCATAGGTCCAAACAATCTATTCAGACTTTTCACATCTTTTTTTCTTTCAGAGGAGCAGCCAGAGCTAACTAATTAGAACGATGCTGCTTTTGGAGCTGCATGCTACAGTTTTGCTTCTAATTTCAGATTTGTCTGACAGTGGTGCAGCCCATGTGGGTGGTGTAAATGCCTGGCAGCTCATATCCAACATGCCTACAGAAAAGACTGCACATACTTATTAAAAGAGAAGAACATTGTTGTCTCACTATAAGATGGTACAGGAATCTGTATTTTTCATATCATAGATGAGATCCTTCAGGAATAGCTTCTCATTTCCATATGTAGTTGTAGATTATTAAAAAATAACATATGCATGATTTAATTTCTTACACATAAAGAGTACAGGATGGAAAATATTAGCATTTTTACTTTTTTTTTTTTTTTTTTTTACTATAGAACCTATGTTTTAACTGTTTTTGATATTTGATAAAATTTCAAAAAAATCTATCAGAGGAACATTTTCAGGTCAGTGTGAAGTATTTTGACACACATTTTATGACGCCACTAAAACTACCTTTATGCGGTAACTCACATCCACCTGCCAGGAGAGTAAAACAAACATTTGCACACACTGTTTGCTGCAGGGTTTCTTGCGCTGTACAGTGGGTGTGGTGCAGCCTGTCGCTGCTGTATTCCACCCCTGAGTGCTGTGAAGTTGATGATTTATAAGAGGGAGGGGCCCGTGAGCTGCAATCAGCCCATTTCCATCAGCGTTATGGCTGCCTGACAACATCCAGCTGTCCCTGATGTGCCACCAAGGGCCGACGGTGCGCTTGTCAGCTCTGCTGTTTTACTGCAGTGCTCACCAAGACGAAAGCGTATACACATGTGCACACTTGCCCACACAGTCACACATGCTGACACACATGCTCCCACACACAAAACCTATGTAAAATTGTCTTTTACGATAATCTTCCACGTGGAATTACTGGAAAACTTTGGAAATTTTATGAAAATTACAGATACAGATTCAATAAATTCTGATCATATTAGTATTATAACAAACTGACAAACAGCTTTATTAAGGCCAGGATGAAAATGAAAAACATTCGTCTTTACACCCTCATCCTTTAATCCTACAGCATCCTTTACAGTAATTCCCACACTAACTGTCTTCAGACTGTACTGTATATCTATCCTACATGCATGTTTCATATATAGGATGTGATTTCTTCCGTTTTTCTATATTTTAAATGTGGCACCTTCCCACAAATGTTAATGCACACAGAACAGCACCTTTTCTCCAATTCACTTTTCATAAGATTCCAGTTGCACATGAAAGTTACAAGCAATTAGTGGCGAGGGATTTCAAAGAGGCTTCTCCAGCGAATGAGTTTTATATGGTGATGCTCTATTCTACTTTCAGACTCTGAGCCTGCCTAATCAGAGCCTGACTCACTAATGCATCAGTGTTGTGCTTTATTGGTGCAATCTCTTTCTACCCTTTTGCTGATGTCTCCTCTCCAGCTGCTCCACGAACTTATGATATAATGACATTATACAGTAACCCGGTGAATTGTGAACCCAGCTGGCGAAGCCTGATTTTGCTTTTATAACAGCTGGGATGCACCTACCATGCTGCTGGGGCAATGCATGAAAACCAAAAACAAAATCTACCTTACTTCACCTTTCTTCTCTCGTGAGTCAAGAATACAAATGATAGTAACATGATTCAGGCGTTAAATAACACTGGTTGTTGAGAAGAAAAAAAGGTGTATTCTTGGCTAACTAACAGAGACGCTCAACCAGGACAGTTGGTGCTGTCCCTGTGTGCTGGTTCTCTGATGGATGCTGCTCTTTGGAGGAAACCCCAGCTGAACACAGAAAGGCCCTTATTTTTCCTCAAGCAGCAGGCACCAAAGGCGTGGTGGAGGACATGCCCCAGCGCCCACAGCGGGATTCAAACCGGGGACAGTGTTACCACCGAGCCACTGTGCCACCTAAACCATCATTTAAACATGCCGGCTGGCATTTCACTCCGCCTCCTCACGTGGTCATTCAGAACAGCTTTAAACGCGTTTGCTTTCTGATGTGCTTGGACAACAAGTTGTACGTACCAGTTCTTGTCCAGTAGCATGTTAGCATGATATGTTAGCATTAAGCTCCATGTAGAGTTGTGGTTAAAATGGGAATTAGTTTTATAGATATGATGAACTTGTGCTAAACAAGAGGGACTTTTGACCTGCTGTTGAGATGAGATGGAACAACAGGCCAACACCATAATTATAATCCCAGTGGGGCAAAAAAATCCAAATATTGTCACACAGACTGTGGAATGGACAATTTTATTGTCTTCAGGTCACATAAATGACATTTCTTGTAGTTTAGTTCTATTTCAGATGTATTTACTCCTCAGTGACAAAACACTCAACCGAAGTATTTTGGAAACCCAACAGATAAATGCTCATCCATACAGTATGATACAATTTTAATTTATTATAATAGGATTTTGCAGAGCCTAAGTAATCATTTGCAATTCTGATGTTTTGTGATTTCTCCTCTCATGTGCTTCTTAGACTCAAGCTGGAGGCTGTAATCAAAGGATTGGTGAGCAGAGAGCATGGCCACACAGTGAAAGTAACCATTTCTTATGTCTTAACTTAACCATGGTTAAATTCTGCACTCTTGGCAATTTCATTTTTAGACAGAGCGTGAAATAAAAAATGTGTTTTTCCGGTCTGGTGGGCTGACACGGCAGACATTTATTGATTTCACCCATTTAATGCATTCAAGATATAATACTATGGCTCTGCTCAGCTGAGGAACTTGTCTATCTTTCTTATATCAAGCAAAACTAACAGCTTACATTTCATTTGGAGCATTTTTACCACAGTTTGATGACGGGTGTCCAAAAAAAAAAAGTAGCTATGCCTTCATTGCATAAAGATCCTAATGAACATGTGCAATTTTAATGGAAATACTGTAACTATATATTACATTTGACTTTTATTACATTGCAGCATTTTTATCCCTTTATTTGCAGCTGAATATAATAAATAACGCTTAGAAAAGACACACTGAAGTAAACTGATTTTAAACAGATGCAGCTCAAGTGCATTGAGATTGAAGGCAACAGGCAGAAATCAGTGCTATTTGGCAGACATTTAAAGCAATGGGTTCTAAGCATAAGGGGAAAATAGTGGTTATTGAAATGCAGTGTCATTTGGCAAAGTGCTGATCTGAGAAAATTAAAAAATGAAGAATCAAATAGTTCCTAACATCCTCCTCTCGCTGCCGTTTTATCTCCACTTGCATCATCCGAGAAACAGTTATCTTCCCAGTGGAAACCTTGTTTAAAAGTGAAGACAGTATTCCCCTGTTCTCAGACAGAAGGGCTCAGATCACAGTCTAATCAGACTCAAATGGATGTTGAGTGAACAGGGGAAACCACATAATCAATCTTGTTCCATTCTTTCCACTAAAACACCACAGAAAAGTTGCACTGGAAGTACACACTTTAGCTGCTATCGTGTGATCTACCACATGAAACCGGTTTGCGAATTTTGCTTGCTGCTCCGGCCCATATTTTATGGTTGACATGGACAGTGTAGGCAGACCCCGTGCCTGAGGAAGTCTCCGTGACTTACAGGGCTTTAATAACCACATGAAATTTTGAGTCACATCCAAAGATAACACGCCTTCTGCGCTGTCTTTATATATTTTTCTTTAGCTTGTCATTCTCAGTGTGCTTATTTGACTGAGCATCTGTGTTTGACTCATGTAATCACAGTGGCGATGACTGTGACTGAGGATGCAGACAAAGTGCCCTTTCTCCATTTCTCTTCAGTTAAAGATAGAGGAGTGGAAGCATGGTGTAGGAGGAAAAAGGCCAGTGACAGCCCCTGGGCTCACTTATGCCTCCAGGAAGTGGAGCTAAACCAATCAACACAAACACTGATCAAATAATCTGTGGTTGTGTCCCAAAAGTGCGTTTGTTAGATATGTACCGATGTCTTTTCATCACAGGGTTATTGCCAGGTTTGCAGAATATCGCTGCATAGACATTTTACATTTCTGTTAAACTTGTTTGGGTTTTGCCTGATGTTGTCATCCATCGTGACTCACGCTAAGAGCAGCATTTCCACCATGTGAGTAAGAACCCTGAGTTTGTTAATCAGCTACAGTTAGGAGCAGAGGTATCTGTCCTCTCTTCACCTTGAATATCACAACACGCACTTTGGGAAGAGGATGTTTTAAATAATGCACGGACGTATTAGCAAGGGTATTTCTAAATACCTCAGGCTTTCGAAATGCCACCGTGCGCCGCTGTGCATTGTGTGTGTTGTTTGTGCTTAATTCATACTCGGCGTCTGTGGCAGAGAGGCTCACAGGGGTGGCTTGCAGACATTTGAATTAAAGCTGCAGAACTATTAAAAATGTATGGTCTGTATGAATGCATGACCTATATTTTCCATGCAGATAAATAAATAAACAAGGGTTTAGGGAGGATGATGCAAATCTTCAGAAGTGGGACACAGGATGAGCTAATGACATTATAACAATAAAGACTTTGGATTTCACACTGAGAGCATAATGGAGACCAGTCCCATCTTGCTCATTCCCTCATCCCCTCCTTTTCTCTTCGCCAACAGTCTATCCCCAGTTCCGCCTGCTCTATCTGTCCCAGCATGGCTGTGTTTGAATTGGCCTCTCCCAGCTCAAGTGTGTATTGTGACTCACCTCTGTCTGTGCATTTCAGGAGAGCAGAGACAATGCCTTGGCTTTCATCTTGTGGTGTGTTTTTTCAAGAGCTGGGACACTGAAGCAAGGTGGTTTTTGGAGTCTTTGTCTTACTGACGGTGATGTGTCATTTCTCCTTCATTCCGTCCCCAGACCGTGTCTCCTTTTTTCTGCCAGTCTCTATGTTCCTCCACCTATCCCCCCCCCCGTTGTCTTCACTGATTTCTTCTTCACTCTGCCATTCAGACAATGTCAGGGACCACGGCACCGAGAATAAAAGGCCACTGGTTCCCCTCGATTCATGATGAACTGTCGCTGTCTGACTGAAGCCGCCTCTGAAATTCACTGAGAGAGAGTGGAAAACAAACCCATCAGCCATCAACAGGATTTGTGTGAAACTTTCACAGCCTGAGCCGCAGCGGTCGCTCTGAAGTGTTAAGAGAAGTGAAACCAAAAACTCTGGCAGTTCGGAAAAGGAGTAAAAGGCTTATGAGTCAAGGCATTAACATCAATTTGTCATTTAGATCCAGTACGTACATGAAAAGGTCACCTCGTTATCTTTCACATGGTCTCGTGCAGTATTCGCTCTCAGCCTGAAATCTGTCCATAGACTGCTGAACCAGGGACTTAACACTGACCCCTTCTCTGTAACAGGAGAGTAACCTTTTACCTCGTGTTTTCTGCAAAGGCCATCCTGTCTCTGAAGCGACTCATAAACCAGCGTTTCTTACCCTCTGTGTGTATGCGCCTGCGTGTATCCATTTATGCGTGTATCCCTGTTTGTGTGTCTAAGTTCAGGCAAGGCTGTTGGCTGTTTATATGAAGCAGAAGAGTGTATCCATGCTGAAATGACTAATTGGGAAATATAGTGTACAAGCTCATTTGATGCACCAAGCAACTTATTCCCTCTGCATGAATAACTGCAGGTTTGTACGCTGAATACAGTATTTGTGTGTAGCTTCTTAAATCACTGAAGACAACGTATTGTTGACTTAAAACCCAGTAATAGATTATGAGAATCTCTAAACAGCATTATGCTTTTCTTTGCTCGTGTGTTTTTTCTCGTGTGCATTGTGTTTTCTACCCTGAGGGACTTCTTCCCCCTCCTTCTGCACCTCAGCTCTGACTACTGCCACAAGCTTGGCATCAAAGGGCCATTAAAAAGACTTCTTCTAAATGAACTTGACAGCAAAGCCAAGGCGTGGTGATATGGGTGGACACCCGAATCAATATTTCACATCATCAGCCACTGGTTGGTGGAGCATGGGGACAGGAGGACGAGGTGCGGCCAATACTGTCATTGATTTAGACCGCAGGAGAAGTTGAGAAGGTCCAGTTGGGGTTTAGCAGTTGCATCTTACATTCTGGTGTTGTGGAGGTAATCAAAAGCCAGGTGTCTTCAGGGAGCGTTTCTGTCTGTGTCAGTACTGAATCCACTCTCAGACGTTCTGTTCTGCAGCAGTTCAGCTCCAAATTTACGGGGAGTTGGAGGCTGTTGATCACACTGAAATGACATCTGTGCTGTGTTTATCCACCCATACATGCCATAACTGTTTGCAGTCTCATTGTAGAGAGAAAGGAAGCAAGTGTAAGCAAAGCAGATGGAGGACATATGGAAGCAAAGACAATTCCCCCCTTATTGAATTGTACCATTTAGTGCTACAGACCGGCTAAGCAATGTGTCACAACACTAGCAGTGTTGATGCGGCTTGGCAGCTCCATGAACGGCAAACATGTCATTCAGTTGTAAATTACGTTACCCACAAGGTCACCTTGTGTAAAGGTTGGGAAGGAGGAGGAAATGAGCCGAGGGTGTAATTCATCTCTTCATGTCAGAGACGTATATCACACGGTGGAAATCGAAACACATGCAGTTAAACTCTCGGACAACGCAAACACAAACACAAACATTGCACAGATGTCTGTATTTATGAGCCTGATAAACCATGCATCTAAAGACGGTCACTTCTGTGTTTGTTGTCATAAATCTTATATTGTTGTAGTAAATTCCACTTTTCACTGCATCACTATGAAGCCTGTCATTTAGTATTGATATGTTAATAAGCTGAAGCAAAAATCAACCGACATAAACAGCTTCACGGGCACATTTATGCAGATGCAGCGCTGTATGTCATCCAGGACTTGAAGCTTGTATCTTCTTGTTGGCTCTGCTAATTATCCGTCCTTGTGTGACTTTCAACTGCAAGCCATGCTCCCTCAAGGATACATGTCTTAGCATAATACAGACAGCTTAGGAGTCAATGAGATGTGCTCCCTCTACTCCGATAGGCAGACACTGCCAGGCGAGGATTCCCCCTCCCCCTATACCAGCTCGTTGCCAGCACAATGCCAACTCTGTGCCTCTCCAGCTTTGGCACCCTTGACCATTGACTCTATCTTATTCACACCTCCCCCTCTCCCAGACACACAGGATACAGTGAGGCAGTGTATGGGTCACATCTACTTTAACCACCCTGTCTGCTACCATCACATTTAATGCTGATAGAAGGGCTGCATGTAAAAAGGGACATCTTGCTTTCTCAAAACGTACTCACATTTTTAGATTTTTTCCCACTAAACCACATTTTTTTGTCACCTAATATCACCCTTTCACTGGGTACAGTGCCAGATATGGGGAGACAGGCAAGGTCAAATCCATCCCTACAGTCCCCAGCTGGCACTAACCCCAGTGACAAGGGTGTCTGGGAGAGGGAAATGTTTTCATGCTGGATGCACAATTTGTCCAGTGTTTACTCTCCTGTCCATTTGCATCACCAACACTAGACCTGACTGACATCAGCATGAAGCCACTGTCACAGAACGCTATTGCTTTTTTGTTTTGTTTTTTTCGGGAGGGGTCAGCCTGGAACTCGTCTCCCAGATTCTGCATGCAGGCGTGTACGCACACAGTGTATTTGTATCATGAGGTCCTGTCATTGATGGCATTTACTCTCCAACCTGAGCCATCGCTCCACTCTACATGCAGCATGTTTTAGCCTGACTGTAACCTTTAATCTTAAAGGAGTGGCACTGCTTACTAGAAAAGTTAGCCAACAAGAATTCTTAGTTTAGCCTGGAGCTTGGAAGCATGGGTAAGATGATAGCCAGAATGTGTCCAAAGTGCAGACCTGTGCCAAAACTGTACAAGAGTACAATGGTAAGTTGTGCTTTTTCCAGTTGGTTACGTGCGTATTTTTTTTGACTGAAGTTCTGAGACACAAACTTTGAATGGATTGTGCATGTACGCATGTTGACTAGCATCTTTTCACTTGTCACACATCACAGCATTTCAATGCAGACGGCTAGAACTCTGTGTTCCTACGTCACTCCACTTTGTTCTGCTCCTCACGGGCGTCTTTGAAATAAACCCGTTAAATGTCAGTAAAATTAGCATAGACCTGCTACAGTATGTAACCCATCTGAGCTGATTATCAAGATACAAAACTGTGAAATTAGCTCACTGAAGATGTGCTTTTTCACACCAAATGCTTCCAAGAACAGCCCTAATCCATTGATTTCAATCTGTGGCTTTTGCTGGGTGATGTTTCAACCTTTTATGTTTTTCCAGCATCTTTATTTTTATTTTCGAGTTTCATACCAATCTGCGTGTGTAGCTGGATGTGCTTATTTGATATTTGGGTATGCTGCTGGAAATGCATGGTCCTATATCTTACATTACATAAGCACATCAGGGTTCCTCAACCCTGCTAGCAAATGTATAGTCACACCTGATGATGAACAGAATGACCTGATTTCCTGTATCCCCAGAGACATCTGTGCAGATGAAGGAGTGCGGTGCATCAGGCCTCCGTTCCCCTTCTTCTACAACCTGTCATGGAATCAACCCTGCCTTTAGATGTGCTCTCCATAGGGAACAAATCAGAGAAGGTGCTGTGGTTTAACCCGTCTCTGTCTCTCTCTTTCTATTTCTATTTCTATCTGTGAACAGATCTATCCCTCCATCCTTACATTTTGTCATCCTTTCTCTCCTTCCTCCTCAGAGATTTGCTGTCTTTCCTCTCTCATGCACACTTTGTTTTCGCCTCACTCTGTCTTTTTATCTCTCCTTGTCTTCTCCCTCCCTCCCTCCTTCTCTCTCTCTCTCCTCTGTCCTCTCTTTCTCTCTCCCTTGTCTTGGTAGCGCGGCAGCTCTTGGAGCTGAGGGACTATGATTAGGACAGAAGAGAACTGGCTGTAAGACAGAGACAAACTCAGAACTGGGTCATCATTGTTTCTGTGTGAGAGACCCGCTCTGCAGATGAAAAGCTCGAAGACAAGAGGCACAAACGACGCCCAATACAGCACCAGGAGCCCTAGACATTTCTGGGCTACAGAAAATACTCATGCAAAGGAGCAATCGGAACTGCAACACAGAATTTATGTAATGAGAGCTGAATAAAACATGCTGCTGGCCCGCTTTTCTGTCTCTGAACCCTTCCAGTTCGTAAGCATCCATTGGTCGGCTGTAGCTGCACGGCAGAGACGCGGCACAATCGCAAAGAAGTGCAGTGGTCATGAAGAACAAGACAGGGAAAACCTTGGTTGTCACAGGGTAATAGTATTTTGACATAGATCATCATTTTTCTCCTGCTCTCTCACGCTCTCTCTCTCTTTCTTGTCCTCTCTGCAGCCATCTCTCTCTCTCTCTCTGTCTGTCTTCCAACCCTTTAGCACAAAGTCTGACAGGGTCTGTCCCACTGGCCAAGCATTCAGCACTCATCATGCGCATCATTTCCTCTCATCTTTCCCCCCGGTGTGCTTCTTCCATCTCCTCTGGCCTGTTCACTCACCATCAACCACTCCCCATAAACCCTGTTATTTGTGTCTGTGTGTGTTTGTGCCTCGGTGGGTGGTGTATGGGCATAGCTGTGGAATGTATAGGTATGCCCACTATCACCTGTCAACCTGCTTCTACATATTGTTTAAGTGTGTGTTTGTGTGACTATGCACGATATTTCAAAAAGGAGGTGTGACCGTGGGCCCTGTGGGGTAGAATGGGTTGTGATATCAGTTTGAAACATCCACAGCTGGATGATAAAATCTATTTTCATGCCAAAGCAGCAAATTATGGTTTTATTTATCATTTCAGACATCACGTGACAGCTACACGTCTACTGCTGTTAGCAAGAGCCGCAGACTTTGGCTTATGTGTGTGAAACTGAACATGTTCTTGAACCAGGAGGCAAGCAGCATTCGCTTTACTTTTCTTTAGCTGCTCCATTAGATGCTCACGCGTCTAAGATAAATTAGCGAGAGGATGAGGAGCCTTTATACCACACGTGCCCTTGCCATCCTAACTCAACTCAAAAATGGAATATCCTGCCTTTGCACGGCACTCCTGAGTTTGCTTCTGCATGATGCATTTGATATCTTGTGTCGAACCGCTATTGCAAAGCAGAATTAGTGTTGCCTTGCCCTACTTTCCAAACCATCGAGGAGCAAATAATCAGCCCGAGCTGAGGATTTGCCTGGCAGTCTCTCATACGAGGGATGCTGGGGAAACATCCTTTTCTGCAAGTGCTGGGTTTCACCAAGAGACTTTCAAGAGACTTCAGTGTTTCTGTGACAGGGACAATACTGAGACTTCTACTGCCATCTAGAGTGAAATAGCAGGTAGTTCATGGCAGAGGGCTGTGCAGTTTGAGGGGATGTCTGAAGGCGTTTACTGTACCAAATGATTTGCATGTTATACGTCAAATGAAATAGCTCTGCTGTGTTTGTGCATGTCATAGGCCAGAGCTTAGACTTACATAATTCCCACACTTGTTCATTTACATATCCACAGTATGAAATATACTGATTACAATATTTACTCCAACAGACTTTATGATTTTGGACTTTTTTGCTTTGCAGACTTTCTCTTTCGCCGCCTCTCCGCCTCCTTCCCAGACGAGTCTGCTCCTCGCAGCACAGAAGTAATGCCAGAGCAGTTCCCAGTGCCAGAAATTGCCCGAAGGTTTAGAAATGAACTACTTGTTGTTCAGAGTGTGGGAAGATCTTTTTTAATACACAAATAATCCAGTACAAGCTACCAAAAGAGTAATAAATTAAATCAAAAAACAGAGAAAGCCAGGGATCATCAGAGGCTTAAAACCCTTTTGAAGTATTATCCACCTGTTTTTTTCATTTGATTTCTTCCTCTTTGTTATGATTTTTTCTTCTTTTGTAGTCTATGCTGAGCTTCTAACACATAATTCAAAATATCCCAGTCGGTCCTTGCTTATTGTGTTCCTCAATGATTTTTCTAATCACCATTTTCATCTTGCTTTAATTAAACCTTTTATTGGACAGAGACACGGGCCATAATGATCTCTATATTTCAGAGAGAATAGATTGGAAAATGACTTATACCTTATGCTGACCTTTCTCAAGCTTGCCTGCTGGCAAGGCTATGCTAAGCAATTTCACCAACATATTTATCTCATCCATAGCACACCTTAGACTTAATCCTAATGGTCTTTTCATTAGCCTTTTAATTGAGCAGCGTGGAGTATTAAAATGTCTTTCAGCAGCTTTTAAAAAGCACCCTCATGTCAGATCCAGCCTATACACATTAATGTGGGGTAGTTAAACCCACGTTAACCTCCAGGCATAGTCATCAATCAAGCATGTTCCCCCTATTTTATTCTTAATCTGACTTTCTGACATAGTAAATAACGTGCTGAATGAAAAAGAGTCAGGCTCACATTTTCATATCAGCCATGTGTGTATCACAGGGGAAAATGAATGTATCTGTGTTAATGTCAGGATTTCAGTAATCTCATTAGTAAATGCTTAGTAAAAGTACTTCAAAACACATCACGAACAATAAATACAATTTAAAAATTAACCTGATGGAGTGGATTGTACGGTATTTTGTTGGCTAGAAAGGTGTTTCTTGTTGAGATTTGACATTTTAAACGGGTGTTCATTTTCAAAATAGGTAGGCTTTCTAATGAAATAAAACAAATATCAGTATAAATATTTGATTTAACTATGTTTTATATGAACATTAGATACGCAAAAATCAAATTAACTACGAGTGATCAGGTAATTAAACGTTGTGTGTGTGTGTGTGTGTGTGTGTGTGTGTGTGTGTGTGTGTGTGTGTGTGTGTGTGTGTGTGTGCGTGTGTGTGTGTGTGTGTGTGTGTTGCACATTAATCCAATAAATCTACCATCACTACACCACTGATTACATTTTGAAGCATGTGATTTATCCCACCGTTGTTATTCATCCAGACATGGAAGATAACTGTTGCACATCGCCTGCCATGTATGAATAATAGGATCTAATCACAATCACTTCTAATCAAGCCCGGGAGGCATTCTCATCTGTACACAAATTCAAGACAGTGGTGTGAAGTTTGTGAGGCGGCCAGAAGATGGCAGTACACCCTCAGCTTGTCTTGACTGACAGTGAGAATGTACCAGGGACAAAGGTCAAATAACACAGCGCTGTTGACCAGGAGAGGGTCAACACATAAATATCTCTGGGGACTTTCTCAAGTGCCTTGTGCAGCTACTTAGTGTGAGATTTGCCAGAGGAAGAGGCAGAAGTCCCATTTCCACCTCAGCAAAATGAAATCAGAAGCCCCTGGGATTTGACTCTGACCTTCCTGGCATGCACTACCGTTGACTGATTACTGAAATATAAGAGGCTAGAAGATGTTGGGCTGTATTAACTACATAAGGGCTTACAGCAAAAGTGTGAGACAATTTACATGTATTAAAAAGGATTATCCTCCAATTAACATCTCAATGACTATTACATTAACTGTAATTTAGAGTCTCATGGAACAGACACACAAAGGAATTCTTATAAAAACAGGAAGATACTAGTTTCTGCATTAAGCAACAGTCATTTATACTGTTTATATTGTGTGTATAACATAAGGCTAAATGCCAGTCTTGTTCATTTAACATTTGGTGGACAAGAATTCCTTTGGTTCAGACCTGCATGCATTTTATTGGCTTGTGTGGGATTTGGGCAGGAAACCAGAGCTAATGCCCCCTCTCCCACTTCAAACGGATGCCAGGCACCCTTAAATGTCATGGGGTGGTTAGAGAGTTGAAGGAGATGGGAGGGAGGGGGGAGGGAGGGGGATTGAGGAGTGAGAAGCTGGGGCTCGCTGGGCGAAAGAGAGAAATCCAGCCACGCCAGAGCTGGCCTCAGCGCTTATCAGTGTGTGCTGGATGTAGCTTTGCTGAGGCTGCTAAGGCAAACCAGATGCAGCGTAGGTTGCTCTGTGCCACTATGTGTCAGGTACAGCCTGGGTCAGTCTGAGGCGCCTCTGTATTGTAGGAGGGAGACCACTGTACAGTTCAAACTCGCTGCAGATGGTCCTGACGAGAGTGTCGGGTCCTGCGGTTCATCTTTTGAGAAGTTTTGAAGGTTTCATGGTGTCACTTCAATTACTCACCCCGATGGATTTCTTCTGTGTTTTAGATTGACAACTTGCAAGTGGTTTATAGCTGGAGTATCAAAGCCTGTGAGTGTGCGTTCTGGGGTGTTTTGGTCACTGGGAATCCCACGGTGTCTTTCTACTCTTGCCAGCAGCAGTGTTTATAGGATTTTGTCTCATTTTCTCCAGTGTTAATTTATTTCCATAAAGACAGCCATGACACATTCTCTCCTCTGCCTTCTCTCTCTGTGTGGCTTTACTTTTCTGAGCTCTGAGTTTCTCTCCCTGTCTCTATGCTGACTGGAAGAATAGACCGGATTGACCTCAGTCCCTGCTGCGTGGTTATTTTGACAATGAGCATCATCATCATTGTCAGTTTTCCTCCAACTCTTCCTCTCTGTCTCTCCGTCGCTCTCTGGAGCTCTGCATTTCTACACCCTGCTATTGCGTTGTTTTGTGGTTTTGGATAAGTTCTCGCTATATTGTTACGCTTCCTGAGGTATGCCATTGTGGTCCATCTGTGTCAGTGGGTAAATGAACATGTTGCAGCCTGGCTAACTTCAGTTTCCCATGTCTGAGACTAAGTCTCTCAAATCTCCAGCTTGCCAGCATCATACTCCTCCCTCCCTGTGGGTCTGTTTGGCAACCAGAAAATACCATCTCTCTCATCATCGGGATTATATGGAGCTCATTTGCCTTTGATTGCAAAACCATTAATACACAAATGTATTGGCGACTGACCTGTGGCCTTTCTCATCAACTGACTAGAAAAACTGGTCTCATCACTTCTCCTCTCAGGCTCTTTGGACCCCAGGGGTCTGGGTCAGGGTTTGGTAGTGTTTGTGCTGTCTTTCTGTCAGACTTGCATGATCCACTGCCACTTAACAAGGGAGAACAAGGCTGAGAAATGAGGCATTTCCGGGCCCAAGGGTTTATTCCTACAGCACACTGGATTACATTACAAAACACAAAAGGGAGATGTGAGTCATTTTTAAAGAAGTCCTCTGCTCCAGACCATCTTAGTGTCTAATCTGCAAAGGGAAAGCTTGCAGACAGGACACAAAGCTTTCAGACGTGTCTTTTCGCTACATCACATATTTTCTGACTCTATCCCAGTTCTATCTGAACTTTAAAAAGGTGAAGCATGCTGAGACTTAATCAGGCTGACATTGTTGTACCCTCAGGAATTACTCTGCTGGATGCTAAAAAAGAAATGCTTATCACATATCCAGTCGAGCAAAGCTTGATCTGGTTCTGTTTCTTTTTTGGCTTATCATTTTCCCTCATGCTACAAATATGATGTAAACCAGGAAGATATGCAAAAAGCAAAAATGTGAGTGTAGTTTTTTTTTTTTTTTTTCTGGAAATAAGTTTTTTGTAGGCATTGTTCTGTACATACAATGAAGCAATATGGATGATACACACAACAGTTATGTACGCATGATAACACTTTACAACAGAAAAAAGTCAAATAACACGCACACACACAAAAAACTACAATAACATGACTAGACATGGGACAATTTAAAAATTTCATGTCACCATAATCCTCATAATCCTGACCAAAATAACTGCAAGTCACAATATTATCCCAGTAGTCATCAAAATATGCTTAACTCTTAAAATGGCACTAAAACATACTAGAATCACAATCAGAGATGACACTTTTCTTTTTTTTTTCAGTGAATTATACTTCATATGAGCTGTTAATTATGGAGGAAAAACTGCCGTGAACTGCAGTCAATTCCCCAGAGACAGCAGCTCCAGCATCTAGCGGTTTATCTTCTGTGAGCTGTCCATGTTATAGGATAGGAAGAGAGGGACCACACCACAAAGTGCTAGCATTAAAACATTACATCCAGCCAGAGGTAACATGAAATTAGCTATTTAGCTACATAGCTAATACTACTGAGCTATTGTTAGCTAAATTCAGTTTGGTGAATAGAGCTGGATGATGCTTATGGAGATGGAAGTACAAACTGGAGGTGTTAGTCCACTCCTTCCTCCAGCTGGTTCTGCTGGTGGGCGTCTCCATCTCTGTGTTGTTCTTTAGAGTGTTATCAATAACATTTCCACACATCTGAATTAATTTTTTTCATGAGCAACATAATGGGAAAGGCGAGCCTTCAGCCGTTGTGACAGGAGTAGGATTTTGGAATAACTGGAAAGATGCGGGCTCCCATCTGTGGCAATTATAATAAATCTGGAACTCAATATTCAATTCAAGTCACTCATGTGGATATTCATGATTATCCTGATTATCTATTATCCCAATAATGGAAATTCACCACAATCAACTTATCTGGAGCGTTATCTATCGCAGTCCACAATAGAATTTTATATCATCCCATCCCTAAACACAGCCATATCACTATTTGACATTTCTAACTGAAAGGCGTTTGGTAACAATCTATGAAGAGCATTTTGTCAACACAATAAACATGTTCACATATCGAGGTAAATAACTCACAAAAGATGACATGGCATTTCACATTACAGGACACTGAACAGACAGACATCTATTTAAGAATGTGAGAAACACTTTGCTCCATCCTTATCCCCACTGCTTGTCTCAGTCTATGTAGTTATCATGTAACATCAGATGGCCATCACCTTCCTTTGAGGAGGGGTTTCCATGGTGACCACATCCCTTTCTGGGCAGATTTTTTGCATGGGATCAGGGTCGACCATGTGTTGCTGAAGCAGAGGGTGCTGTTGACTGGTGAGGGTGGGCGGGGGCTGGCGAAGAACAACAATTTGAGCGCTGGGTCCCTGCAGCAGGATGTCCATCAGCTCTTCCTCTGTAGAGCTGACCACCAGTATACCATTCACCTCCACCAGTCTACAAGGCCAATCACACACGCAAAAATGTCAAAGGGACATCAGTAAAGTTGAGCATCATGTCAATCCAAGGTAGGAAGAGAAAATCGTAATGTTCTTCTCAAAGTTTCTTTAATAACCTAAAGATTTTACAGAACTCGTGACTGACTCGTGGGGAAATTCTCTCTCAACTTCAATATATCAAACGTCTATTTGGCAGGATTCTCTGTACAGGTAAAGGCAGGACATCTTTAATGTTTACTTAACAAGCAACAAATAATATCAAAGAATTCACAAATCACAGAGTGTGAAATATTAAAAACATTACCTTTGCACAGAGCTAATCAAAAATTCCCATTTCATTAGTTTTTATTTATAGCCACCTGGATAAAAGTGACAGGGAAATAGCAGTCCTTTGTGTTTTTTCATTAGCTGTGTAAAGAGCATTGGCACAGACTGTGATGAGTGAACACACACACACAGTGAGGCTCAAAGACTCCTCTCAGCTTCTGTGGTTCTGTCTCTGCACTGTCATGCAGACTCACCTTTCTTCGGCAGGATGTCAGCTGCACTGTGTGCTCAGAGTGCTGTCTATCTAAGTATGTACTTGTTGTAATGCAGTAATTGCCCAATTATATGACGTTCTTTTATCTGCTCCTTTTCACTCTCTTCTGCATCCAAGTATTACATTACAGTGTTTGCTTGTTTGGAGCTAATATCTGATGGGTTCCCATAGCTACAAAGTACAAAAAAAATAGGAGTGAGGAAAGAACTGGGTGTGATGAGTGAGACAGTGAATGAAGACTGCTCTCTTTAACTAGGTGGCCTCTTGTGAACACTAACCAAGTAATTGCCATTAAGCCAGGGTAAATGACTTGGTTTGAAATTCTTTTTGGATGTGTTCATGCATTACCTGTCGCCCACACAGAGGTGAGAGTTGTCCACCTTGACCACCACTAGTCCGCTGCCTTCTCTGTAGTGACACGTAAAGCCATAGTGGCCATCAGGGTCATGGTTCTCCTGTAGAACCAGCAGCATGGCCGGACACTGCAGGGACACCAGCTGGCTCAGGCTGCCGATGGCCAGACTCTTTTTCCGAGCTTTCTCCTGAATTCAGAAAAAGCGAAAGCATGTATGCACGTTAATGAATGCAATGCAGATAGTTGAAGAGACCCAAAGTAACCAAGTGCAACCTCTTCAAAAGAATCTGTTGAAGAATCTTTGCAACTGTCAAATGCGTGTTTTTGTGCCTCTGAAACAAGACACCAAGTAGTTATCATTTCCTTAAGATAAAATAGTAGCTTTACTTCTTGGAATGAAGCCTTAAAGATTACAGATATACCACTAGTTGGAAGTCCCCAAGAGATAAGTCTGAGGCTGCCTCAAAGCCAGAAGACCACCAAGATGTAATGATTAGCTTTTGAAAAGATCACACCATAAGTAGCTTGCAGGGATCAGAAAAAACTTGTGAGTCTGACCACTGAATTCCAATGTTCCCTTATCCAGCCTCTTGGCATACTCCCCCCTCCCCCAAATGGCATGTGAATGCCTTGCAGCAATAGATGCCGCCTTGCCCGGGTCAGGGGTCAAAGCTAAGGCTTCTCTCTCCTCAGACAAGCGGGCCAGACAGGATATATTCACGGAAACGCAGCTGAAGCCCCTTGAGAAATACCCTCTAATGCGCATCATTTTCCCTCTTGGTTTGCCTCAATGTTGGACACACGCCAAGAGCCCATGGAATTTTCTCTTCATATTCTTCTTGTTTATCCACAAGATCTGATCAAATCCTAACCTACCTGGGCCAGACATAGGGCCCATATCCTACATACACACCAGGCACAGCCAATAGACTGTTTGTCCAATTAAAACACAGCTATTCAAGATCACAAAGGTCGCTCAGGCGAGAAATAATGGCTCACCTTTTTTTTCTCAATAGTGAGAAAATAGGGAATATAAGTTGCAAATTTCATAAACCCAATAATTTCCCTAAAACATAGGAAGCTACAACATGATGTGAGAAAGGATTTGGGTTTCACTCAGTATGAGGAATGATTCTCTGACAGGCCAGACAACATAGATGCTAAGTGGAAGGGATTGCATTTCTTTTATAATGATGGGTGTTAGTAGCTCTGAATTCAGTACTGTCGTTCTGTGATGCCTTGGCTGCTCCAACAGCGAAGATCTTTAACACATTCAACCTTGGGGAGAAGAAAGACATAATGGGAGACAATCTGACCACACTGATCCACAACAATTCATATCATGACTTGTGTCTATGTGAAAACTGGAAGCACCCTATCCATTTCTTCAACTCAGGGGCATGCCATGGAAAAGAGCTGGCAGATTTTTCCCACAACTCAATCCATCCTCAAGGAACATGTGAGACTAAAGATTGGACGAATCAGTAAGTCTTCCAATTTCCCCCGTTTTAATAGCCTGTCTAAAGTTTATTAGTTGCTTATTTCAAATCATTTCCCCCATTTGTTGTCCTTCCCCTCCTCCCTCCATTCTCTTCCTCTGGTTCTCGTTCTCCTTCCCTCTTGGCTGTTTTATTGATGCTCTCCAGTTGCAATAGATCCTGGAGATTAGACTGCCGATGATGAAATATTTCCTTATTGTCTGTAATGCGGGGCAGCCTACAAGACCAAACAGAGGGCAGTCTGCTCCTTATTAGAGCAGCAGCTCCATCAGTTTCCCAGGCTGCTCCTCAGCTCTGACCTGTGTGTTAACTCTGATTAGGTCATATGATAAACATTAGCGCTGCTGCTTTTCCCACAAACTCAGCACCTAAAAAAGCGTGGCCCCGGGGCGGCAATGTGACACGGGGCACCTTTCAAAGCCGAAGCCGCGTGTGTCCTTTCATGGCACCTCGTTAGGGCTTCTCCAACAGGATAAAAGAGCCACATTAAAAAAGAATTGGGCTCCTCCGGGGATAGATGGAGATAGTTTTACACATACTGGCCCATTTCTCCATTGCACTCTCCCAGTGGCTTTTGTCACACACATTCCATTGTTGGTATGGTCACAGGCTCTCGGATGTCAGCACTAAACATCATTTTCTCTGAAAAAGTTCATGTTCATCCAAAGGACTTCGCTCAGCCTTCTATACCCACTCTCACCATGGGACTAACTGCACAGCTTAACGAAACAGAGCAGGCTGAATGGAGCATTGTGTTGTCAGTCAGGAGAACATTGAATTGAAGATCAAAGATGATGGACATAATAGTGTCAAGTGATGGCCTCCCACACCAGAAAGCTTTTGCCACCTCTCCTAGTGCGTGCTCTTTCTGCTGTTGGGTAATTAAATGAACAAATATATGAACTTCACATGTTCTGCAGATTAATTAAACCTTTAGGTGATCCTCACAATATGGCTTTCATTAGTGAGGAAAAGGCCAGTTATCCAGAATATATTGCACAACCTCTGGTGTTGATGTGGTTAAAGACAGGAGAAACAGCATTTGGCGTGACCAAAGATGCCAAATTTGACTCACTTTTTTTTAGCATCCCATACCACACATGTTTCTCTTGATAACTCGTGTTGTTTTGGTGCAAATCTCAGTTTCTCATTGTATTATTTTTAGCAATCAAAACATTCCCTGACTCAGACCATACCACGTTCCCACATATTGGTGTGACGGTGTTTCACATGCTGTTGCTTAAACTCTGCCAACTGAGCTCCAGACCGTCATCGTGTTGGTCGCACTCTGCTTTAGTGCAAATAATCCATAAATTGTGTTAGTAATCTTAATTTGATCAAAAGTACCTTAACATATCTTTCTTGTAAAGCATTTTGGAGGTGAGCCACCTGTCGGTTGAGATGGACCATGGAAATTTCCTCCTTAAACACTTGGCAGTTCAGCTTCATCTTTTCCAGGAGACGAACGTCCAGCTGCCTGAATGGCAAGAGACCACGTTTCAGAAAACGGTCACAGATGTACACACATACATGCATGCATGGTTTATGAAATATGTAAATCAAGTCTAGTTAAGGTTTTATGTGAATTTCACCAGAATTGAATAAACACAGCGGATGGTTTATTTTCCTTGGAGAAGCAATACTTGAGCATTTTTGACTTTTATCCACAACTCCTTGGGTAGGACTCCATTTTTCTAACATTTTCTTTGGTGAAACAAAAACCACGTCCCCTAAAAGTCTCACAAGATTATTAGCAGCTAGTAGCTATGCTTTGACTTAAACATTAACTGTTTCTCAGCCTTTTAGGTTTACAGTACCACTGCATATAGTGCATGTGTATTGGACAACACGGCAGCACTTGCTCATGTAAACAATGTGTTCTAGCTTCTATAACGGTGGCCTTTTGAAGTATCTAATGTAACTGCCTTGAGTGTTTTTGGGAGGTGAAAGATAAGTTTTATGCATTGTTGAACAAGCTACTGATTAACAGAGACAGTCCACCGACTTCTTCTTGTGAGCAGTGGAGTTGTTAATGTTGTCTCTGAGGGCCTGCAGGCTCTGTCTCTTGTCGCTCAGTTGGCTTTTAACCAACTCCAGCCTCTGCTTCAGCTCAGCAGAGCCGAGCTTTTCTATGTTCGCATCTCCATCCATGCTCTTCAACTCTGAACAAAATGCCACCAGGCCGTGGTGGAGCTCCTGGACCTGTGGGGTCAAGAGATCAGTTTTCAGCAATGATTATATTCACTCCTAAGTTAATGGATTCATCACAGTTATGGCACCATTAGAAGCAAAAACAGTGACATCGTTTCATAGATGTAGCTGAAGAGATATGGACCTGAAGGATGACGTTTTGTAGTGACTCCACCTGTTGGTTGAGCTCTCTGATCCTCTCTTCTTTCTGGACGTTTTTGTTGATGTTGCTGTTTTCATCAGAACTCTTGACTTCTGGATTATTTTGTGAAACAGTATCTGATGACTTCTCCTATGATACAAAAAGCAGACAGAAAAGCATCTTGTTAAATGTTATATATCAGGTAAAGCCAGATACCTTCCATAGAAACATTAGAAAAAGATCAGAGCTACCGTTTTGCACAAGTGCAGCTCCAGTTGTCCGTTCTCTGACATCGATGTCAGGAGACTCCCAATCAGCTGATCTGGTGGGAGCTCTTCCGATGAACCTTCAAATCAAAGCACATGTACAGTATACCGATACACACGTCTGTTTTTTGTGTGTGTGTGATAAAGACTTCTTGATGTGCCGTGCATCATGTATTGTGCACCTTGTGTTTCTTTCAGTACAAATGGACCCTTATCTTCTGTCATCCCCAACATTTTAATACAAGAATCCATGATTTTTCCCACCGTTGTTTCCTTTGGGGTTCTGAGATGAACGATCCTCTCTGATGCTGCAACACATGACACAACAATCAGAAGTAACATAAAGGCTCTGATATATGCTCGTATAAGTGTCCATTATGAATATCATAGCAACAATAACCCCATTCATACTGCATAATGTGGAAATACATCAACTATATGCCATAAATTTACATAAATTTTTTTCATGGTGTCTCAGTTCTAATATATAGCATAATAGTGCATGTATTTAACCTTTAAACCAATTCAGCTACTCACCGTTGATTGTAATCTCGATCAGCTGAGAACTCCTCTGTACCATGCAGTTTTGGCTGTAGTTTCTGTTGTGGAAAAAGGCCAAAAGATTCAAATAAAGCTTGTTTTCCTGTTTGTTCGTCTTCATTGTATGTATGAGACGCTGTACCTGTTCTTGAGGGAACGGCGATTCATGCTCAGGCAGCTCATGTGAGGAGAGGACTTAGACTTGGTCATTGACACCAGTGTTGTATTGACTGTCTCAACATTATTAGGGCTGGAGGATTCTGCTGAACAAAGAAACGGCAAGAAACGTCTCTGTGACTTCATTGCAAACGGTCCAGGTAAATATTTGTTTGTCATGTTGTTTTGATAAACGCGTACCAAGCAGAGAGTCGAGTCTCCGGCTGATTTTGGTGGGAGGGTGCAGCTCATTATAAATGGCCGACAGCAGCTGCTCCCTGTCTTCCAGTGAGGCGATATGAAGGGTGTCCAAAGTGTTCATGTCCACTGAAGCTATGTCTTCTCCACACAGTTTTGCTTCTGAAAGGAAAACATTTAGTCATGGACCCACATACTTCAAGAAATCTGAGAGCTGTGCTGCAGCCAGTAATCTAGAATCCACAGCAAACATTTAAAAAAGACATGACAAACATAAAGAAGACATCAGTGAGACACCAGTCTTTTTATTACTGAATGCAAAACAGAAAATTGGACATTTCTGAGCAGAAAGTTGAACAAATTTGAAAATGAAAATGTAACCGTTAGCTTTAACAAATTTTTACAGTCTTCTATTAGCCTTTAGCCATTTGTTTGTTGGTTTAAACAGTGACGGGCCACAATTTTCATCAGATTCAGCCATGTTAGATTTTGTCTTCAATGTTAAAGAAATGAATAAGAGTGAACTTATTTCTGAACCTTGGTGTCTGCTTGTGTCAGAATTACTTTTAATGGAAGTCAGTAAATATGATCAGAAATTGTGAAGTTCCGGAGCTGGACTATGAGGAAAGGCGTACATATAGCAGGGTTTGGCTTTTAGGTACGTAGGAAACTGTAATAATGGTTTATTACTACATGAATTTCTTACATATTGCAGTTCCTGTGGTGAAGCTATTGTTGAAATACGAATTATGTTCTAATGGTGTCTTGTTTAATCTTACATTATCCTTGTCTTCTTTACTTCTTATTGCTGTTCATAAAAAAATGTTTAGATTTGATCTGCGGTAAAGATAAATCAACCTGGCAATGTCTGTCTTTGTTATGCAACCACCAAGCTGGGAGAGGAGTCAGTCAGAGGGAGAGTGTGTTTCACCTCTAATGAAAGGAAGACATTTCTGCAGTCCAATACTTGTAAACCATTGGCAGACTTCATCTGTGTTCAGCTTCCTAAGAGATTTGGCCACTTGCTTGTCCATATCCTGGGGGGAAGGAGAGGTTACATACCGCCTGCTTATACCACATTCTACCTGGGCAACAACCTTGTGTATAATGTCCCAAATCATTATGTCATAGTACTCCAACCACCAGCAACATACTCCTTAAGCCATTGTTTTGAGATGTGATACGGTGTATATATATATTTTTTTTAATTTCTAAATCCATAAAGTAAGCAGAGGTTAGGGATTGCAAAAAGAGCGGGACATGACGCACAAAGATGATTCAGACTCAAACTGCTGCATGTGAAAACCTATTTACTAGGAGGCAAAACAAAGGCATCAAGACAAAACCTGGTTAAACTCACAAGCACTCCATCATTGTCTGTGTCACTGATTCATTTAAAGTAAGGATGACTGTGTTGGATATCCATATTACAGCAAGTAAACACATTTGTGTGTTTAACTGTAAACAAATGTTTAAAAGGGACAAAGAAATGTTTATCCAAGCCGGGAACCTAAACACAGGTTTCTATGTAATCGTTGCCTTAGTCGCAGATTCTCTGTTTATGGTGTCCCTGGGAAGAAAACTACAGTGTTCGCTGCTGCCTGTAGAGGCTTTAAGGTAACTGTAGCATGATTAGATGCAATGAGGTAAGAGGTTTGCCTTGTATTTGGGCTTTCACTGTTATTTTGTAAGACAGGGAGACCTTAAAAACATATTAGATCATAATTTAACAAATAAATAATCCAGAGTTTAAGCCATTTTGTCTAATTTGCAGGCCCAGTGTGGGGCTCAAATGTGAGGCGTGGCTGGACACATGTGTAAATTACTAACATGTAATTGATGGGGTACCAGAGGAAAGTAAAACAGTTGATAATGCATGGATACAATAACTGCAGGACGTGAGCAATTTTCCTTTAAAAAAAAAGAAGAAATCTTTCCGTTTTGTGTTTCAGCTAACACATGGATCGCTAAGGATACGAGCAATCTTGCTTGGCAAATCCTGGACACAAAGACTAAAATCCTGAGACTATTTGCAGAGTCATTGCTTTGACAGATCAAGGGAGCTGGGAAATATAAACAGAGCATATTCTGTAATTGCAGCAGCTCTGGGCTGTGTGCTGATGCCACCCTGAAGGCCCTGCTTTGATGGTTTACAGTACCTTCTCAGGGAAGTTTCCATTCTGATCCTTAGACTGAGGCATATATGATGCTGCATAAAAGGCAGAAAAAAACAGAGACTTGTAAGGTATTTTTGAGTTATTTATGAGGCAGAACAGCAGTATTGTTTAGAACAATATTATTTGTCTTTAATATAATAATACTAGACTCACCAACGGTTATGCGTCGTTGATGTGGTGACTCCTCCTCTTCCTGGTGGTTTGATATCTGGGTCAAACCGTGAAAAGTGGCGCTCCTGCTCAGTGTGTCCCCAAGACTGCAGGAGCGAGTTATCAGCCTCTGTCACGTAATACAGGCTTCAGTTAACATTAGACTGAAAATCCAGTCTAATCAATTTAGAGCCAGTAAGTATTTTCATGAGTCGAAATACACAGTCGCAGTCTAAATCAGATAAAGCACATTTCTTCCTGGAATGTGTACTGACTCTGTAGATACCTTTAAATACATTAAAGGTGTATGTGTGGGCCTTGTTGACCACACTAGCTACGGATGCATGTGATATACAGTACAAGGAGTTTGTGAGAAAAGGTCTGGAAAAACAAGATAGTTCGTTGTAGTCTTCATACCCGCCGTTGAGTAAATGCGTCCATGTTGGTGGCGTGCGGAAGCAGACAAAGATCAGCTTTCAGCAAGTCGGGGCAGCTCACGTCTGTGTTGCTCAGGTCATCTGCATAGGAATAAACACAGTAAGTCAATAAATTAATTTGAATTAATCCCAGTTAGTCCTGTCTTAGTTGGTCTCTGTCTGGGAAACGAGCTTTTTAATGAAGTCCTTGTTTTCGGCCCTTTGAGCCACTCTAGTCTTATCAGCCTTCTCAGCCTTTTTTCTGGTGCACAGGTCACCAGGTCCATTTGCAGTGCATTAGCTGGTGCTGATACTGGACGCAGCTAGATGGGGTTGCATGGCAACCCGTTAGACACAGTAATGTCTGTCTGGTTGATGACATACTTCTCTGACAACCCAAGTTCTTTCCCACAGAAAGCCCATATTCTTACATTTTCCAAATGTCACTTGGTCAGCGAGCAGATATCTTTTTTTCTGCTATCATAACAAGCAAGACGAATGAGTCTGAGAATATGGCATCCAAGCTAGGCTTGGGCTTTCTCAGGAAACATAACACTGTGATAGTGATAGATGCTAGAATGCTTGCAGTTCTGAGTTGGAACTACTTCAAGTTTTATACCTTTAGAGATTGAAGCCTCGAGCCCCCCTATACCGTTCAAAAAACAGTAGTTCTTTCAAACACCCAACAAAAAAATTCAGCCTAATTTCTTAAACACATGTTTTTCATTTCAGGGGCCTATTTCTGAAAGGCTGGTTTGACATGGACGAGAGTTTAGATGGAGTCAGAATCAGATAAGACAGTGTAATTGGTTTATGTGTGTCAGCAGTGGAATCTTGTCTGGGTCCTGCAGAGACAGTGGAGTACAAAGAGGGGGGCAGCGAGCTGGCACTCTCTTCATCACCTGGCTAGCCTGTGAATCACTCTGTAGAGGCTCATAAAGTCTGCCTTGCAGCTAAGTAAATTCAAAACACAACTGTCTTGACTAGTACAACCATGTGAGAAAAGAGATGAGTCTTAGCTGAACGTGTGGATGCGTAGGAGCACCCTCCTCCAGCTGACCTCAGACACAACAGTGTGTCTGTGAATTCCTGAGAAAATCACTTCCAGTCTCGCTCTGTGACTTCTTTTCACCATGCATGGGAGAGGGGACACAAGATGGAGAGCTGTCTGAGAATGGTAATGGAGGGCGGCAGTACACCCACCCTACCACAGCCATGTTCAGACTCCACACAGCCTGCGTCGTCCAGGAAAAGCCCAATCAAAACAAGGCAGGACAGTTTGGGCAGACTTAGGGACACAGCCTGATGTTGCCTTAGAGGGTGAAATCACCAGTAGCAGGGAGATGGACATCATTCCCAGTCTGAGTTGGCTCAGGCAGGACAAGTCAAAGCATGAGTGAATTCCCTCACCCTTGACTGGTTAGCACAGACAAACATGTATTTGCGTGCACACACACAGATAAACTGAGCAGTCTAAGTTTGCTGAGTGACAACGTTTGACAACGGTTCACACACAGGGGTAACGACAAAGCAAAGCTTTAGAGTCAGAACTTTTCAGCACATTTCTGTAATGGATAGGCAAAAGCGATGCTTATCGTTTCTAGTATTATTGTCCTCTTCTGGTTTGAAAAGAAATGAAGCTCTTTGAGAGAAGACTGAGGGAGGAGAGCATGCTGAGTCACAGGAACCCAAAACCTGGGAACCGCCTGCCCAGCCACGCACTGGGAATACACACACAATGGCTAAAAAGGGAATCCAACAAAGGGGAACTTCTGCAACTCCCAAAGGAGGCGTTCGAGGTACTGTAGCCATGTCACATAATGACTGCAATTTCATCTGAATGGGGAAATGAGATCAAAATGAAGAGACAACACATGAGCTCAACAGCTGGATGGAACGAACCATCATCTGGTGCCATTTACCCCTCACCTAGACTTTAAATAATAATACTTTGTAAATTTACCTCAAGAAAACCCAAATTGTGTTCAGTAAATAACGAGATTTGTTCCAGTGGTGAAGCTCCCTGTAATAGAGAAACAAACCAAGACAACCATTGGGACCAATGATTTTTAAATAAAAATCAGAGAACGTTAGAGAAACACTCCAACGTCTTGGGAAATGCATTTGTTGTCTTTTTTTTTTGTTTTGTTTGTTCGTTTTATCTCAAGTTAGATGAGAAGAAACGCCTCAACTATATCTTTATATGTTTAGTCAAGAGGTTTTGTCACAGCAGGTAAAGCACGTTTTATTCAGAGAGCCTGCATGTACAATATCGCCTCCCTAAAACTGAAGGAACTAAATGGAATTTAGACATCATTCATTTTGTTATTTACCCCTTTTTTCCTACTGTGACATGTTGGAATGACTTCTGTGAAAATGGCCTGTTGTTCCAGGCCATGTTTAGCCTAGCTTAGCAGTTAGCCTCCTTCAAAAGAATAAAACGTACTGTGCAGCAGCTCAAAATTTGTCTCAATAATATGTTTTATTTTGTTTGCTTAGTGTCTACACCTGGACACTGGGGTATAATTTACAATAGTTGGAGTAAATCTGGGTAAGAGTTTTTGGAAGGTGCAAACAAAGCTAAGCTAGCCGCTTCCAGTGTTTAGGCTAAGCTGGGCTAAACATCACAAAGCTACTGTGCCTTACTATTGAACACACAAACACTAATTCGACATTAATTTCTATTCTCCCGGTGAGCAACCGTATTATCCAGAAGATCAGAGTAATGCATCAATGAAACAGCACTGGAGATGTTATCGCTGTTACACTCACTTTTCTGAGGGTACTCGGGCAGAGGAGCCACCTGGCAGGTGCTGTGTAAGAACATGGGCTTTGTTTTCTCTTCCTCCATCTCTTTGGTTGGCACAGCCTCGCTTTCCTCTCCAAGCTGACCACTTAGGCCCTCTTCAGGCTCAGCTGCACTGTTAGTACTGACTGCATTCTCAGCCAATGTGACTTCCTCTGTTGGCTCTGCTGCCTCCACACTCTCCATCTTTTCCCCACAATTCTCCTGGTCACCAGCAGCAAAGCTTACATCACTGCCAGATGTGTATGCCACACTCTCCTCTGAGTTCATGTCAAGGAACTGATCATCATTAGCGACGTCCGAGGGGGTGGGTGGGATCAGATTGATGACAGGTCTTGTCGGGAGGTTTCCAGAAGCTGCCGTGCTATTGGTGTTGCTTGCAAACAGCAATGGGTCATCCTCTTCATTATCTTCCCCACTGGTAAAAGTAATGGCCGGTTTGTCCTGGGGCTGTACCGTGAGTGAAGACAGAGGCTTCAGTTGTTTCTTCCTCAGAGCCCTCGGGCAGGCGGACAGGGAGCTGGCTGAGCGGGCCATGTTGTTCCTGGGGATCGCGGGATCTTCCTCAAACAGGATAAAGCTCGTGTTAATTATCCCCAGATCCTCCACTGTAATCTGGATAGCCTCCCTCTCACCTGATCCCCACTGATCCAGGTATGGATGCGGAGGGCCCCCATTAATCTTCCCTTGTTGCTCCTGCAGAGGATCCTTCTCCTCACCTCGCAAACATGAGCAGCAGAACAGCCTGCATGAAAGACATTGCTTGCTCTTTCTCCACGGGCGCCTCCGAGGCCGCTGCTTCTCTGCATTTGCACTTGCCATAGCAGTGGCTGCCTCACTGTACGCTGGCTATACTGCTAAACACACCGCTGATCAGATTAACCTCTACAGACTCATAGATAAACAACCATCTGCATCTCTTTGATTTCATACTGCCCTGCGAGAGAAGCCCCAGCATCTGAATGCAAACACTCAGCATCATGTGTTGCTTAGGAGAGGAGTGAAAAAAAATGGACCAATTCATGCACTCCAGCTCAGGTGAACACTTGAAATGAATGCACTTCTTTGATATGTTAAGCAGCATCATTGGAGATACAGCTCTGGTTTCAAAGGCCTCTAATAAGACAGCAATACCCTGTCAAAATGACATCTTTGGGTAAACTATATGTAATGTAGATAAGATACACAAGAAATGTAAATAGCTGAAAACAAAATCATGCATTGTATGTTTATGCAGTATGTGTGTATTAGTGCACATGTCCATGCACGTTTGTCCGTGTGATTATATTATTAGGTTTAAAATCAGTGTTCAGTTTCTCTGCGGGTCATCTGTCGAGAACTCACAGCTAGTATGGAAGCAGGTGAGAAGCAGGCTGGCGGATGCTTGACTCATACAACCCCTATGGCATCAGATGACATTTCCTTCATTCCACAGGCCCGGTCCTGTTCTCTGCTGCATGATAAGTCATCCAGCTTCTAGCTTAAAACCATTATGCCACACCACCCACATTGAGGGCTATGAAAAGATGATATCCATGTGTTTTTCTCACGCCCATAAAGTGACAGTAGAGTGATGGGAATAATTGTTCCCAGTATCCACCTCTCACCTTGCAGATTCTCTTTGGAGAAACTTTCTTTAACATTACTTTCCTCAGTTCCTCTCATTTGTACCCCCATCAGGTTCTCCCCTTTAAGAAGTTTAGCTCATGTGTTTGCAAGCCGGTTTCCAAATGTTTACCTGCTGCAGTGTTTGAAGTTCAGATTAACTTCGTAGGATTTTAAAGATATTCTACCTGTCTCTCTTCTGTTATAAAAGTAAATGCCAATGCATTATCCACATTCACATGGAAAACTCAGCTCTATATTTAAATTAAAATCTACCACAAAGGTTGCCTTAATTGGATTTTTAACAACACTGACTATTTTTTCCCAAATAAAAGCTGACCTCAGACACAGTAACTGTTCTCAAATTAGCCTTAACAATTTGTTGGCGTGCAGTAGTATAATTTCTGCACATTGGCAGCAGATAGGAGCAGAAGTAGTTAATTCTATTTGTCTAGATAAGCTCAGCTTTTCAGGTAATAAAGTTCTAGAGGGACTTTGTTGCGAGGCACAAAACTACAGCAGCCCTAGGTGATTTCAGTGGGAGGCCAGCTGACTATTGACAGAGGCTGAAGGCTCTTTGTAGTGGAGTGAAAAGTGCCTTTATACCCATGTCACTCAGAGACCCATATGATGGAATCCTCGAGAAGAAAAGTTGATCTGAAGAGAACATCAGGTTTAGTTGCACATGAGAAAATATTTGGGTTCATTGTTAGCTCACATTTGAGCACAACACAGCAAAGCTAAAAGGACACAAGCTGAGAGCTGCTGTACAGTTGGAGAGATGAGGACATGCATTGGAGAAAGGAAACTTCCCCTGCACTTAAAAACAGCTGCAAACCATTTTTGGAATTAAGCATTCAAGAGAAAAAAATATCTAATGTATGTAAATTGTATGGCAGTGTTGAGTACAAGTGCGCATTGTTAAAACATTGTGCAATATCATTAAAGGGGGGATTTGAAGGATGGGATCTGTGACATAATTCTTGGCAATACTTCATGGCCAACAAAGGGGGGCAGTAGAGAGCAGATGCACAACACTGACAGGACATAAAACAGAACCCACCACTTCTTAGAAAGACCTCCTCTGGTATTCACAAGTCTGGATAAAGTTAAATCACACAAGTGCTTTTCATTCGCAGCCTAGTGAGGCCAGCTTTCATGATATCTTGATCTGGTATTTGCAAGAATATCAAGTTTGGTTATAATCCCTCTTACATGTTGTTTGAATATACGTAAGCGGTAGGGGAAAGAAAAGATATATGTAGGATTAATGCTCCATCTCCTTTATATGGGATATGTTTGAAATTAGCTGAAAATCTGCGACCTTACCGGCAGATTTATGAAAAATTTGTTCCTTATGATATAAATGTTGAGAGACGGTGTAAGTGACAGAGCAGACAAAGATGAATGCCTCACAGCTGCCGTAGCCTGGGGCCATTTGTGGGACAGATGACTGAGGCGGACATGAGAACCCATTGGTCTCCTCTCTCTGAGTGACGATGTAAATTTAAACTATTCTAATTATTTGTCTTCAACTTAGCCTAAAGGGTTTATTTGACTATGTCTGTGCATTTGTGAAATTACATCACCGGCCTTCATTGCACTTGGTGGGTTCGTCTACATGTCCAGACATAGGTCCGTTAGCATCTGAGCATGCTCCAAGTGTGTTTTTACTGGTCTCCCTACCAGTGAGTGGTAGATTCTGGACAGCCCCCAGACGGCCGTGCAGCCAACATCAACACCAGCCCTCAGCTCTCTAAAACACCCTCACCTCTTGCTCAGTTGCAGCACAGTTAAACATGTTGAACATTTCCTGTGACAGTCATGTTTCCATAGGCATCAAGACTCTGGGTCCGTAGTCAGCTGTGGGTTCTGTGGTGAACATGACCCTGTTTGGCCATACAGAGAACTCACACAGGCACACAAAAAGGGAAGAAATAGAAGCTTTTTTTCTCCGCTCTAGTTCACAGAAGAGGAGAATGCTTCAACCAGCCTGTAATTGCATTTACTAAACAAGACAGCAGCATGAGTCACTTTCCAGAAGCGAGGAATGTCACCTCTTCCTGTGAAAAGAGGAGGAATGGAGGGAGTCGTTGCTTCAGCGTAACATTCAGAACCGTCTTTATACCGTCACGGATGTTGTGCAACCGCAGAGGGCCAAACAACGCTGTGGCATTCTTAAAGCAGCGAGGGGGGTCTGCAAAAATAAGCATATTCAGCCGAGGATGTTGAGTTCCCGATTCAACAGATAGGTCAACACATGATGAATTGAGCCTTTTCGCCACCGAGTTTCACTTAAACAGATGCGTCCATTTTGCTTACACAGATCTTCCTGTTTGTGCTCGCCACCACCAAACCTCTTGGAAGTTGGACAAAGTGTGCCAAATATTTGCAGTTTCCCCTGTGGCTGATACCTAATAGCATGAGAAAAGAAGTTCAGCGGGGGGAAAGGAAAGGGCAGTGACCTTGAGAACTTCTGGGTTGAACTTTCCCCTCCACCCCCCCATGCCCGCCCCCCCAGTCCTATGCTCCCTAATCAATTACTGTTGGCAGTCAGGAGACCACCAATGATTAGCAGCAGCAAGGCAGACGTGGTTTGGGGGTTGGAGGGTGGGATGTGGGAGGCTGGGAGGGTGGCGCGTGGGGGAAAGGAGAGGAAAGAGGTTCTACAAATGGCTTTGATCAAAATGCTGCCTCGAGAAGCGTAACACACGAGGACCCCCCCTCGATTTAAATGACCCTTGAACAGTTTTATTTATCTACGCGAATGAAAGACGGCATTCTTTTGCATTTTATCTCTCAGACCGTCGCACGTGAGCGGACAGCTGGAGTTCCCAAACACTGTTTACACTCGCACATGCACAGTCGAATCCGACCGAAACCAACAGGCTCAAAGACAACAGCGCAGAAACACCACACATAAACACAAACCTTTTTTGTTGTTCAGGACTTTGAAGCAGGAGGGAAATAATTTACAGGCTCTTTTTTTAAGAGAATCTGGGCTGTTCCCACGCCCAGTGTGGCAGGAAAGCTCAACTAAATCATTTGTCTTAGATTGGCTGATTGGCTTGCTGGAATCTGAGTACATCTTTGACAGTGATTGAAGTTTATTTTGATGAGAGCAGCTCTCCCAGCGCACGCACCCACAGCTGCCCTCCTCTCGCTTTTATTCTTTTTGCTCTCTTTTTCTTTCCATCCCCGATTCTTCCATCTCTCGTCTCTAACTTTATAGGTTTATCTTTTTTATAGAGTGAGAGTGAGGCTGACACAGAAAAGGGGCCCACACTCCTGCAGACGTCAGAAATGTTTGTGTCATTAATTCTCTCTTCTTGTTTTACGGTCGGGGCGGAAAGATGGTGAGAGACAGTTTATGTGCGAGGGGGAGAGAGTGAGAGAGATAAACACAGAGAGAAAGACTAAATAAAGAAAGATAAAAGAGGAAGAAAGAATGAGACTGAAGATGTAAGAGTAGCAGCGATGCCCTGACTTCATACAGCACAGCAGACTGCAGCAAGTTCACACAAACCTGCTTTACAAGATGTGGCTTCCTGTCGAGCTCTCCACAGCTAGCCCTCTCTCCAAATCTCCCTGCACACAATTAATGGCATTATGAGCACCACTGGAAAGCTTTGGCTAAACAGTTGTGTCTACAGTTTTCCCATGGGAACGCCATTTTGTGTCGATGCCAAGCACTCTGAAGTGATACGGTTATCTCTTTTCACTGATGTTCTCCCTTCGGGACTTGCGCTGTTGAGATAGCTTTGAGGAAATAAAGCAAAATCAAATTAAGTTTTATCTGTAATTTCAGAGCCAACCCGGATTATCATGATACATCACTGAGCAATGCAGGCCGGACTCTGACTCGGGCAGTTTTGGAATCCAGTCCGTGGTATTGTTTGCTGCTCTGGGTTTGTCTTTGTCATGAGATGTTTTTCACAGCCAGACAAGCATGGTCACTGTGATGTCCGCAGCCAGAGCATCTGAGCCTCATCAGGCAGGCATTTCAAAGCTGCTGTCATGGGTATTTAGAAAGGGGCAGACCAAGGACAAAGGCCGACTATTGGCAACTTGTCCATTTTGTAGCCCCTTTGAGGTCTCCTAACGATGCCTCTGCCCTCATAGAAATCACTGCAAATTAATTTTAACACTCACTGAAAAGACAGATTAGTGCCGATAGGATGGCACAAAGGGTGTTAAATATGGCGAGCAGCATGCTGGACCACAGGCCAGCCCTGGGACACATTACCCACAGCTGCCAACACTGACCTATTTTCACCAAACCAGCTTAAAGATTTTTTAGCAGCCTCTATTGTGCAAAGGCCCTGCAAAGCACACCATTGAAGTCTTATCTGCATGACCCCCCTTCGGGTACGGTGGCCTTTGATGCCTCTCATAAAGGCAGTGATGGGGTTTTAATTAAGTGTGGCAGGTGATTAGATGGTCCATATTGATCCGGAGGGTTAGGGGCAGATGTTGTAAGAGACAGCCAGGGGGAAATAGCTCTATAAAGAATACATACAAGGGCTCAAACCATTGTGGTGGAGACTTCAGCAACAGACACGACCCTCACTCTTAAACCAGAAAAGAAAAGTGATTTCAGATTCAATTATCCTCTTTGCAGGAGGAAATGGTAAGCAGATGGCAACAATAGTCACGGGCCTCACCACAATCAGCACTCTTCGTCGACATCTTTTCTTTGGGACAAATTTACCGTGGCCTCATGAGGTTTTCGTTGAAGTGTTAGCACTAGGAGGTGAAGCTTACCAACAGGTCAGTGGCATCACAGACATGACAGAGGTCCAAAGCATCAGAATATCTTATGTAAACTCCTTCTGACACCGCACCCCTCCATAAAAGATTTGCATTGTCTGCTTGCATTTTTCAGCTCGATTCGCAGGGGAGAATGGGATTTATTTGTGTACAAGAACTATGCCTAATGTCCTTTAACTTCCTTTACTGCATATCATTTCATATTAAGCAAGTATTGACATGGTCGACCAACATTTATACTTGTCAACATGTAGGTCAGTCAGGAGAAATTATCCTCTGTCATGATATAAATCATGACCTAAAAGAACGCAAATTGCGGCTCACCAGTTACAAGGTACAAGGGTTTGTGATTGTGATTGAATGGTTCATGAGATGACTAATTTGTGCTTTATACAGTTCATGGGAGAAATTGATGAAGACAAAGACTTGGAGGCAAGTCTGAGTTTGTCTGCTGGCTATCACTATGGGAGTAGAGTGAGAACCAGATTTGAGTGACGACCAAGTTTTGTAATACAAATAAATTACCTCCATTTAAGGGTACATAAATCTGATCTTTTGGAAAGGCAGTGACCCTTTTGAGGGAGCAGAGGCTAAACTTCTAGTTAAATTCATACCATGGCTGAATGAGAAGGGAATGTGTTTACTTTTAGGAAATAGCCAAGAATAAAAGGAATAGGACTGGGAGAAATCCTAAAACGTTAATTAAGGAAGAAGTAAAGAAAGATGCAGAGGGTTCAAATAGACAAGTTACCTTAAAGACTTTAAATTCATTCATAAAGCAGCTGTTATACTGTGTTTAGCCCTACTGTACCAATAAAGCTCCCTTTGTATTTGGCATGTCTCTAATAAGAGGCCAGAACTTTGAGTTGTAAACAGTGACTGACACATAAACAGCAGCTCGTGCAACAGTCTTCAGTCTAATCCTTGTGGATCATCGCTCATTATTGTCAACATTTGGTGATGTGTCTGCACTGCCATATGTCCATAGATTGGTGTTAAGTTGTGTGCAGATGTCACTGATGCCTCAGGAAAAGGCTAAAGCATTTGCAAGGTCCTTTGTTCTGTGCCTGCGCTTATTGGCTGTCAACCTTATGAAGAAGGATGAAGACAAAACAGTGAAAATATGATTAAGATCATTTGTATTTGTGTTATGCAGGTAGTTTGCCTATTAAAGAACATGTGTGTGTGTGTGTGTGTGTGTGTGTGTGTGTGTGTGTGTGTGTGTGTGTGTGTGTGTGTGTGTGTGTGTGTGTGTGTGTGTGTGTATGTGTGTGTGTGTGTGTGTATGTGTGTGTGCGTGCGTGCGGGCTATTATGCTACAGTATAACCAATGAATCCAATGTGTGCTGTGATGGCTGATATGTTATTGTGTTTTTCCTCTCTCTGGCACATTAGTAACTTCAATTTACTCAAAAAATCATTATCATGTTATTATGATTTGTGGTTTTGATTTTGTTTTGATTGAATGATTTTCTGTATGCTGTAGTGTATTACATCCAACACACACACATACTTTGCTGTGCCGTGTGCATTTGTGCGTTTGCATGCTTATCTGTGTAGATCGCAGGGTGAGGGGAGCTCATTCAAGACTGAAAGAAGTCTGTATTTTATAAGTGACTGAATTGGAAAGAGGCACACACACACACTTCATTTTTCCCTCCTCCCTCCATCACTCACTGAAATCTATTTACGAATGTCTGGCAGTGCTGACGCAGGATGGCACAAAGGCCACCTTTGAGAGCATAATATCACACATAATATCACTCAGCACCTAGAATGGCTTTAACAAAAAGCCTGGAAACACAATGGGATCAAATGTACTGTATACTTATTAGTCACCTGTGACAACCATGAGTGTTCATGCAGATCGCCAACATTTGAGGAACCAGGCCAGTGATCCTTTAATTTCTCAGAATGAAGTGTGGACAGAAACCTGAACCCTCTCAGCAGCTAAATTGGAAAAAGGCAGCACAATAGTTGCTCATTTCCTGCACTGAATAGACTTTTGAAATGACCTCAAGCTTATTCATCCTCTTGCCATTATCAGCATTTGCATGACACTAAGTGCTGTTCGTGTTAAGAACTCGTAATGGTCCTATTTGTAGTAATGACATTCTTGTCATTTCGCACAGGAAATTAGTGTGCGTTATTGTCTCATGGTTTAGTCATTTACAAATTCCACTAACCCGTCACATCAAGGTTGATCTTTTGTATCAGCAGCCATGCCACATTGCCTCTAACTTGCTGAACATAGTGTGTGCTAATCTGTTAGCATGGGACATCTGACCCAGTGCTCCAGTCTAAAGAGCGAGTTGACCAGTACACCATTTTACTACAACCTTTTTGTAATCCTTTAAATCTTGTGCTTCAGTTTTGCTGTGACAGACGTATAATCTCCTCTGTCCTCGGTGCTGCTGGGGTGCGAGAGGGGAGTATTTGTGTTCTTTTCCTCCTGTGCTGACGGTCCTCTCAAGAGGCCTTTAATGCTGCATGTCTAGTCACGCTAGACAGCAGCAGACTGTTTTAGTACTCAGGTTGCTGAAGGTTGCTCTCTCACCTTGACCCCACTGAAACAGGAGAGCTTGAATACCGTCTTCCCCCATTTCCTCAAATAGCAACATCAGGGTTTTTTTTACACCAGGATAGTATGGTCAAAGCAACCAGAAAGCAACTGTTTCTGTGTATTCAATAGATCCTAAAATCACAATATATCTTCCTGCTCTATGTATCATTTCCTATTATTTATTGTTCTTTCCTTTTTTTATCCTTTGCCTCTTTTCTCCGTTTGCCGCGGTTGTTATTGAGATTAAGCCTCTTGCTCAGAACAGCTGTCTTCTATTCCACTGTTTGTTGTATCAGCAATACACTTCAGGAGTTACATGGCAATTGGAAAAAACAAACAAAACACATATTCACATAATATCCTGACAATGATATTTTTACATAATAATGATTACATTGAAAAATGTGTTAATATGAAATGTGATATATTGCCTACAAATTGAATGGTCAAATATCCTGTCATACAATAATTTCACCATTTTTCTTTTAATTTTTTTTTCATTTTTATCACTGTAAATTACAATTTAATAGATGCAAATAATAATAGCAATAATATTAATAGTAAAAATGTGTGTTGACCTGCTTTTTACACACATGAACACCCCTGACAAACAAAACTAAACCAGAAAGTGTTCTCTTAATTGTTGTTGGATGTACGTTTATGAACCTCCATCGTGCTGTACTTTAGTGTTAATAGCCATACAGTTCCTACCTTGCAAAAGGACTACTATGTGAAGTGTTTCTTTATAAAAAAATAGCTGCTGTCAGCACTGTGAAATACAGTGTTGAGCATCTCTAAGCATCTGTTTCAGCACAGGAAAGCAAAACCTCACCACAGCAACTCGCAGCCTGTTCCACCTCCCTGATAGACGGCAGCTCAGACCGAGGGTCAGCTTGGGGGTCAAAAGGAGGGAACAGGTCCATATTGTCAGTTTGATTAGGACTCATACCCTTTGACAAAACCCTGTCCCCAGCAGCCCCCTCGCCTCATCCCGGGCCTGGGTGGAATGCAGGGGAATCTGATGGCAGACAGGAAGTCCTTATTGTACTAGTGCAGAGATCCCGGAGCCAGACAGCATACGGGAGCGATGTCATCCCTGGCCGGGCCAGGCATATCTTTGTGCTTGCTCACCGCGTAACAAAGACGTAAATAAACACTGTTACACCCACCAGTCTTCAACTGTCATTTCAATTAGGCAGGGTAGTGATCGAAAGCCACGGCCTGTGTTTTTCCCAGCCATGCCGTTACCTCTGACCCCTGCGGCTCGTGCCTGAGGTGATTTTCTTTATTAGTCCATGGGGTCAGTATTTAGCCCCATTGCCATCACTAGCTGGCTGAAATCTGCAGAGTCAACACTCTGCCTTCCTGGCTGTTAGCTGCATTAACACAGTGAAGCCCCACAGCCCTCCCACTCCCACTCCCCAAACATCCTCCCTAAGACCAGATAACATCTCTGTCCTGTGCACTCATGAGCCGGCCAAAAGCCTGTGTGCTGAAGCTGGGGCTCTGCACATGTTGATGCAGAGAGACTTTCTAGGAAGTCTATTCAATTTCAATACATGACACTAGACAAAGACTTTACAGATACTAACAAGTTCAGAGTTGTAAAAGATAAGAAATCTTCCTTGACAGCTTATAATGGACTCAATGGCTGCTTAAACTGGTCTTATTTCCTGTGGTTGCTGACTGATTTTATTACCTTGAGTTGTTTTTTGACATCTAAACAGTCAAAAGATTAAAGTTATTATTAGAAAAGGGGCAAAAGTGTACCTCGAGGCTATAATCTATCGTATAGTTTTTCTTTAAATAACCACATGCTATATAATATTGGAGGTCTTGACTTTCTAAACCATCAGTTACAACTAGAAATGAGGCGAAGAAGTTAACAGCGCTGTGACCAAATGATACATTTTCCAGGAAGCCAAGCCTTTGGGATCGAAACAGTAAACGTTTTGTTACTGGCAATAAATCATGACATTGTTTAATTAGCATCCTCCAAATTCTCATTCATTGCGGTGCGCCTCTGAGATGTTTCCCTCTTTGGCTTTTACTCACATATTTCTCAAGATATTCCACCCACCAATTTTGCCACTGAGAGAGAGATAGAGGCAAATGGTAATTACACAGGAGGGAAATCTGGTGAGGAATAAAATGGGCCATTGTGATAATCCTCTAGAAGGGATTTACAATCCCTATCAGATAAAGAAACAGCCATTTGCTTATCTGGCTTTCTGGGCGGCTTTTCATATTACACGCTGTTTTTATTTTATTTTATTTTTTTTACCATCTAACAAAACAATGTACGTAATTTCAAGCTCTGTTTAGATAAAACTCTAAATCTATCATTTAAACGAGTGCAGCCTCACCGAACTGTCTCCTGCTCTCACTGAAACAGCCTCAGACATTGATGAAATACCGTTCCTCCCACTGGTCTCTGACCCTGGGCTTCACCTGAGCCTAATCTCACGGGGCATCTCAGCTATACAAAACCCTGTCAACTTGAGTAAGACGATGCCTTGTTGGTGGCGGTCTCTAAACACCGGCGGGGACAATGGATCAAATACAAAGCGAGGGGCTTTGAACTATTGTTGTAGCTCTCTTTCCCTCCTTTGCTCATGCCCACCTCGACCCTCTGCTCCTCCTCTGCCACTGATATCTCCCTTACTATCTGATTTAGCGAAAGTGCCTCATTCTCGAGCAGGAGGAAATTTCTGATTTGCCTAGCTCATCTACCTGTGACCCAGATAACAGTATATGAGCACATGTATATTTAACAGCCTTCATACTGGCTCACTAGTGTGTTTAATCTGATAAAAATCTACTCGGAATTCCCCTACATCCATCTGGCTGCAGGGCCATAAAACAAATGCAGTTTGGAAACCATGGGTGTGTAGGTAGATCACATTCACTTCGGAGGAAGAAGGAGGATTTGGGAATAATAGATGACATGAAACAGGATTACATGTAATCCAAATGATTATAAATTTCAATGTAAAGACAATCCTATAAATTTCCCATTCTTTGCATGCATGCCTGTAATAGTTCAATTGTCTTTCCTCCTCGCTTTTATGCACCCGTTAAACATGAGCCATGAAACATTAGTCATCCACAAAGCGCTCCGATGCAGGCGTACTCAGGAGAGAAGCTTGGCAGATATGATTGCAATATTTAACAATAACAGCCTCATAACTGCATGGTCGCAAAAGAAGTCATAAAAATTTCATTATGCATTTTCAGACATAAGCCATGCTCTGACAACTGTCGCAAAGGAAAGGCAGCTCGGAGAAGTGGGAGCTTATTTGTGTGTAGATATAGAGCGCTGCCAGCTTTCATGAATAACACAATAAAACAGTCAAACAGCACTATACAAATCTTCCAGGTTTCCAAATGTTTGAAAAATGGGACTTTCTTTCGCAAGAGGAATCCCAAGGAATCTGATCCTTGGATATCAATCTCTGTCTGCGTGATAAAGACACTGATGACAGAGGAGTTGATCACTAGCCTAGGGTGGGGTCCATGCATATTTGTCTGCAGTTCTACAGTAAATGCTGCTGTCTCCACCCAAACTCAAACCACTCCACAGACTTGTCTCTCTCCCCGAGCTGTCTGCAGACATCAATTCTAACATATTGTGCACACTGCATTTACCTTCATTCCATCAACCATTTCCACAGGACAGGACCATGAGGAGCCTCGGCTAATGAGAAAACAACATGTATGTAATCAGCTCGAGAGAACGGGGGGAATTCTGCAGACCTCAGTAAAGCTATCGCTGGCAGAGGCTGCTTATGATACAGGCCTGTCAGTTTCTGCCAGCTGGCACAGGCACCCTGGCAAAACCATGCCTGGTGGTTAATGGATCATAAAGGTTTGCTGAGTTGATTTAGCAATGTAACACAAGCCCATTAGTGCAGCATTTGTGTGTAAGCAAGCATGGCTTTTAGACTCCATGCACCATGCAGGCTCCACGTAGCAAAACACAGACTTATAGCCCTCGTAAATCATCAGGTCTGGGCAACATGCACAAAAAGGCAGCTACTCATTTCATCAAACGAAATGATACAGCTTATCACATAATCACTGTAAAATTATTGGCATGCCCGAGGCAATTACTCTCAGCTTCTTCATGTAAAACCATAGGAGCAATTTCCTAAGCATTCAGTGCACAAGAACGATCCATTAAATTCAAAATCATGCCAGGGTTTGTAACTTATTATAAGTTACAAGCGCTGCCCTCAACCCCTCTTTAGAAAACTGGCTGCATTGTGTTGCCTGCTATTTTCACAGCGCTCTACACATATCCAATATTCACAACTCTGCATCTCAGGGCGGAATTAAAAAAAAAGGTTCTCTCTTACCTTAATACAAAAAGGCCCTTGATCATCATTATTCCACAAGTGCACGGTTAAAGCTGAAGACATTACTCAACGCACACTTTCTGTTTTTGAAGATAAGTGACACACTGTAGATGCGTTGGCATGAGAACAAGCCTGGCTGGCTGACAGGAAGGGATTAAACAGTATTAAGAGTGTCCAGATGTAGGGCCACGTGCACATTCGTTCAAAATAATGCTTCGACATGCTGACACATTGCACCGGAGGGCGAACAGTGATCGGAACCATTATCATTATCTCAGTATCCATCCTTCCACTGGATCGTATTTGCAAACAGGATCTTCACAAATCAGCACATGTAAATAAAGATAGTTAGATGTCAGCTTCCGTAGCGAACAGCTGAATCTCTGTTTTTACACATTCGCTTTGTATCGTTTCGCTGTCTGAAGGTCTGATGTTTAAAGCTGATTATAGTCAGCCAGATGGACCCCAGAGCCCACACCCAGTCTGTCACCAGCCCACTCCTCAGTGAAGGATACACATCTAGGTCACGGCTGTATGTGAAGATAATAGATGAGATTTCGTGAGTGCAGTGTTTGTTTTTCAGATTTATCCATCATGGTCATTGCTGTGGAATTATTTGAGTGCCATTACAAGTTAATCAACACAGAATCTCACACGAGGACACCCACAAAATGATTTCATTTTCCTTTATGGCCCATTAAGATATAATTTTTCTATATAATCTACATTTCCTCTGAGGTCATTGTAGGAAGGCAGAGTTTATGAACCTGTAGTGTTGTTGCAAAGGCCAGAAATTCCCCAGCCGCAGCTCTTAGGCCGGCCCCGCTCCCTGGACGGCCTCCCCTGGAAGTCTCCTGTGACCCCTCAGACTTTCCATAAATCTGCTGAGTGATTGCGGTGGTCAATTAACACTCTGTGAATTGCTCCCGGTGGAGGGAACGGTCACATCCGTAACAGCAAGAAACCAAAGCCGCGGGTTCACTCTGAGTTCTGCAATAATAACACGGTGGACCTGGTACAATGAAAAATGGGTTGAGGGCCCAAAACTATAATAGCAGCTATTGTGCTGGTGGTCACACAGTCACTCAAGTGCAATATTCAGGAAGGCCATTTCATTACATCCAATAGAGCCTCAATCATGTGTAAAATTTGCCGTTTGAATGGGCTTGCTATCATATCAATCATCAGTGGCTGCAGTGAGGGCTAATGGACGTCCTTTCTTCCTGCTGACTCTGGTTTAATTTAGTAGTTTTTTTAATCAAGGCAGGCCTTTCACTGATTTCACTTATTGTTGTGCTGAAGCAGGGTGCTCACACCAATATGTTTCCTCAAGATTAGAAGAAAACAGAATTTGTTGTACGGGAGGAGATAAATCAGTCAACGTTTGTTTGATGCTGAATACAGCAGTGGAAAGAATATGTTTAATGCTCATGTCCTGATTTTGGACTGTAACAATGGTCGGCCCTACTGAAGCCTGAAACAACAAAATTTAAGGAAAACAACAAACAAAAGCAATTTTTATTTTACAATATTTGAATATGAAGTAGGTTTTAGCCTTTAGTGGCTGAAAACTGCTTTATATCCAGATTATGTATCCTTGTGGATTTGGTTTTGAGTTAATGTCTGAATTGCAACAACTTTTGTGACCTCTAGAGCTTTATTTTAGCATCATCAGCAAGTCAGATTTGCCTATTACTTTGGTTTAAGACTAAGTACCAGCAAAGCAATACTGCACTTTATGTTTAATGCTAATTAAGAGTCTAAACTACAACCATGGTAAACGTTACTTTCTAAATATCAGCATGTTTGCATGGTCACGGTGAGCATGTTAACATGCTCAAGACATTGCTTTGCCCAAGTACAGCATGGCTGTAGACTCCTGTGTTATTAGATTAAATTACTAGTAAGCAGTGTTTCTTGCACATGGGCATATAAAAATATGAGCATTCATTATGCTTAAAACTAACTATTTTATATGATAAGTCTTCTGATCATATCTAAGAGCAAAACGTTTCACTTCCAAAAGGCGTCTGAAGACTGAAAAAGGGCATTATGCTCGAAACATCACAGCATTAAACAGCATTAAAATCCTTCTCGCGGGTGTACAAATCTACTTGTTTCAACTCTTGCTTCCAAATGGCCTCATTCTTTCATAGCCTCCTCCTGGCTTCATCAGACCAGCTCCCTGATGTTGCTATAAGAGCTCTGTGGCTGTTGCATGTCTTAATTTTCTCGATGCAAGGAATGGAGATAATGAACACAAATGGGGATAATGGCTGACGCAGTACGCTTCAGCTGAACTAATTGTCACAATCTGACAAGTACTTCATTTGAAGCATACCGAGGACATGTCCCGTGCTCCTCCTTCCTTCATGGCCTCTATCAGGCATGAATGGTGCCACTTTATGAATGCATATATGGGGAAGTGTACAGTCGAAGATCAGAGGATGCTGACGTTTGAGATTCACTCAGCAGCTGCAGGAAGCACAGGAGGCCCCAAAAGGGAAGTGATGCAGCCGCCATAATCGCACTGATGATTCACAAAGGCTGTTGATTTTTTTCAGCGGCCTTTGTGCATCATCAGTGCACCCAGAGTATTTCATCATCACTGAGAGATTAGCTGTTAGTAGTGTAAATCAGGTTTTTCCTGAATAGAAAAAAAACTCTTACAATTGGACTTTGTTTGTGCATTAAGTATGAAACATTGCGTGCATTTCATATACACCACAATTTCAAGTGAAATTACCATGATTTGGTTGTTCTTGGGAGTCTTGGCATCCTTTGTGTAGTAAATTGTGCCAGTAATGAATTTGAAGGGGACAAAAGTTTAAGATGAAAATAATAAGCAACCCCACTTTTAATTGAATGCACAGCTTTTGTTCCTTAGCCCCAAATATTCATTACTCTAGAATGACCTCATCTGTGGTCACAATCATGGGTGTGTGTTGATACTTGAACACTTTTACTTTGTTTAAAGATGTTGTGACTTGTGTGGAAAGTGTGGAAAATAGGTGGTCAGTACCCCCACAAACCCCTTAATTTGCACTTTGTCGGCCTTGTTTTTTATGATGCTGCGAACAATTATGTATACAAGGAACGTCCCATAAAAGACACTAATATAAACATTTTATGACTGCAGACGATCTGTTCCCCAGCACAAAGACATTATAGGAAGTAAATACATGACTTCATCATCTATATATTATCTCTGCAGTTAGAACATACACCCTTGCAAGGTGCTTGGCAAGAAATTAATAGCAGACACTTGCTTTATTCCAACATGTAGTGCAGAGATTTCTGGACGGTCCAAGTCCAGTCCAGCTTTGCAGAACCCAGCTGTGGCTTTTGGTCCCTAGTAAAATGTTTTTACGTCTAGACGTCGCACCAAAATAGAACCACTGAATGGATTTAGCTGAGTGTCAACTCTGTCCTACCCACAGGATCAGTGTACTTTCCCATGAGTGGAAAAAAAGCACTCTTCCGTTCTGTTATTTGACTTAACAGTTCAATAGACCTGTCAGCTGGAATAGTGATGTTGACACAGCAATAAGGACGGGTGAGATAACAATGATATCTGATCTGATCTAGATTTGAAGGCACGCATGGAACACTGAACTGCAATATGTGTCGTGGATAACAGAGTGCAGTCGATTTAACTTCAAATATTTAAGCAAAAAAAAAAAAAAAGCTCACATAAACACAAAAATACAGGCTTCGTGTGATTGTGTGTAACAATTTAGGAAGAACTGAGGCAAGTCAAGGCATATTTTTTCTCTGGACTGGGATGTGTCTTTGCCCAATAAAAGAATGCACTTAGTGGGGGAACAACAATTGGAGGAAAAATTATTTCTGAAACAAGAGAAAGCAGCAGACTTGGGTGAGTGCTCTCTTTTGTTTCTCCCAGTGATGAAAAACAGGGAATGTGTGCATTTCATTCATCGTCCAAAATCTGTTATTTGATTGGTCCTTCAATAGTCCGTTTCTTTTAACTGCTGACGCATTGTTTGCCCAACATGCCTCTGGGTCTTGTTTGTGTACCTCTGTCAGTCATGGCTGCAGGCAGTATGTTTTTGGGTTGTCCATCTGTCCATCCAAATGTCCTCTTTTTTCATGGGATAAATTTAAAAAAACAAACAAACATATTTTTTAATACCTGAATTTATTTTTTTCCATTTATCTTATGACTAGTCCTCTCTTGTCCAACATATCTCATTGTGCATTTAACCCTTTGATTAACCTACATATGACCACCAAAACTGAAACTGCAATATCTCAGGAAGATCCAGTCCCCACCAGCAAAACGTCTGTATAGGTCGACTTTGCAAATAGTTATTATGACCCTGGACTGTATGAAACACAGACATCCCGTGTCGTCACTCGTAGGTTTCTGAAGAGCCATTGTGAAGCTCAGTCTGGTCAGTGCTAATTATAACAAAATTTCACACATGATGAAAGTGACAACATTTCATATCCAATAGGTCAAAGGTCAGCTTCACTGTGATCATAATGCTCTTCAAAAACACGTCTCAAGCCATTTTTTAACACCATAACTCAGGAACAGAAGGAGAGATTGTGACCTGATTTCACATTTGGCCAGATGCTGAATTGGTGACACTCATCTTGAGTGTCCACCTTGAAACTGTGGTGATTGTGTAGATCTTCTGTGCTGCAGGTTTGAGGATGTGTGTGAAGCAACCATGTTTTGCAATTTGTCGCTTCTTTGATGTAACATCCATATTTGGAACATTGTCATCCACCACAAGCTTATTGGTTCTGCTGATATTGAGCTTCAGGTGATTGTCGTTGCACCATGTGATGAAGCTCTCTATCAGTCCTCTGTGCTCACTGGAAACTTACATGACAGTAATAGTGATAACTTGCATTTCACTGAAAAAAACAGTTAATGCCTTTTATTAAATTACTTCGAAGTTGTCACTTCATATATTTTATGAGTTTGGACAGACATGGATGTAAACTACAACATGACTGGTTGGCAGATGGATGCAAACGTGATGCGGTAATTCCAGTTGACTCAAACTTTAGCCGAGAAATATCATACATTCTAAATTGCTCTGCAATTTACATTTCCAGCCGACTGTTCTTGCTAAATTTCATTGGAAAGGTGCTTGCCCAGTGAGCTAATGAGTCAGGGTTCAGGAATCCCCTCATTCACTGCTAATGCACAGTGACAAACGGCGAGGATGGATCGGGATCTCCAAACATTCTCCACAGGCTTCACAGAGCAATCAATTTATCACAGGCCTGGTAGAGCGGTGCCAAGGCTTTTAACTGCAACACAAGACACAGTCCGTGCTGCCTACACGGGGAGAGCATGAAGATTGATGGCCAGATGAAGCTCTATTATGACTAACCCCACTTGGTGGTTTTCAGACGGTGCCGCCGGGCTGCTTTTGCAGTGCCAGTGGTGCTGGTGGAGCAGCGTGACCCTGCCGGTAAGAGTGACGAGGAAGACTTGTGAGTGGCACGGCTACATACTGAGGATGTTTTGTGGAGTCTGAACGATCTGATCTGCATTGTGTTGATCTGCAGTCAACAGACAGTGGCCCAGCTCTGGCAGTGGTCCACGCTAACAACTACCAGATTTAACTGTGGAGAACAGATAGTCTCCACTCTTATTCTGAGTAATGTCTGCCTCTCATTCATTTGGGCGGCGCATGAAAAGTTCTCAGACACCAGGGCCATGCCAGAGGTGACATCACACCATATTTTCTCCTCCTATGAGGCATACTGCTGCAGGATGTTGAGGAGGGTGACATGACAAAACCACCTCTGCTTACAAACGTGTACGTGTCAACGCCCTTTTTATGTTCGCGGTGTGAGAGTGTGTGTGCCAGCGTGTGCGTGCCACTACTTGTGCCAGATTGTACGTGTTTATGATTGTGTGTGTTCAGCGTTTGATGATGGCGCAGGTCTGTAAAGCCATTTTCCTCTGTAGCAGAGTAAATGGAGTTGGGGTGAATTGCTTGAATAAAACAGAGATTTATTGGACCACTGAGGCATTATTCTTTTTTCTCTAGGCAGAATAACTCATATTTCTGAGATCTACATCCAAGAAAGAGCTGCTGATGACTGCAGTTACGCCTGATGAGCTTGCAAATTACATATATGCTACATTAGAGGATAAAATGTCCCATTCTTGTGCTCTCCTTTTCATTTTAAATTTAGTTTGCTTGTGATTGTGTCACATTTAGCCTTAGAGCCTTGATACAATTAAACAAACCTTGTTCAGCTTTACATGTCTTCTCAATTATCTTGTTAAGATATTGGGAATGCAATCCTCTATTCCATATTATTCTAAATTATTATCCTACCGTTAGCATTTTTAAGGCCTTTGTAGACCACGTGTTTTCTTAACTCGCTATTGGCAATGATTGTGATTATACACTTTTATGTTCCATCCATTGTAAGCTTACTTTTGCCTGAGCCACTCTGCGGTGTAATTTAGATTTCAGCACTGACTGCAGATAAAGACAAGGGTCTTTGTGTCTATGACAGATGGAATGTAACCAGGAATTAACCAAGCTTCAAATGGCCTAATACAGCTAAATAATTACCCATGATGATTGCAGTTTGTTTAAGCACTAGATAGAGAGGGCCTCAGAAGTCTCATGTTTCAAAACAGTGTTTTGCATCACATGTTCTTGTTCAGATCATCACTTAGGCTAGATTTGTGGTAGTCCTTGCGGCTGATATATGGAAACATAAAACAGACATCACACCTACAATTTCCCCCGTGCAATCAGGGCTTGTCTCTGTGGTCATCATGGTGGTTGACTCTCAAGTTCATTGTTTTAAATTCCCCTCCTTACTGCACATCATTTAGTTATTAGACTGGGAGGGAGTGAGCGATGTAGGAAGAGAGAAGATGGGGAAGGAGGAGTGTGTTTGCGAGGTTTTTTTCTCCTTAACTTAGTCTGTCTTCCTTGCCTTCCTGCTGCATTCCCTTGTCCTCAGTCTGCAGTCTCTAACAGAAGCCTCTTCAAGGAGAGGCTGGTCGAAGTCAGACAGGGATGGTCCTGAAAGAGGCGTATTGTGAGGTCACATTCTTCCCAAATGCAGGCAGGAGCCAAGTCAGTAGCTGGCGGAATTACCCCCATGAATCATGCCCATTGTGATGCCTACCCGGGATGAGAACATGGAAAGGAATTAGGTATGGCAGAGCCTTATCAGCTTCCCATTCGGAACCGGTCGGCCGCTCGGTGCGAGCAGCCGGACAGACTTTCCCATCCTTGCTCATGTAGAGTGTCCGCGAATGTGGAATTCCTCCACTGCCATGTGTTGTTACTTAAGGGTGTGCTGCAGCCAAGTTACTGCGCACTTTTCCATCCACGCCCGTCCTCCTGTCTGTGCACTTCCTTCCCTCCCATTTACCCAGAGATCTTTGTGGTAGGTCCTGGAGTTCAGGCAATATTAGGTTGCACCTCTTAAAACATGTCAGGCTTTGTGGTGAAAATTAAAGAATGGAAAAATGATGAAATGTAGCATTTTGCTTAGGGCTTTTTCACATTTCAGCAACGGGGAGAGAAGATGAGACAGATGGAAACACATTTGACAACTTTTATCATACTGGGTTTATTTTTCATGTACAGCCCCATTTATTTCCTCTTAAACAGCTCTCTGCAGAGTCCATGTTAAGTGGTATGTCTTGGGTGGCATCTTTGGTTTTCGGATCGACCAGTTGTCTCGCCAGTAAAGCGAGAAAGATGTGAGAAACAAATATTTTTACAGCACAATTTGGGGGGATTTTATATACTATTTCACCTCAACTTTCCATTTGAATGCATTCTTAAGTTGCTGCAAAAACCAGAAATCCCCCTCAACTCTGCTCTTTGTCTTGGGATGAGAGATTCTTACATGATATGACAAATGAAGTGAATTTTCATGGTGAACAAAGAAATGTGTTTGTCATTTTTGTCAAGGAGGATGAAAGAGATAGACATTGAGAGTGAAATGCTGTAATAGAAAACACTCCACAGCTAAGGCATGCGTCCTCACTCAAAACCAACCCTCTGGTGATTTGAATGAAAAGAGCCAGCAGAGGATAAATGAGTCTGCTGCGTGATAAACTATGCAGTGCAGCTATGGAGCCTTACATGACTTCAGCTAAAGGTTTTAGCCCTCCAGGACTTGGTGATGGATGGTAAACAACCCTGAACCATTCTGAAGCTTGTATGAATGAGGTAATAGCAGCGAGACAGGAAAATGGACTTAGCCAGGAAGTCTCATGTCAGCGTTTTCAACTGTCCATGAGAACAAAAGAGAAAGAAGAAAAAAAAAATCTTGCCGCATGAATCTAGCTATCCTGTATCTGTTTGTGTGTGTGTGCGTGTGTAGTTTCCATCAATGCCAGGCAGGACAGGGTGTGGGCAGGAGTCACCCCCTCCACCCTCCTCCAGCCCCTCCTCCCAGCCCTCTCTGCCTGGGAAGGGCAGGCCGGGTGGGGCTGGCAGAGCTCATCAGGGCCCCCATACCTCATAAGGGCATGACACAACCACTGACTGCATACATCCGGGGAGTGAAGTCTTTGTCATAACACAGCTCTCCGCAAAATAAAATAAACACACGAGAGGGAGAAAGGAGAGGGTGGGGAGCGATAAGGACAGGCAGGGAGCCAGTGGGAGCAGGTAGGAGGGAGTGGAGAAAAAAAAAGTTGTGCAAAACAAAAAAAAGGGAGTGCGGGAGAAAGGTGGCGCATGAAACAAAGCGACAAGCCCCCCCAAGTTGATTACTATTGAGTAAGCCCCGAGTCCATTAGCCCAAATAACATCCAGGTGCTGCTGTGGCTATGGTGGCTTTTTTTCACTGGGGTGTAAACGACCTGCTCCTTTTCATGCTCCAACACAGGAGGCCGGGAAACAGGCCAGACAAGCGCCATGTCTCCTTGGGCTATTCCTCTCTCCCTCTCCCCTCCATCACCTGAGTCCCATCAAGAGTCCCGCCGCTCCTCCAGGCAGGCTCTGTTCATCTGCCGCCTTTGACATCACCCGAAAACACTGCCGCTCTCTCATCTGTGTGTGCGTGTGTGTTGAATGTGGGTGTCTTCAGACCTCCCTCCATTAACTGTTACAGTCCTCTTGCCACATCTGAGCTGGGGGGCCCCTGCGCTCACACTAAACACGCTTTCTTTTTCGGGACTTTAATGAGGACTAGGAGAAAGAGAGGGAGAAAGAATGCTTGGCAGAAAAAAAAGGTGGAGGGATTTTTCAAAACAGCCACAGAGGATTTATTTGACAGAGGCAGAAAGGAGCGAGAGGGAGAGTCAAGAGACATTCTGGATGGGGGAGACAAATATGTGCACATGGAACCACATTACACCCATGTTACCTCTCATTACTTCCAGATAAGCAGCAGTACACCACAGCTGGCTGCTGTCTCTCAGTAATGACCACTATAGTACAAATTAGTGGCTGTGGTCAAGCCCAGTCTCTTTGGCTATTAGGCCTGGACTCTGCATCCTCTGGGTCTGTGTTTCACAACTCCAGAGGCTGCTAGTCATTCAGGCCATAAAGTCCCCTTTATTCTTATTCTCAGAGTTGTGAAGTAACTGGATTACAGTAATCTGGTTACAGGACATACTACGTGCAATCCATTAGAGACAGAGTCAGAGTCACCACAACTGGCCAAGTACATGTTTACAAGCAATGTGACTTGTGCTAAGACACACACCTACAGTACACACATATATAAAAGCAGATGTATATGGCACACACCATAAGTGCATGTTACAGTAGTTACATACTGTATATCACAGTAGGCAACTTAAATGCTCCTCTAAAAGTCCCTGAACCCCACTGGAGGGATGAATACCATCCATTCTTCCAAAAATATGCCTTCATTTGGTGTTTTGAGTACTGTTTAACATGTGGTTCAAAAATCTTCCATAGGTGTTCCATAAAGATATAATTCACATCATTTTCAAAATCATTAAGACGTTGGCATGAATTAATAGGAGTAATAACATATTTTGAGTACAGCATTAATAAGTGCTTTATAATGGCTAGTAAAGATCCAATATACTACTAATATGCATGCTAATAACTAGCTAATATTGAATATGTATGGAACATGGATCATTCATATTGGTAACATATACCATGATACCATATAATATATAGCATAGTATAGAAGTGTCCCTCTCAACACTGCTCTTCCAATGTGAATTAATAACACAAAACAGTCTCATCTCAAGGTGCATTTAGCAGCTGTCAGTCATTTTATATGATCTTCATCAGCAGATGGAGTCGCTCAGTTGTCATGGAGTTGTACTGTTGATGTTTACTGGCCTTTTTTTTCCGAGCACTTGAAGTACTAAAAAGTTGACGACAATCTAACATCAAGGTCCATTTAGTAACTGTTATTTAGCTTTGGATTGTATCACATGATCGTCATCAGCAGATGTCTTTCCATGGTTTGGGAGCGAAGACAGAAGAAAAACTGGTAACTGGGCTCAATTGGTGTCGTAGCACAGAACCTTCATGAGCCCATAAAGACAGACAAAAGATGGTAAATGGATGGCCACCACATCCTCTGCAGAAGGCTTCGCATGTATGCTCAGGTGACTGTACAAAGTATGGAGGTACTCAATCACTCTAGTCTTCACCATTGCCCTCATGTCTCCAGTACACCTTCGTGGGGAATGTATTGTGCATGTCAAAACAAGAAGTTCAATCCTTGCAGGTAATGATCCTGCGAACCTCCTCTCCTCCTCGCCACAATATTTGCACTGCTATCTGCTGCTTTGTGTCCCCTGTTTACCCCTTTTTCTCTCAGTGGAGCTTCACCTCTGGTTCGCCCCTTGATTGTAAAACAGTTTGCATTATAGTGCAAGCTCTGTGTCGTCCTGTGTCAACTCCCTGCAAAGATGTCTGTGAAACATTCACTCAGCAGGAATACAAGCAGTTACAGGAGGCTGCATTGGGGCCAAACCAGGCAGAAAATCCACTCATCCCTGTGGTGACCATTAGATGTGGTATGTTGACGTGATACAGGACCGGGTGGTGTTTGAGGTAAGGAGGCCTCGTCAGAAGACACAGCTCGCAGTCTTGAGGATTTCAGCCTTAAAACACCGTGACAAGGGAACAAAGCCAAAGCTGTGATCCTTAAGCTCCGTAATGACTGTGTGCATGTCATCCATAGGGACTGATCTCATTTATGTTTGCAGTGTAAGGATCTGTGATCCTCATGCTCTTGCCTGCACTCTATAGCAGTGTTCAGTACTATATCAAGCATTGTTGAGGGTGGGTCTGGAACCTGTCCAGCTCCATTATCGCTAAACTGCAGATATGTGAAGAGAGGTGTATCAAGATTTGTGAGCACACTGAGTGAAACGTGGGAGCACAGTGCTGGGTGGAGATTGCATAGGTGAAAGCAAAGGGGTGTGTGTGTGCGTGTGTGTGTGTGTGTGCATAGCATATATGTTTGTTCATATTTTTGTTTGTACATGCCACTGCTTCAGAGTTCGTGTAAGGCATTTAAGGCCTCCAGGAGGAAATCTGTTCCAGCACTGAATAAATGTTATTTATGGCCACTTAGACAGATACTCATACAAGAACTGTGTACACGGAAGCCAACTCCAAGCACTTGGCATAAACAAACCAAGTGGATAAATCCTAGTTCAAAAAGCTGCTTAACATTACCTTGAGAGGATTTTTCTTGTGCAGAGAATGAGGAACATTGTTTGGAATAGTTCAAGGAGCTCTGCTGATCGCTTTAAACAGAAAGTTTTGTGAATGAGCAGTTTGTTGAAACCATGCTGAAATGGAAAAAAGACATAAGGACGTCATCATGTTGAAAAAATACTGCATGTACGGTAGTCAGTAGAGAAATATCCTAGGTGGCAATCAACACCCCTATGACTATTAGGGTGTCAGTGCCCTGGTCAAACACAGTGGCAATGCCTGCCAGCGTGGCTGGAACCTTAACACTGCCATACTGCTACCTGATGCAATGAAACCATAAACCCACTCAATGGAAAATCAAGCATGTAGTGACAGATCAAAAATTATTGCACTGACTTTTGCCAAAACAAGGAGTCACTTCTGGCATGGCAATATCACCCAAGGGATGGGATGGCACAACAGATCTTTTTCTCTTTTATGTGATTAATTTCCTTTAGGCTCTTTCTGATCATTCAAGCCATATTTTAAACTTCTCATGCAACATTAATTGGAAGGTTCTCCAGAAGAGCCACCTGCTTTCACAACACATGATTTCAACATAGATGCAATTGGATTGCAAGTTGGATGCGCACTTGTTTAGGCAAAAGTCGCAGCTACGCAAGTGGATTTTTGCTGTACAGATTTTTTCACCTCCTGATTGTGTCAGTGCGCAGAACCGTCAACGTGGGTCAACTTGCCATGTCTTTGTGCTGGCTCTCCGTGCCCCCTCTCTGCCCTACTCTGATGCACTCTGTTCTACTTCAGTGCTGCACACTTGCATTAACCCACTTTATTATACTTTATTATGTTTGATTTGCCCAGTAAAACACACAGTTCCCATGGCAATGGCGAGGCTGTACAGTGAAAGCCTTATTTGTTTGCTGGATGGTTTCTTCACCCTCACTGGTTCACTGCCTTGGGTTGGACTCACATGTTTGGTGGATTTGATGAGCGAACAGCACATGTTCACTGCGTGTTGGAAAAGGTCCATGTCTGACCCAATTCTCCGCTCTACAGTGTAAGCTAAAATGCCACATTAAAAACAACATACTGTAGCTGGTGTGGCAGGGTCACTGGAGACATAATGAAAAAAGAAGTGTGTGGCATTTTTTGCGTTCATTGAGTGCATTCCATTTACTTTCCAAATTGCAGAATTCCCCAGTCTTCAACACATGGCAATGATAGGTACTGTAGCGTATTGGTGCATGCTTTAAGTGCCACATAACCCATAATGAAAGCCATGTGTGCCATGATGCATTGTATTTTTGAAAGAAAATGTAAGACAACAAGGTATCAGATCTGACACCCAAAATTACAGAGCATTACTCAGGCTTTAAAAATTAGAAATCCAACACTGGTGACCAGCAGATTCCTCTTGGGATTTTTTTTTGCCATTGCAGTGAAAGAAAACGCATCATCCTGTTTAACTGCTCTGAAAGAATACATCATTAGCTGGAGGTTCACAACCAAACTGCAGGGCATTTTTACAGTGGGACTGGCTGAATAAATCAGCTCTCTTGGAGTTCTCAAACTAAGTAGGTTTTACTTGGTCTCTTTGATCTATCCAGAGCACCTGCATCCGATGTCTCAGGGAAAATCCTTTAAAAGTCAGAGGCATGTTTATGTGGCTGCCACAGAGACCTGCTTTCTCATCACTTTATTATCAAGTCTTTTAACTCCGTCTGTAAGAAACCAGACTGAAGCTCCTGAGCGGTACCAAAGCACGAGCATGAGGAAATACCTAAAGACATAATAATCATTAAATGATTAAACCAGGAAAGCGGGCACTGAGTCATCTCATGTGTATTCAGTGTAAGTGCTGCAACTTTCAGGAGGCACCTGTGTTCCATCAGGATGCCATTAGAGTCTAAAAAGATCACGTCCAGGATCCTGCAAACATCCTGTTTCTCCTCACTCTGTGTGTATGTGTGTGTCCATGTGTACTGTATATGTGTGGAGGAGTAGGGGGCGGGGAGGGGGGTACTAGGCTAAGTTGTTTTGTTTTAATCAGTTTCGCCTGTAATCACACTACTTGGAGCTGGCAGGCGATGAGACTGGAGATGGGCCCGATGCGGGTAAAATGACTTCCTGTCTCTCGCTCTCCCTCTCGCTCTCTCACTCTCCGCGGGCTGACTCATAGCTGGGGAGCGGCCGTGCGTGTGAGTGTGAAGACAAGGGGAAGTGAGCTCACTGGTGGGCCGAACTGGCCCTCTTGGGGCCAAATCACTGCCCGCTAATTAACCACAGAGTGGCCCCTTCCCAGCAGCACCCAGCAGGGAGTCCGCTCACCACAGCCACTGAGCTAAGAGAGTCAGTGGTCGCGACATGCAGCTCTGCAGAGCCTTCTTGCATTCTCACTGTATGAGCATGTGCACAAGTGTTGATCCTCTCACTAATCTAAAATGTACCTGGCAAAGCGCAGCTGGCATCTGTGTTCGACACTTTGAGTGACATCAATTGTTTTCTTTGAGCGTCGACCTTGATGATCTGGCTGTGGTCCTGGGACCATGTTGCCCATGTTGCCATGACAGTGTGTACCTTGTGTTGTGTAATGCGTTCCAGATGGATAGGTAAAGCCAAACATACTACATTACACCAGCGTCTGGTAGAATAATCTTCTACCACCTCCAAAATGCTTTCCTTGGATGCAGAAAGGAAGTGATGATCACGATTTACAACAATCTGCTTTGATTTCTGGAAATCTAGACCACCACCTTGTCTTGGCTGGCTGTGACTTATAATCTGGCAAGGTGGGAGTCTTTGGCTTGAAGCTAATAGGCTGAAGAACAGCCAAGCCCACCCACACCTGACAATCAGGGGTAATATCCAATAAAAAAAGGCAGGCATAAAGTGACCAGGGATTTGCTTTTTTGATTTTTACTCACTCTTGAAAAGTCAGAGTAACTATTTAACAACTCACCGCAGAGTTTGAGGGATATTTTTGTTCTAACAATAGTAAACAACATATGGTGGTCTGGCTCATGAGGGAAGCAACATGCTGATCGACAGATACTTTCCAGGAGAATATGTCCAACGAGGGCGCGGGAATGATTAATGTGGTCAAGTAAATAGAATAATCTTCTTTTTGCGTGGTTCTTCTGGGGTTGAACAAGACCCCAAATAAACTCTCTTCAATACGGATTCTGTTCAGCAGCATTACAGCAGTGCAGTTACTGTACACAGAAAAGCTCAAAATGATTTTTCTGCTTTAGCTGTTACGTAGTAAAGCCCGCTGTGCCTCTAAGCAAGAGCTTCTCCAACAGGGTGCCTGTTGTTTGTGTTTCTCTTGCTTTCAAAATTAAATATTACTCCAAATCAAGATTGGGATACAGCAGCTGGAAAGGAAACGATATCCATTTTTGGGCAAGGTGATTGAGAATTAACTGCACTGCTGACATTTTGATTTAAAAATCCTGGTTTGTGGTGTGGACACTCAAAACCCAGCAGCGAAAGACAAATTGTCCCCTGAACTCCATGGAATTCTGTTTAGTTGGATTACCGTGAGAAATTTTGTGTTTCTCATTACTGATGATTTCTTTTTCATTTTGGACCACACATGAGGTAGCTCGATGCAGACAGTGTCATGTGCGATTTAGAAGACTGATATATTAATACTTATACTTGTTTTAATAAAGACAAATTACACAGATATATAATAATGTCTCCATAATCTGTTTGGAGCTCCCTCTGTGCACTTTAAAATAGAATCATTGCTATCTGTTACAGCACTGCTTGATAAATAACCAGTATTGAGAGCCCTATGACAACCATTGACGGGAAACGCGTTAAAGCTTTGCATCATGGGATGTGTCATCAGTTGAGCAGTTGGCATGGCACTATGTTGATGTATTATGGCAGTCATTATCTTCCACACTGCCTGCCAAAGGAGGAATACCCTCTCAAATGTCAAGTCAGATCATCTCTGTGGAAAACCGCACTGACTGCAAGAGCCAATTTGTCACATTTGCAGCTTGTGGCACCACACCAGCTCCAGTAACATTCATTATTGCCCTGATTGGCCCTCATTAGGAGAGCAGTAAAATGAACTGACTCTCTGCAATCCCACTAATCATTCAGATATTGCATTTTCTTTTCATTGTCAAATTCAATTGTTGGCCAGAGGATTAATTCCATTTTTGGCCTGCACTGCAAATGACTACCACTTTGACTTTAATTGCCAAGAAAAATAAATGCACAGGAATTTGTCTTGGCGCTGTTAGTGCAGAGGCAGATGGACAATATACAGACCGTACTGACAGACATAGAGTAGAACAAGGACAGCGGGACCTCACATACTGTGTGTGTGCAGGGATAGGGAAGACGTGCTATGAACACCGCAGTCTACATGTACAGTATATACAGTGCTTAAAGAAATATATATATTTCAGCATAAACTGCCTGCGCTAAAGTTTGTTTTTAATTTGTATGTTGCTTTCAATGCAGATGGCATGACCTCCTTCAATGAGTGTGGCTTTCAACTCAATGCAATGCAAAACATTCTGTACATTGTTTTCTTTAACATAAATTAGTTATGACTTTGCCTTAAACTATTTTGTGTGTGTGTGTGTGTGTGTGTGTGTGTGTGTGTGTGTGTGTGTGTGTGTGTGTCTGTGTGTGTGTGTGTGTGTGTGTGTGTGTGTGTGTGTGTGTGTGTCTCCATGGGGTGCTGATGATAATTCTGTGCTGCACTGAGCAATGCTGTTGTTGCATAGGCATGTGAGAATATAGCTAGCTTTCTATATCCAGAGGGCAGGAATGAGATGGCTCTCCGAAGCATCCGGAACATACCTTTCTGTTGTGATTGGGCTGAGATTAAACTACTGAGGTTACAAACACAAATGTGGACCACATATGAATTAATGCAAACTACAACCATATGAAGCTGATGGCAGACAAATGAAAGAAAGAGAAAATAGACAATGACTGCAAGGTCTATTGTAATTAGAAGCAGTGGGCCTGCTGGAAATACCCCACTGAATTGATGAGATTGATTTTGTCTCCGTCTGCACACACATTTAGAAGTGCACATTTTTGCACGTGCAAATGTGCACGCACACGCTCGCATGTGCATGCACAGAGCTCTGGAGGATTTACTTTTCCTGGCATGCCTACCATACTAATACTTTTATACACTGAAGTGAAAAAAGAGGTTGTAGTCAGGCTCTTTTGCCAATAGCTGTTGCAATACTTCTCTCATGCAGAGTGAAAATTTGGGGTTGGGAATATGAATCCACAGTGTTACAGATATACACTAAGCAGGAAAGCCAGAAACCTTTCTGTAAAACCACCTCTGCATTTCTGGTACTATTTAACTTGATGAACGGTATGAATACATGTTCTTTGGAAAAGTAAAACACAGTTGGAACATTTTTTAAAATAAGTAGCTAAACTTCATGGATTAGTCGAAAGACAGACTGTGCTCAGTTTCATGCTGTTAATTCCTTTTGCAACACATCAATTTCCCTTACTGAGATAAGGAAAGGTAGGAGTATGGGAATGTAGAGCAGGGGTTGTAGGGAAAGCATGTTTCTGAGGGAGAGCCCTGCCTTGATTTGCCTTGAGAAAATAATAAACCAAGCCATTTTTGTAAAGGACACGCTCTTCTTGCTCAGGTTTGTACATACAGCTTAGCTTTCAGTCTGCTTTCAATATTGTTCCACAGCAGCTGGCAAGCTACAACACACACCTGGGTAAACACACTATGCTCTAGCTCTTGTCCTGCTCTCTCTCTGTCTCTCAGTGTAACCGATGAAGATCACTGGCTGTTGCAAGGGCCTTCATTATCTTCATTCTTCATCCCGCTCACTTTCGGGCTCACAGGGCTCAGCTCTGACCGCAGATCAATCTCACTTCACCAGTACTGTCCATCTAGACACCAGAGGGACGCCACGTCCAAAGGCCCACCCAAAATCCCTGCAAATCCTCCCTATGCAGAGCAAGCAGGACTCACAGCAGTGTGCATTACCTCAGGAGGCTGACATAGCCCAGCCCCTCCGCTCTGGACTGGAGGGCTCGTTTACAACCAGGACTTTGATTGTATCAGCTCTGGTGATGTCAGCCTGCTCTGCTGCTAACAGCTTTCTGCCACTCTCTCCCAATTCTCCCTCTCACTCGCTATGTCAGTCCTGCCAGCAGATTAATCCATGGCTCAGCACCACACACTCATCACTTTCCCAACAACAGGCACAAACTCGTACAGCCTAGAGCGGGACATAGGCCGTCAATGTCTCACCTGACTGAGCTGTACGCTGCTCTCACTCAGTCCTATATTACTATTTAGCTCAGCAATTTTTTTCACAGTATTGAAAAAGCCTGCTCCTGCACTGACCTCCCCTCAATTGCAGCATGGGCCTCCAGATGCTGGTGACTTAACCCCTCGCCTGTAAAACAAGAGCAAGAAAAACACCCTGGTTATGATGACTATATTGGTGGCCTCGTTCTCCCAGGGAGCAGAGGCTTGGCTGAGGCTCTGCGCGACTACAGCGGGCCAGTGGGTATTAGTGGTTACTGTAAAGTTTTTTTGGGAGTCATTTAGTTTGGTATCAGACCAGTACGCCTCCGCTGACCCTTCCTTCTCTGTCATGCTCCTTGTTGTCCCCCCTGCTGTTCCCCCTCAGAGAGAGGAACTCCATGTTAGAGGTTTGTAGATCTCACCGTTATTTATTTATGAGTGTTTAAATGCCACAGCACCCTGGCAAGGGCTTTAATGGAGGTGAGACACTCCCATGTCGCACTACTCCCCTCAGTAAAGTTTTACAGCGTCCCACCACACTCTCCAGAGAGGCCAGGGGAAAGTGACGCCATAGCCTAGGAAAATACTCTGTACTCATGCCTGGGCTGACACTCTGGTGCAGTAGAGTTGGGGGGCTGTCAGGTTTTGATGCTCCTTTCCTTTCAAACAATTCCAAATGCTACAGTGGTCAAATATCACACCTTAAAAGCAGGAGTAAGCTGCTAAAATGCAGTCAAAACAAAGGATTGCACCACATTTGATAGCAATTATGACAACATAATGTCGCTCATGTAACGGCGCCCCCTCGACTTGTGCTAATCAGCCCACAAGCCAGTTGTATCTGTCAGGCTTCACCACCACTGCAGCTAATGGATCCCTACTTTATCACATTGATTCTCCCTGTAAAGCCAGCCCTCCTGTCAACCCACCCACCTTTCCCCCTTCCCTCATATGGCCCTGATGAGATCCAGACTTGGTGTGGAAGCATATTAAAGTGGCCCAACAGTGTCAGCAGGAGAGCTAAATGGAAGGTAGTGAAATCTTTTGAACCTCTGTTACATTATAACAGTTCTAAACACATCCAGCTGGGTCCAAAGTTCAGCGAAGACATAAAAGCGCCATTGCATGTTACCTTGGAGGATGATAATAGCCGAGCACCACTAAAACTACTAAGACAGTCCACAATCAAAGGGCCCAGAGGAAGGACTCCCCGCACTTCTTACTGGCTGCTAATGGCCTGTGTGTTTTAGACAAGCTATCTGACAGTCGTTATATCTCCTATAACACACACTCCTTGTGTTGTAAAGACAGGGAACTTTTTCGGTGTTAGTGATTAAACTCCATTAACTTTGGGTTAATTAAAATACAAAAGACTTGGAAGAGCAGTAATTACCCTGTGCCAGCCGGATAGGTCACCCTTTAAGCAGGTTACAGCACACTGATCTTGATGGGAGGCTGCTCGTGTCGTGACTTCATGGCTGCCAGACGTCTTTGCAGACTTGTTTTACAGGAGTTGGACTGCTGACATTGACAATATTGCTGATTCTGTCTATATTACAGAGGAGATGAGCTGGGCAGACATAGCAGAGCGAGGCCAGACAGTATACAACGTGTGTGTGTGTGTGTGTGTGTGTGTGTGTGTGTGTGTGTGTGTGTGTGTGTGTGTGTGTGTGTGTGTGTGTGTGTGTGTGTGTGTGTGTGTGTGTGTGTGTGTGTGTGTGTTCCTTGAGCTATGTGTTGGCTGTGGGCTCCTCTGTGGCGTTTCAACCACACACGATAAATATGAGCTTGTGGCGAGGCCGTGGTGCCCCAGGAATGCTCACATGTGGTGGAGCGGCTCTCACCACCATTGACAAGAGAGTTAGATGGCTTTTGGTCATCAAGATTCCTGGTGGGGAGAACTACATAGGAGGCCATTTGATTTCAAGACTTGAGGCCGTGGTTGCCAGTTTCCTTTCTGGCTCACGTCTCTTACTAAAGCGTGTTATTTGTTTACTCCAAACTCTGACGAAGCAACCAATCACACTATTGTTTACTGGCTGACTGATCTCGGTCAAGGCCAAAAATGCACTTAATCACCAGTTACCAGCATTTGAAACAAACATGGAATGGCATGGTGGACAGCAGTATTTCCCAGATCAAGTGCAACTATGAATGTCTCTCCATATTTATTTATACAACTCAGAAATGCTCTCACAGCCTCTATGAGGCCGAAGTTAACTCCAGCATTGCTAGATTGGCCAGAGATGCAGGATCTGGCCTGAAAAGTAACCAAGTAAGAAGTTTAGGAATGTGTGCAAGATGCCAAACATAATATGAGCCCTGATAAGATCAGTCTTGGCTGTAAGGGCATTCATCAATAAGACATTTGAACCCAGCGGCCGCTAGACTGACCACACCCAAAAACACATAATGCCCACCGGCTATTTGCACACAGTCCTCATTACTTCGCTATCATCTGGTACTTTAATATAATTGGACAGGACATGACCTCTTCCTTCCAAGCCAAAACAGACTTAAACATGTTCAAACTTATCAACTCCATCAAACTGGCCAAGTTAGACAAGGTCAGCGATAACTACGATGTGTAAATTGATGCACAGCAGAGACAGTTTTATAGGAGCCACCTTACCAAAAAGAAAAACATTCGTCCTCATTGTTGTTTCAGGGATTTAATATCAAAAGTCTTGAAACACAGAGCCAAAGTCATTTGTTAACATCAGCAATTGTGCCAAACTATTTATATGAATCCATCATTCATGCTGTAACAGGACATTCTCAAAATGATGCTTGTTCCTTACAGAGCTCATTAAACGCTGGCATAAATAATACAGCAGCTGGATTTTGATTTTATGAGCACCAACAAGAAAACAATTACCAAAGGGATTTAATTGGATCAGTTATATGGTGGTCAAGCTAATAAATCCATTTTCTACCATACATCAATAGTTTCAGGAAGAAGTCAGTGTAATTCATAGGACTCTAAAAGGCTCTCTCCTTCTACACATCCGTCATTGGAGACTAATCTGTTGTCTCCCATAACTTCATGGCTGACAAGGGTCATTCGCCTGAGGCCCCGGCGGAGACTATATCCCCTCTCTGGACAGATGCAGTGGCATAAGGGGGGTCCGGATGCCCCCCTCTCCTCCTGCTGACCTCTCCCTCTCTTCCAGAGTCTGAGAAAGGGTCCCGAGGTTGAGAAGGTCCTGGGGACTGGACACATTGCAGCATTAATTACACACTCAGTTACCATTGAGCCTAATGTTTGGCCTCCCCCCCTGGGGTTAACTCCTTCCTGACAAGCAGGGAAAGTAATGGGGCCTCTGTGGCTCGTTTGCCAGCAGTCAGCCAAGACAGCTCCTCTACGTCCTCTTCCGCAACCCTCTTCTCGCTGACTGACAGCAGCTAAATGCTTCAGTCCCGGGTCGCTTTGCACGGGGATCACACACAGGGAGGAGGAGACGGAGATAATGGGAGGTGTGAGGCAGTGGGTGACAGGCGGGACTCTTCATCTCATCAAAGGCTTTTTCACTGGTGGGTTTGTGCAAACAAAGAGGCTTTTTTGGGGCGTTATCTAGCGGAGGCTTCTCCTGCTGACATCCTCACTGTGCCCGTGACTGTGATTGGCTGAGCGGAGAGACAAAGAAGAAAGAGAGCGCGCATCGACAGGATATCCCCCCTGGTTAACAGCAAAGTAAACACAGCAGAAAGAGAGAGAAGGAAGTCTACCTCTGTCACACAGACTTGAGGTGAGATGCTTGCAGATGTCCTTCCATGTATAAAAGATTACTTCCTGAACTTTGGCGGAGCTGGCCTTCTTCTCCAGCGCTGCCGGCTGCAACTGTAATCACAAGTGTCTCTGCCTATTGCTGAAGTAATCCGATTTCTGTTGACAGGCCTGTAGTCGGTAATCTGATAGGAGAGAACTTACAATATCAAGGCTTGTGTTTCATTTGATTAATTCATAGCCTACAGGGTCTGTGAGATAGAGGGAGAGCGCAGCATGAGATCATGACCCTGGAATTCTAAACAATAACCATCTGTGGTGAACCGTGTTGAGCTCGATCCGACTCTCGCTTTTCCTCTCTCACTTCCTCTCCCTCTTCCTCCCTTCTCTTCCCTTGGTCTCTCTGCAAGAGAACACGTCAAAACACGCCCACACGTGAAACATGCACACGTGCACCTGCAACAGCCGTTTTGCACAACCAGCCAACTACCAAATATATGTCACGACATGCACACTGTTGAAAGTGGCATGCCTCCGGACCTGAGGCACATATCAGCAAAACACCTGAGCTAAAGCAGAGCCTCTGCAAAACTCCCGTGTGCACAGCTCTCTGCTTGAATTATTTCACAAGCAAAGTTGAGGACAAAAGCTCTCCTGATTTATTTTCCCTTTTAGAATATCATGTAATTTAACAGTTACTTAAATATAATCATCTTGGCAGCAGTGCCCTACAAGCTGTTAGTGTTAACAGCAAAGAAAAATAATCTCCGTTCCATGTTGTATGTAATGAATTAGTCCAGTGCACTGCGCTGGAAAAAAAAAATGCTCCTATGTTTCTACATGCTTGAATGTGACATTTTAAAAGAGGGATGGTCTGAATTAAAAGTTTGAAGAATTTCTTTTCTCTGCCCCACAAAAAAAGAAAACAACATGTCTGTAAATGTCAGAGCTCTTCCAGAATCTCCTCCGTTGTTGAGAAAAAGTGACGTGGTTTGTTCTCTTTCAGCTGGTTGCCACGGGGCTGGGAATGATAGATGAAGTGTTACTTTGCGGACTATTTTTAACTTTTCCAAACCGATGTTCAGACGTCCCATCTGGACAGGGTTAGGGGCAATGCAGCACAAGTTCTTTGCCATTAGTTACTGTAACAGACACTGTGAGCTCTCCTAAGAGGTCAGAAAACAAACATTATACTTGTTTATGTGACATGGCATGATGAGTACAGCCTGGTTAACAGTTTGGAAGAGGTGATGCATGACTGTTTAATACGCTTGGACAAAGTTGTGTTAAATGTTGAAGGGCTGGTTTAGAAAGCTTCAGAGAGCCTTTTCTGTTCATAAAAATATCGCTGAAGTTCCACAAGTGACAACGTACCATGTGTTCGGGAAAACTGTATATTAGACTGTGCAACAGCTCTGCATCAGTTTTACACTTGTAGCATTGATGCTATAATTACTAGTGTTTGGAAAGTTACTTCTATAGGTCACAGATTACTAGTTACCCTGTTAAAAATGTAACAGTAAAAAGTAAAGGAACAATGTCAAGTGCTTTATTACATTTGCTAACTTTTTGATTACTATTCAAACAAGTTTTAAACTGAGCAATAAAGCTGAAAAGTCCCAAAAACAGGAATTGAAACTCAGCAGTGTAAACCTCACAACAGCAGACGGAGCTAAATAACGCAGGCAGGGCAGATTCAAACAAAAGAACCAATCAAAAACAAGGCACACAATTTGAACACACACTGCCCAATGAATGGAGCCTGTCTGTATGTAGAGACAGCTCCTTGTAAGCACTCTACTCTTCATGGTGATTTGTGCCAATAGCCTTGCTGACTCAGGAAATACAAAAGAATGAGAATGGCCTTCTACAGAAGAGGGATGAGGGTTAAAGTCACTACTGATGAACCAAGATATTCACGATACATCCAGCACGTTTCTCTCTTCAACACTAACACAATTTGATGATCTCATATGTTGCAAAAATAATTCTCTTTGCCAGCGTATTGGGCTGGGTATAGATAGGCGACATTGTACGGGATCATTCAACCATGACACACAGTTGAGCTGGGCGTTCATTTCTTGGAAAGGCAGGTCTACATGGAACAGGAAGTCTCAATCTTTTTCCTAAGAAGAAAAACATAGATGAAGGCCAGAGTTGGATAATGCAGATTTTGAAATATGCCACTGTGTGAAAAGGTCTTTTTTACAGGTTACAATTAAGGACCTTGTTTCTTCTCACTTTAAATATCCTTGAATAGTTCCTTGGTTCTTACACAGTTTTATAAAAAGAAAGATTTTCTGTGTTTCTTTCTTTCTCTGACTGTCATGCCTGGAATCAGGGGCAGACTGTTTTTCAGGAGATGGGAGTTATATTGTAACTGATTAAGAGAAACACTATAAAACAGTATATCTATTTTATATGACTCTGGTGCAGGACATTATTTTACAAAAAGCCATTAAACAAGTTGTTAAGCATCTTTTTCTCTAACAGCCCCCTCGGGTACAGATCTCTAAAATTACATGACCTACAAACGGCCTCCAAAGGCTTTCCTTTGCTTTGACCTTTGACTGAAATGGATGAATGACCTGTGAAGGATGTCTAGCTATCAGCATGGAATCTCCTAATGTTTATGCTTTAAGGGGTGTGTCAGGATGAGACTGTTCAGCTGAGATTCTTTCAGAGAAAGGGAGGTACGCCCTGCCTCATGGCTAGAGTTGAATGTCAAGTGTAGATATGCTGCAGAACAATGCAGCGGCAACACCGTCTCTAATGAAAAATGTCCTCCTGTCTGCAGCTGGAGCAGAAGTGGCCCCACAGAGCTGCTTGAATACACTGAATTTCCATTCTGTTTTTTGTTTCCAGATGAACCACAAGATCCACAAATAACTCTATATAGCACATTATGCATTTTATCAGCAGAGGACTCTCACTTCATACCACTATTTTTGATTTTTATAGTAAGAAAGGGTGTTCCCTTGATTATGGTGAGACAGCGAACAATAACTGGAGTTAAGTTTCCCTCTGTGCCCTGCGAGCCTCAAATAGCGTGTCCACCGCAGAGAGAGCCTTAGGTTTTCAATTACACTCTCAAAGTGGTCCCCGATCGCTCCCCCTGTCACAGGTGGTGGGATGTATGTGGAGGGGCAAAACCTGGTGTTCCATTTAAGAAATATGTGGGAAAAAGTCACTCTGAGCCCTATTTGTTTGGAATGTTTTATGGTTACAGATGTAACTCCTACTGCGCCAACGTCACTCCGAACTAACAACGTCTCTGCTCTGCTTCTAACCACTAATTACAGCAGCTAAGCCCCTCATCAGATGTGGGACTAATTAACACATGGCGTAACCAAAGAATACAACTGACTTTATACTGTACTTCACACATTATATTGTAAATATAGAAAGACTGCTGCTAATTTTCTTGATGTTTAAAAGCGAAAACTTCTCTTGAATGTTGACACAGCTAATGAGCAGTTCTTCAATAATCGCACCTAAACTCGAGCATAAACACTTTCCCTGTCAGCTTCTTTCACCTTGCGGTTGGTATTTGCCCGGGTGGCCCCATATTGCTTTGGGGGGAGCCTTGGGGTGCACAACATTATGAAGTCCCACCCACCATCTCTCTCTCCACACTCATCTGTTTTACATGTGCTATTTGGGGGGCAGTAAGCCACCAAAGTAGAACACAAACCTCTCTCTCAGGGAGCTTTGTGTTTGCGAGAACAAGAGAGAAACAGAGTAAGAGACACAGAATAAGAGACAAAGAGAGAGAGCGAGCATTGTGTCTGGACTCCTAAGCCAGAGAACCACTGTGCTCCACCAGAGGACTCTGAAGGGGAAGCCCACACAGCAGGAACAACAGTACAGTACAGCTTGATGGGAAAACATCCACAGATTGATTTTCATCAGCTATAACAGAAACCCAGAAAGAAAAAGAAAAAAAGAAAAACACTGGCATGCATGTCATGCTTAAATCTGTCTAGCTTCCTTTGCGATATGTCATGTGTAAAGCTGTATCCTGTGGTTCTGCCTGGTGGTCCTGCAGAGTGTCTGCAGGGGCCCGGAGTCCTTCACCAGCACGTGCAAGCAAACTGCAAGCTTTACCTTGGACAAGCAAAGGTTAACGGATGGAGAAGAGTTCGTTCCTGTTTCACCGATGTATCATTTTCACACTGCAGCTCAAAGCCTTGATCTTCTTTGAACAATATGTGGGAATGTGTGAAGAGTCATGAATGTGCCATGAAGGATCACACACTCAGCAATCACCATGTATGCATACATACATGCATAGAGCAAAAATGAGGCTGAGTATGCCTCTAAATTCTTTTATATCATCTTGACTCATTACTTAAAAGAAATTTAAGTTTAACAGTTTTGGAAAGACGTCCATTGACTGTCTCACCAAGAGTTAGACAATAAGATTGATACCTTTCTTATGTCTGTATGATAACTACGTATGAGGTTGGAGCAGGCACTTGATTACCATAGCTTAGCATAAAGGCATGAAAAAGAGGGAAAAGCTTGTTTGACTTGAATCAAGTAACAGCCTGCCAGCACCTCTCAAGATCACTAATTAGCATGTTATATCTTGTCTGAGTCATACAAAAAAACGAAGTGTAAAAATGACACATTGCAGTGTTACAGGAAATTGCCAAATGATTTCATGGTCAATACAGAAAGCCTCTGCCTCTGCTCTCTGTAATGTCAAGACTCCAGCATGCCACAACGTGTCGTCTTTACGCTCTTTTTTTTTTTTTTTTTGCGCAGATTAAACAAATGAGATATAACATGTTAATTAGTGAGCTTTAGAGGTGCTTACAGGCTGTTAACCGGCTAGCTCTTTCCGCCCGTTTCCAGTCTTTATGCTAAGCTACGTTATCTATGCTGCCAGAACTAGCTTCTTTTGTGTGCAGACATGACAGTGGTATAAATCTTCTCATCTAACTCTCGAGAAGAAAACGCAAAAAAAAAAGCATATTCACTAACATGTGGACTTATTCCTTTAAGTAAGTGTGCAAGGAATTATGGCTGGTCAAGCCATACGTTCTGGTTAAGTGCAACATTTTGTCAACATTTAAGTCCCCCGCCCAGGTGCAGTTCTGAATTTAATCCAAAGATATATGTGTTGAGGAATGACCCTACATATCAAACCGCTTCATCTTTTGTCCAGATGTGCAGAAGTGAGTATAGAATGAGAGTAAACGGTCTCTGAAAGTGACCCCTTAAAAGGCAACGGTAACCTTTGACCCCTTCCATCCTTCCTCACAGGAACACACTTCAAGGCACACACACTCCTTACCCTCATTAGCAATTAGGATTCATTAGAAACTGGAAATTTAATTAGTGGTTTCAGTTTGTCATCGGGTAGCATTTCCTCTGTCTGAAAGCCAACCACACAGGCATTAGACACCACTAACGCCTGTTAGCGAAGAAGGAGTTTGAAATGGAAATGCTGTTGTGGCCGACCTCCACACCCTTCTATCATTTGTCTTAACCAAACCCGCCCAGAAATAAAATTACTCAAATGTAAGGGGATTTTCAATTATTTTTTCCCCTCCTTTCTCTCTTACGCTCTGGCACTTCTTTTTTGCAAGTGGAAAAGCAGCACGCTTTGCGGAATTCAGTCGCCCACGCACTCTGTCAGGACACTTGATTCCAATTAGATATTTTTCTTTGCTTTCTTGTTCTAGCCTGTCTGGGCCTCCTGCTTTTATCCCTCCCTCTGCCCTCCCCACTAACTCCCTCACTGTTGAACTCTCCCCTCCTCTCTCCCATTTCCTCGCTCGTGTCCTCATTCTCTCAATCTCTATCACAATATGTAGTTTTGTGAACCGCAGTACCCTGCTTTGCTTTCATGTACTCACTCGTACGCGGATTTCTCACAGCCTGACATCCTGTGACCGATTTTAAACTTTGACATTGCCACAAACACATCGGTGCTGTAAAACACTGTGGCACAACTACTGCAGCAGAGAAAAGCAAACAGTGTCCGTAATGATAAAGCAAGGATTCAGAGGTGGCTTTAGAAGTTTGCAAACCGCCTTTGTTTTGCTCCGAGGCAGCGAATATTTATTAAGCTATGGATCCATTTGATTACAGTGTGAGGTCAGCTCCGTGCTGTGAAGGTCCTCCCACACATTCACTAATGACAGCCTGGCCATGGAGCACATACAATACATTTCACCCAGAGCGCAGTAGCCACATGTAATTCTTCATCCGAATAACTGTAATTAAAACATTCCACAATCCTTTATGTGTTATTTCCTCCTTCATGTGCTGTTTTTTCTTGTCTCGGCTCTCTTTTAATTTGACAAATCAAACAGAGGCTATTAGTCTCACAGTAGCTGAGATTTGCATTCAGTGTTTGGAAATCCTTCTTCTGTCTCACGACATTAATAGTTCTGCTGACTCACACAGACTACGCACAGCCCAAATGCAGGAAAGAGAAGTGTCTGTGTGTTATTATTAGTCCTAGAAAGAAAGTCAGTCACATTTCTGCACGAGTACGGGTTAACACACTGAACGGCTATCTTTGCTAATGCTGAGTCCATTTCTCTTTTGTCACAGGCGACAGACAGATGATTTAGAGTGCAACTCTTCAGCCTAAATTGCATCCAAGCAGGGGGTTCCTCTGCAGCGTCCAGCCCATCGCTTCACAATTGCAAGCCCGAAGTTTCTGCTCCATGTTGCATGGTAGTTTCCAAGAACCGAGCTATTGTATGTGTCAGCAACATTTATCATGTAGTTGTACAACCCGGGAGCATTCTGTGTTACAGTTTGCAATTTCATGGCTAACCACAATTATTGAATAATAAGAATATCTAGTATATTTAATCTTTTCAGAGTTGTACCATTAGAGTTTGGCGATGTGAAGCTTGCAGTTGAATTTGTTTCTGAGCTGGCGGGGCTGTGTTTCTTGCTATGCAATCATTTGGTGGATGGTTGGCTAAATGAAATTCTATTGGAAAAGCTGAGCTTTAGAGTCACTTCTGGTCACCCACCTTCAGTTAGTCATGCTTTTTGGTGGGATTGATGGGCCATCTGAGGTAGTAAACTCTAATTAGGAGTGATACACAGGGGACAGATTAATACTGAAAATGCTGGAGGGGGAGGTATATACACACTTGTTTATCCCTCACCCTCAGTTGAACATACAGACTGTAGAAGAAACAATATTGAGCAATAACAGCTACGTCGGGCTGTAGGTACCATGCACCGCCTTTAGCTATTAAAACTTCTTACTGCTCACTGGAGGCCGAACCCTTCATCACACAGAAAAGAAGGACGGATGAAAACATACCCCCCGGTCAAGGAGAGAATACATTCAGTAAGTCAAAAAATCATCAGATTGCCTCTGAACCCAAAACACATCCACCTCATCCGGAAGATAATATCTAATGTCGTGCATGGGATGGATGTAGATAGCAGATGGACCTGCAGATGGACCTCTCTTATGTACTTTCCAGATGACAAGATTTACCCACAGATTCAGAACCCTCAATTGCACTGTAAAGCAACCTATGCTCAGTGAAATTACGTTTGGAAGATGTCAGGCAAAATGATATCAAACAAACTGATTTCGGCCAGAAGGAACAGGAAAAAAGTACATGGCCAGATTTAAGCGGAAAACCTAACATGCATGATAATTACATTTATGCTATGTTCAACGCATTTTGCTTTCCTGTCTGCTTGGAAAAAGAAAACCAAATCCATAGCGAGCTAAAACTGGGAATGACTGTGTTTACTGTTAAATATAAATGTCCTCCTGCTGCTCTTCGTGCAAATAACCTTAAAAGGCAGTACGAATGTTTCCAAGGCCCTCTAAGAAGGCTTTCAGGATTTCGGAAGTGCCAGCAGGTGGGATTTTGACTATCACTGAATATCAAAATGAGGAACACATGCCTTTAGCCAAGCATTAGTTTAAAATTGTTTCAAAGGTTTGCCCCAAGAATCTCGTCCCAATGCACTTCAAGGAACTGAGAGGAACTGTTGCTTTGACAGACGTGTCATCAGGGAAAGTTTGGACCACACAGAATAATCCTTCATGGCTCTTCAAGGACGGAGCCATGCAGGCATGAAAAATCTACCTCTGGAAGAGAAGCCTAGCCTTGCACTCTGCCTCTTAAAATGCACTCGCTCTCCTTGAGTGTCTCCAGAGTGGGACAGATGCAACAAGGCAAGGCGACCTCTTGGAGGGGTCAAGGAAAAACACAGGGATGCTTGGAAGTCGGGGGGCGGAGTTTTGACCTTACTGGGGGTATCTATCATTCACTGAAGATGTTGGCACCTCAGCAGACACACACACACATACACATGCCCAAACATGCACTAAGAAATCGCCCACACACACTTGTCCGTCCTCTTTTCATGACAGGAGGTCTCTAATGAATGTGGCACTCTGGAGACCCTTGAGAGGAAGCAAGGCCACTGTCCCTCAAACCGCTGACTCTGCAGGGCACAGAGAGGCCCTTGCATGTCTGCATTTCACAAGATAACCAGATTGAAAAGCCGTCTCCAGACAAGTGTGCTCTGTCAAGGGCTGAGGGTCGTTTTTATGTCTCCCAGTCGCTGGCTGACGGAGACGCGGAAGGTCGGCTCTGAAGGAGCGCTTGTTCATGGCTATTACAGTCGCTGGTACAGTGATGGGGCCCTTTGACGCAACAATACCCACATTATCCATCTCTCTGCCTCTACTGATGTGCACTAGGCACTCTGTCTTGATACCCAACTCACACTGTCAGCGTGTTATGGCCCCACTCAAGTGACTGTATAAATTCAGATTATGGAAGAATTATTCTGGTCTGTCTGGCAATTAAATACGCTCATGTGTGGCTTTCCAGGGCAGCCAGCCAAGCTCTCATCGGCACCAGTCCCAGTCCGATCTAATTCTACCAAGCGCCTCCCTTTGTCTGTGGTAGTACGTTTTTATCAGAGGGGAATGTGTCTCATGGGATTGAAAGATCTCTTTCCACTTTTGCTTCCTGAAACCTTAAGTACAACAGCAAAGGCACAGAGGATCTCTTTTGGTCTGTGTGGCTGCATTTGTAAATCCAAACAAGATGAGGCTGTCTCACAGTCATCTGGAGTTTGTGTGACAAAAAGAGATGTCCAGTTCAGTTCATTGTCATTTAATCCTCATCGTGGCTTATTCCCCTGGGAAATAAAACGCTAAGTTCTCCGTCTTGACTCTTCTGTTGCTGGAGAGTGTAATGAGAAACTGGCGGTGGATAAAACACAGTAAAAATCTATTTAAGGGCCAAGTGGATATTCTGAGACATGGTGCAGGTTGCCCGTGGTCTCTGGGTGTGGAGAAGATACATGTTTATTTTGGAGTTGAGTGACAGTGAACACAAGCGCAAAGGCTCTGAAGTCTCAGAGGCAGGAGACATCACGTCAGAGCTCTCCTGACCGCAGTGGGAGCCACTAACGAAGGCTCGTCCCCACCAACATGTTCGTAACACACACACACTCTCACACCATCACCTTCAGAGGGGACCCACCACCCTGCAGCAGAGCCTGGCCCCTCGCCAGCGGAGAGGGAAGAGGGGGTTTTAAGTGCGGAGCCTGGCCTCGCCTCATCCAAAACGCAGAGACCACTTAAAACACATTCCTGCAGCTATTTAACACAGCGGCCCAACACAGCTCAACAGCTGAAGTCTTCCAAACTGCGAGAACAGTTGAACCGGTTGAGGTCGGGGTGCAGAAGGCCGATACTGTGTGGGGGGCTGTGGGATTAAGTTATTACCTTAACCACAGGAAGTCGATGAAATACGAAACCTAATAATTTCACCAAACCTCCAGTTGAGCAGTGTGTTTCTGCACTGGTCTTTTGTTAAACTCTTATCTACTCTAAGTTTCTAGACACCAACACTTATCACGGTTATGTCATTATAAAGGCTTGCAAAGAATCATCAGATAAGGAAATTGACAGACTAAAGCGGATCAACTCAGAGACTTATAAGCAGTCGAAACTGTGATCACAAACCAAGGAGCCAACTCTCTGGTACATAATGTCCTCGTCTAAAACTGCAGAGGTAAGCAACTTGAATGGCGGCATAAAGCTTTCATGTCTGTGACAAGTAGAAGCTCGTCACATTTGGACCTTGCAGCCATATACATTGACATACCTAAAGAAAAACATAATTACAACTAAAGCTTGTAAATTATGACGTTAGCTGTCTCTTTTTGCACAATGTTCAGTCTTTCTTTTGGTACACTATTCATTCCACATTAAAAATGCAGAGGATGTAACATCACAAATGGATGCCTCAGATAGGCTACAAGCTTTACTAATATTTACTATTGATAAGAATATTGTCTCTAATATTTCTAATCTACCACCATGCTAGCACCAGGTATAATGTTTACCACAGTCACCATCATATTTTGGCATTTCAGCATGATAGCAATGCTAACAGTTTTTACTGTTTTTAGTGACAAAATGCAACTGAGGTTGATGATGTCACAAGATGAAAACCTAATGGATCACCAAAATATTCCAATTAATCCTGAGGGGAACATGAATCTCTGAACCAACCTGGTTGTCCATCCAATAGTGGTCAAGATCTGTGGCTATAAAACAACCAACCAACCAACCAACCAACCAACCAACCAACCAACCAAGTGTATAGTGGCACTAGAGGAAAAGTCAAGGGCATCACCACTGGGGACCATGAATCCCTAGTGGTGCCACCTCCCATGCCACCTCTCTAACATACTAGTACCTTGTAGTTGGATGACGTTTTACTTTATAAATTCAGTGCTTGTACGTTCAGTATCTAAAGAGCTACTCCATTTTGCCAGATAGTTCCCCAAAGACTAAATCATTTTGTGCAGAAAAGACATAATGCACTAAAGCTCCATTTCTCTCAGGGACACTTTGAATAAAGCTTCGAATTATTGTCAACATGATGGACAGAGGAAAGGTTTTTATTAGGGCTGTCAGTTTAACACGTTAATTAGATTAATTAATTATGCTGCAAATTAACGCGCTATAAAAATTAACGCAATTAATCATGAGAAGCAAGTCAATGCGCAAGCATTTTAAATTTGGCCCTTTGAGTGACCCGTATAGGCTGCAGTGGCAGGTCGCATCCTACCTGCGACACTAGTCCAAAGCAGGGTGACAACAGACATGGATGCGACACCGGGGAGCGAGGCAAGCCTACTTGGACCTTTGAACGGCAAGTTTATTTATAAAAAGAACAAAGACGGGACTATTAACAAGAACGCAGTGATTTGTACCTTGTGTAAAAAAGAATTTTCCTATCACCGTAGCAGCTCCAGCCTGAATTTTCATTTACACGCTAAACATGTAGTTGCTGCTAGTGCTACCGTGAGCTCACTCCGCCAACCCACACTTGCTGAGTTAGGAAAACGAATGAGCAAAGCCACGACAGAAAAACTGACAAACTCAATCGCAAAGTGGGTTGCTGCTGATTGCAGGCCGATTTCAATCGTGGAAACGAGGGCCTAAAAGAGGCGTTTCAGATAGCGTCATCTGACTCTAATTTCCAGCTACCGTCGAGAACTACAGTGATGAAAAGAATTCACCAGCTGTAATGTGAATGTCAGTGAATTGTAATGTCCTAGAATTCAAATTCTTTATTTGGGGACCTTTAGCAGATATGAGATTAAAATGCGATTAATTAGATTAATTAATTATAAATCCTGTAATTAATTAGATTAATTTTTTTAATCGCCTGACAGCACTAATTTTTATTCCTCTGCAGATGCATGTAGACTTCAGAGTATGTGCAGTTACAGTAATTTTAGACTGCGAATGATTGTGATTGTAAATGAAAGCGTGCAACACTTGGTGCTCTGAAAACTAATGTGAAGGCTTCGAATAGAACATTCCAGGGAAAGAGCTCTATCGGCACTGTTATTTTGCTTCGTTATAAAACATCTGTTCTCACTTTGTGGTCGATTATTATGGAGCCTTTGGCTACCTGTAGTATCATGTCGGACGATTAAGTCACATGAGGACAGTACATAATCTCCATTTTACTCGGGACCCATTCGAATGATCTGAGGTGACCACAGGGATTTCATAGCCTCTGTGAATGCTCACATGAACACAGTACATTAAATGTATGAAGAAATCCTTTCGAGGGAAGCAAAAGAAGCACTCGACCCCGATGTTAGAAAAATAAGGAGAAACTGAGGTCGCTATCTTGAAGAAGAAAGAAAGTCCCTCTGGTTAATCTGACAGAGGTGGTAGTTATTATGAGGAGGGCAGATAACACATGGGAGCATGTGGAAAGAATCACAGTCGCAGGCTCAAACACACGCAAGTGCAGGCACACAAACTTCCTGTCACAAACACTTCTTCCACACACTTAAACACACGCAATATGAAATTCAACCCATGCAAACACGTCTATATACACCAGCACTTTTATATCCTGGTTTACCGCACAGCTCGCCTCTTACACAAACAAACTCTTGACTCTTTCTGTAAGATGACTTGCTACATACTGTATGGTCATTTACACACAGAGACACATATGCCCACCCACACACACACACACGCACACACACACACACACACACACGCACACACACACACAGGCCTCTTTTTTGTTTTCCTTTTCGTCCTGCACTGGAGCATGGACAGGCCAAAGCTCACTTTTCAAGAGGGGATGCTTTGAGTTCCAGAGGGGTGCACATGAAAGAGCAGCAGAATATAAAGGAGTGCCCAAGGATACACTGCAGCGCTCAATGTGAGGACAATTTAGCCCTGATGGAAAACCTGGATCAAAGGCCTGGCCTCCATAATTGCACATTCCCCAACAAACACTGTGCCATTTGAAGAGTGGGCCAGACCTCCGGACTCCTGAGACCTGTTCCTGTGCACAGACACAGGCCGCCCCATTCCTTTCACCTTGCTATGTTCTCTATCTCAATGTCTCGCTAAAAGATTAGAGAACTGCTTTCATTCCAAAAGTGCTCACGATTTCTCTGTGAATGTCAAGATGCTGACGGAGGCCGAGCCAAACAAGTTTCGTCTCTCTTTTGTTAAAGGTCGCCAAGTCATGGTTATCGCCATGGTGAGTCATGGTGTGATAGAACAGGACTCATCCTGAGATGCGCTTTTACTTAGTAGTTTAATCTCGTTGCTCTTTTCTAAGGTGAACTTTAGGCTGCAATGTACAGGCGTCACCTAAGTGTTGTGGTTGCATAAGCAGTTCACAAATGAATGACTGCATCCCTCTGGTGAGACTCCAAAGTATGTTCCTGTCTTCCTAATTCTAATGATATTAGGATGATCTGTTTAAACTCGTGGGTTTATCTTTATGAGAGAATCTGTTGTGTGCACAATATACTGTGGCTCTGCATGTGCTTACCTGTAGGAGATGGACAGGAAATTGATTTAAAACCAAATCTTTCTTACTTCCCTGCGCACTGCCTGCAGGTTTGTTTCCTTCTGAATGCAGTTTCAGAGCTTGTAAATCTCGCTTGGATATCTTCACTGTGATGCAGGTGGGAGACCTCGGGATATTGTGGAATGTCTTGGCTCTGCTGCGAAGGAAACCATCAGTTGTAAATATTACAAGTCAACATGAGTAATCTTCAAGAAAAACTGACTTTCTGACCATCAGCATTTTGAGAATTTGACTGAAAAATTGGCCTCTGTGTTTGCCTGTCAAAGACTTTCATTACTAGACATTGTTTTGAGTCTTAAATCCTCACAAGTCACAACTCATATCACATATAACTGGTGGATAAGACAATGATCTACGTTTTGTTTGCGCTCATGTTGCCTTACTACTGTGTTCCTTCCTTTTGCCCTGTCACCGTATATTACAATCAGCATACTGATGTTTGCACTAAATCTCTCCTAACACTGCACGGAGAGCAGCAGAAAACCAGCGTGGTTGAGCAGGCACTGACAGTTCTGTCCATGAGAGCCTGTGAGTGCTTACTCCAGGACTTCTGATGGTTTTATGTTGCGTCTAGACTTTAATAAGTGGTTGTGTTTTCCTGAAAGCACACCCCAAATCCCCCCTGAAAGACCTATGGCGATGCTTTAGTAATAAAATACTATATGCATGTGTTGTTGAGCTGGACTCAAATAAACATGCTGCTAATAGACCCGCATGTGGCAAACCTACAGAAAGTGCCCTGTCATCAGAAATATCACTCAGTTTGTGTGTGTTTTTCTGTGTGTTCCGACATCCCGGCACACACTTTGAAGAGGTTTTTACGAAGTAGACGTCACATATGGAAATACTACAGTGCAGACAGCATAAGTAATTTGACTTTCTTCAAAACTTTTGATGTTTTTAACTCTTGAGGTCAGCGCGGGAGCATGGAGCTGCATAAACAAACCTGCAATTAATATTGCGCAACTGGAGTTTGACCATAGTAGCAGCTCTCATTTACTGTTTCTTTGCTTTAAAGCAAAATGATGTAACTTTGGAAAGAGGAAACAACACATTCTTCCCCTCACAGATGAAAAAGTTGAATTCACGTGAATTCATAAAACACAATTAATGTGCTGTAATACACTCATGGTTGCTGCCATTGCCTACTTGATGTGGAATGACCAGTAGCTTAAAGTGGCTAATGTTAGACAGATATTACCCAAAGTAAGTCTTCACTTGTGCTACTGTTACATTAGCTTTTAGCATTTAGTATCAACTCATAATTGTCACTTGTGGATGTCGTGGCTGCCTTTAGTTTTAGTCTCGCTTTAAGGATCATTTTAATGCAACTTTGAAAGAAGAAGCATGGAAGTGTTTGATGACTAGGGCAAAGGTTGTACAGCAGATTTTGTTTTATGTCAAAGGTATTGTAAAGTGTAAATGAATACCTCAGGTATCAGAAACTTTAAGCTTTGAGATCCAATCCACCCTCAGAGTTGTATATATCATATTGTATGTATTTTGTCATATCCTGTTTCAAACTGACTGTGTGTTTTACGTGTTCCTCCTGCTCAAGGACTATAAATAAAAATTAAAAGTAACTTCAGTACAATTTTGAATAATGTATGGTCTATGTGAAACTAAAAAAAAAGCACCATAAGCTGCCTGTATCTTTGAAATATAACCCCACGGCTTGCCAACAGTAGTTTATGAATCACTGGGGCCATTAAGATCTAGACACACTGATGCACATACATCTACCATCTGTGGCTCACCTGTGACCCTGTCCTATTAAAGTTGCTAACCAGATGGACCATCAGATAGCCCCTCTCACGGGACTCTGTAAATGTATAGGCCTAAGTCTCCCATTCAGCACTGGCCTATCGTTAACCTGGGAGGATTTTCTTCAGTTGTCAGTGAAAAGCATTTGAGTGGCTCAGATTGAATTTCTCCTTTTCTGACATTCAAGTTCAAAGCAGTCACGTCGAGTAGGTAGAAAAGTTCAAGAAAATAACCAAATTTAAGAGCTGGTTTGAACATTTTTCAAAAGAACCTCGATGGGGTTATGATGAAGCATAATGATCATTTCCTTGCCGCTCTAAGCTTTGAGGGGAAAAGAACAAACACAGACGACTGAGCATGTCCAAGTTTTGTTCCTTCTTGGCTTCGGCGAAACCTGTTGAGGTGCTAATAACAAGACACAGACTGTCCACAGGCTCGGTTTTGACAAGTCCGCAGTCTCCATTTCACTGAGAGGGTAGATGACTATAGAGATGAAAGCGGGGAGGGGAAGGGGAGGCCTTTGGTGTTAATCAGGTGCTGATTGGCAGCTTGGGAGCCTTTAAGAGTTTGGAAAACCTGTAGAGAAAAGGGTCATTATCCCTGAGCACCACTGCGTTTCCTCCTTACTGCTGTCAGTGGCACCACTGAGATCAGGTGAAAGATGTAGTTTCATCTTTATCCTTTTTTGGGATTTTTTGGGCCAGTGCTTAGCCCCATCTGTGATTTTAGCACTCTGTATAATATTCTGTGAATCCACACAGTACTTATGTTACTCCATGTTGAGATTCAAATCACAGGGTAACATACAAAGTGCTGAGGCCACAAGAAATTTCTCTTTTTTGACAAATGTATACGTGTGTGTGTGTGTCTTTTGCAATGCTATGTGAGGGTTGCACGTATGTAGGAATGTGTGCACTACTCTTGGACTAGCTGTAGGTTTGTATTGATCATCATAGCAAAAATATTTTTGATTTATTTCAATCCAGAAGCTAGGTTTCAGTGTGTTACGCATAATGTTGAAACTGGTAAAGACTGTGTAAGGTCTTTGAAATCTGTTATCTGAGATTTGCATTTTGGTAAAGATTTGCAGTTTTTTTTTTCAAATTATTTTGGCAGTCTGGCCATTCACTATCACCACATCTGGACCCATGAAAGAGAGAATGAACGTAGGATATAGGCTACGGTGTGCCGGCCTACAGTCAAAAGCTTACCACAGTGTGTTGACGCCATGTCTAGCAATGCTGACATATCACTCAACCACTGCCATGGCAAACAATAGCTGTACTACTGTTACTGTCTTCCACTGCCAAAGTGAGGAGGAGTGTGAATTTTTTAATCCCTTTGACAAAACATATGGCAGGTATGTTTAAGTCTGACTCTTCTCTATTAACCCAAACCTGGGGACTAAAAATAAGCCTTCCTATAACAAACCAAACCATCCATCTGAACCCTGTGACTGAACCTTAGTGAGGACAGGAAGATCTCACTTTTTCATGCCCAAATAAAGCCCCTCTCCAATAAATATGTTCTCAAGATCTTTTAGGAAATGGGACACAAGTTAGCTAATTGGAGGGGTGGCAGGGGTTAAACACTTCCCTCAACGTTTCAATCTGTCACTCGACACTGCTGCATGCTGGGACCAAAGCCTGGTCCTGAGTGTGGGAGTCCATCTGCGCCTTTCCAAGGACGCTAAACTGTAGACACCCCAGAGAGGCTGCCACTGCTGCCTCAGAGGAAGCACACAAACCAGCTGTGTGCCACACACACCCAATCCATCACCCCAGTCTTCACACACTCACAGATGCCTGTTGAATTCATCATGCCATTACTGTACTAACATCTCAAATAAAAATGTGATTTCTTAATCAAAAACACCTCTAAAACTTCAAACCCCCGCAAACTGTAACTAACACATTTTCTCAATAACACTGTTCCATTTCCATCTAAAGTAATGTCATTCATGATAGACTGCTGGCAGCAGCAAATGTTCCTCTTTATCCTGTTGGGGCCTCAAAGTTATTGAAGTCTCATTCATGCCTGTTTAACCCCCGGCCCTCACAGGATATGGCATGAATTACACGCACACACCACACTGCTTAGATTGTAATCTTTTGATAATATACAGCCAATTTCCACCATGTTACATGCAGCTGATTGGTGCAGAGTTTGTGGAGCAGTCCACGCCTCCTTGTCACACTAAAGTACGTGACAAGTCCCCAGTGGTACAATATAAGCAATCAAATGATGAGGCTTTCATCAAGATGCTCGCATAGTTCTCTCCTACCCACTACTTTGTCTCAGAATAATCATTGTTTCTTTTTTAATTAGGCAGACATAGTTCTTTGTTTACACAATTATACATTTGTAAATTACAGTTTGATTAGTTTTCTCTCAGATGTTGCAAGATAGCAATGCAGATGGCTAAGGAGGGAGGGGGCTGTCACATATTTGCTGCTGTCTTTCAACATTAAATGAGGGGTGTTTTCTGTCTCTGGCAGTTTGTTTAACCACTTATATGATTGGATTGCTCATTAATTCTCATTCTGTCACATCCCAGCATTAATCATGTTTTAACTGTGCCTTTTAACAGCCATCCCCAACATCTGTCTGATGATTTAATGTTGACATATTACACAGTGAGTTGTTTTCCTGCCACTGATGTATTCTGATGCTTTGATGCAGTAAAGCATTGTAATTCATTTTAACCAAATTAGTGCTCCGCGTACTATTAGATTTGATATGGTGAGGCCCGGGCACATTCTGTGAGGAGTGAGGCTGAAAAGTCAGTCTATAAAAATGTGCATGCCACTTAATAGAGTTAGACTAGAGGGGTAGCTGTTTTTTGTGGTTTAAATTACTAAAGGCATGTAAAAAATCATTGATAGCAAAAGTCATTTTTGTTTGGAGGAAACACAATGAAAAGAAGGGCTAGTAGGAAAAGTTCAAAATCCAAATCATTATTATCATTAGCTCTTCCCTCTTCCCACCTCACTTATCTCAATAAGCCACAAACCTTGAATTAGCATTCAACAAAAGGCTGAGGTGAACAAATGTTATATATTTGCTGCCTCTTTTTTTTTTCTCGTGCTTCTCACTGCTTTCTGCATGTGCTATTGTGCTACGATTTCCCAACTCTGCAGCCAGTAGCCTCAATAGCCACAACCCAGCTGACTGCTGGTCACCACACCTATAGGAAACACACCCACAGGACATGGTTTATGCCTCAAAATATTGAAAATATTATCCACATCCATTTGTTGGGTAAACAAATATTTCACTGGCCAAAAAAATCCATCAACTTATGTTGAACGTTCAGAGGCTTTTGCAACAAAATTGCCAAAGAGCATCACAAGCTTTGTAGTAACTCTGGTGAAACAGAACAAGAAAGTGAGGGTCTCTTGCAGCTCAGCAGATCATTGTTTTTGTGCATTCATTTTTGCTAATATTCATACTGTTTCTCCTCATCTCTTTCTACTGTGTAACATACAGTTTCAAATGCACCTTTCCTCATGCTTGCGGCATATTCTCTTGTTTTTGAAAATGAGCTTTTCTGTACTTTGCAAACTTTTTCTCTTCCATGTTTTTACCAAGTAATGTACAAACAGTGACAAATGCAGCTTCACTGCCTCCTGAAGCATATGGACATATCTCTGCAAATCTTTGATACTGCAAATTTGCTTACATGCACTTTTTGTTCTCACAATTGACATTTCCATTCAGATGCTTGTATGCAAAATTCGAAATGGTCATAAAACAGGTGGAAACTCGTTCCATTTTATGGCCGACAGGGGAGTTAGAAATGTACACACAAAGTCACAGAGGCACAGCATGTGAACGTCAACTCTGTCTCCTAAAAATGATGGTCATAATCAGCTAATTTGCCTTGCCATTTTGTTGGAAACAACTTGCATTTACATGTTTTATTGTCAAGATGAATTCTCAATGGTGAATGTTACACTTCCAGCGTTAGAGTAAAACATAGCAATGAACATAAATCAAATGGCAAATACATGTCTTCACATACACATTTGGCAAGGGCTGATAATGTATTGTAAATCTTCTCTATTCTTTTATAATGACTTTACACTTAAAAAAAGGTGCGTGTTCCAGCTTTAAGACTAGTATATGAATGGTTTGACACAGTGGAGGGACGTAGGCCAGCTGTGGTTCTGATCCAGCCGTTCACTTGTGTGGGTCCAGACAGATCAGTGTGAGGGAGGGTTTGCTGCTGTGAGGCTGCTCCACCTAATCCCAGGGCTGCATTACACAACCAGACCAGTCAAACAGCACACAGACGTGGGGACTTCCCCTTCCCTCCAAAGACGTAGAGGAATACTGTATTGCCTCATGCACCACTGAGGTAATATCATTACTTCAACCAAATGCTGCAAAGTATAACCTGAATAGCGTCTTAAGTGTCCAAACCTCATTGTGTGAGGGTATATGAAAGACCAATTTGTCCCAAGAAATTTAAAGCAATAGCATTTCCATGATTCTTGGATTTCTATTGCATCAAAATACATCTCACGGTGCTATTTAACAAAGTTTTCACTGGTTGTAACATTAGTCTGCTGAGAGTTCTCCACAGAGAGCATTACCTTGATTCCCGCCAAGAGTATCGAACAATGCTCTTAGTCATTTTCATGTTTTTGTCCGATAGATACCAATCAAAGTTTCTTTTAGGGGAAATCCATCACAAGGGTGTGCAGCAGCTCCACAAGGTATTGTCTTTTGCATGCAACTCTAAAATTACTGCTATCCACTGTTACTGGCGCTCATTCAACACCTTCAGGGTATTAAGGGGTGTCATTTCTATAAAGGCCTAGAACACTGTGGGTAACAGTGTTCATATCTGTTGTAACATGGCAAATAAAATCCACCACCTATTATCATGTGCAGTTCACAGAGGCATAATTGACTAAACCAGTCCTCTGAACAACAACTGTCCAATCATAGCAAGTAACCTATTGCTAAGCACCGACAGGCTGTTAAGCTTTGCAGTTCTTTACATGCTGACGCGGTGAGTATGAAGCTCTTAGAGGAGCAATACTCGGTGTCTGAAGAGATTAGAGGGTGACATCTTTAGTCTTTCAAAAAACTAAAACACAAGCAAATGTGTGAAGAATGGGTTTAAACATTGGGCGTTTCTCAATACCAAGTACGCCAAGTTCGGACTTACGAACTTGGCAGTTTGGACTTAGCAAGTTCGACTTGGGAGTACAGTCTCTCCAGGATGGGAGGACGCAGGACCGTCATTCTGCAATTGGGACAGCAGCGTACTTGATGACATTAGCAGGACGACACATCTCCGAAAACTGTGGAGCAAATTTTAAACTACGCGCTATCGTGATGAATTGACCACAGATTTTAAGTTTTAACATCCACTTTCTCACATAAAATAATCTTAAAACCACATTCCGTACTACTAAAACAGCAGTATTTCGAAACTTGTAACCTATAGTTGTGAGTCCTCTCCTCCGGCATCGTTGCTACGAAATGCATTCTGGGATACGTGGTTGCCCCAAGTCCGCACAAGTCACCATCCGATGCATCCTCGATAAAGTGGGAGGGGCAAGAACACATCCGGGCATTTGAGTGTACTTGTCAAGATGCGGACTTTTGAATTGGAACAGTACTTGGACTCAGAGTGATGACGTTTCTCAAGTACACAAGAACACAAGTACAGAGAAGAACGCATATTGAGAAATGGCCATTGTCTTTATCTGCTGCTAATGTTAGCATGCCTTGATAGCTAGCTTACTACCTACAGTAGTAACCAAGCATTGCATTCAAAGGCAATGGGCATGTTATTAGCTTAATTCAAGGGTTATATTAGAATTAATAACGTTTTAATTAGGCTTCATTTTATTATTTACATTTTATTTTTTATGCCATGCTATGGGACAAACTAGCTTTACACTGAAATGCTCACACAGTGCTGCTCTTTTGTGTACATTACATGGATCAACAACTGGTGAGGTATTATATGATGCACACAGCCATCAAGTTTCACATTTAAGACCCTTTCACAGGGTTCTCATTAGAAAACGTCTCACACAGAAATGTCGGCCGGAGACACACTTCTCAGCTGACACAGTTAAGCATTAGCATTAGCTCACATTAGCCAACTCTGCTAGTCATCAGTTTAGCTGGCAGAATCCACTGTCATGAGTTAGAAATGAGGAGCCTGCTTTTGTTTACTTCTGTGAAGAATCAAAGACCTAGTGTTTTAAATATTACTGCAAATTTCGAATGTAAATCTGCCACCATCATCCCAGTAAACTCCATAGGTGCAGTGTAAGAATGGAAAGCTTGACAGGCCTAGCAACAGTAACTATGGAGGGCGGGGCTTAGCAAACAGTCGGTTGTCTGTGAATGTGGTTAAATGACGTGAAGAAAGAGATGAGAAGTCACACTTTAAACACAATCTGATACACAGTACTTTCCATGAAGAAATGTGACACGTAGACTTTCAGACCAGGTGTTACTGTATGAATTAAAGTCAAAGGCACATTAATTTCTCTTCAGTAGCATAATGAGGAGAAGAGCCTGTGTGAAAAGCACAAACTCGATCTGCACTGACATATTTCCCTCGATAGATAAATATGAACTTGAAGCAAAGCGTTGGGTCTATCTCTGAAAACAAACAGGGCCATATATTTCACTTGGAATAACAGAGATCAGCTGTATCAACACTGGTCCTCCTACTGCAGCCAGCCACCTCAAGTGAGAAACCATCGGGTCTGAGAACCGTCCTCTGAGTGCATCTGAGCAGACATGAGGCAAAGCCATTGTCATTCAGCTGAGTGAGATACTCGGCTAATCAGAGTTTGATACCAAGGATATCTGGTTTAATGAGCAATCTCAGCTTAATACAACTGTCAACTGCAGAAGAATGTTCAGACAAAACACAAATGCCAAATCTACAAACAGACACAGCTGAACAGCACTTTATGGCTGTTCTGATTTGATGGCAGTATTATGTTAGCAAGGCTGGCCTAACTTTTCACTCACAAATAATCTGACTGCTGTTTGCACTGGCACAGCTGTTTGCGTTGCCTTTGTTCAGCTGTCTGTGCACTCCCTCCCTTTTCCCACTTTGATAACATAATACTCTGAGTATGTTTCTAAAGGGTAATAAAACGAGAAGGAGCCGCTATCTGCTCTTTGATTGAGCAACAGCAGATTTAAACACATCCCATGAACCTGGAACATTCTACCAGCCAATGTTTTCACTCTCTCATACATCCTGAGGACGTGGAACGTACAGCAGAGTTGAAAGGCTCCACGAATTCTTTTCTTTTTAAGTACAAACTCAAAGAGATTCAGATTTACTGAGCCTCTGATGTTGAACATGTGTCATTTAATAACAGTGAATATAGACTGCAACCATGTCAAAGAGCTACAATCTAGAGGGTTCCATTTCTAATGCCTTCAAGAAACATCTTAAAAAATGTGTTAATAAAATTTGTTTACATATTTGTTGCATAATGCTGCCTGGATATTTTATCAACATACCAAGGAAGCATTTGCATTAAATATAATTTGCAAACCATTCTTCTTTTAACCATGGCCGCAATCTATTCCTAACCTTTATCAAGTCATTTTTTTAAATCAAACCTCACCAAACATTAAATGTATTGGTGGCAGATCATAAAATAGTCATATAAATAACTTTTTGTAAATTTGGAAGATATCCATGTGCAGCGTGAATGCATTTTTTTTTTCTCTACAGCTACACTAGAAGGGTAGCGGTGTCTTTTTGCTGGCTAAAATTACGTGCACAAATTAAGTGTATTAAGTGTACAAATACCATTGGCAGCAAGTAGCAAAAAAACTACTGTAGGAAAGATTTTAGTCCGTGTTCTGGTGATCGGAAGCAAAAGAGGCATGATGTGTAACACAGCACTTCTGGTGGCTCACCTCCCCCATTTTACACAGTCATTGCTTCAGCTCTGTTTCTACAAACAAAGCCTCCCATTCCATGTTTGTATGTTTGATACAGAACGCCAAGACAGAATAACAGCACAACATTCCCGCCTTGAACAGGCCTTACAAAAGGAGCTACTGTGAGTCAACAATATCCATATCGTTATCATCATTACATCTCCGCCTCCCACCCCAACACACCACTTATCTTGATAAGCTGTCAGCTTTGAATCAGCATCCAGCAAGAGGCTGAAGTATAAACACATGGTAAATCTTTGTGTTTTTCTTCTCTTGTTACCGCTTTCTGCATTTGATAATGTCTTATGATTTCCAACTCTGCGGCCACGAGCCTCAATAGCCGCAACCCAGCTGACTGCTGGTCACCACTCTTATGGGAAACGCACCCACAGGACATGGTTTATGCCTCAAAACGGTGAGAATATTATCCACATCCATGTGCTGGGTAAACAAATATTTTCACTGGCCAAAAAAATGCATCAACTATACTGTTAAATATTCAGAAGGAGCTGCAAAAAAAAAAAAAAAAAAAATTACAGAGGAGCATTACCAGCTGTTCTCGCTTCTGTTACTGCTTCCCACTTATATGCATGATACCTTCCATGAACTAAGTGACACTGACTGATTATATCATCTTGCTGATAAGGGAGCTGTTTTGTTGTAAGTCTTTAGGACTGAAATGTTCACACTAAGCCAACAACATGTATTTAATTTGTGCTAACCTTAACCTAACAACACTGGGACACAAGAGTCCAACCCAAGTTACCAGCGTCATGCTTTGTACCACCTTCCTGTGAATTGTGTATAGTACAAGAACATTGTACTCCCTGGATTGGAAAAAACATTGCAAGCGAATTAAAGTTTGCATATACGTGCCAAAGCAATTTGTAGTATATAAGAGCCGCTACAATAAAGCCTTTTTATTGCAGAGAAGGTCAAAGAATTGTAACCCAGCATATTCACCTTTGACCATTCATCATTGTCATTGTCACGACTGCCTGGTCTTCTGCGCACCATCAGTGAAGCTGCTCAGTGTGAGTTGATTGATGACAGCGGACTCTATATTAGAGCCTAGTTGTTTGTAGCTTTGGGAGTTGTTAATGTACACACATCTAGACTAAACACATACAGTAAGAAAAGGGGCACAAGTACTCAGACTTTGGGAGCTGAGGGTCTTATACAAGCATGACCGCGTGCTTAGTCACAGACCTGCAGGCTATAGTCTGGGGGGACTCTGTGTTTTGTTTCAATCATCAAAGCTATTGGGTTTAGGGTCTCCTCTCTCTGCCTATCACTCAGCAACACTCAGGGCCACTCGGACCCTGAAATTTTACTCCGGGCTGTTGAGAAGAGCGGGCGGTGGGGCTGAAGAAAACGTCTCCCTGGCCTTGCTCTGCACTGCCGGGGGTCAGTCTGCCATTCTTCTGTTACACAAAAGACTTCTTCAAGTGCCTGTGTGACAATGGACTTTAGATCAGTGGAGCGTAATGATTGCTGGTTAACGTGAATGCACTCCGTATTAATTGAGCCAGAATTAATATGAAGTTTTTAGTGTTTTTTATGAGTTGGCAAGGAAACTTGTTAGTAGCGTCCAGTAACCATGACTAAATCTTCCCGCTGTCCTTCATTAATTTATTTGTTGCATAGCAGACATTATTGTGGTGGATGATAGTTAAAGACCTGACAGACTGGTCCCTGACTGGGACTCATTCAGAGCCTGTTAATGAGCACAACCTCTCACTTTCAACCCTAAGAGCTAACATAATGTCACTCGCAAGCTCCTCATAATGAATGTGCACAAACCACATGTCCACAATAGCAGTGAAGCATGATTTCACCAGACAAGCCTTTAACTTAGCACAAAGGAATGTCAGATGTGCTGACACAAAAGATCTCCCTTTTCTCCCCTTGATTTACATAAAGCATAATGCACCGAGGGAGATGAGACGTTTGAGCATTTGTGCGCCACATTAAAACGCGTTCAGGGATTCTGATTAGGTCAGAATGAAAACCATTATTAAATAAAAATAATTAAAACAAGGTTTGGAGTCTATGGTTTCCAGACTGTTTTTGTTTAGCCTTCATCACAAACAGAGTTAGCTGTGTCTGTCGATGAATTAAGAAAACACTGGGCCCCTTCTGCTGTGCCGACCTCGATTCACAGATCCTGTGAGACTTGCCAGCGGTTTGCTCTCTTTCAGCGCAAGTCGACTCAGCCAGTGACAGACAGGCACCCTCATGTCAAAACACTGTCTGCTGCTGCTGCCAGCCTACAGCGAGCCCCAGACAGCATGCAGCAAGGCACGGTTACACTGTCATCTTCAACATCACTAACATATGGATGGAGTACATTCCTGTGTGTGACAACATATGCAATACATTAAAAGAGCAATACATCTCCTCATTGTAAGGCAACAAAGCAGCCAAGCAACATCAACAGTCATTCATTTATTCTGATAAATGGTTTCTGAAGCTCCTCCATGCACAGTCCTCCCTCTGATCTACAGCCCTCATCTTTTAGTTCCTCTTTCCAAAACGACTTTTACTTAAGAGTTTAATCTGTGATTCTAAAACTTTGAGTCATTCTGTTAACATGCGCCCATGTAACGTTTGGCCTCTGCTGACTATAATCTTTGTATATTTCTTTTGTCCCGTTCGCTGCTAATTGGAACACTTTGCTTCAGTGTTTTGGATCATTTAGTGGTGGAGTATCCACAAAAGGACAGAACCAGGCAGAGATGCCAGTTTGGAGCAAACTGATACCTCTTCAAAGGGCTGCGAGTCTGCCAACCATGCAGAAGTATCATCTTTCTGACCTGAGTTCAAAAGGCAAAGACTCACTCTCACACTTGAAGCTGCTTGACAATGCTATATATGAACAAATAGCAACATATTTATGATTGTTCAAACATCTATATTTGGCTTAATTCAAGATAAATGACATGAGCAGGATACTGGTACCTGTATACTCTGAGAGCTGCGAAACAAATGCAGCTTTTTCCCTTCGTGTCTATTTTACTCCCACTTCAACCACTGGAATGCTCTGAGGTACAGGACGAAGGAAATTGTGAGCCTGAACATTCCCATTTCTCACTTTTCATGATGTCTTGGATGCAGCGCTGTAGTGCACAGAATTTCCCCGCCTTCACGTGATGTAGGAAACCAAGTTATGTTGCCAACATGTTCAACTGCAGAAGCATGGAGGATTTCTAGAGGATAAAGAAGCAGATCTTTTATTTAATCTTGAACAACTGAGAATTGAACAACATTTCCAGCAAATACCTAGAATTAAAGAAGAACTGGGACTAAGATAGTTGTCTGTAGGTATTTCTTATGTTCTTTTGTGCAGTACTGATGATTAGCTTAAAAGGTGAATGTTCACCAAGTTATATTAGCTCTTTGACCACATGCCTTTTGAATTGACCTTATGTATAATTAAATAACTGCAACCTTTTATTCTATTTAGCTCAGCCAATAAAATTAACAAGAACAAGACAGCAACTGTACCAAGAAAATTGTAGTAATGTAATTCTTCAGATAGTCTAAGCAGATAGTTATTTGTTATTTTCTCTTACACCAACAAAATAAGTAACCTTCAGACTACAACTCAATGAGCCCAACTGTAGTATCACACTTTACAGTATGTTGTCTGTATGACACCCACACATGCATTGCCTACATGCTATTTGTCATCATGCTGTGTGGAAAATATTGCTCCTACTGACAGCTTTATGACTACTTCACACAGCATTTTGAGCGTCATGGCCAAGAAAAAAAAAGAAATGGCAATAAAACCCTCCTGTTGCCTATTAAACCATAGTGAAATTTAACCATACTGAGGTCTACCATTGATCATGTGTCATGGCTCCCATTGTGCAGACAGAACAGAAGCATGACATTCTCATGACATGTCTTCACAAACTGTCTGAAAAATCTCTAATCTGTCTACAGTATAAGACATGGTAACGACATGTAAAGTTTAAGTCTGTCAGCTCAAATAAAAAAAAAACAAAAAACTGTCAGATGTTGGTATTGCAGCTTACACAACTGGAATGAGGCTGCACGTTATTCAGTTTGTTTAGCTAAGTCCTGTCTGTGGACACACTTTTAAAGTTTGTATATTAAAGCCAGATTGTAAGTGAATGAATACTTTTATCAGTACATTGGAAAACTGCGGTCACAGTATCCTGAAAGAAGGAGCTTACTCATTGAACTGCAGATTGGGTGACTGCTCTGATAAAACATTAATTAATCCAGTTTAAAGCAGTTAGAATCACTACTTTTATGCTAACAATCACTACTTGTATATGAAAGGCATTGCTCATAGTGACGAACCCACAAATAATTATCACTCCAAATGTCCTTCAGCTCCACAGAGCTGAGCGTCTTTCAACTTAATGTTTTGGTTTCTGGCCCCAAAATTAATCGCTCTCATACCTTTGTTTTTGAGTGCAAGAGGAAGCCGTATGCAGCAAAAAAAAGTGGATGTGAAGACCAATAACTTACAGTCATCAAGTGAACACAAACAAAACTTAACGCTGCATCAATGCTAATGTTGCTCTATCTATGCTGGAAGTGTAAATAGGCAACAACATCACCATATCAAGTTGTTATCATAGGTGATAATATGCTAACAGCTTCTTTTCCCTGTTCAAAAGTGGCCAGAACATCAGTTATTGCAGGTTTAATGGAATATGTTTAACATTTTGACGAATACTAACTGTTTGTTAAATATGAAGCTAATGCTAGCAGTTGATTAGCTGGAAAAAGATGGGAAACAGTTAGCCTTGCTCAGTCCAAGGTAACAAAGTCAGACTACCATCTGTAAAGCTCACTAATTAACACATTGCATGTCATTCATTTGATGTGTTCACAAAGAAAAATTAAAAAATTACTGTGTCATAGTGTAGCTGTTTCCCCATGCTTTATGCTAAGCTAAGCTACTGGGTCTAGCTTCACCAAGAAAGAGATTAGGCATTTCTCTGAAAACGTCAAACAATTTTTGTTCATCTAAGTGATGATAGATGAGTGTGTCAGTAAAGAAAAACTGTGACAAAGTAAACTGAGGATCCAACTCAAGCAGCAAGAATCGACCGGCGCACCTGCACAAGTTGATTTACATCATGTGTCAGACCTTTTAAACTAGCAGCACATTCACAATGGGACTGAAAGTAGGCTCATTAGTTTAACATTAACAGGTAGTTGACATGCTCCAGTGAAGTGGACCGTCCAATATTCAGCTTTGCCATGTGTCTTGTAAGGGAGTTGTTCCCACATATTTCCATGTTCTTTGTGACTGCTCCACTTCTCCTGCAGAGCAGTCAGACACACATCTATAAACAAAATGAATACTGTCCTTCTCTTGTTAGTTGACACTGTATAATCTAATTGTCAGTATATTGACTTGCTCACTGTTGGCATTGGGTCCGAGCCCAGCACTGAACATGACAAGGAATGAGTTTATTGTTGTATAAGATTAACAGAGCGCACTTGGACTATATTTTCACTACTTACTGTGAGGAAAAGTGTATAGTAAACATTCTGACAGGCTTCTTCTATTGAGTTTTAAATCTCATATTGGTCATATTTTTACTTCCTAACACCACATACTTTTTAATGTCATATCATGGACTTCCATCCTGAAATAACATTGTGGCTTTCAATCAGCGGACTTACAAAAACAACATCAATTCAAACTGGCTCACTCCGCAGTGAGAAGATTGAACATGAAAACATATATCAGCTGGTGAATGCCTGTTCAATCTCAAGACTCGTTCCTGGTGTGTGATCACACATTCTGTTCGTGCGTGTGTGTGGGAGAGCCGGTGGATTTTGTTTACTGTAGAGGAAAGTGAAATGCTGGGGTCGCCTGTATTAAAACTGACAGGCCCATTTGGAAGCAATCATCAAATGTGTCATGGAAAAACCGCTATGTCATGGCACAAGGGACGTCAAGACTATGCCAGCATCAATATTTTCCTTCAAGGCTGGCAATGGATTTCGTTTTGACTGGGCTCGTGTGCATCAAGTTCCTCTCAAGTCTACAGGTCGTTTTTCCAAGAGCCTACAGTAAGATGAATAATTGTCCCTCTTATTTCCTCTGACACACCTGCACGATCCAAAGTTTAGTGTGATCGACAAACAGAGACAAAAGAGAGGAAGAGTTTTATCAGTGTCACCTCCTCCAGATAGGAAGTTCAGGTAATTAGCCGCACTCACCTCAAGCGAGGGCCAATATCCTGTTTGAAGAGAGCACTGTTCTGACTCACTGATCCTGAGGGCAACACACACAGGCCCTCCTAGCTTTGGGAGACCACCTTGGATGGTGCGATGGCCAAGGGATCTAATCTTCCTGCCTGAATAGTTTGCATCCTCCCACCTGAGACATTGTCACATTGATCAATGATTTAAGCCATAAACATTTGCTCTGCATTCCAGCTCATTCTCAAACAGCCTTTTCCGCTGCAGGGACAAATCTAATCAAACGCAGGTTTGACTCTCCACAGTGAAGCAGCTGTGCTATGACATATTACGCACTCACACACTAATCGCTTAATCACATGATCACAGGGGTCAACTCAGCAGTATGGGCCCTGGTATTGTTAGCCAGGTGGAAACACTACGCTGGTGAGTAGTCGGTTACTAGCCTAAGCAGAGATAATCTGATTTGTAAACACCCCCCCCCCCCCCCCCCCCCCCCAAGAGGATCAAACACCTCCCTGGCCATTAAGGATGTGCAAGGACACACACACACACACACACACACACGAACGCTGATGATCCATTCACAGGTTCTTAACCTGACATGTGTGTGTGTGCGGACTGCTCTCTTTGCGCTTTTGACGTGCACGCTAAAGCCCCTGTAGTTCCCCTCTGTCACTGACTTTGGGAAAGAAAAAAAATGAAATAAAGACAACTAGAATAAACATGACACAAATGAGTCACCCACAACATCACCACAGCAATTAAGCACAGTTTGAACCAATGAAAATCAAAACCCATGCTCTCATCCTAACCCTCTATAATCCAATTTTTATGTAACCCCCACATAGCAGCTGGACTCCCTGTGTGCTAACCACATCGAGGTACTCGCACATACACAGTCAGACATCAAAACACCGTCACCTCATCAGACCGGCCTTTGGAATAAACGTGGAATATAACAAAGTGGCCAACTTTAACAGTGGAAAATAATATTTATCTGAGAGCCAATTGCTGATACCATCTGTAACACGTTCTGTAAAAGCAGCCCCCATAAACACACCATGTAAACACTGTGTTACTTTTAAATGGGTCAAACACTGACACAGGGACAGATCCTCCCTTTTCACTCTGTAGTGGCCTGAACTCTCATCTCCTCAGATGTGCTTCTTCACCTCGCACATTTTTCACTCACTCACACACAGACTGACTTTACTGTGGAAATTCACTCATTTGCTATATTTCTCTATGCTAGCACATCTCTAGCTTTCTCACCACCATACTTCAACTGATCATCATGCGACCACAACACCATATAGATGAGTCAAATGTTTCAGGGCCATGTTGTGCATTCACTGTATACTCGAAGTGATTGCGTTTATATGTCGTTATTTACTCATTTACTCTAAGAGAGTGGCAGATATGGCAAGGGTGGAGTTTTCACTAGACACAGCTTCACTATATCACAAAATATAGTGTCTATCTGCTTAGCATTACTGCAGTAAAGAGGTACTCAGATCTTTAGCTAAACATACCACAGTGAGGTCGTTCACTTAGTTGCATGTCACTACTCCACTACTGTATTACAGGATAGTCGATCTGATATAGATGTTTCCTATATGTGAAAACACTGAAAAGCATGAATGGAGCTTTCAGGTTTTATCTCTGTTCATTGCATACTGGAGCATGATTGGCTTCCAAGCTAAGTATCTCATACATGCACCTGATAAACTCAGTTTTAAGGTGACTTCCTCCATTCGGCAGATGAATGTGAAAACAGCTTTCTGGTGTCAACCTCTGCACATTCATCATTCTGCACAGTGAAAAACAAACATGAAGCTTAAACAACAGCAGCAGCAGCAGCAGCAGCTGTAAGCAAAGCCCATTTATGAGTGGAGGCAGACTTCAAACCTGCTCCACTTTGTCTTCACTTTCAACAATCTCTCCTGGAAACAGAACATGCAGGAAAGTAGCCCCAGCTGACCGATCCCAGCTCTTGTTGGACAATAATGACATTAAAGTAAATGGGATGAAATTTTAAAAAGAAGGCTGGTAGTTGTAAATCTTTTTAGGAGAGAGTGCACCATAGATTTTAGTAAAGGTAGGGGGGAAGGGAATGCTAACTAAGCACCTAATCCACCACATTCTTGTTAGGGGTCCGAGTCTGAATTCAGGCAGGCCTCAATGCCATGCACTGCGATAGGAGGGGTTGCAAAAGGCTGAGGTAATTGGATTGGAATACGGCATTGAGTGTCAGACAACAAAAGATATCCATCTCTCTCATGGCCGTTCAGCTCTTTTGTTGCTGGCTGGAATTTATTTAGTCATTCACTCCACTCTTCCGAGCCTAGCGAGGACAGAAGAACAGGGGCAGGCCACCAGGACTGGCTCAGTCTGGTGGTCTCGTATGCGGGCCAGTGGAGTCACAGTGCCTGTGCAGCCGCTGTGTGAGGATGTGTGAACCACGGATCCCCCAAAGCCCAGGGGTCATTTGTGTGATCATTACCATAATCACATTAAGACTGCAGGAGATTAGCACCATGGCCTCAGAGGAGAAACCCTGTCTGTGCTCCATGACGACTACAGACCATGCTTACAAGGAGCAGTGAGCATGCTGCTTGGATACCTAGTAGCTGTGCGATAAACGGGCAAACTAGTATTCAGTGGAGACAGCCTTTTTCAGCTTGTCCTTTCAGCAAAATGAGAGGAGATTCTCTTTTGAAAATGTCACTTTTGAAAACTGATAATGTACAATTTGTACGTTTTGTAGAAACGTGTAAAGAAGGAAAAGACACTGTTTTTCGCTGATGTTGTGATGCTTGATCTCAGTTCCCCCCTCCCCCCCAAAAAATGGCTGTCAAAACATTTGTGTCTTGCTGACCAATAGATTCATTCAACAAGATTATACTGTACACCTCGCTGTCTTTTTATTATATTTTTCCACTGATGTCAAGCACCACCGCCACACTCCCCCACCCCTGTCATCATCCCAGCACAAGCATCACCTCTGGGCAGGTCATGGGGGCACGCCGTCACAGACCCCCTCAAACCATCCACAGTCTCGAGACCCAATTTTAGCTTTTGCCATCAAGAAAAAAAAATTCCCGAGGGTTAAAACCTTCTCCAATTAACCCTAATTACCCCGAGAGAGCATTTCAATGAGGCCTGTAACCTGAGATGTCTATCAGTTCAGCAAGTGAGGCGGGCGGGGAGGCAGCCGTACCTTTCATCTTGAAGTTCAACCACAGGAAACATCTGAATCTTGACAGCAGTGATCTAAGATGGTGGAAATAACACTTACAAGCTTCGCTCTTTGAATAGAATTTCAGCCTAATACTACACCTACTACTACTACCACTTAAAGACAAGGTATTTCAAAGTTAGTGCTTCAGGACATTTATTCTTGCAGAAGCTACCATGCATATCTTTGTGTCACTGAGGCATCTAAACTAAAGATAAGGTGAGCTGCGTCAGTGAAAGCAATAAATTAGACCTTGGTTGCTTGAACACATTCTAATGAAAATAGTGAAAAAATACCGGCACTGTCTGCTTATCAGATACAAACGCATAGGAGAGACACGTGACACCCTCATAAACAGCTATAAAGTGTGATGGCGAAACATTTCACAGTTACTGATTGATTCGGTCCTCCATCTCTCTGCAGTGCTGCAGCTCCCAACTGACTGATCTGCGTAATTGGTCCACACAAATCACTAACCACAGGGGCAGAGGGGGTTCCCATCCTCTCATATGAATGTATGTATGTGTGTGTGTGTAGTCACTGATCCAGCTCACAGATTACCTTCTTGTAAAGGTAAACATGGCCACGATTGCCCTTCGACACCAAAAAGCATCCTGGGGAAATAATATCTTTCAGCAATCTGTATAGCAATCAGCGGATTCCTCTGCGTTAAAGCTCCAGGGTTTGATTCAGATAATGTCCATTACGTCTGGCTGTACATTAGAGGTTGATCGTTTGAAACAGTCTTAAGATTTCAAGTCATTTAAAATGTGTGACATTCCTTAGGCAGGCCTAAAACCTGCAGGTCTGCCACTCTGGGGCACTGTTGTGTGCGCTCCTTATAACGTCATACGTTCACAGTCAAGAGTTTATTGAAATTCCGAACATGAAGGTATTTTTAAACAGCTGAAATTGTGCAGATAATGGGCTTTTTTTTTCTATTATGGAATTCAATGCTCTTTATCCAAGGTTTGCATGCCAGGAGGAAAGGCATCTGTCATACCGCGCATTTAACAAAACGCCCTGCACTCAGCTGCAGGCCTTGATGCTCATTCTGCAGTCCAGACGATTTAGTGCGTTATCTAATGACACAAATGGAGAGGACAGTAAAACCAGCTCAACTGCGTCTACCCACCTTTTAGACAGACATAAATCTTTATGAGGAAAAATAATAGCATAAATTGTGGTCAGTCAAGAACGCAGCTCACGCGGGATGTAAGAAGATATGGAGATGCGTGAACCGATGCTTGTCTGAGAATATGATTCATTCATGTTTAGGTTTGTGGTCGTGATGACTTATGATTATCAATATGTCTGCAGGTCACACATTATTCCCACTCTCATTTTCCACCACATCACTGCCAAAGAGTCCTCAGGAGCGATCTTGAGTGTATGATTATCCTCATAACGTGAGAGGGGCGGGCTCAGCGGGCCCTGCTCATGAATATGGAGGCCCGCAGCTCCGCAGACACTCCCTCTCTGTTGAACTTGTGCAGCCAGCTCCGACTCAGGCCAGCAGTCAGTCAGACAGTCAGTCAGCAAGCAGTGGGCTCGGCTGCCGCATGGCCACTGTGTGAAAACTTTCCCCAGCACAACAAGTGGAAACTGTCGGACGAGGACGGAGAGCAGACGCTCGGAGGGACATACTCGGAAGAGGTCTCCTATGAATGTGGAACTGGCGCTCCGCTCATCGAAGTGTTGTTTCCCACTCGTGCATGTTTAGACCAGAGGAGAGCTCTGGTGCCGTGTGTCGGCCAGACGACTAGTACAAACGAGTGGCAACAGCAGTCCGGAGGCATGATTTTGAGACGGGGCTCAGTCGTTGCTGCCTTTTTCCTCTGCTTTCTCGCGAAGGTATGTGCGGGCAGGGTCGCTCAGTTCAGCCGTTTGGATGCACTTTGCTTGCATGTGCGTCGCCCTTTTTTTTTTTTTGTTAACGCACAACATTACACGTAACTAAACCGCATGCAAACAAACTGTGTCCACACGCAGCTGCAAGTGCAAACAACGTGAAACGGCCCGCTGAGCTTTGCAGCGAGGTCAGAGTTTTCCACTGCATTCACACTCTCTGTCTCTCAACAGGTGTCAGAGGGATCTGGACAATTCGAGTTGCAAATCTTATCGATGCACAATGTGAACGGAGAGCTGCTGAACGGCATGTGTTGTGACGGCACGCGGAACACGGCGGATCGAAAGTGCACGCGGGACGAGTGCGATACGTTTTTTAAAGTTTGCCTGAAGGAATACCAGTCGAGAGTTTCCGCTGCAGGGCCCTGCAGCTTCGGAATGGGATCTACGCCTGTCCTCGGAGGGAATACCTTTTCTTTCAAGAGCTCTGTCAGGAATGACAAATCCAGGATAGTTTTGCCCTTCAGTTTTGCCTGGCCGGTGAGTTGGAGAGTCTAAAAAAGTGTGTTTTTGCAGGGCAATTCTGTGCAATTACTGTCCGTCAGTCATTCTCGCTCCCCAAAAAGTGGATCGAAAGCTCAACAAACAAAGCGTTTCTCTTTTGGTAGTTAACCCTCTGTGAATTCTCCCCTGGTCTCCTCACCATCTGTCCAATTAACCAGGTGCAGGTATTTTTCTCCACCGGGCTGTCTGTTCTATCTAAATAATGTTTAAAACGACGCTGTGTTTGATCATCATGAAACCCCAGTGTTCCCTGGGAAATCTGAAAAGTTGGGTAAATTATGACTTCAGTTAAAAATCTCATCGGTGTGATTAAAAATGTTTCAAGAGAAAGATCCACTTTAGATTACTCCCCCTGTAAAAGTGTGTTCTCAACATCTGTGAGTCTGTAGGAAACCACCTCGCTCGGTGCATTCTTGAAATGGTCCTCATGAATATTTTTCCCATGTCTGGCTTGATTCAACAAATAAACAGTGGAGATGAAAAGTTGAGCTGCATTCCCCCAGATTCCCCCTCCTCTGCCCCCCCTGGCAGCTGCTCGTGTTGCACAGTACAGTAACTTCAGAGTGAAAACCCACTTTCTGGTTTCCTCAAGTGTCAGCTCTTCTTCGTAGAGTAAATACGCGGGCCTGACGGGCCTGTGGGAGTGTTGTAGCTCTGCAAGGGAGATGATTTGCCATGCTGGAGCACATTTCAGTGCAGTGAAAAAAGCAGGACTGTGCACAGACTGACTGGCCCCACAGCTTGGCCCGCAAACTCCTCCACTGTGCCTGATGGGTGAAAGGCACAGTCCGCTGGTATGTGTGTGTCCAATTACATCAAGGCTATTTTTACCTCAATCCTGATGGAAGTTGCTGTTGTAATTTCAAGCATTGTGCTCAGCGGTGGCCTCAGACAGCCCGAATAAGTGCAAGAACTGGAAGATCACGAGCGATTCCCTTTCAGTTTTATGTGAGTTACCTGTGGGGCTGAGCAGATCGTTTAGGTTTGTGTTTTCACTATGATCTGATCGCCAGTAAAACAATGTTCTCAGCAGGGCAGCGTGCAATTCAATATGGCCTGTATTTTTTATTTGCTCTCCACTTAGACACTGGCGCCTCACACCTTTTTTAAAGACAAAGGTTTCTGTTTATTTTCACGCCATGGCAGCACTAAGTTGGCATGAACACCCTGAGCCAGATTAGTCTCATCTTACTGGTTGAAAATCAGTCCTATTTGAAAACAGCCTTGTTGACATTGAAATGAAGCCTGGTGCCATTTCAAGTTTGAGGACTTGGCTTTCTTTACTCGGCCGCCTTGTCTGCCATGTTGATAAAATGTATCAACATAACTCAATGGCTCACATGTCCTCAGCCTAATGGAGGATGTTCTTGTCATATTATTGAGTGGAGATAAATAGAAATACCAAAAACTAAGGGGTTATATTGCTCAGTGAAACTTATAGAATAAGATTTCTGTTGAGCCGTGTCATCGTTTCAATTAGGAAGTCTCAAATGTAGATAAATTTAATAGAACTGTGTTCAGAGACAGGAGTTTGGAGCACCCAGGCTGAGATTTGGGAAAGAACAGAGTCTCTCATCCTTCAGTTCAAGTGCTTTACTTCAGTGCACATTAACAATCGTCAGGTTAGGTATGATATCACTCTTTGTCCTTTTCATCAGTTGATTGGCTGTTGTGGACAGATGGCAGTGTGGTGCAATTGGGTTGTTGGGTACTTCGAGTTCATGAAGCTTTTTTTTTTTCTTCTTCTTCTTTCCCCCCTTCATCCTCTCTTGTGAGCTGCATGAAGCTGGCCTCTTGTCCAGGCCAAGGGCTTTGTTTAAGTCACGCTCGGTTGGACCCCAGGCATTTCATCGCTTTAACCTTGCCACCCACAGTAACCGCTGCACTTAATGAGGCCGCACACATGTGCTCGGGCCAGGTAGGGCGAGAGCCGGGCGTCCAGCTGAATGCCATCGGCTGGACATCTTTAACATTAGCACATGGCTGTGTTAGAGCCCCTGTGTGGATTCACCCATGTCTGCTTCATGCTTTTATCCCACAGAGGAGTGAGGGCCCTCACACTGTATCAAGCAGGGACAATGGCGTGCCCTCGGTGACTACAGTGAGGATTACGGAGCATAATAGAGGCAGTGCAGCTGTAATGCCAGCGCAGGGCAAGCAACAGGAAGCAGTTGTAGTAGACTCAGCAGTGATGAAGTTGGCTCTCAGGCAAACTGTGACCTTGCTTCTGTGGCCACCTCAGCATATTTACCCATGTTACACACGGAAAGAAAAGGCCTTTTCTAATTGGACGGGGTCCAATCCTTCAGAGGTCAGATTGAGCTTTTAGAAGCACTTATCTGCCCACTTGTCAAATACTTTCTTTCCCGAGTGATCTCGTTGATCTGGCACCCTAATTCTGCTCAAATCTTCTTTAATTATGCACTTATTTCAAAGCATAATTTCCATCCACCTTTCACTTGACTCAGCGCTGGCGTGTCATCTCAGACCTGGGACGTGTTGGCATGGCTGTGATTGATTTGTTGACAAGCTGTCTGAGAACTGAGATCAGGTGAGTCGCAGAACAATAGGCGGCTCAGCCTTGAGGGCGAGCACTGCAGGCAACTGTGGGAGTAATGACATGTTTGTTTTATATAGTCTGCTCTGATGTGGCAGTTAAGTGCAAATTGCTCAAGTGAAAGAGGGAAAAGAAATGTGTTCTGTGTTTTTCTCCCTACCTCACCCTGTCCTCTGCTTTAATGAGGACTTTTTCAGCCTGGTTGCAGTGCCGGTGTCGTTTTGACGTTACATAATGGTTTTGCTGCTTATCGGAGTTGTTTCAAGCTGTATGGGAGCATGACATGCATACAAAGGCATTTTAATGTGGCTCACTTGTGCCCTGTTTTCCTGTCCTTTAATCGTTAGTAACCCTCGCAAGAGACAGATGACTGGCTGCTTGTTTAGTTTAATTCTTGATGTGACTTTCACTCCTGGTTCCCGGGTTCGTGTTTTGATCTTGTTTGCCTTGCGAGAGATCCAAAATCTGTTTGCCGTGTCTCTTGTTTTCGTTGGCAAAAGGTGAAATTCTTTCATCCGGGTGAGGTTCTGTCCCATCTCTGGGCTGATGCACCTTTGCCGTATATTTTATAGGCTGGTGATTGTACAGCAGTCTTTCTCCAGCTCTTGTTGTGATGAAAATCTCTTGGCAAACAATGGATTCCTTCCTTCCCAGTCCATCAGTGGAGCCGGTGGCTTCGAAGGTGATTATGAGGGTTGACTTTTCACGACTGGGCTTTATGGCAAAACAGGGTGTGTTACTTAGCAGCCCCAATCATCGGTTAGATCTCGGTTTGATACTATTGAAGTGATTGACTCAGGAAAGCTGATACAGAAGGTCAACATCCCTTTGACTGGGCTGTTGACATTTCCTCTGTGCTGACTGTTGGCCTAGACCTGTCTAATCTGCTGGGCCCTGCCTTTATTTAGACCTTTGGCTTTTGCCTGTTATTCCATGAGACATACCCTTGTTTTAGTTTGTTCAATTACCTTGTAATGGTACATCAAATGGCTCCATTTTCAGTTAAGGTCAGGACGAGAGGCCTGTGTGTGTGTGTGTGTGTGTGTGTGTGTGTGTGTGTGTGTGTGTGTGTGTGTGTGTGTGTGTGTGTGTGTGTGTGTGTGTGTGTGTGTGTGTGTGTGTGTGTGTGTGTGTGTGTGTGTGTGTGCTGGAAAAATTCCCCTACTGAGAGGATTCAGTAGTGTTCTTTGGCAGGTCATTGTGATTCGAACTGGAATGATCTTTATCGCTCATGTTGCTCGTCTGTTGGACAGTGTCTTCTTGGCCAGGAAAGATAAGAAGACATATGGCCACACTTATTGCACTTGGACGTGTGTGTGTGTGTGCGCGTGTGCACGCATTCGTGCGTGTACGTGTGTGCGTGGACGCTCTGCAGTTCAAAGAGAAGTTGTGAGTCAGCTGGGAGCCTGGGAAAAGTGAACCTGGCAGTGGCAGACGGTTCCAAGCTGATAACCGCTGGGGAGTTATGGAGTGTTAGTGAATCAGGAGTCAGGCAGTATCTCACTCTCTGGAAGCAGTTATTTGGTCTGGAACTAAACATCCAATAATGGCGAGGCTGCTTGTCAGATCAAGCCAGTATGACATTGTTGTTGGGTGATACAAAGCCTGTGGATCTTCAGCTGTAGTTTACTTGATGTGAACTCAGCGAAACTCATCTGGTGAATAGTAAACATTCGTATCGAAGGGCTGCTGTGTTTTGACTTTAAAGTTTTTACACCGTGGGCCGTGCTCAGGTTTATGTAGCGCTAATATGCGATCAGTCTGTGGTGACGGTGATCACAGTGATGCAATTGCTACCATGTTGAGGCAAGTCCAAAATCATGTGAGCCATGGGTGTGTTGTCTCGTTCTTGTAGATCTGCCTTCAAAGGAGCTAATAATTCATTACGCTAAATGCCGTGTGACAACAGTCCACAGAGTGATCTGATATGTTTTTTTTCCTCCCATTGGTCAGGTCCTGGACACAGTGTGAAGTTTCGTTGTGTAGCAGGTGAACCAGGCTGGTTTTCATTTGGCAGGGATCCATTGTTCCTCTTGTTCGAACTGCCTGTGAAACGTTAAGCAATGCTGGGAATGATGATCTGAGAGGTCACTGAAAGGTGACTTAACCGTAGTAAAATATAATTACTAAGTTTTTGTCATTTGCAACTTCTCATATTAGTCACATGTACGTCAAATTAATGTTGCAATGATGACTAATACTAAGCTTTTGAGAGGCGGATAACTTCCTCAGGTTGTGTGTGCACAGTGATGTTGCATTCGAGTTACTGTTTTTGGGACGAGCTAACCACGCTCTGACAGCGCCGTGTCATATATGTGGGGTGTCTTCTGTGTCGCCGTCTCAATAGATTTTCTCCAAAGCAAAAATGTGTAAAAAGTCTTATGTGGACATGCAGCTGGGAACGGAGACACTGCAATGATGTGTTCAAGTGCAGTTGTACAGGCTGGAATTATTGGAAAAGGCACCATGATACTGCTCAATGCCTGACGAGAACCCAGAACTCTTGTTCTTAGTGTTAATATAGTAACTAGCTGTAGGTTGGGTCTTAGTCACATTACCACTGACTCACTTGAATTGTGTGTCAAGTGATTGCAGCCAATTGTGAGTCAGAGTGTACTGTAAAGCCCACATTGCTGATGAACCCCGCATTTCAAATAATAGCTGCCCTGATTGCAGTGAAATATTGGCACAGGATGAGATGAATGTCTCCGGGAAAGATGGAAAGTTGAATGGCTCACAAAACAAGGTGAAGCCATGAAAAGGCTTCAGGAGTGAGTCATACCTTTTTCCTTTCTGTGGAAAGTGAATAGGGGGTTTCCTCCAAGCAGGTTTGTTTACCATGAAGTCATTGCTGCACAGAGGGCCACAGTGGCGATGCAGGATTTCTGAAATGCCTCCAAGCAGCGCTGCTAGGGGCGAGCATGTGTGCGAATATAACAAGTAGGTGTTTCTAGTGGATGCTCGGGCACTGTAAGTGGATTACACTTTCTCACAATCGCATACTTTCCCTCCGACTCTGTCGTGCACGCTCGCAGGCACATTGTTCGCTCTCTCATGGCTGTGGGCACAGGGCAGCGTGGATGTGTAAGCTGATATCGGTGTGAGCGCTACCGACCCTGAATCGGACAAAGCGTTTTTCGGCAGTGCTGAAATCAAGACAGGCCTCCAGAGTGTAGGACTCATTCAGTCTCTCTCGTGCAGTTTCTTCTGCCTAACCATCCGTCACGTACGCTTTTTTTTTCTGCCTGTGTTGACTTTGCCTAAAAAGCAGTGTCTTTAAGCGGTTCAGTTTGGATTGTTCACAGCGTTCTCAGCGCATGGCACCCGAGGTTTAGAAATTAGCATGAAATTGGAAATCCCATATACGCTGCAAAACAGAACTGACTGAGCTTTCTCAGAACACTGGAAACCATTCGCTGTCTCCTCTCGCCACATTATGTAAACGTGGAAAAACGGTTCCTAAAGAGAGCGTCCTGGCTGAGATGGAGACATAGTTTAGGCGCTGCGGGGTGACGTATCCCTTTCTATATGCTGTTGTTGTATTTATTGTGGTCGCTACTTGAGAGTGTGTCCAGTGCAGTCCTGCTCTGTCGGGCTGCCTTTTGGTGTACCAGACACCCTCCTGCTCAGTGGGTGTCCAGCTCAACCAGACCGCTGCCCATGTGTCCATCATCCTAATCGCAGTGACGCAGAGACCTCTGCACCGCCACGAGCTTATCCTCCCTTAATCAGACCAACAGGACTATTGTTACAAGTTAACAGTGAGCAGCTTCTGTTGTGAGCTAGCTCAGCCAGAAGGAGATGAAACGTCACTGGCGAGGCTGGTGAGGTCGTGGGAAACGACAAAGTTGTGGATTTTGATTTTTTTTTGAAGGCTCTGTATTGAATGATAAATTTAGAAAGGAAAATATGTTCATGTCTTTGTTGAGCTAAACTATGTGACATTTGTTAAAGGGGAAATGGTGGGAACGTGGTACAAGTTAGTCTGCATGGTAACGAATAAACAAAAGGCTGTCAGCCGTTCTGTGGTTCTCTATGCAGCCTGTTTTACAAAACACTTATCACTTCATCATGGAATGGAAATGTTTCCAGTTTTGTTTTATGATACAGTGACTGCTTGATGGTCCTGCTCTTGGCTAACGCTCCTTTTCTCTCTGTCTTGTCTTCCTCAGAGGTCTTACACTTTGATAGTGGAAGCCTTGGACTTCAACAATGAAACCGGTGGTGAGTATTTGTCCTTGTCTGGCATCTCCATCTCGCCTTCCCCTCTCTTTTCTGTCCCCCCCACCCCCACCCTACACCCCTCCCTCACTGCGACGTCTGGGAGGAGTTGCGTTGAAGGTCAGACAAGGAAGTTTATTCTCCCTGAACTCCCTGCCCTCCTCCACATGGTCCACTGAGTGTGCGTGTGTTAAGAAAGTGTGTTGACAGGTGCCTGTAAGGCGGGAGAGCAGGACAGGGAAGCGAGGGGGAAGAAGAAAAAGAAGAAGAAGGAGGAGGAGGAGGAGGAAGGAGCAGGGACAGGGGGGTGAGGGTGGAGGTGCAGACAGAGAGAAGGAAGTGTGGCGAGGTAGAGGAGGGGAGGAGTACAGAGGGGACCGTGAAAATGTTTTCATTTGGCCGATGACTGATGGCAGGTGCTGCCAGCCAGAGTCGGGGTCACACTGTCTCACTGTCACTGAGGCGTGAAACACACAGCTCATCCGGCCACCCCAGCCCAGCGCTGCGACCAGCCTGCGGTCACAGTGCTGGGGGGTGGTACATTTACCTGCAGCACAGGTGGGCTGCAGACCGAGCATGCACAGTGGGGGACTTTTTAGTGTCCCGCTCGAAGACCGCGGGCGTTCCTCCCACGAACGTGGGAAGAACGCGGCAGTAACACGCTGAATCTGAATTCTGGTTGCCAGGTTCGGTTTCTGCCGTTAACTATGCTGGGATTCCTGCCCGCTGCTCGGCGGTCAGATTGGCGACAGCGTGGTGATTCCAGCTGAGGGGAGGGCCTTATCCCATGCTTGTTTATGCAGGGCTGTTCGAGGTCAACAAGGTTTCGGTCTTTTCTGCTGTATTTGCCGCTCCCCAGAGAGCTATTAGGGCATTGGCGTGAAAAGCCCCCTGAATGTACACAGTCAATGCTGGTTAAGCCCCTCTGAGCTCCACCAGGCTAGCCCTCAGCTCTCATAGCGTCATGTGTTGTGGCTCTCCAAACTGATATTTAAATGCCAGCGTATTTTTAATCAAAATTAAAAGCTTGATCCTTATGTAAATTTGCAAGGACTGTTATTTTTAGATTTGAAAAGGTTAATTTGCCATCACTGAGAGTCTGTTTTTACTGTTGAAAAGTTTCGATTGTCACAGTCCAGAACGGCTTTGGAGCATGCTGGAGCATGCTGGCCTTTCTCAGCTTCATAAAACTTTCCTGATTTATGTTTAGCTCTGATCCAGGCAGCAGGTAGTAAGGATGTGCTACTCCTGACACTGCAGGCCAGCAGTCGGTAGAGAAATGCCACACAGCTGAGCTCTGGATTCCAGACCACTGCGAAATGTTACCGGGCACTGTGATTTCAGTGCACCCTCCACCCTCCATACACACCACAGCACTGTAAATAAATGACAGCAGGCCGTCCCCCACTGCATTACATTGCATCATACTACACAGAGGAGCGATTCACCCAGCGGTCAGCCACCTCTGCTCATGTGAGTGCAGTAAATAAGGGCCGTGACATATTTTTCATTCTCTCCCAGGTGGAAGATTTGGATATCAAGTAGCGAGAGCTTCGTGGGCGAGTGAATGAGTGGCGTTAAAGCGCAGGCCTTGCATGTATGCGTACAGTGTAACGTGTGGAGATGGGGCCAAGCGTGTTTGCTCACTTTTGAGTGTGTTTGTGTGTCATTACAGACTCTCAGGTCTGTCCTTGTCCGTTTGACAGAGCCGTGACCTTGTTATGTTTGACGTGATAATAAGTTTGCCTCTGGGTCCAAGTCTGTGTGTTTTTAAGTGTTACACAATCACAACATAGGCCAGGCCTTTGCTGAAGTATAGATAGATTCTTGTAAGTGTGTAAAAATGAGTTGACTCAAGACTTCTTGACTGCTGTTCGTACAAGACTGCATGTGAGAAAGGCATCCTGGAAAAGTGCTGATGGCACACTGGCAGGCTTCCCAGCAGTGACTGTGGCATCGGTGTCCTCCTCACGCTGTAATTTATGGCGGTTGCGGTTCTGTCCTCGCCTGAGCAGATGCAGAGGGTAGCATCTGAGACCAGTAATATCCTCAAGCCGTAAACCTGAGAATCAGAAACCAACCAGGGAGAGTTGGAGAGGGAGCGTGAGAAAAAAAGCAGTTAAGAGTGCTCATTACAGGCAGCCTTTTCCTTTTTTCTGCATTTCCTCCTTGTACTTTTCTTCCTCTCCAGCACACATAGTTGCTTTAATTACATATAATCTGCTATCTAAGAGATCTTCTGCAATTTGTGTTAGAATTTTTGGGGCATTTTTGGGTTCCCACTGTATGATCACAGGGAACGCTGCAACCTCCAAGTGCATAACGTAGGATGCTGCATTCCACTTTCCTTTACCCGGCATAAACATTCGATGAATTGAATTTTTCGACAAGAATTTTGCGGTGTGTGTGTGTGACGACCATGTCAAAATTAACATTTTAGGTGCAGATGGGAAGTTGATAGAGAAAGCCTCTCATTCCGGCATGATCAACCCCAGCCCGCATTGGCAGAAGCTGACTCACAATGGCCCTGTGGCTCAGTTCGAGTACCAGATCCGGGTCAGCTGTGACGAGCACTACTACGGCTTCGGCTGCAACAAGTTTTGTCGGCCCAGGGATGAGTTCTTCGGGCATTACACGTGTGACTACAACGGAAACAAGACCTGTCTGGAAGGCTGGTCCGGACCTGACTGCAACACAGGTAAGCCATGCTGAAACAGCAGCATGTAGTGACGGGTGACATCACCTTGAAATGGAAATACTGATCAAGACAGCAGCTCGAGACAGTTGGATTAGTATTCCTGACTATGAATAAGACGTCTAAAGCTAGCAGCCAGACTGTAATCTGTGATTCATGCTGATACGCTGTCTGTTGCGTGGTTTGCATTGAATGGAGCACTTTGTTTCTTCACTCTCACAGCATTTTCCTCATCATTTCCATTCAAATAAAGCTTTTCATTGCCTGTATGACCAGGAATAAACCTTCAGCCCCAGGAAATCACCCCGGAAGTCGTCAGGCTCTTGTTAAACATTTTACTGTGTCAAGTGGCAGACCCGGTGTGATTGTTTGTTGACAGCAGTGTTTATTCTCGCAGGCTGGTGTTATATAATTGACTGCTATAATTAAAAAGTGCTAAAAAATCGAGCTAAGTTTGATTGTAGTGACCAGGCAGTGATTCTTCTTCTTCTTCCTCCTCTTTTAGCTATATGTCGACAAGGCTGCAGCACTGAACATGGATCTTGTAAGGAGCCAGGAGGCTGCAAGTAAGTGATTAAGGCTGCTCTCTATGTTTTATTAGTCTGTTATCGATGGTTTTACTGCATTTTTACTATGTAAAATGTCAAACATGCTTTGTTCAAGTGCCTCGACTTATTATGGAGGCTGGTGCCAGAAGCATGTGGTGTGGATCAGTCAGATATGTAGGGATCGTGTCCAGGCACCAGTTCTGTCATGGCATGGATTTTTCCCCATACGTGCATGGTGTTCTGGCCAAGAGACTATCAGTACCCGGGCTTTAGCAGAGATGCAGGCTGAGCTGCAAATCTCTCATGGAGCTTTGGACCAGAGCTGCCCGTCTGAGGAAAGCAGAGGCTCAACTGCCAAGACTCCATGTTGGAAATGTAGCCTATGCGTTTCCCTCTAATGAGGCAAGCGTTATCAGTCAAATCGTGTGTAACATTCGGATGAGCATTAAAGTGTATTGTTTGTGTAGCTAATGGCTTCCTAATGCTGTTTATGCACACAGCCAGAGGAAAAGCCAGGCGCAGATGGATATCAGAGCTGGGGCATTGTGTGCAGTAACAGTTGTATCTCATCCTCATCCTGGAGGAGGCCTCGCACTGCCCGACTCTTCCCACAGCTCATGCATTGGTTGCTTTCTTAGTTGTCTGATTTGGCCGTAAATCAAGCACAGGGACGATCAGGTTTGTTCATTTTGTGCCGCAGCTTTGTTGTTTTTCCCAAGCTTTTGACATCATCAGGTTTCTTGTAAGTGCTTGTGTGGCCACTGGCAGAACAGGAGGTTCCATTGCTTTAGTCTCTCTACAGGTGTGGCTATATTTAAAGCTCTGGGTTTAACTTGTTTTATATGTACTCTGCCAACAAACTCTCCAAGCAAGCTCTACTGCTGTTGCAGTCACTGAGTATTTTCCCATCATTGGGCTGCTGCAGAGTGTTAAACAACAGCAGTACATAGCAACATTGGCTGCAGGCTAGGGCAGCCTCTTTGTCACTCACTTTATGTCAGCAGAGCCACAGCTAATGACGCTGTGGGGTTTTCTTTCAGCGGTGACGTTTTTAATGATACCCTGAGTTTGCATTGTTACCAGTACAGTAATTACAGTGCACCTGTGTATCAAGATTGCCACATAGAAAATTGGTTTGAAAAGCATTAACTGTGTAGCCACAACATACATTCTTCTTAAAAGAGGTCTGTTTTCATGTTGAGGGCTGAAATCTGTACGTGCGTCGGCAGTGCTACACAATGTAATGTCACATTCCCCAGTAATTTTGCTGTGTAATAACTGTAAATGATTTAGGATCCCGCTGGGGAGTCCTGCTCTGCTTCTCATGGAGAGGATTAGCACACTTTTAAGAATAGCCTCTTTAATCACAGACTGAGGTTTACTTAACCACCGCGTTTATTTTTACAGTCCGTCCGTTTCTTGGGGCTAATCAGCGCGCCGCTCCCCCAGGGGGACACTGTGTTTCCTGTCGCTAGGCTCCACAACAGCAACTGTATCGCCACCTCGCCACCTTTTAAAGAGCGGGCTTATCAGCCAGGCTGGATTGCCGTCTTAATTATGGAGCCCGGGAAGAAAAAGGGCAGCATTATCAGTGTAATTATGGACCTGGACATTTCAGTGGTCAGCAAGCTGTGTTCCCCTCCTCAGCCTTGGGGCACAAGTCAGAGTCCTGACTCATGGGAACCAGGATGAGCAGCAGCGTAACAGTCGAGAGGAGGGCTGAGCGCTCCTCTCTGCAAGGATGTCGCTACTGCCAAGCCACAGGCACAGTGTTGTTAAAGGGAGCGTCTGGCCGCATGCTAATGTTAGCTGTGCTAAAGGTCCCAATGGCACTGTAATTTAGTGTTTTGTTTTTTTTCTGTTTGGTAAAATGCTAAATACTCCTCTACTTCCCTGTCCCCAAGTATTGTATAAAAGCTGTTGCATAAACACCCTGCTACTTAAGATTCATTTGTGGTCTTTATAGACACAGCCCAATTGTGAGGGCAAGAATACTGCCTCTTTGTTTGTTTCCTTTGTGCAGCCCCATGCTGTATATGCTTAAGTGTAGTTCATCAAGTTCAGATTATCGCTGCGTTGCTTGTGTAGGAATTTGGAATCAACAGAAGATTAAGATATTAGCATTTGTAGGTGCCACAGGGATTATCTGACCTCGCTGCGATTTTGTGAATTTGCCTGAATGTTCTGCACGTGTAGCTGTGTGTGTGTGTGTGTGTGTGTGTGTGTGTGTGTGTGTGTGTGTGTGTGTGTGTGTGTGTGTGTGTGTGTGTGTGTGTGTGTGTGTGTGTGTGTGTGTGTGTGTGTGTGTGTGTGTGTGTGTGTGTGTGTGTGTGTGTGTGTTGGGCTGATTTCTAATATATGTCCCACCTCTGAGGCTGACAGCATGGCTCTCTGTGTGTCTTGCAGGTGTCTGTATGGCTGGCAGGGCCAGTACTGTGACAAGTGCATCCCCCACCCTGGCTGTGTACATGGCACCTGTGTAGAGCCCTGGCAGTGCCTGTGCGACACCAACTGGGGCGGCCACCTTTGCGATAAAGGTTAATTCTTATCTCTGATTTCAGCTGCTGTCGCTGTAGGAGCAGCCTGTGTTGTGTGAAAAACAAACTGAAGCTGTGTTTAACGCTCTTTTCCCAGATCTGAACTACTGTGGCACTCACCAGCCATGCCTGAATGGAGGGACGTGCATCAACACAGGACCTGACAAGTACCAGTGTACCTGCGCTGAGGGCTACTCAGGTGCAACCTGTGAGAGAGGTGAGCTTCACTGATCTTCTGCAAGATAACTTGCAGAACTTTTATTATTATTCCTAGCAAGCTTTAAAGGGCATGCGTACTACTCAGCCTGTGAAAACAGTTGCTTAAAGGTGTGTTATGCAGGATTTTTCTGCTAAACAATGTGCAGACTCATACAGAAGTAATCCCTCTCAGTAATCACTTATGATCCACTAAAAATGTGTTGTAGCGTATTAATCTGCAGAGACCCTGCCCACTGCCAGTATTTTCTCATTTCCTTCCTATTTTACTGTGTTTGGGACATTTCTGAGCTGCAGCCTTTGGGCAGTGGGTGTGTAGCCCCCCCAGGCAATAACATAATGATGAGCGTAGCGACCAGGCTGAAGCTGTGTCATCTATGCTCTGGCTTCTCCTGTCTGGACACAAAAACAATTAGTTAATGTTGCAGTTGTCTTGTTGACTGTAGCTCGGCAGATTACTAGGCATTATAATTATGTTATTATCATGACTTTAGTACTGTGCCTGTTTGTGAGCTGGGCTGAAGACGGCTGAAGTGGATGGGTCGTTAGAGCCAGTAATTTAACTATTAGTGTAGCTGTTTGTTCATACACAAACAATGGAGTAACACATGATAAACACATGATTTGATTAAGTATTTGCAAGATACATCATCCCTCAGTTTCCTGCAGGTAGTCAGGTACACCCCTCTTGAGTAACTGCCTTATGTAGGTATGTGATGCTGCAGGTGGGGGTACACTGGGTTGTGTGTATTCTGAGGCTGGTGGCTTTGAACCAGACCTGCATAGTTTACCTTTTAATGTCGTCTGCATCACGTAGGGAACTTTCTAAACCCTGAGGAAACAACCCCAATGATGTCATCTGGGTCACCAGATGTGGAGGATCTAATAAAAGATGCTGTCAAGTTGCATTATGGGAAATGTAGGAGCCAGTCAAAGGTCAGAATAGCTTGTCCTCTGCTGCTTCAATTTTGACCGTTCTTTGACTGAACGAATATTATGTTGCTGTCGTTAACAGTTTTTGGCAAACAAATGGAGCAGAGAAGCTCAGAGATTCCCAGAATTTCCCTTTTTAATTATCTGTTTTATTTTTAAGACAATCTACATTTGGAACTGAAAATTTCAATAATCTCACAGGGTCTCAAACTCGTGCTTGCAGTTGTAGTAAGTGGGGAGATTCTGTGCTCGCTGAGCTTACAGACAAAAGGTCAGAGGTGCCTCGAGTTTGTAATCAGAGGAGGTGGTAACTCGGCAATAATCTGTTTCCACTTCAGCGCCAGTGGCCCCCAAGTCAGGTAATCCACCAGTTTGATCTTCAGGGGCCGGTCATCCCTTCGCTCCTCAGTCACTCGAGACAGATGGGTGTGGTGCTAAGGTTCAGCTGCCGCGAACACTTACCATGGAGATGATGGTTTTTTCCTCATTAAATCTGAGCCTCGCAGGGTGCTGACAGCTTAACTGCAGAGATGTCAGGAAACCGTGCCCTCCGTAACAGGAGGTCCTCCGACCAGGGGATACGTCAGGCTATTGTAACACAGAGGCCCCAGGGTGCAGCGCCGCATCCTCTGCCCCCCCTCCGCACCACAGCATACCAAGAGCCGTCCACCAATCACCTCTAACTGCCTAGTTATTCCCAGAGTGAATCATTCATTTTTGATGCATTTGGGACCCACTCATCCTTAAACTTGTCCATAAAGAAGAAACTGCAGGGCAGTGGCTCCCCCTCTCCCACTCCCCCTCCCCCCAGCCTCTCATCTTCTGCCGCCTCTCAGAAGAAGAATGGCGGGGAGTCAGAGGGAAGTCACGGTGCGTTGCTCAGGTCAACTTAGCATGAAAGATGATTTCCTGGTGGTGTGGTCTGCCGGGCGGGTAATGAGAGTGAGATGGGGGGACTTTGAGCGGGCTTTTGGCCCAGGGGAGGAGGAGGGGTAGGTGATGGGTAAGGGAAGGAGTCAACTCCCTGGGTATGTTCTGCTTACAGAGGCCCTGGACACAGGAGTCAGAAGCTGAAATGCATTTTTGTATCTGATTTGTTTTCTTGTGAATGATGGGGCAAATGTAGACCACATGATGTCACAGTGAATGCTGTCATGGCAGCTAGCATAAAAACATCAATCTAAATATCAGCCAAAAGGGGTAAAGTTTGTCCAGCATGGTACATTTGGCAAATTTAATTAGAAAATTAGTGTCATAAATAAGGAAAGGAGTAACCAAGGGTGGATTTTTCTTCTTTGAAATGACTCACAAGGGTGTGTGTGACCTGTTTTCAAAAACGTTCTCTCTCATTCTAGCGGAACATGCCTGTCTGTCCAATCCGTGCTCTAATGGAGGGAGCTGTTCAGAGACCAGCCAAGGCTACGAATGTCAGTGTGCGCCAGGCTGGAGCGGCCCCTCCTGCACCATCAGTAAGATCGCACTCAACCAGCACCCACTGAATGTCAGTACCCCCACAGAAAAAAGTCATGTTGAATAACAGGAATTGACCTCTTCTGCTCAGACGTTGACGACTGCTCTCCAAACCCCTGCAATCACGGAGGTACCTGCCAGGATCTGGTCAACGGTTACAAGTGTCACTGTCCCTCACAGTGGACAGGGAAGACATGTCTGATAGGTGAGCCCCCCCAGCCACTTTTCCCCTCTCCACCACTTCACGCCCGTCAACCGCACGTGCAAATGCCACAAACCCTTTCTCTCCATCTCTAGACGCCAACGAATGCGATAGCAAGCCTTGTGTCAATGCCAACTCGTGCCGCAACCTGATTGGTGGATACTTCTGCGAGTGCGTCCCTGGTTGGACGGGGCAGAACTGCGACATCAGTGAGTAGAAGGCTGTCAGCTGCAGCTGTCCAGCCCCTGCCACCTTTATTTCTTTCTCTCTGCATTGAAGCTGTAATACGAAGGCATAAAGCAACCAGTTGGACAAGTGCAGCCTTTCCCTGCAGTGTAAATGAATCTGCTGTATCATTATTAGCCCTGTGTGTGTGGCCAAGGCTGTGGTGATTAGAGGTGGCTCAAAACAATCCCGGGACTAGTTTCACTTGGCAGCAGACGGGATTGCTCAATACTCTGTGTTGCACTGATTGTGCCTCCATGTTATCCAACTCTTGCACAGTGCTCTCTAGCTCCGATGTTTTTAAAGGCCCCTAGCATGGGAAACATAAAGCACAGACTTGTTTTCAAAGACAGACTATTTAGTCAAGCTGTTCAGAATTAATCCTCACATTTGTTTTCCCGTGCAGATGTAAACGACTGCAAGGACCAATGCCAGAATGGGGGAACTTGCAAGGTACGTGTCGGGTCAAAAACCATGCAGCATTATCTGGTATCGCCGCTTTGTTTACCAGCTTGTTTGTTTGTTTTATCGTGTCTTTCTTCTTGAAGCCCGAGACATTTACAGCGGTTATATAAATAGCTGTTGTAAATTGTTCTCTCCAAACCGACAGTGGAATTGTTGTGGAATTCCTCGCTGAAATCAAATCTGAGGGGAGTGGGTTCAGAGGGGTTTCTAAGGGAGGGACACACAAGTTTCTAGACCACACTAGATTGAATTACCATAAACATTATTGTGTTGAGCCCGTGCCAGGAAAATGTGTTGAAATAATTGTAGAGCTGTGATAATGTTCTCCAAACTTGTCGCGGCCCTTCCCCCCTCTCAGCCTCGCTCTTCGCTCTGTTCTCTGGTTTGACAGTTATTGTTTGGACCCCACCCTGTCGAAACAGTTGATCAAATTTGTGGCCGTGCGAGGTTCACCCCGGTTTCTCTCTCTCTGTGGCAGGACTTGGTGAACGGCTATCGCTGCATGTGCCCCCCTGGCTTCACCGGCGAGCATTGTGAGAGGGACATCGACGAGTGTGCGAGCTCGCCGTGCCTGAACGGCGGGCGCTGTCAGGACGAAGTGAACGGCTTCCAGTGCCTGTGTCTGGCTGGCTTTTCGGGAAATCTCTGCCAGGTGAGACACGGCTCCCGCATGCACCCATCCTCTCTGCTATTGTTTAGCATCCGAAGCCCTTGCCCTCCCCTCCAGCCTCCGTTCTGCCAGCATTGCTGTATCTTCGGGTTCGTTGTAAAGTTTTCCTGCCCCACCCTTTTAAATGGCTGTTGTTCCACAGTCCTCCTTTTTAAAAGGGAGTGCTTTGTTGAAGCTGCTCCTGGCTACAGCGCGATACATTCCACAGTGCTGAAGCCCAGACTCAGAGGACGGCTCCTCTGTCTCTGCCTTGTTTTTCCCCTTCCTCCAAGTGCTGTGCGTGTGTTGTTTCCTGGCACAGCCTGTAGGGAGGATGCTGTGGGTTTTGCTCTGTTTAGTGTAGCAGAAACTATGTCAGCTATCAGGTTCACCGCTCTCTATTCAATACCTTTCTGCCCTAGCTGGATATCGATTACTGCTCACCCAACCCGTGTCAGAACGGAGCGCCCTGCTTCAACCTGGCCACAGACTACTACTGCGCCTGCCCAGAGGACTACGAGGGCAAAAACTGCTCTCACCTCAAAGACCACTGTCGCACCACCACATGCAAAGGTACGTCTCCTGCATGCAGTAACCACAAGCTTTTCGCTCTTTGTCTTTTTCCAGAGCATTGCTGTAAGGTGATCCGCGTAGCGTGCTGTAGTAAAATTCAGAATAAGGCCAGGTCTTCACCATTTGCCTGAACACTTTGCCCACATTTTCCCCATGAGGGCAATACCTATATTTTAGTTTCATGCACTCAAGGTTCTTGGCCAAGGTGAGCGTTTTTTCTGTAGTGTTTGTAGTGTAGTGTGGCTCCCTTGATGAATGCCCCCCTCCATCTCCTCAGCAAAGCTTTTCCAGTGATTCTCCCCTCCTCTGAGTTCCTTGAAAATCTGGCAAAAGGCTGATAGCACTGTGTGTGTTCTTGGTAATGACTTGGTGGGCTACCTCTTCTTTTCCCCCCTCAATGAATGTGCACATTCTTCTGTGTGTGCATGTATGTATGTGTGTGTGCACGCGTGCACGCGTGCATGTGCGTAATTGAGTGAGTGGACCAACCACGGAGTCAGATACCAGACGGTGAGATTCTCTGCTCTTGGCAAGAATTAAGTGATTACAGGGGAGCGCACTCACCCCGCTCTCCTAACCTGATCAGACAGGGGGAAAGGAAGGGATTTCAGCGCAGAGTGAAAAAGATCACTCTGAATTGCTTATGAAAGCATAACAGCTTATGGCTGTTTCTTCTATCACTCCGCTTTTTTTTTTATAGGACACTGTTTTTGTCAGGAAACCAAGCTGTTGGCGTTATTATCTTTAAAGTCCCGTTAACTCGTAGATCTCTTTGTCTCCCACTCTTTCTCCCTCTGTCACTCGTTGGCTCCCTCACTCCTTTTTTGGAATAGAGTCTGATTGGAAGCAGTGAACTGGATTCCGCTCTTATCACTTGGAAGAAGATTTGGAGCGAGTGTTTGTTCAAAGAGGCTTCGTCAGTAGTGTCACTGTCTAATGATCTCTCCTCTTCACAGTGATTGACAGCTGCACCGTCGCCGTGGCGTCCAACAGCACGCCGGGAGGAGAGCGCTACATTTCATCAAATGTGTGTGGCCCTCACGGCCGCTGCCGGAGCCAGGCCGGAGGCCAGTTCAGCTGCGAGTGCCAGGAGGGCTTCAGAGGCACCTACTGCCACGAGAGTAAGACCAGATTCCACATAATCGTGATGGATCGCACTTGTTCCAAAACCCAATCTCACATTTTTCATGTCTTTCCCCCTTCTTTTTTTTTTTTAAACTTCAGACATCAACGACTGCGAGAGTAACCCATGCCGCAATGGAGGCACCTGCATCGACAAAGTCAGCGTGTACCAGTGCATCTGCGGCGACGGCTGGGAGGGTGACCATTGCGAGATCAGTGAGTAGGACTGCTTGTCCCGCCACCTCAAAACAAAACCACACCTCCCTCATGGGACCATTCAATCCATGTTTCAACATTAAACTGTCGGAGTGATGATGTGCTATACATAAATCACGCTCCCGTCCTATGTTTCCTCCAGACATCGATGACTGCAGCACCAACCCCTGTCATAATGGAGGGACATGTCGAGACCTGGTGACTGATTTCTTCTGTGAGTGCAAGAATGGCTGGAAGGGAAAGACATGCCACTCCCGTAAGTTTTTATTTTTTCCACTCCCATGTAGTCTGTCTGTGCAGGCTCATGGTATGTGCTTATGGCTGTATATAATTGCCCAATGTTCTATACCGAATGTGTTTATTCACACCTATGTAAGTGCACAACTTAAGCAGCCCTATTTTAAATGCTCCCCCCAGGCGAAAGTCAGTGTGATGAAGCCACGTGCAACAACGGAGGCACCTGCCACGACGAGGGGGACACGTTCCAGTGCAAGTGTTCCCCAGGGTGGGAGGGTACGACATGTAACATAGGTGAGTCACGGCAGTCTGGTCTAATGTTCTTATTTACACACACACACACACAAAGAAGATTGCTTTGTGGGAGAGCTCCGCCTTGTCCCGGATATTAATCTGATCTGTCAGATCTGCGAAGTCCACAAACAGTTTTTTATCCCTTCACTCTCTTTCAACACTCCCTCGTTTCTCATCTGCCTCCTTGCCCATGTCTCCCTCTCATGTGAGCGCTGACAGACATCCGCTTAAAATCCCTGATTGCTCTGACAATGCACTTCAAAGTCGTGGAATGCAGATTCCCTCAGAGAAAACGGAAACCCTGACTGAAAAAAGCCAAACCAACAGCAGTCTGCTGTGACTGTTTAAGCTTTATGAGCGCTGATTTCGCCGCTAATCCTCTGAAGATTGGCGGGGAGGAAAAAAAACATGTTAACAAAACGATATTTCTTTTTTTTTTTGTTTCCTCTCTCTCTCAGCCAAAAACTCAAGTTGTCTTCCAAACCCGTGTGAGAACGGAGGTACCTGTGTAGTGACTGGAGAGTCGTTCACCTGCGTCTGCAAAGAAGGCTGGGAGGGTCCCACGTGCACCCAGAGTAAGTGTTCTTTAGAGGAAAATGGTGGATGGGATAAAGGCGGACAGTTATTGCCATTAAATGATGATAAACCTCCTGCTACCTAGTGCAGAGGTGAAGTCCTGCATCTGATTAAATCAGACTCTCCCACTCTCAAACTTTTTTTTTGTAATCTCCTCTCTCCCTGGCTGCTGCCGGCCATGAGAGGAGAAAGAGGAGGAGGAGGGAGAAAGGGGCTTAGGAAAGTGGAGACAGATGTTTCTCCCCCCCCCTACACCCCACCCCCACCCTCCTCCTCGTCCAGCACACCCCTCTCGTCGTTGCATTCCTGTCCAAACAGTGACATGTCGGCTTGTTCTACAGCTTTTCTCCATTTCCCTGGCTTCCCTGTACGCATGTACACCAAAACATGAATTCCCCAACTTTTGTGAGGGAGGGAGGAAGAGACGGGGTGGGAATCTGGGTGTGGAGGTGTTGTCGGCGGTGAAGACGGTGGGAGCTGGAACTCCCTTTGAGAGCCAACTCGATTGTTTGCTCTGTGCTGTTAATAAGGCAGCGTAATCAGGCAGTGTGGAGTCCAGGCGCGACCGGCCCAACACGCCTCTGCACACGCAAGCTCAGACGTGCTCTTTGCTGTCATGTGCACTAAACAGTCATACATGAGCGAGAGAGAAGAAGAAAAAAAAAACACACAACAAACTCACTGCATTCTGTCTCTCTCTCCCCCTCCCTTTCTCTATTTTTCCTCTTTCAGATACCAACGACTGCAGTCCCCACCCATGGTAAGTGGAAGCCAAACATTTCCTGTAGCTTCAGACAGATGTAAACAGGGTGCTCCTCCTGTATCGAAGTTTCTCACCTGCAGGCTTTCTCTCTCTCTCGCCGTGTCTCTGCTGAGAACCAGGCATACACCCAGCCCTGTCATTCCTGAGAAGCAATCAACTAACCCTCTTTTGTGAACTCCCAGGCACGACACTTAATTAGGCACACACCAATGGAGCTCGCTCCCAAACCCACACTTGTCCATTAAATAGTCTGAAAAGTGGTTGCCTTGATTAGCTTTGAGAAATTGTTACTGTATGCTGACTGGTGAGAAAATCCCCAGCCTCAAAATGGTTTGGTAGTAAAGCAGCATTGATAGATGTTGGTGTGAAACAAGCCTGAGATCCAAACTGAAGTCTCACTCCCCCTTTTTTTCCCCCTGCAGCTACAACAGCGGAACCTGCGTCGACGGGGATAACTGGTACCGCTGCGAGTGCGCCCCAGGCTTCGCTGGTCCAGACTGTCGGATCAGTGAGTATTAACCTTGCCTCCCACTCCTCCCTGATCCCCGTTAGATTGGGCCCGGGCTGCTGGACCATCAGCGTCGCTCCAAATGGAAGGTCTAGCCGGTCAATTATCTGTGCATTGGGCTGCAGGCCAGGCCGAGCCATTTCGGTGTCACTCCACCGGGCCTTGCTGCTGTCCCCGGGGGAAACCGGCTTAGCAGGCCAACAGCTAATCAGCCATGCTCTCTGACACTGATTACACAGATTGTTTTCCCTCTTAAAGGCTTTCAGATGGCCACATTCTTTCCCATTGCAAAGCCTTTGTTCTGCTAAGTCCAGCCTTTAGCTCCTGCATACCTGCTAATGATGCTGCCTTTAATAAAGCTGCATGGGGCAGAAACGTCCAGGGCTGATTTAAAGCATGTTTGCTTGTTTTTTATTAGCTGGTGTGTATGTGTGTGTACTGTTCTAATGACACATGACCTCAGTGAATTTAGCCTAGGAATTAGATTTGTGTGCTGACTGCTAAACCCAATATTTGCGTGCTGTCTGGCTGTGCTCTTAAGTCCAAAGGGAGCCATTCTTTACCTCTCGCTCTTCTCCTCTGTGACAGATATTAATGAGTGCCAGTCCTCTCCATGTGCCTTTGGCTCCACCTGCGTGGATGAGATCAATGGATATCGCTGCCTGTGTCCACCAGACAGGACTGGCCCCCACTGTCAAGAAGGTATAAGACAGTAAAAGACAAATCTATGTAACACACACAGTCTGTGAGAGATTTCTAATACTGTGGTTGTATTTAACACAGTGACAAGGAAACCTTGTTCTGTTAATGGACACGTCACCCCCGATGGAGTCAAATGGGATGAAGACTGCAACACTTGCCACTGTTCCAATGGGAAAGTTGTGTGCACAAAGGTATGTGTAAACAAACTAACTCTGCCTACGAGGTCAAGGTGGAATATTTACGATGGCTCTGTACAGCTGTGAAGCACATGATGTCATTGTTTACTAATGGGAGAAGGGCTGTGGGGAACAGCTGTGCAATAAATGGTTAGAAACTCAAACTCAAAGTTTGCATGCAAGTTTGGATGCATCCTCACAATCTTCAGAGATCTCAGGTAGGGCCGTGGGTGGTGTTGGTTTGGGTGTGTCAGATTCCTTACAAAGATGAAGCAGTTTGTTTTGAAGAGAAACACAATGGCACTATGAGAAATTGGTGTCAGATGCCAGTTCAGAAACTCCCAAAATTACACTGGGTGAAGACGGGCTGATCTACAGTAGAGGCCTGAAGTCGTGCTATCTAACCACCAGATGAACAATGGTGCCTCACTGATACTGCTCCCCCCTCAGGAAGATAATGCATCATGGGGTGAAAATGATCCAGGCCTGCAAGGTACAGGCTACCATGTTATACATAGTCTGATATGGGAACAAAATTACATGGGTTTTACTGTACTTTTGCAGCACAGTGGCTTGTCTGTTTCATGCGGATTACATGCACTGAAGAGAAATTAATCTATACAGAGCCACTATTATCCTAGACTGGGAAAACCGGTGCCATTGATTCGATTTTCCTAATCTGTTTACAGTCCTGTTTAGAGCTGGGCATTAAATGCCTGGTGTTCAGCTCTACAGGCACATTTCAGTCGGTACCATAAAACTGTCCTGACATTTGATGCCAGACTTTGTCTTGACAATCTCTAATCTTTTCTTTTTTTGCAGGTATTTAATAATAAAGCAGAGTATGGGATACAGTGAATCTGACCTGCTAATAAAGCTCATTATGACTTATTTTGTTGGCAACAAACCATGCATTTGGTGCTAAAACCCTTACTTTTGATATTTTATGGATGTTCTATGGACAGAATTTATGAATTTCTAAACAAGACTAAGAAGCTACAGCCATGCTGCCGGCTCTAGAGGCTGTACTTGGGCACAGTGGCGCTTTGAGCTAATTAGCGCTAAACAAAAAGGAGAGCAGAGGCTGATGAGAATGTAGTTTTGCAGGTCCTTTGGTCAGTGAGTGAAATCTTGTCCTGCTAAATGAAAAATCAGGGGGTTAATCAGGGTTACCATAATTCATCCCGACGGGGCATCAATGTCTTTACTAAGTTTACTCAGGCCGACAGACTTTGCGGTACCCAGTGCCACACTGCTAGCCTGCTATTAGCCTCAGTCGTGTTCCGCTTTGTTATTTTAAAGAAAAGTCTCAACACGGTTTCCTCTTCATGTTTTTCTCTCCAGATGTGGTGTGGTCCCACATCATGCCACATGGGTGCCAAAGGACGAGGCGGGTGTCCTTCAGGCCAGAGCTGCATCCCCATCAGGGAGGGCCACTGCTTTGTGAAGCCCTGCCTCGGCGTCGGCGAGTGCTGGCGCACCAACCCTCCCCCGCCTCCCACCAAATGCCACCCCAGCTCCAGTTACCAGGACAACAGCTGCGCCAACATCACCTTCACCTTTAACAAGGAGACCATGCCTCGAGTGAGTTACCTAGGCACCAGGGAGGGAGAGATTAAATTAAAGGGTTTTGGGGTCATTTTTCATGGCTCTGCTCTGCCGCCACTGTTAAATGATTGTGAGCAGCAAACTGTGAAAGATCAGGTTTTCAGAAGTGCTCGACCATCTCTCCTGGGCAGAAGGATTTCTAGTCTAAGACTCCTGAACAATTCGGTCACATATCCAAATGTTTTCCAGGGAGAAAAATGCAGGGATACTTCTCTCTCCTCTCCCTGTTTTTTGTTGACTGCATCCAAGTTTTTACATTTTTAAGAATCAGGCATTCATGACTTTTGCGACTCATGCCAATCCCCTCTTAACCCGACCGCGCTGCACGATTAATCTCAGGATTGTATGGATGTGAGCTGAACAGGACCACTGGCGACTCTGTCACCACATAGGATCATCACTCGCCAGTTCCCTAACAAGCATGACAGCAGATAGTGACAAGCATATGAGTTTGTGGTCTTTAATCCAAATGAGGTGGATCCCAACCAGATAGCATGTTGAACCTACTGCCAATGCAGGCCCAGCCCTTCCTTTTTTCGTCTTGATTGCCCTCTATGCTTTTTCTATGTGCGTTAACATTTGCTTCATTTCTTCTCCACGCGCAGGGTCTGACTGTGGAGGATGTGTGTAAGCAGCTGAGACGCTTGTACGTAGTGAAGAATTTCTCCTTGGAGCATTCTGTGTCAATAACCTGTGACCCCTCATTCTCAGCCAGCAACGAGATCCACGTCTGCATCGTAAGTACCTCCTCCCACTCCCAGTCTGCCATATGTTTGTCTGCCTCTATCAAAAAAAAACAACAAAAAAAATACCCTTTGATTTATAGCCTGCAGCATGCATTCTTCACAGCATTAGAACTTCTAATGAGATATGTGGAGGATTTAGGTTTGGTTGTTTCGTGTCATCAGTTGACAGCAAGTGAACAGTGACAGACAAGCTCGAACATAAAGCAACAGATTTCAAACCTCTCCGTCTTCCTGTCACTTGCAGTCTACCGAGGACCATCGCCTGGACCGGAACCCCATTAAAGAGATCACAGACAGGATAATCGACCTGGTTAGCAAACGCAGTGGTAACAACACCATCATCACCTCCATTGCGGAGGTGCGCGTGCCAAGCCCCAGCAAAACTGGTATGAACCGCCTCCAACTATGGTTGTTGCCTTTAATGTTTCCAGACTTGCACACACTTGCATGTGTAGGAATAAGTGGGAGGATTTTTTTTGTTTTGCTTTTTTATCTGATGAGATAGAACTGAGCCCTGAATGTGGCAGCAACGCAGAGCACCACAGAAAGACGTGCATGTGTGAAAAATAATTCCGAACCTCCCACATAACTCGGGCCGCCCAGGTCTGCCATCTCACGGCAGTTGTAATGGAGCTTAAAAAGAATCTAGCCAACATTTCGATGGAAAGAGCAGAGCTGCTCGGCTTCGTGGATTTAGATTGGCTCGTACTGTGACTGGCTGGACTGTGACTCCTAAGACTCCTGCATGTGTCCACCATTCATCAACACAGTGACAGCAGACTGCCGCCACAGCCAAATAGAAACAGCCTCCTCCTCTGTTCAGGCCTCAGAGGTCAGGTTGCACTGGCGAAAGCATGCTAATGATTTAGCAACCTTGACGTAGGGCTATAATAAAACCTTTTGTGTGTGGTTGACCTGGGATTTCATTCTTTTCCATTTGTGGCGTCTCTTTGACCCGTGATCCTCTTCTTTTCCATCAGACTACCTTGTGCCACTCCTCAGCTCCATCTTCATCGTCATCTGGGTCCTCGTGCTGGTCTCCATTTTGCTGTGGTGCATGCGCCGGCGGCGGAAACAGAGCAACCACAACGGGACGTCGGCCACTGTCTCCGAGGACAACACGACCAACAACGTCCGGGAGCAGCTAAACCAGATCAAGAACCCTATAGAGAAGCACGTGGGCCTCACGGTGGCCATCAAAGACTACGAAAACAAGAACTCCATCATTGCCAAAATAAGGACAAATCATCCCGAGGGGGATGAGGACGACAAGGAGAGGCACTTACAGAAGGGCCGCTTTGCCAAACAGCCAGCATACACACTGGTGGAGAGGGACGAGAAGACGCCCATCTCCAATCCCAACTCCACATCCAAAAATCCTAATTGGACTAATAAACAGGACAACAGAGACTTGGAGACAGCAAACAGCATAAACAGGATGGACTACATTGTATAGCAGACAGCTGTGTTGCTGTGCAACCAAGCCTTATGCCTTCACACCCCGGTGGTGGGTGAAACGGGGGAGCTTTGGCATGTGTAGTTAGTAAACTGTCATGTCAGTCGTGACCCCTCAGTATTTTCAGATATTCCCCGTGTTAATTTAAGTTTTGACAAGCTGGCTTACACTGGCAGTGACAGTTGCTTTGGTTGGCTGGAAACACAAGGCACTGGTATACATTTCACTGTAGAACTAGTTGCAAAAGTGTCCTCCTCTGCATTTCACCCCCCCTCCCCTATTTTTTTTTCCAGTTTAGTGGACACATGGAAGGGGCGCCTGATGTAATTGTTGTACAATGACTAAAACTACCCGACGTGTTCAACACTAGAGCTAATGACCTTTAGTATGTGTTTGAATTCTTTCTAGTTCCGTTTGGAGAAAAGTGCCTTTTCAGCTTTAGACTTAAGCAACTGTCAAATGAGAAAAAATAAGATCAACTTTATTATTTATTTTTATTTTTCTTTGGAGGGAGGAGGGGGGGCAGGGGGAGGGGAGGGTTCAATGTCAGCAGTTGCTGCCAATATGAAGAATTTATGTGTCAATTTAGAACATGTAGATATGTACATTTTTTTATTAATCATTGTGTATATTTGATTTATTAACTTAATAATCAAGAGCCTTAAGATATCATTCCTTTTTATTTATATGTTCTGTCTAGTTTGAAGGTTTTGATAGCTGTGGAAGCCTACCATTTCTTTCAATGACTTAATTTTTTTTTTTCAACGCATTCTATAAAAGCCAAATTTCAAAGAAGACAAAGGATGGGCACTTTTCGCCTGAAAGAAATACTTTTTTTCTTTTGTTTTTTTTTTCACACATTTGACATTTCATTATTTGTTGCCAGGACCTTGATTGAAGGCAAGTGAGGTTAGGACAACAAAAGCTCATGGCTGCTGCAAAGGATGGACATGGTGGCAGACATATTGCTTGCCACTGATGGTTTAATACTTTAAGGGAACAAAAATCCTCCAGCAGCTTCAGTTTAACCCATTGACACATTTCAAAGGCTGTCAAAATCCACCAACTTGCAAGGCAAGTCACATCAATATGACACGCCAGAATTCCCATCTGCTTTAGTCAGCGTAATATCATAAGCTAGACCATGAGTACTTGAACAGTAGGGGGGCAATGGGAACACTGTAGAATCGGATGACATACACTGCCTTGCTCGGCAAGAATCTGCTTTGTTTCTGTGCACATTTGTTTCTTTTTAAAAATGAGGCTCTTAAAGACAAACATGTTTTATCTCATTTGTTAACCCTTTGAGATCATGGCAACATTTTTGTCCTATTTTTGACTTTGTGTTACAAACTTGAGAATTATGTGTTGATCTGGCAATATATTTTTGAAAGTCATATTTATTAAATATTTTGTATGAAAAGAGAATTAAAGTTGTCTTTGTTCTGGAGAGCGAGTGAAGCGTCTGTCTGTGATGCATCAAGCCAAACATGTCAGAGCATATGAAACGTTTCTCATGCAGCTGGCGTGGGAACCGCTGCTGGAGAGACATCATAGATGTGAGCAAGGTCTCTGTCCAAATGTGTTTACAGCTAATTACATTGTAGCAAGCCATTGCCGTATTAAGTCAATCCTGGAGATGAAAATACCCTCGCTCCTCATGATCCTCAGACAATGTTGCTCTTGTTGGTCTGGTTTAAGTAGCAGGCTTAACTAAAACCGTTCAAACTAGGCCTGAGAAGCCTACATTGAAGTGATTTTAAGACCTACTCCTCTGCAGAATCTGTTTAAAAGGATTAAAGGCAAGACAAGAGATTATCAGCACCTCTTGAGAATTACCTTAAACATATTGGTACTTATAGCAGTTGGGTGAGTTTCACTAATCCACCATAGTGTCTCGGTCTTGATAAGAACAGAATTGCCGTCTGCTTCTCAGGTTACACCCCTGAATACTGACAGAGAGTGGGAACAGGGAAGCACTGGTTTATTAACATCACTGCTGTTGGACAGACTTGCTGTCAAATTGCCATCAGTCAGTCTGAACTGTGTGTGAGCAAAACAATGTGCAGAGATCTACATGTTATTTCATGCTGGCCGCCTCCTGAGAATTATGGGCCATATTTGCATATTTCCACATTGTCCCAAGGAAAAACAAATGTATTTGTATCATAACATTCCCAGGAAAATAAAAACAACAAGCAACATATTCAGGCAACATCATGTCATCAAGTGGAACGTGTGTTAAATATTGTTGAAACTGCATTGTGGCCAAGAGCAATATAAAAATCACAGTAGATTAAAAACATTTTTGATAAAGGTAAAATGTGTCACAACGTGTCATTATAAATGAAGCACTGCGGTGCTGCTGAGACACCCCATCCTACGAATCCTATCCCCCAGATGTAAGGGAGCATGCGTGTTTTGTACAGACCTCAGCAAAAGTCATCAGTGTTGGATTTTTTTCATTCAAAGTGAAATGCACTAAATTAACTACACTGCACTAATGCGCTTATCATATCGTGCAGTCCTGGTGTGACTGACTGTTGGCTGCCAGTCTGGACTGTGTGTGAACGAAGCAATGCGCAGAGATCTACGTTATTTCATCCTGCTTCCTGAGAATTATCAGCCTGTTGTCACTGCCCTACATAGATTCAGAAAGATTTTTTTCTCCCTGGGAAGCACAATTGTATCTTAATCAGAAAATGTCTTTCCAGTAAAATAAAAATAATGTATTCAGACATCTTGGGCTTTACATTGGGGTATAAGTGACTGTTGGCCCCTAATTGGCCCATGTTGTCTGTGGGCCAGGGTAAATTGAGTGATATGAGCAGCCCTGTCGAGTGTTGGGGCGATGACAGCAGCTACATTTGAACCTGTGATACTGTAGACGTCCTGCTATTCCCACATAAAACCACTAATATTTCAATAATGCTCAAACACCCACACATATTTGGTTCAAGTTCACATAAGAGCTGCATAATCTACTCTCAACTTTTAAAGACACGTTTTAAGGTGCTTAGCAACTAAGTATTAAGCAAATTGTATATGAATGAAATCTAACTACAACCGTACATTTTTGAGAATGGGGTGATGAAATAAATCTGGAAACAGCAATCAATCACACCAGAGCCTCAGTGGGGAAACTGGACAGTTTTCAGACACGTAGGAGCCAGTATTTCAGACTGAAAGCCATGACGTACTGCATGGCTCCTGCCTGTCTGAAATCCCCAATCTTTAACACAAAACCAAATCTAGACTCCAATTAAAGGTTTTTGACTTTCATTTGCGAGCCTCTCTTGACCACCACTACTTATGGGTGGAGGCAAGGTCTGTTTCAAGTATTTGACAAAGCGTAACTCAAATGCTCATGTATCAATTGCCATAATATGTTCAGCATTTAATGTGTATGTGTGTGTGTGTGTGTGTGTGTGTGTGTGTGTGTGTGCGCGCGTGCGGGTGTGCGCTCTGTATGTGCAGCACATGTGAAAAGAATAGATATTGTAGTAAAATGTGACACGTGTACAAATGCATGACATCTGAGGAGGCTGCATGGGGTAAACATGTAGCCTGACACAATATCATCTCTATCTCTGTGGCGTCAAACATCTTTACTGTAGCTTGTCTCTCCCCCTCAGGACCTCTTCAGTCGTCGTAATCTAGAGGTTCTGGGCGCATTTTCACTCCCCTCCTCTGCGAGTGTGGATCTGGAACTAATAGAGGAGCCTGAGGATGCAGGCTTGACAGATAGGCCCCTCAGACTTGCGGCCAGCCTGTTTTGGTTTGTCTGTGCCGTGTTATTGCTTGTGAGGGGGAGCCTCTGGGCCCGTTTCCCTAGAGTAAGCAGCTCTACTTCCAGTGTGGTTTTCTTGCACTCAGAGACTGGGAAAGCCTTGGACTCTGCCTTGGCTTCTGCTGGAGGAAGGGGCGGCAGAGGAAGAGGGTCATGCTTGGATGTTTGTGTGAAGCACTCGGTGGAGTGAGTTTGCACTGTGGCTGAAGGTCTTCCAAGGCACGTCCTCTTGGCCCTCTGTGGGTGAGGGTCTTCCCCTACATCGCTCGGCTTGCACCTCTTGCTCTTGCTGGTCTCCTGACTAATTTCGGGTAGGCAGACTACTGAGGCCCCATCTGGGTTGATGCTGTCTGGAGGACTCGTCTCAGTCTGCTGCTCCAGGATCAGGCCCTGCTTTCGAGTAGTCACACTCTGAGCCACAGCTTCATTTAAGGCACTGGGAAGAGGCACCTTGTGGTCTGCCTCTGGGAGGGCCTTATGTCCAGGGGTGGACACAGTCTCTTGTGGGCTTGATTCTGACTCTCCAGCTCCAAGTTCCCTTGTTTGGTTTTTGGGGCAAGCTCTCTGCTCAATCTGCTGATCCTCTGAACTGGAAACACATTGCTCTCGCTGGACACTAGCTTGTTTGGCTCTGAAAAAGTTAAAAGGATAGGAGGATATGAACAGATACTTGAATGTCCTCTCTGACTGGTGGGGTTGGAAAGTTCTACATTAGATCATACTTACATCTTTTGAAGAGCAGTCTTCTTTGTTTTTGTGGGGCTGTTTAAAGCCTCTTGGGTTTCTCCCACTCTGGAAAAATATTCCGATCTGCTTTGTTCGCACAGCTCAGTCTAGAGAGGACAAATAGAATCGATGTAAACAAAAAATATTATTCCTGGCATGTCCTGGAAAGGTTTGGCTCCACAGCAGACTGCTGTCATCATCTGGCATTGTTGGGCATCAAAAAACATTCACTAGACTGCTGGAGAAATCATAATATAATAAATACAATTAAAAGACAAAATAATCCAGTGTGATAAACAGAGTTCATATGAATGTATTATCTTCTGATTCTCCTGAATTCCAAATAGTGTTGCTGCCTCACTTTTCAAACTATGATACAGTACAGGAGGAATGTTTTCTATAATGTCTTCAGAGATGCTGAGTAACGCCCAAGCTGGCACAAAGAATTAGTGCCCCATTTAATACTGTCCAAAGAAACCACCTCAAAGGCTCCAGCAAATAATCACCAGCTTGTCATAGTGTGACATGTGTTTCATAGCCTTCGCTGTGTGAGGTTAGGAATGATACTTGAAGCTTGAGGCACAATTACTAAAGGGTGAAACCATGTTGACAAGCTAAAACGGTGATTAAAGAAGGATCACTTAAAAGATGAAAGAGTGAGGCAGAGGAACATACGTGTGAATGGAAAAATGCAAAAATGAGGTGAAAAGCATCTCAGACGACAGATGATAAGATAAAAACAACTTAGTGGAGGTAACCTCATGGTTAGTAGACTTAAGAAGTACTCTGGTTTAAATGCAGACACTCTTCAGATATGAATAATTATTCATGTCAAACCTTTACTCCATCTGTAAAACGCACATTCTTAGTTGGTTAAATTGGTAGTATGAGTTGAAAGTTCAATGTACCCACATACTAAGGGGGCCCTCTGAAGCAGAACAAGGAACAGGCCAAAGATTGGATCTCACCAAGATGTGCCTCAACAGGCTACTAATGAAGGTTAATGCTAACACTGCTGGCAAATTGAGCAGAACTTAAAGGTTGACAGCCTGTCAATCAAAATAAAAAAAGTTTTACGATGAAGGACAAACCTGTTATGATAAAATTAATGCTCCACCCAACAAGCAGCTGCGTTATGCAGCAAATTTTGTAGTGAGCAAGCTAACAAGCTAAGAGGCTGAAACCTCAGAAGGAGAACTTGTGAAGAAGAGCCTTGTTGCTGCTGTGGAGCTGCTAACACTAGACAAAGTCAATTTAATCCAAAGTGTCTGGAATAATTCAAAGATTTAAGAGAAAACCTGATGTGGAAACTCAGTGATAGCAAGTGTCAGTGTGATTTGACCTGCATGGACATTACCAAGAACCCCTCAGGGCTGAACCTCAAGCTCCAGCAGCTTCTCAGCTCTCTGCTCTCAAATGTGAACTCATTTGAAGTGAAATTAAAGCTGTGGCAAGGAAACAATGTACATTTTCCTAATCCGCAAGAACAAAAGCTGCTATGACATCTAAATGTGCTGCTGTGCGAAAAACTCCTTCACACATTTGGTGAGAGATTGCCAGACATAAACAGTAAACAAAAGGAATTTAACATATTTGCTGATGTGGAACCATCTGACGTGCCTGACAGCCGACAACATAAAACCACTGACCTGCAAAGCAACAGTCAACTGCTGTGAGCAGCTCTTTTCAAAACTGACTCTTGTAAAATAGTTCCACTCGAGAATGACTGACCCAAACCTGGAAAACCATCTGCGAGTATCATCATCATCACTAACCTCTGACATTAGATGCCTCACCAAAGAGAAGCAGTCCTAATCATCACAGAGGTTAATGTGATGTATGTGTTCAATAATTTAGTATGATCCTCAAAGGATGATGTAAAAATGTAAATGGTCCTCAACTGAAAAAATGTTCCCCTCCCCTGCACCATATGAAAAAGTTAAGGGTTATTACAAGTTAATACATCCTTTCATCCTCTGGCCACAATGAGTGTCTGTACCAAATGTAATGGCAATCCATCACATAGCTGTTAAGATATTTCAGGACCAAAGTGGTGGACTGACTGACACACCAGCATAGCAATCCGTAAAGCCGTGCAGCTAGCATGGCTAAAAACACTCTATAGACTACTGCAGTGGGAAAATACAACCAGACACAAGTTAAATCTTGGAAAATTCGAGGCTGTGGCTGCTATGTTTATTTAATATCAGCCATTTTTCAGATCGTTAGTGTTCCATAAACTGGTTGGTAAAATGATCAATGTGCACTCCAGGGCAGGGAAAGCCAATGTGGTAAGCTCTGGCATCCACCAGTTGCTGTGAACACGGAGAAAAAATCATTAATGTCCTTTACCACATGTCATGATACCAGGACAACATATGACTCCGAACACAAGGGGGAAGAAATAATTGTCCCAAGCTGCAAGGGTAAGCTGGGGCATTGTGGGTTTACATTGGGTATTGAGACCTAGCAACTGCACTCTGGTCTGTGGTGGACAGAATAAAGAGGCCAGACGGAGGGAGGGGAGTGAATAAGGAGGCTGGGCAACAGGGAAGGAGGTGGAGACGACAAGAAATAAGGGACAAGATACTACAGAATGAATAGTGTTTAGAGGGGGGTACAACAAAAGAAGAGGCACCCCCCAGAGTAATATCGCCTGACCTCAACAGTCTCTCCAGCATGCCCACAAAGGCAAGAATCCTCACACAGGAAGTTCTCCACAGGCTGCCCTTTGTTCAGAGATAGAGTCATGTTAGAGTGTGGGCAGAGGTTCAGGCTTTACGCTCTCTCATATCCAGAGCTACGGCCAGCCTTGGATTTGGATTTGGGACAGTGACACACATACAAACTTGCCTTTGCCCACACACTCACACACCCACCCCAACAACAACAATTCTGAGAAAGATGTGGGTGCCATCATTTGCATTGTAATGCCTTGATATGTATTCTCGACTGTTTAATATGAATAAATGCTGTTTGAAAATGAACTTGAAAGAAAAATCAACAAGAAGCCAATGGGAGGTTCTCTGGGAAAGCTTAGTGCCTCTCTGTTCCTGTCGGCACAACTTCAAAAGAGCGAGAGACAGAACAAGAGAGAGAGAGAGTGAAAGAACAGATTGATGGAAAGGAAGAAGCATGAAGAGAGGAAGAGGTTGGATATACATAGCAAGTAGAAGCAGAAAGATAGAGAGCCAGGCAGAGAGAGAGAGCGAGATGGTGCATGAATTATAATCACTAGGGATCCAGGGGTTAGACTTCTGTATGTGGCAACTACAGGAGAAGAAAGTGGAGGGATTAAAGATTGACACAGAGAGAGAGCGAGAGCGAGAGAGAGAGGGAGAGAGAGGGAGAGGGAGAGGGAGAGGGAGAGGGAGAGTTGGTGCATGAACATTAGAATTATCACATGCTATGTGAATAGAACAGTAAGTATTGTGTGGGAACCGAGGTGGCTTAATCTTGTACGGAATGATGCAAACTCCCAATAGCTGGAGAGTGTCCCACAAAACAGGAGGGAGGGACAGTCGTAAATAAGAACCTCTACCCGCCGCCGTCGCCACCACCTCTCCCTCTGCAACAAGGATTTAACCCCCCGACCGCCGCCAGCCAGTCTGTTCGCCCCCACACAAAGCTGCAAAACACTTCTCGTGATGCAACACGTAAAGTAGACCAAGAGTGCCCTCCCCGGCCCTGGAGCCTCCAAAACAACATGGCTCCGCCACGGGAGCTGCAACAAGACAGCACATCTGGATGTCAGATTATAGAGATAAGCCTGGCAAAAGGGCAAGGAGAGCAGAGAGAATGAATCATTTGGTTTTAAAAGGATACCAGTACAGATTCTCATAGCTTGCCCCAACTCTGGATGACTCCTGGAAACAACTTCAAAAAGATAACCAACTACAGGCTCCATAAAATACAGGGAATGAACAGTTTCTTCTCTGTCATCTAAGATAAGGTAGAAACACAGATAGGAAGATTATGTTGGTTATCTCTTAATGCAGCTGCACTTGAAAGTAATGCACTGCTACGGCCAAACAGTCTACAAGTAGTCTAAAACTCCATGGCAAAACCTCTCTTAGTAAAAAAGACTGTTCTTATTTAGTGCCATGCTATGTTGACATACAAGAGAGGTTCTATATAATCTACATAAAAGCCAATGCTCATTCATCTGCACAATACAATTTTGCTGGTAAAAACATTCAGTTTTTCAGAAACCAAGAACAACAGGCTTTTTTGCAGCTTGATGACCATGCACTTTTTAGTTTATCCAATGGGTTTTGCAAGGATTTTAAAGGCCAACGAGGTCAGAGACCGTTCTCAGCCCATCATGGAGGCATTGCAAACTTTAGTTGAAGTTGAAACATGAAAATTACCAGAAAAAAACCCCAAGATGACAAGTCAGAAAACAAGCCAGCACGGAAAGCTCCGATCAACCATCAACTCATATTTGCTTGTGATGTGCCACAGTGGAAGCCAGACTGTTTGTTCTTGTGTTACCCTGTCCTTGTACCTCACCTAACACACACAAGAACAGAGAGATGCCATCCTATAAACCCAGTTGTTAACTCATTTGTCAAAAGAATAATTATTTATACCACTTGAATTGCTTGAATCCCTTAAAACGATTATAAAAATGGAATTATTCTTTCCACCGGAAGCCTTTGAACAGCTTTGTGATGGCACAAGTCAGTATACAAAATCCCTAAACTGGCACCAAGAAACAACAACACTATTTAACTGTCAGGGCAGAAATACCTCCTGCAGAGATGTTCTGAAACTTGTCCACAAATTCTACCCCCCGTCTTCCACCCACCCTGCTCCCACAGAGGAAACATGCCCTGTTTGTGTAAGCTCACCACATCTTCCCTGCAACAAAGTCAACAAACATGCATGGGCACATACTTGTCTAAAATAGAGGACAGTTCTTATCCCTCAACAATGACAAAGGTTTCTGGATCCACCCATATGTAAGGCTTAAGACAGGCCGTTAACTGTTTGGACTCTGTGCATATCCATGACAGCAACTTTGGACAGGTTGGAATGAAGGGACATGGTCAGGTACTGTAAAAGATTGTGGCCATGTATTTGGCCATGGTGGAGAGGAGATCAGCAGACACTGGACCCTTGGGAAAGTGCTGCTGCTAGCTGTTGCGAGCTGTGAAGAACAGAGGCGCGCTGAGGTCATGAGTAAACACACAGGCTCGTCCAGAGCTTAGAAGAGGGGGGGACTGGAAACACATCTGCTCTGCCTTTGATCCAAACTTCTGCGGCCCAGCACGCCACTCACCTCAGCTGCCCACTCTGTGCCTGACTAGAAAACAACGGCCACAATCCTAAACACTAGCTCTTCCTTCCCATGCTGCCCTCCTCACTGTTGGTGCTGACTCACAATGGGAGCAACTTCTTATAAGGGACTTGAATCTTCAAATGTCAAGGAAAAAAATAACATTTTCTAAGAGATGTTTGCTTCCCACAGTCTCATGCAAACGCAGTCATTTCAATGGCCCTATCCCTGCAGACCAACAGTCAGTTGGTTTCTAGCTTGTAACAGAATGAGCACATCAGGGAACAGTTATACACATCAGACATTCATCTCTTAATAGACCAAATATCAGATCAGGATTCATTTTACCCAACAACTCCTCCACATGACAGTCATGACTTTTAAGGCTTCACTATGCTCAAACCAAAGCACTTTTCTGATGGTCAAACAATGTCCCCCATTAGTTCATGTGGACTTCATGCAGTGATTGGCCATGTGATGGAAGTGAGAAAATAAACAGACCTTTTCTTTTTTCAGTGTTTACACAGCTAATTCTTTCCTTCTTTGTGTGTATAATCTAATGAAACACCATTCATGCCTCCCAGAGAAAACTGTCTTATAGGACATATATGGACAGCATATCGCACAAACTGGGTTGTTTCAAGCATACCTCCACCTTCAACATGCATTTGAATTTGCATCAACCTGTTTGGAGGTGTAGCTAACCATTACGCATACATTAACGCAACATTGTGTAACTTTTTTACCTTAAAATAACAACTTCAATATCACCTTGATGGTACAATGACTTGTAATAGGGAGAGTAGTGCTGTTGTCCTTTCGTACCCTGAATGCCTGTTCTTGCGCAGTCTCTACGCTTGGCGACGGGTGTCTGTGGCATGTCAGATATGTTTATTCTTTGTCGTTAAATGTCTGTCTTTAATTATAATGTCTTTTCTGTTGCGGTTGTATTTGTCTGACAGTTGCCACAGAAACAAAGCGAACTTCCGAAAGAACAGCAAACAAAACTATGTAACTTTGGTGAGTGGGTACGATCTACCATGAGTAGCGCATAAAGCTTTATAGCACTGCATCACACACTACCAACTATGTCGGTGAAACTGGATCATATTTTATGGAGAAAATATTTTCCCTCTGATGTACTCAGCTTCTCTGCCTCAACTGTCTGTGGAGTTTCCTGATGGACAGATAACATAACTTGTTGCTAAAGTAAATGCTAACCACTGCAAACTATAGCTGACATTAGCTAGTTAGCTCAGTTAACCACACGGCTAGCTGACTGCCTGGACCAGACAGGGAGATCAGAGCACTGTGGAAGTATTGGTGTTTATAGCGCTAGCACAGGAGCGTTGGACCACTGGGGGGAGAAGATTTCCAGGTGGGAAATGGTGGGGAGCGGCGCCGGACTGGGCACCAGAACCAGAGCTGGGTGAGCGGGCGACTGAACTGGGCTGAGCAGCCTCAAAGGACATTATGACAGAGGCAAAGAGACTGAAGAGGACATTGACGGAGGAAGCTAAGAGCCTGAGCAAGCCAGAGAAGAGTAAACGGCTAGAGTAGTAAGAGGAGAGTAAAAGGACAAGACAGATGACAAGACGCTTGCTGTTTGGCTAGTAAGGAATATTAGCTTGCTATGTCTTGTGTTAGTGCACTTGCTTGATGTCTGGTTGCATTAGCAAAGTTTTCAGCCCGTTAGTTTTTGATCATAAGTTATGTAATTATAACAAACGCACATTGTACATCTGTCTAGATTTACAATTGTGGTGGATAAGTGAATTACAAATACAACGCCTATCCCTTTTGGGGCTGCGGGGGGCTGGAGCCTATCCCAGCTACAATGGGCGAGAGGCGGGGTACACCCTGAACCGGTCGCCAGCCGATTGCAGGGCCACATGCAAGGACAAACAAACATTCACACTCACACTCACACCTACGGACAATTTAGAGTCATCAATTAACCTAATGAGCATGTTTTTGGTCTGTGGGAGGAAGCCGGAGTACCCGGAGAGAACCCACGCATGCACGGGAAGAACATGCAAACTTCACACAGAGAGGCTCCGCCTGACCCGGGGATCGAACCAGCAACCTTCTTGCTGTGAGGCACGCGCACTACCTGCTGCGCCACCGTGCAGCCCGCATGATGTTGTTTAAACTGATTTTTTGCAAACATGTAAGCGAGTTAGCAAACCCAATGTTCACTTGCCTTTAACTCTGATGTTACACCCATCTTGTTTGCTGCTAGATGTTCCAATATATTTACCAGCTCGTGAATAAATTTGTCTGTCTGCTGTTTGGTGGTGGGCAGGTGGTGTACAGTGTGCTTATCAGAACCTCTTACTGAAACGTGATGTCTGTCGCTGCTGCTGGAAATGGCACCAATGAGAACTGTGAAACTGAACCAAAACAGTCAAATTGCAGCTATAAAACCAAAACAATGTGCTGAAAGACACTGCTTAGACCAGTTGCAGAGTTGAGTGATAATTCTTGATCATTTAGTCATTTGATCCATTGTTGAGAAATTATTAATTATCGCAGGACATGTAATTTGTTTGTGTTAAGAATGAGAAATTAACTCTCTCTTGATGGTCTGTTATGCTGTTTCATATAAGATGTGGTAAATCTGCACCTACAAACTGCAGCCTGAACACCAAACATCAATAATAACTAGTATTCTAGCTCCTACTTTACCACTGGAAATGACTAAGTCTCACCATTTCTTCCTCTAAGTGAACCACAGCTGAAAATGTGACGCACAGTATACAAGAGACATACAGCACTCTCAAGTGTGGGAGAGAGCCACTGGCTTTCACAGGACATAAGGCCAACCATGATGTCACCTTAGTTCCCTCATAACATAACCCCCTGACCTTATGAGAAGTGCTAATTTGATGAGTCTACATTTCCACTGTGGTTAAGGATTTTTGTTCAACAAGTCACACAAACTGATTCCTAACAACAACCAAAGCCTCCTGAAAGGCAGGGAAACATGGCATTTTTTTGGGACGAGCAGGCTCCTGCTGTCAAGAGTTGAGGGATAAAAAGACCCTTTTTTAAACATGTGATCAACTTTGACAAAGACCCCATTAGACAGCAACATTATTATGCTGTGCATCAGTTGTGACTCACGGAACAAACTTTTTTCATTTGATTTTTGACTTTCTTGGCAACATTTTCTTGAAAAAACTCCCTTTCTGACAAAATAGAGCAGAGCGAGGGACGTAAACAAATAATTGTTTTTGTCATGTGAAAAACTTTAGCCTTGCTGTCTGGTATCTTTCCCTTACAAACCACGTTTGAGGTTGGGCTAGTGAGAGCTCCACCACAAGACTCCCACCCTCCAATTCCCTCTGCTTGTACTGTATGAGCCCAGAGAACCACATCCTGAGGATAGGAACGCAATCGACAGCAATGCCTCCTTGAACTGGAAAATTGGTTACACAATCTGAACTTTTCACTGACGACTGTGTTGCTCCACTAAAAATATTACAATCACTGCTTTCATTGGAAGCCAAACTGTGGAGAGTGCAGAGACGTTTCAAAGGGAAACAATAGCAAAAACCCCATAGAAAAACAGCAGGCCACTGATCATGGGATGTGATGGGAGCGATGTCTGTCCTTGATGTGAGTGCCAAGGTGAGCGGTTCCACCACCATTTCCCAGAATACTCTTGGGACTCTGGGATCAAATGAGCACTGACCAAAGGATAGTTGTCTCTAATATGAATAGACAAAAAAGAACTACAGTAGTAGGTCTGAGTGCAACATAATATACGCAGCATGGACGTTAAATATGCACGGAATACAACTTTATCTGAGTCCAATCAATCAAGACGTGATGTTTAACTGCATACAATCACACTGACTGAATTCTCCCTTAAAAACCCATAATGTACGTGTAACAGAAAGATCGAGAGTGTTGTTATGGTACTTTTGACCCATGCATGATGTGCTGTATAATGGAGAAAATTATTTATTAATGATATATTATGCTAAATGTATAGTGAGGCGGTTAAAAGTTAGACAAAACTGAGACTGGATATTATGTCTTGACAATGACTGCAGTGCCTGCCACATTTCTCCAAAACAGATTGCGAGTGTCTGAAAATTATGCAGACTTCCTTAAGACCTAAAATACACAAAATGTTTGAGTTTGACAAAAAACATAAGTCACAGCTGAGGTGAAATGGCAGAATGTGGGAGCAGGAACGTTCTGAAGAAGGGGTGACTCTGCAGCTTTGGACCCCACCTCGCTCCACCCAACCCCCTGCCATCCTCCCGCCTCCTTCACTAGGTCTCTGAACGCCCCTCCCAAACAGGAGATCATCATATACAGTATAAAGTGAGAGCACAATTTGGCAACACGTCCCTATAATAGCACACAGACGCATGCAGGACTTTTTGCCAGGCGACTGGAAGAGGAAATAGAGGAGTATAAACAGCACTCACTGCGGCCGGGCTCGGGTTTCCATGGTGTGCTGAGGCATCCTCTGGACAGCTCACACACACAACATAACGTTCAGGAAACACACGCAAATCTGAAGGCAGGCAAAGAAACAACACAGACCATGCTGGTTAATAACGTGGGCTCACCTCTAATTATGAGTCAAAGTCAGACAAGGGGAATTGTGGTGAAGCTTTGAATTTATATCTACAAACACCAAGAATTTACAATGCCTCAGACCAGGGAGAAAATGGCAGTTTACAGATAATTGCAGAGCTTTATGAGCCACGTTAGCGGCATGAAATATTAGGAAATTTTATGCTAACAATGGCTCCTGGGAGTAATACGATCATTTCATCGGCTTCAAAGGGCAAAGACCATTTACAGAAACAATACTATTACATTCATTTTATGAATGAATGGATGAATTTATTTAATGATGAAAAACAAATATAACACTGCACTGCAGTCAATACATACATTAAAAATCACAGAGGATGAAAACACAATAATCCCTTGCGGTCTTCTAACAACACAGCGCTAGATTAAAAACAAAACAATAAACAAAGCAAGACATTACAATCAACATATAAAAGAAACAGCAGGCAGCTAAGCAGCCATGACAACATGCTCATGTTTTCTTAGTCATGAAAAGTTAGAGTTAGAAATGCTACATGGTGCTTTGTAACCATTTCTTTAGGCACCTTCAAATGTGCTCTGTGACACACGCATTTTCAGATTTGTGGGTAAATTACTCCACTACAGCGCTGAACTGTAGAGAAATGTTTTTCCTTTCATTTTTCGACCGAACAGGTATGAAGTCTGCCAAGCTGCCTCTTGTGAGAAATAATTAAGCATTTCAGTACCATATATTTAACAATTTTGCAAGTTAGCAGATTAGTTAGGTTAATTGATGACTCTAACATTGTCCCCAGGTGTGAGTGTGAGTGTGAATGGTTGTTTGTCTTGTGTGTTGCCCTGTGATCGACTGGCGACCGGTTCAAGGTGTACCCCGCCTCTCGCCCGTTACAGCTGGGATAGGCTCCAGCCCCCCCGCAACCCCGAAAGGGATAGGTGGTATAGAAAATGGATGGATGGATTTGCTTTGGAAATTCTTGGCTTTTGAAGATGAATTCTCAGGCCATGATCAGGCCCAAATGTTAACTTAAAGAGATACAAATCTTCATGCTTTCCAGTGCATGAACCTGCTTGATTTTGTACATTCTGCAAGCGTTTCTTTTGAACCACGGCCAATTCAAAGCTTATATAAATCATATTTTACAGTCGAATGGAATGATTGCCATGAAATTTTGCTAAACACATTTATCTACCTAATGAAATAAGCCTTTTAATTTGAATGGCAGGGCTGTTCCTGGAATGCCAACCTCAGGACAAAATTAACATTTGCCCAACTGAAGAACTAGAATAGAAAAACTGTCTCTAACTGTGTTTCCATCTAATTCTCAAGGGAATTTGAAGAAAACTTTTGTTGCTGTTGTTGTTGAAAAAGAACAACTGGTTTAGAACAAATGAGCTACGCAATGTGTAGTTTCAGCAGAAGTTGGCAGTTTTGGCTAAGATATGCATGGCTATAATAAAGTAGAAGAAGCAGAGATAGTGAACGAGAAACAAAACCATTTTTTTGCCAACCACCAATAAACGTTAAAGAAGAAGAAGAAACAAAACTAGTCATTTTGGCCATCTACGGATTTTTTTTTTCATGCATTATGGAAATATCCAGTCTTCATTTCCTCATTTTCAGCCTTCCAAATAGGACCAAATAAACTTGGCATTTTGCAACATATAATTAGTCAAAAGACTTTTAAACATCTGTTTTATAGCTAAGAGAAATTTTGACATGACCTAACCACTATGTACAGCTAACTCAATGGACCGAATTACACGACCTTCGACCCCAGGAGACCAGGTCTAATTTGATGTGGAATGGACCTGCTGAGAGAAGCCATCATCTCAGTCTGCAGCAGGTCAGTGCTGCCTTAACATCCAGGCCCCTCGGGAGCAGATATTAACTTTACTGGCAGGAAGAGAGCCATGTTGGTCCCATGAAAAGGTGGTCAGGGTTCACAGGCACTTGATGGGCCATGGAGATAGATTCTCACTGCCGTCCATAGACAGCCCTCCAATCTTTCTCTCTCCCACTCTCAGTAGCCTCTCAAGGGAACCACTTAATGGCTGCCTGTTCTCAACAACACCCCGAGCAGGTAGGGACAGGACATAAAAACAAGTGAGGGGGAGAAAAATCAACATGCAGACCACAGTTGACTTGCTCCTTCTGTGGGAAATTTGGTTAAGTAAGAATCATTGAGATGTCTATTTCTGATTCATTTGAGCGGAAATTGATTTATTGAAAACATGTAAGTTACGTACCCCCATAGAGCTCCTTGGCAATACATCTGAGGTTGATGTGCCGCTCCAGGAAATTGGCAACTAGGTTGAAGTTTTTCCCTATGAAAAAATAAACAGAAAACAAGTCAAAAAAAGCAGAAGGACACCAAAGAAAAATGACTGCACATGTGAGACCATCACCGGGGCTTGAAAGCTACACCTGTGGGCAACTTTTAGATGGGGCTTTCTGGATGGTGTTCCAGTGGCATCATTTAATTCACCATCATGCCACCAAACAGCCACTGTGAGCAATTAAATAATTTCCTGGTCATGCATATATCCCTCAATCAGAGGAAGCGGTTAATCTAAGGACAAACTAGGAAAATATTCCTGATCCAATATGAAACCCTTCATGTGAAGAGTTCCACAACTGGCACTACTTCCATCACATGCTGCAGAAACTTACAATTTTTTAATGACTTAAAATGAAAGCGGGACAAGAGATCAAACTTGTAGGACTATAGCAGCTCTTGCTCCTTAACACAAAAAACAAAGCCTCAATTTCCAGAACCAGCTAACTCATTCATGGTGAGAGAAACTATTCATTTCGGTTTTCATTTAACTGACCTCCCAGTTTGGCATGAGCAAAGAAACCATGGCCCGGGCCTCAGCTCTATTTGTCATGGAATGTTTGTCATGGTATGTAAGATGTGCTGGGCAGAAACAGCGGCCTGTTGCCTAATCTGGTAGGAATTTGTTGACTTAAAGCAAGGGTCTGGCTAACACGCTATGCAGTTGTTCTTTGTAAACAGGACAACAGTGCTGGGAACCTGACAGAGCATGTTCACTCTGGTACCTACTTAGTGCCCTTTTCCTCTTTTTGATGCAGTGACTGTAAAAATGTTTAACTTTCCCACCACCTTTCTCTAATTTCTTATTCTTATTTGGCTTTCTCACGTCGCTGTTGCCACGTTAAAACCTCGTTACCTGCTAATTATGGGGAGTTTTGTATTTTAATTCCAATTTAAGGATTACTTGTCTTGCACAGTTTGAGAAAATCCTGACCTCTTGCACCCAAAGCTCTTTCAGAACTCCCTGGATAATGTCAAATATGCACTGTCATCAAGCTAAAAACAAGGCTGTCTTTGCCTGTTTGTCTGAAAAGCTGACATTTTTGAAGAGGGGAGGTTTTCAGCAACAACACTGTCAGTCTCTCATCAATAAAGCTAACACAAGCCTCCTCTAAAAGTTGACCTACACCCACGACAAATATGTTCCACACTGCATTAGCACGAACATACAACACACAGAGCAGATAGCATGTTAACAGCATTGGCCCACACACAAGTGTGAGGGGGCCCCGTGAACATCCTTCTTTAGCTGTTAGCTGATGTCATCTCAGCAACAGCACAAAGCATGTAATTATCATCTTCAAAAAGAAGCAGTCTTGTGATTCTTAGGATGATGACGTGCAATTACGGAGACAGTTTGCCACAAAACTGCCACAGGTATACGCTTAAGTCCACTTGCAGTGATTAATGGCACCACCTCTGCTTTCTTTTTCTCTGTGCTTGTGGTTAAATTACCAGCCAGGGCCACTACTTTATTTTTACTCTTTATACTTCAAAGATATACAAAACCTACATAAATGAATGAAGCAATACATTCATAAAACCGTCAAATCTATTTCAAACAAAATTAGCTCAGTCTGTCAACTAAGAATAAATCCTCACAATTAATAGCTGAGTCCAGTGTAAATGAAACCGAAGTAACAAATGAACAGATTACTAAGGATTTCGAAATATGGATACCTGTGTGTTACTATGACACTAAGCAATTACAATCAATATTTTTCTCAAGATAACAGGGTAAAATTGTTACCCAGGTGACAGGCTGAAACACTTGTCAGTTTAGCACCAGTGGGAATGGATCTGCTCCCCATTAAGTAGAAATTTAGCCTCCAGCAAAATTCACCTTGAACAGCTTCATCAAGATTTGGGAAGACACAGTGAAATCTCTCAGAGAGAGAACAAAAACAAATCTCTAATCGGCATAATGAAAAGGAGATTGAGCAAGAATAAGCATTCATTTTGTGTGAGGCTTGGCATCAAATGACGCTTTTCTGCCCACTCACTATGCATCAGCTTCATAATGTGTTGATACCATTACAGTCTAGAGCCTTGTTCACATTTTAATGTTATGTTACACTAATGTAACATCCATGTTTGATTCATAGTGTGTAGTATATTTTTATCAATAATGCAATTGGACAAATAAAAACCTACATAAGTAAATGTTTGGTATTTTTCAGCTGTAGATCCTTTACTCTCAATGACTGCCTGAAGTGTAACAGCCACTGACATCAGCTCAGGAACTTAGCTAGTGGCGGTCTTCCAGGCCTCTAATGCAGCCATCTTTGCTTTTGGTTGTTTGGGGGGCTGTTAGGGCTTAAGTCTAATCTTCAGCAAGTGAAACACATGTTGGACTGAGGTCAGGTGGTTGACATAGCCACTCACAACAACAACAAAAAAGTGTCACTGTCCAAATACTTAAGGACTGCATTGTAAGGGGTGGACATCTTGTTGAACCAGGAGACACATGTTAATGTTAGATTGATGAGTACACAGACTTTAGGAGCACCACTCTCACTGAATTGTGTTTAGAGTTGGAGTTCTTGGAAGTCTGCCCCTTTAATACTTCGTGCACATGAAGTATGCAGTAATACTGGATAAGCAAACACACTTTAAATAGAGTGCTTTATTAATCCCGAAGGAAAACTGGATTAACACACTGTATGGTATGTTGAGCATGTTTGTAGTTAACAACAGTTACATTCCTTTATTGGGGAAAAAATCAAGATATTGTGTTATTCTTTAAATAGCAAAGCAGTGATCAAGCATCGCCCATTCTGGATGTCTACCCAGAGAGGAATGCAGATCTGTATCTTTGTTTTCTCTGCCCATTCTGGGTTCAGGGGGGACCAGGAAGCAAGCATCTTTCATTGCACATTCATGGCTTTCTATGTTTTTAGAAGCTTTGATTTAGTTCGTTTAGCCTCATGTCTAGCTCTGCAACTATTCTCATTGCTTTCCCTGGTGGGTTGAGCTTGCCAATTCCCAGGACAAGTTTGACAGGGACGTCTGGACACAGAGTTGGGAACCAGTGCAACACCATGGCCCGAGACATCAGCTGTTGCTCCAACTTTATAACGTCCTGCTCAGCGCAGAGTTGCTCTTGGCCCTCTGCCCGGGTTCTCTCGTGCTAAGCTTACATTCATGTTTCTCTCTCACAAACAGTTTGCTAGTGCCTCCTCTGGGAATGAGTGGCCCCTTTCTGTGGCAACTGCGGCCTACAGTGGTGCAATACCCAAATCTGCAGAGTAGAGACTTTAAAGGGTTTCATTTGTACTTCCTTCAAGAGAAGATGGTCTTGCTTAATTTTTTTGAAACCCAATGCACAACAATATTATGACAGGTCAAATCAAACAGTAAACAAGCCAGCACGCCATGTTTTCAGAAATGTGGTAGATAATATTGTAACCGCTTGTATGTAGAGTCCTCTACCATCTTGTAACATACCGCAGGACAACTGCAGAAAAGAGACACAGACTCCACAGGGCTGGTGCCAAGACTAGAATACTGTACTTTCGAGACACACACACACACACACACACACACACACGCACACGCACACAGCCCTGCAGCTTTCACCGCTTCCTGGGAAAACAATGAGAGGAAAGAAAAGTCAACAAACCAAAAGGCATCCAGAGCGACTAGGACTGTAAAATGGAACAGACAGGGGTGAGAGGCATTCAGTCCAAGGTCAAAGGTAAACCCCCATGGAACAGATTTCATTAACTTCAGTCATATCCTGAGGAGATCATTAAAACAGCCATAGAAAACATCGCTTACTTCTTCTCACCATCCGCATTCCGGGCAGCCCACACTGCCGTGACTCCTGCAGGAATCCATAAGGTTTCTAGCAGGTCCTGGCCATGCATTAGGCTGACCACAGTGGGCCCAGGCCTTTAACAGGAATAGCTTCTCAGTGCATTTACATGCACCTGGATACTCTGAGCTATCTGCTCAGGTTACCTGATTCCTTTCATGTAATGCAAACAAGATATTTCATAAAAGCAGATGTGCATGAAGATACTTCTGACACATAAGGAAAGCATCGCCATGGCAACCTTGCCAACAGAGGGAAGGTAAGATGATAACTTGTACTGATGCATCCTTGTGTGCAAAAAAAAAAGTTAAATCCAAAGCCTGACCAAAATTAAAGCAGAAATAAATAAGTCTAAATAAGGTGGTTTCCACCAATGAATGGAAGGTTATTTTAGAAACTCAGGCATGTGCACAACAAGGAAAAAATGAGTGGCCACTCAGTCAGTTAGTCCAAATGTTTCCACCAAAAATGAAAAATGCTCTCCAGGCTACAGTATTATATATCATTAATGCACTTAAATTATGCCAGCACTGCTTCAAAAACATGGCACTGAGAGGGATGAGAAATCTGATTACCCACCAGCTGCATGTAAACGCAGGTTTTTCAGTAACTTGGTTATTGCAGTGCATTCTCCGATTTCCTGCTGTAACCTGATTTATGCCATTAACCGTGTTTCGAGGGTGCATGTAAATGCAGTGACTGTATGTCAGGAGAACTGCAATTCCCACGCAAACCCCTTTATGAACAGGAGTTGAATCAGCAGGACAGTCAGACATCAGTGCCTGAGAATCCTGCTCTTTTGACATCTCTGCTTTGATGTGGACCCCCTCCCTCAGTCCTCAAGTGTGGGTGGAGAGTAGGGGGCTTAGAGCGAGAGAGAGGGGTGGAGTGGTGAAGGATGAGAGAGCATGAGGAAGTTACCCATATGTAAGTGGGGGCTTTCCTGGAAGGACATCACTCTCTGTGTGTAACTGTAACTACGGCTGTAGCAGAGCACTGTGCCTTATCATCCTGCACAACGTCCACCTGAAACAATATTTGCACATGAGTGTTCAATTTAACATTTGGGTGACCCCTTCATCGCAGTTACAAAATACGCCGCAGCATGGTAGCTCAGGCCAACCCATAATGCAGCATGTGACTAAAGTGGTGGGGAGCACTTTGGAGCACAGAACAATTATCAAGGGAAAAAAAATCGAGTTCTCAGAAACATCTGATGAGAGAAATGCAGTCACAATACAAAATGTCATATTTAATCATCATTTTATCTTAATTAGTCCAAGAGGCCACAAATCTCTCAAAGCTCTGCCTCTGTTTATATTAAAAGAGCGTTCAGAATGAGGACGATGCAAACTGCTTATTTTGCATTAAGCTCCTTTGGATTAATGTTGTGCAGAGCAGTTTGTGGACTTGAGTTATGCACCGCGCTGGTCTTTTGAAACTTGAAACAAAGTCTCATTGGAAGCAGGTTGTCTGCTGGGTCCTCTGCAAATAAGGATTGCAACTAACGATTATTTAATTATTATCACGATTAATCATTAATCGTTTAGTCTGTAGAATGTCCCCCAAAAAATGTGAGAAACGGTCCAAAACCCAAAGGCTCTTCATTTACTATCGTATACGACAAAGAAAAGCAGCAAATCCTTACATTTAAAAAGCTGAGTCGAGAAAATGTTTGACATTTTTGCTTGAAAAATGACTGAAACAAACAAAGTTGTTGACAATTAATTGTCTTTTGATTGGTTAATCGACTTTTTATTGCAGCTCTACTGCAAATGTGCTAGCCTATGTTCATGAATCCAAAGAGATGAAACATGGCACACATGACTATCTAGGTTTTGCTACCAGTAACTAATGATAACAGGTAGTTAAGGTCATGATGAAATTATTAAAATTTGACTCAAGTTCTGAGTTTTATTCAACATTTAAAAAAAATGTTTGATGTAACGCACTGACCTCATGCAAACAAAATGCCTGGAAAGCATTAATGTCTAAAATTAAACTGTGCTGCTGTTGTTAAGGCCATCTTAGGCTAGCCTTTCCTGACAGCACAGGGCAAGTTTGGCACACAGCTACAACGACATCTGTCCTCAGGAAAAACCACAGAGCTCTCAAGAGCACACGACATAGGCCCACTTCTTTCAAAGTGAAGCAAAGAGCAGAGACAAACAGCGACATCTTCTGAAACGTTTCAGTCATTCTTAAAGCAAGGCATTCTGGTCAGGCTGAACACTTAGCATGAGTTCAAGAGAGTGTGTGCCATCTCCCAGACCAGATTGTGGTAAAGTGGAACAGTCACATGAATGCGATCCGTGCTCAGGCTCAGGCCCTAATTATATGGGAAAAGAGTGTGGTGTGACAGCTATGGCGGGGATTGTGGTTGTGTCCTAAGAGACTGCAGCTGACCCTGCGGAGAGGGAGAAGGAGAGAAAGTGAGAAAACATAAAGAGACGACATGAGGAGAGCAGAGAAGAGCAGGCGTGGAGGCCAGAGGCGAGAAGAGGAGAAAGTGAGAAGAATACAGCAAAGGACGAAAAAGAAAAGAAAAGAATGAAAGTGTGCGTGTGTGTGTTCAATAACAGGGAGGGGAGGTTAACAGTGGAGTCAGACTGTCCTATGTGTTGCTGCTGAGTAAGGCCAGGGGCTTTCAGGAAGGATTTAAAGAGCCACAGCAACACCACAAAGCACCAGGGGAAAGGGGGTTGCCCAGCAGGGGCCAGAGGAGGAGGGCGAGTGGGGAGAGGGGCAGGCTGGCTGGAGTGGCGACTCTGATCAGGATCCATTTCCAGCCTGGGCCTTGGAATTCCTTTGTTCCTGTCACAGGTCTCCGTTTCCCCCTCGCCTTAATCCCAGCCTGCCTCACGCCCAGTAACACAGAGCAGGGCAGGTAACTCTGCCACAGGCATGCCTCTCTATTTACAGACCAGTCCCCACATAGCAGCCACTCACATAAATAATAATAGCTGTGGTAGCACTGAGGAGAAACACAGTGAGTTAATAACACAGGTTGTCACTACAAAAATGCTTCTGTGTCTTCAAAAGTTCTCAGCAGGAGGCTGAAAGGATGGCACGTATTCATCCTCCCTAAAATGGACTTCCAACAGTCATGCAATGAGTCTCAGTCACATTATGACTGAACAGTTTTTCCAAAACTGTTTTAGCCCGGGGCTGCAGGCCTTCAAAGAGCCAGAGAAGCCAAACAAAGCTAAATCTATGACAGGGCAGCGCAAAAATTAACCATCTCCCTTTCAGTGTCGACACATCCTCCACATTCTTCATTGGGAGGGAGATGGTCATTCGTAAACACATTCTCCAACAGTAAAGCTATCCAGCAACACTTGTGCTTTCCCGCAATGGCCGTGGCCAGGCTGCCTTAAGCCCCCTTCATAGGACTGCCAAGAGGAGTCAGTGGTACACTGTGCAGCACTCGCAAAGCCCTCTCCCACGGCTATTAGTGACCATTCATCTGGGGAGCCTGGGAAAATGCCTCTCCAGCCTGCCGTGGCCATGGGGAAACAGGCTGGCAGGTGTTCCCTCCCCCTAAGCCCTGGCACCTGTGCAGGGAGAGGAAGAAGGAACCAGCTCTGCCATGGGCTAAGACAAACTCTAGGTACCACTTTGCCAGGGCTCCTCAAACTACTCCAACTGGTAGGAGGACTCTGTCCGCCTCACATGGAGAGATCAATGGGGCTGTATTAATTCTAATAGTAGGCGCAAGACATCTGGTAATGTGCTTTGGCAGTTTGAAATGGCATGTTAACTAAATCCGTGTAAAACGGGCCTTCTCAGTTTACACTACTACAGATGAAGGAGCCTGTAAGGCGAGTTTTAAACAACCACTAGAAAAACACATTAACAATAACCTCCTGAACGTTAATTAACCAGCCTGAACAACTACAATGGAATATGATTTGATATGTTGTGACGCTTAGCTTTTACTTGACTCCTACGTGTTCTTTACATGTGTTATGTGTTCTGTGTGGAGTTTGCATGTTCTCCCCGTGTATCCTCCTTAAAAAAAAAAAAACATTAAAAACATGCAAGAAGATCACCGCCTGACCAATGGTGACGACAAAGGAACAGGTCCCCGGGCGCTGGTCGGCTGGCAGCCCACCGCTCCTGGTCTGCCGCGGAGGAAGGACGACCAGGATGGGTTAAAAGCGGAGAAAGAATTTCACAAATGCATGGCATGTGCAGTTTCCCCCCCTAACTCCGCACGTTGTGTATGTAATTGTAATTGTGTCTAATAAAGGATTTCTTCTTCTTCTTATATGTCTTGTTTCATATGTTTGTTGCGTGTGTGTGCAGCCTAGGAGGAGTAGCAGCTACCTTCCTGGCAGCTAATGGGGATCCAAATGATAAATAAAGAATATAAACAGATATACGCATCATTATGGAGTACAACATCAGTATCCCCTTGAGGTAAAACAATGCTAGACCAACAGAAAATGAAAATCAAGATAGCGCACAATCAGCAGCTTAAGTAAACAAAGATTTATCAAATGCTAAAAGTAGAAGTGTGTTAGTAATGTCTGGCAAACAATCTCTAGGGAAGTCTGTACAGTATGTTGAGTTGTCAAAGAGGGCCGTGTCTGAAATGACAGGTTTTCTGCAAAGCAGTGGCATCTTCATGAAGACAAATGGGACACTCGCGCTGTCACAGAGGATAACCACCAGCTCCCTTACTCAAATATCATATCAAATGACAAAAATGTATTCCTCAAAGCACAGAGAACCCATTATCCACTCATTTTCAATCTGTAATTACTCTGAGAAATGTGGGTGTGTTCAACACGGTCTACCAGGGAGAATGCAAGAGGCCTCTCCCAAGCTCCCCTTCCCTGGGCTTCCAAAGTTGAACATGTCCATTCTGCTTGTCCAGAGCCAAGATGTTTGGTGGGAAAAGTTCCCTCTGTTCATCTCTCTAAAAACATAAATAAATCACATCACTATGAGCTAATCATGAAATCTCAAGTAGCCTGGGTAAAAAAAAAAAAAAACACGGGGGGGGGGGGGGTTGGGGGGTTGACAGTTGGAAATTGGCCCCTGCAGCTGAGATTGAAAGAAATGGTTAGGATTTATGTTGGCAGAAGAGATGAGATAAGCCTCTCTCTGACATGTTCACTGGGTGCTATACACACACACGTACACACCCAACACAGCTACATACATAAATACAATAACCCATAGAGATAACTCAGATACAAACACTTGCACTGAAGGACCTTGGAATGTTAAAAGCTGTTGATGGCTCATTTGAAGTGCCAACAGCTGAGGCTGTTACGCAGTTCTTACTGCTGTCTGTTGGCGGAAGCCCCTGTGATTTCACACTGGCACCAGCTCAAACACCGCCTCATACGAGACCCACAAATTCCCCCCTCCCATACCATCCCACACATAGCACCACACTCCATCCGCCTATTCTTGGCCCAGACGTCAGTACTACCCCGCCTGACACCTTTCTCTATATGCAACACAGCATGCACGTGTTCCAGCACATACACATGTCTCACTCCAGGATATCCAGCTTAATTCTGCTCTCAAGTAACATAACGCTGCACACAGACACACACAGATGCAGGTCTTCTGCTGAAATGGACAGATGCAGAAAACCAGCTTCCACTCCCTGCTACGGACAGTCTGAAAGTCCTGTGAGGATTAGCAGGTTAGCGTTTGACCTGCTTGCAGAATAGACGACCCCTATACTTAATACCCACCCTGAGGTTTGCTGTGCTTCCCTCCCTAAGCCTTATAGTCTGTCCTCCCCTTTTTATGGCTCCTGCCTGCCTGCTTGCTTCTCACAGTCACAGTCTCCACCTTTACTGCACTGCCGCCTCCCCCACATGGGACAATGAAAAGACCAAGAATGTCATTACACTCACTTAAGACCTTTAATAGGACGAGAGCACATGAACTGTGCAGGCCTGTTTTAGGCGCTATACCTTTTCATGTTCTGCGAGGGGAAAATTCTCTGATATGGTATGGAGTCATGTTCCACTGGTTACATTCTTTTTGGCAAAGCTGCAAGGAGCTTAATCATTTTTACATGCATATTTCACTGCTGAAATACTGATAGTCCCCTTGTTCACACAGTGGAGCGAATTTGTGAGCACAAGTGTGTGAGTGTGTGTGTGGAGCCTCAGTCTGTGATCTCCATCATCAGAGATGTCTGTCTCTCCTCAGTCTGTCATGGGCAATATGAGAAAGGCTTTTCAGTAACTTTACACTGTCAGCCTGTTCACACCTAGCCCAGGGGGAGGATATATCTCTCCAACACACTGTCGCTCCTTCTGATTTTCACTGGCTCTGTGGTGTATGTGACCACCTGTGTGCGTGCGTGCACACATGCATGCAACACACATGCCTGCTTATGAAGACTGTATGTTCGTCAAGAAAATGACAAAAGTCGAATATGTGTATGAAAACAAATACATAATAACAAAGACGCTATTATGAAAAAATTCATCTACAATCAGTTTTTCAACCCACGGCTGCACAGTTGAAACAGTGAAGGAGAAAATCAGCTGGTCCTCATTCTGGGGCTGTAAGGGCATTTTCTCCAACAACGAAGCCACCACATGACTGGAGGCAGGAGCACAAGCAGGCTGCGCTGCACAGAGCTGCCAGTGAGCAGCCTGTCACTGCTATTCAACCACTGTTCTGCGTTAACTATGTAAGCCTATACCATCACTTTGTGTACCTGGGACTGTTTTTCCTTTTTGCCATGGTACTAAAAGGGGCGTTGAGTATTGTTTCTTTTTTTCTAGTAGTAATGTAGCGAAGTTTAAAATTCTAGTAACATGACAATGTAGACGTAAACTCGCAGTTTTAGTGGACGGGAAGACTAAAGTGGAGGTGAGTAGCGTGAGAGGCAGAGCTGCAGCCACAGGAGAAACTTTATGGGGCTGACTGCCCTGTAATCCCACTCTCACAGTCAGGCCTGCCCTGCTGAGTGAGCCCAGTTTAACTGCCCTTAACTGCTACCTGTGACAAACCTGTGCCTTACAACACGCAGCTGGGGGTTCCTCTGAAGCTAGGCTTACAGTGCTTCAAAGGCATGTATGTGGGTGGCTGGAGGAATGTACTTGCATTGGATGAATAGGAATGAATAGAATTGGCTCATTCACAGTGGATTGTAATTTATTGACTTTGCTCTCTGTGTATATGGTTGCATGTGTATATGTGTCAAGGCAACTGTTTTTGGTGTCATCCAGTTAACTACAAGTACAGATAGACAGGTGTGCCAACATCACACACCACAGAAGGGTAACAAACATTAGCCATTTTAATAGACATTCACTTTGTGCCAAGTTAAACACTGCAACACAATATAAAAACTCCTATCAGTTCTTGCCTTCAGGTCACACCCTGGGTGTAGAGAGCCACCGTGTCCCAACTAGTTCTTGCCTTTCCTCCCACACTCTCCTTAAAAAGGTAGCCATGACATACTTTTGAGTCTGTTTTGTAACTCAATTCCCATTCAGAGCTCAGTGGCCCACGTCCATGCACACTGCCATATCTCTGCACTGAGCTCCAAGTGGATAAATAATGGTTTTGAGTTCATAGCCAAAGTAAACCATTTTACTTATTCAAGAGCTGATGACAGACACACCTAAGACAAAGAAAGGAGAAGACAAAGATGACTATATTCCAAAGGAATGAACAACAGTGAAATCAAAACAAAATAAATATAATGTGTACTGATTTCCCAATAACTATTTCAACTAATGTTCTAAGGAAACACATGAAGAAGAAATGTAATGCACAATTGTGGATCATAATGAGGGTCTCAAGATGCCAAGTTACCTTTCACAGAAAAGGGTGAAGCAGGTGCCAGCTCCTTCTTCTGTTTGGGCTGTCTTCTATTGTGGAGGGACTCTGTGTATTGCTTAACCCTCTGGTCCACAGCATCTCGAACCAGGGCTGCCACCTCCTGCAAACAGTGTGCGGATATTTTAATATAGCAAAATGTTGTTGAATGGCTGAGAGGACACAGGGTTTGATGGTGAGCTGAGGCAAAAGACGGGCCAGTAGCAGTCTCATGTGAAAGGCCAGTAAGGCAACTCCACAAGTGGCTAGGTGGAGAGATGAGAACAATTTCTGCAACAATGAAAACCCCAAAGAAGAATAGATAGAAGGCTCAAAGTCATTTCAGATTCCACGCTGCTGCTGCCTTTTGAAAAGGCCCCCAGCAGAAGAGAAGCCATATATTCACTCCACACTTATTCACACCCACGCCCTTCTCCCTGTGTCTGTACCTCGATGTGGTCCGTAGTAAACCAGCTGCCGTCCTCTTGGCCGCCCAGGGGCTGAACATGGAGATCCACCAGCACAGCAAAGTTCCCACACTGTAACACAAAGAGGAAGGACAGCCACAGGTTGCTGAGGGGCACTGGGCTCACAGACAACAAAGGAAATCAGAGTGTGGGTGATTGACAGCGAGACAAACCACAACGACCCCCTGTGTCCTCAAACATCACCCCAGGCCTCTGATGGCAGTCCCCTCCCTCCTGTTTCTCTGTCTAGCCATCTCTTTACTAATCTCTTTGCATAGGAGTATGTTCCTGTCTGCCTACCTCAAATTTCCCCTATGTCAGCGTAAAAACAATTTTCATGTTCTATCAGCTTTGCAATGCAGTCACTGCCTCAGGTCACAACCGACTGCAGAGAGTCTGAGGATGCACCACATCAATGGGGATTATCCTACTTTGTATCAGAGTGGTGATAAAACTCCACAGATCTACCCTAAAGCACTACATGTCTCTGCACTTCTGCACTGTAACTTTTTGAGTGCTGTAGGAAGCTGAGTAGGGGGCTGCAGGGTGGATTCCTAAGGCACTACGTCATTGTGTCAATGACAATAAGCTACAAGGGACAGGGAGGCCAGGAATGCCGCGGCTGGTTAAGTTTCTGTTACATCTTTTTCAGGCCAGCTTGATTATGGTTTACACATGAGTGCAAAAGCTGCCCGCCGCAGAGAGCGAATGGATGTGGGTCTCGTGTGAACTTCGCCTCTCCCTGGACAAGGAAGTAATGGATAGACTGAGACCACCCACAATATGACACGGAGCGGAGCAACAAGTACTGCCCTAAAACCCAGAGTGATAATGCAGCAGAGAGCATTGAGTTGAATGGGCTAGCAAAACACAAAAAGACTGAACCAGGCCCTGATTTCACGCTCGCAGTGCAGAACCGGAAAAGACTGTGTACAAACAGGAGTGATTATTCGTGGGAATACTTATGCACCCTCAAAGCCTTGTGATCCCCTGGATGGAGGTATCACAGACAGAATGACTAAACTCTACAACCCGGACTTGAGGGACACTCCTCTGGCCTCTCTCTCAGGATGGTGTGAGAGAACTGAATAACAGGGTGTGTAGGGGAAGGTCCCCACTACTTAGGTCCTAATTCTAAACACAAGCCAACACTTCCCAACTCCAAACTCTCTCCAGTTGTCTCCTCCTCTTGTTGAAAGTGAGTTTGGTTAGCTCCTTCCTCAAAGAAGGAGATGGAGAAATTCATAGTCATTGATAGACAATGACCTGAAGTTGGGCCAGGAACGTTTCAAGTGACACTCAAAGGTTAAATACTAACCTTGAGCAAATCAAGCTGCAAAAAATTTTTTTTTTCCTTTCTCATTGTCTTTCTGCAAGTAATAATTGAAGTGAAGCTGCTTCCTTGCTTCCACTTGCTAATCAACTGGAGGAGAGGGCGCCCCCATATGACTGAGCAGTCAATTTCAGTCATAGCTTGCTGTGGCAGAACACGTCAAGTCCCAAAATCCGAATGTGTGCTAACTTGTACTTAAGCATGTCTCTGCATCAGGATTAATGGGGAATTAATGTTCTTCTACACCTCTTATAAAGGCAATGCATTAATCTGTGATCTTAAAAAATCATAAATCAAACCTAGCTCTTTTATCCAAACAGTCAAGATGTGATAACTACAAATAGAAAATTCTTGGCAGTAACGTTGCAAAAATATGAACAAAAGTTGTTACACAAAACATGCTTCCACAAAGAGAAGAATGCCATGGACCAGAACGGAGCCCCCCCTTATATGCAAGCCCCTCATGTAAAAAAACGTGTGTACGTTGCCTGTCAGTATCAACTCATCCCTACAGATCAGTATTCTCTCCATCCTCTGCCCTTTGTCTCGCGGCTCCACGGATGACTGGTGGCCTCAGCTGACTGCCTCCAACAATTACCAGTGTGTGGGAAAGCCTCGCAACAGAGGGTCAGACCTTGTCAATCAAAACACAGGGATCGGTGATGAGTCCCATAGTGGTTTCTTGGGGTTGGACTTGACACATGGTGGATGGGTTTTGGTATCCTGACTTTAGTTTCTGACTTTTGAGACCTAAGAATGGCTTTACAGACTGTATGGCATATAGGAACTCCGCCAGTGTCAGCTTATCGGTTATACAGGACCTGCAATAAATCATGTGTATAATGCTCTACTGCCCTTGACAATGTGTCAGAGGAATGTTAATTCACCTCCATAGTCTTTTTTGCAGTCAAAGTTAGTGCTGGTGTGCCAGTGGACTGCTTCATAATGAGGGATGTTTCCAATATTATGTCCCCTGTATGCGTGTAAATCCTGACAGGGACCACAAGATAAATCATCTCGGGTACATAGCTCAAAATTACACAAGCTAATGCTCTAAAGAGCAACACAAGGTTAATTTGATCAATATCCTGGAACAAAGAGAGCAGTATAGGGAGTTGCTCGGTCCTTACAGAGAGACTCAGCCGGGTGAATCCCCTAAAGTGGTTTTCTGAGCTTCTGATTGAGTCTGTGTTTTGGGCTGAATGCCAGACATCTAGCAAGCCTTAGACTAACTTCCTTTTATCACATTAGAGCAGCAGACAAGACTCAACTGGGAACTGGACATTAATGATAAACATTGGTCTGCCCCTTACACAAAAACAGCATGTGATTCCCTGGGCTTCTCAGAAAAGGGGAATTTTGTCAGGAATGCAAACTAATGCAATCACGCTAATAAGAAAACAATTAATTTGCTCAGCAAAATCTAGCGGTTTGGTGGAGGCGCAAATTTCCTGCTCAGGTGTCAATCACTGAGTCAAGGCTGCGCTGTTTAGGTGCAGCTATCAGAGCTTTGACAAAGGAGGTTTGTGTTGAGTGTGGCAGATAAGACAAAGACGCAGCAGAATCTAATTTTACACAAAGGCTCTGACTACAATCACATCATGTGGTCTAAATTTGTCAACTCCCAGCACAAAGAGTGACCTGTGGATCTCTAAGCTGAACTCTGTCATGAACTGTGACCTCCATGTATACCCCCTTAAAGCCCAGCTATGGCCCCTCTTTGGTGAGATCTCTGCAAGCAGCCTAATACTTTGGGGATGTAGTAATACAGACCACAAGAAGCTTGTCTTTCATGAGCAACGCAATCTGAAAGTACCTAAAAATCCAACATGCCCAAAACCAAAAACAAGAAAAAAAGCTTCAAAACAGCCCTCTCAGAAAATACTACCACATTCACACTTCCTCTATGACACCATCTCTACAGTATCCTAAGCAGGAACCTAAGGTTTTAATTAGCTTGAGATATTCATTTATGAAATTCATAAGCTATTCTATTTTGTGTACTTTGCTTTGACACATTTAAAGCAATACTCTGAACAACTGTCACTGTTTTTGGAAAGGAAGGCTTGATAAAGGGCCAAGTTCTAGAGGAAGTTACTCTTTTCATACATACTAAAGTGGGCCAGCACTGCTTTGTTCTCTGTCTTGCACAGGCTTTTTAGAGTTATGAACAGAGGCTGAATGCTGAAAGAGAGGCGGCAAGGAGCGCTACTTAATACCAAATCCTTTATTGTGCCATCTTTTGTGTGCTGTCACACAGTGAATGAATAGGCCTGAGTCTTCCTGCAGGCTAAGCTCAACTTCTCTATCCTAATTCTCCCCACTGCCAATCTGATATCCATGACCTGCAAGAAAAAAAGGGTTAACCAACAAAGACAAAAAAAACAAAACAAAAAAAAAAACATGAGAAACCTTTGAGAGCGATGCTGCCCACGTAGTCCACAGCACAACATGAGAAAATTCTTTCACATTTTCTGTCTGCAAATAAACAAATCCTGACTCAAACCCACCGACGGGGCTCCTTTCCCTTTCTAGTCTTCAGGGCTCTGGTCTATATCACTCTCAGTTCCCAAAACACTCTCTACCTTCCCTTATCTTTCTCCCAGACCCGGCTCTCCATCCTCCCGCCTGCGCTGCTCCAAGTTGGGCACGGGGCCCAAACTCCTTGAGCAGCTTCACCCGCCTCCCCACCTCGCTGCCCTTTGCCATTGCTATCGCGCCATATAAGAACCAGACCTTCTCGGACTGCACTTAGCTCAGAGGCTAACACTAACCAGCCGCAGATGTTTACATTGGGAGAGAAGGGGCAGCAGATGCGGTCTCACTCAATAAAACTTGCATCTCTCCCACTCTCCCTTTGTCTCTCTCTTTTTCTGACTCTCTCTCTCTGCAAGTCTGCAAAGAACCCAGGGGAGCTCTTTAGATCTGTGGGTGTGACAACCTTGCTCTCAGGCTTTATTTGCCTCATTCCCAGTTCTCTCTATGCTGTGAGTCACCTGGGTTTCCCCTTTAAAAAAAAAAATCCAATTTTAAAAAACTACCAGATACTGAGCGGTGAAGCTTGACACATGATTATTATTATTGAGGCAAATGTTATTTACTGATAGTGTGCGGAAGTGTTTTGTGTGCAAAGCTCCCTTCATTCAGGTGAATGTTAGCACACCTGAGTCCTCTTTATTTGATGATAAAAAGAGACACAACCCAAGAGTGGAATTCCAGCAGCAAGAACAGACAGGAATATCTCCAGGTAACACTCAGCAAACAAAACTCAGGCAGACACATCCTTGAGAAATTGGTAGATAGAGAGAAATGGCAGGCTGAGGAGTGTTAAGCCTCATCAGGAAATGTGAATTCTGCACAGCAATGTGGGGCAGTACTGAGATGAAAGGGGGCTTTTTTTTCCTTTTCCTTTTTTTTTTTTTTTTTTTTTTTACCCCGGGCACCTTCTCTTGTGAAAGATACTCCAGGTTAGAAAGTGTCAAAATGTTAAAATGTTTCTGATCAGGCTGCAATGATTTTGTACAAAGGCATGATGTGTGGTCTGATATGAGCTCATCTACAGAGTGACAACAACATTAAACAGCACGTAAGCCTCTGACATTAAACTGCTCTGTGATAACTCAGTGTTTTATTCTTAAAAAACTCTGCCTCAACCCACTACATTAGATGGTTAGAAAGTCAGCAGTGCATATTGCTAATAGAAGGCAGATTGCAGGGCTCTGCAGCGGTAATGTCCTGGCAGACAGCAAGCACTTCAGTGGATCAGTGTTTCAGCCTGCAGGCCTTTTTCGGGAGGTCTGAGAAGTGGCAGGTCACTATATAGTCTAAGCCTATTTAAGAAGGAGCATACCAGCACCTCCTGCAGTCCCACAGACCGACTGCTTTTAAAACTCCATTGAAGAAAGAATCATAAAACACACTGCTGAACAGCTTACTAAACATGGCACAGTGAATCCAGGAACATAATTGCTTCAAACACACTCTGCACAAGCTGGGAGACAGAGTTTACAACATGCCTTTATGAAGACAATGCCCCTGCATGGATTTTTCTTCTTAAATATTCTGAGAAGTGAATTCATTCATTAAAAAACATGGTGGTGGTGGTGTTTGTTTTGCAAAAGAGGAGCCCAGGGTAGTGCCTTGAAAGCTATTGTTTGGACTGATCCCTTCTAACATGCTTGTTTGTGGTTAGCTGGTTAAGCATGGTAGAGGCTGTGTGCATTTTCTCAGGCAGAGTAACACAACAGTATCATTATGTGCCCAGTGGGAAGGAACCTTCCGTGAACCTCCAGGGTTTTACTCTCCCACAACCAACTGAGGGGGGTGGTGGGGTAGCCTGTATGCAGACGTGCATATGAAACAAATAAAGGGAATGAATGCAATATCTGGTCAACTAGGCACACATGGCATTATGGAGGATGTGAGAGATCAGTGCAAATGTCTGCAGCCCTCGTCCAAAACTCTCAATAAATGAAACATCAACAAACGAGAAACCAGTGGCTTTTCCTGCACTTAACAAAAACATCTGATGTGCATTATTCCTGACAGAGCATCAGACTGAGGATGAACAGCTTGGCTTTTTAATAGAATGAGTTTCCTCTGTTCTGTATGGCTGCGCCGATTAACAAAAGGCTCTCGGGGAGGCAGTCGAGATTTGCAAAAGGTGACCAGACACTGTGAATAATGTTTTCTAAGGGATGAATAACAACATCAGAATGTTGAGGCAAGACAGTTGAAATGTGTGTCTATACTTCCCCCTAGTGGCCATAGAATTTGTTACGGGGAAGCACAAAACAATGAACACCTACTGTAGAACCCTGACTCCAAAAAAGTTGACATGCTGCAAAACAGCAGTAAAATAATTGACATATAACAAAATATATAATATATTGAATGTTTTACCTCAGAAATTTCATTGATTTCTGTACATATCTGCTTATTCTGATTTTGATATCAGCAACACTTTTCAAACAAGTTGGAACAGGAGCAACTAGAGACTGGGAAAGTAGTGGAATGCTCCAAAAACACCTGTTTGGAACATTCCACAGGTAACCAGGTTCACTGGTAACAAGGTGATAGTATCATGATTGGGTATGAAAGGGGCATCCTGGAAAGGCTCAGTCGTTCACAAGCGAGGATGGACACTGCTCTGTGAACACATGATTTTGTAAAGGATATTACTACTACAGAATATTAATGCTGGACATGTTAGAGAAGCAAGCATACTGTATATTCTTTTATTGCATATTTTCCCCTTCTGCAGAACAGCTTTTCAGTGGTTTAGCAGAAACCATAATGACTCAAGCCACTTGCTGGAAGTAGTGTCTGTAGCAGTTCTACTGTTTGGCAATAACACAAGCATAGCTGTTTATCATGAATGCTGACAAAAGCCAAAAAAGCTTAATCAAATGCAGATTCATCTTATTCTTTAGTATCTATCTAGTGTGCATTTTGTGTGGGGAAACATTTTGTTTAAAGTAATTATGAGGCTTTGTGGTCAGTGAAAGGCACCCAAAATCTCCTTGAGTTAGAAACAAAAGATTTTCCAACACATGACATATGCACATGTTCACAAGACACTAAAGAATATGATTAACATGTGTTTGGATGATAACCTTTTGCTTCCGGTCACCATTTTTTGTGATTAGACCATCTTGCTTTGTTAAATGCACTCATGCCAGACTAGACACACAAAATTTGCAATAAATATGTTATGTTATTTTATTTGTTTTAGTTATTACCAGTTTTTACAATGTTTGTTGAGGAAGGTTCTGAGCAAATATAATTTAAAAAAAATCTAGACTTATTATACATACATATTAGACACTGAATGAACTCAACACAATACTTGTTTTTCTTGTGTTGAGCTTTTATCTGCAGTTTCCTCTATGCACTTATGCACAAATGCAAAGCCTTTTGATAGCTATTATACATAAATCTTGCACACAATGAAATTTATACACGATAATGCACAATATATTTCTTTGACACAACACTGCACTGCAAGGGGCTTTATATTTGGTGTTTTATATCACGTACCTTAATGACAAATTTCGGAGGAGCCATTGCAGTGAACACAGCAGTCAGCTACTTTTACCTGAAACAAAAGTATTGGCATGGATTACACAGGACATCAACATTATCCAGTGATCATACATCGTAGACGACACGTAATACAGTGTGTACACGGTAATGTTAGACCTAACGCCTGCCCCAAATATTTCTGATGGTGAAACAACAGTTAGCTAGCTAACACTTGTTAGTCAACGCTGACATTGAATGCTCTGGCATTCATTCGCTGTGTTCAAGTAGTGCAGGACAAACCTAGAATAAATCAACGTGGCCTCTTCAAAAGGATCAAGTCTTAAAAAAACATAAAATAAGTGGAATTTAGCATTAACGAGTTGTAGTAAAGTGAGGGTTGGTTCAGTAACGTCAGGTTATCGATTCAGCTAACGTCATCCTGAACATCTGGGTTCACAAAACGATCGATTGCTGCTAAGAAACAACATTATGGTCCTAAGGGTAAGTCTTCATTTGTAAATAACACGTAACAGAAGGGTAAAAACACGTTTGGTTGATATAACTTCGTGTGAACAGACTACATTTAAATCAACAGATTTCATACCGCCAACAATTTTGAATGCTTGTCAAAGGATGTGACAGCACTGATACGTCATATCGTGTGTCGTCCAATCACAGCAAAGCCAGTGTGGGTCGGCGCTTGCAGCGGGCGACTCTCGGCGAAAAAATTACGCGGAAATACTGAGCACGATAAGAAAGTGACTGCCCCTGTCTGTTCTAAAACGGAGTATTGGAGTTATGGAGTTTTAGGTTGATTATCGGTCGTGGCAGGGAAATTTCTACAGACTTGCGAGAGAATGCGACTGCCCACTGATAGGACCCCACCAGGATCCAACGCTGTGACCGCTACCATGGAAACGAATTGTGTATTGGCAAAGCCTGTATTAATCTCGACATTAAATGTTGTTGAATTTTACCGAAATGATATTTTAATCACAAAATAACCACTCCAATATCAAATCAATATTGTTTTATTTGTTTTAGTATACAATCACGAATATTCTATACAGAATTTGTTTATTTTTTTGGTCAGGCAATGCTATAAGTCTCACTATGTGAGTCGTGGCGAGCAAAGGTGCTTAACAAGGAAGCAGCAAGTTGCCGTTTTCTATCAAATTTCGCTTAACAGGAAGTCTAAAGGATAGCATAGTCGCTTATAACATGTCTTACTGTCGCCATTCAAAACGTAACTCACAGTGTGACGTATTACCAAGCGACTTCTGTCACATTAGGCTGTCGACAATGGTCCTACGGTGAACCTGCTGTGCCAGTGTTTTCAGATATCAGTGCTTAAGTGATGTCTCGACTCGTCAAGAAGTCGCCATCTCTTTGTACGGATCTACCACTGGACAACACTGATATTTGTAACAAGCTTCATTTGCTTTGCCAGCTTTTGAGATCGTGCTTCGGTCCGACAGGTAGACTAAAACAAATTCATAACAACATTGGAGGGCACGTTGTAACCACCTCAGCCTCCTCAGTTCTCCTTCCAGCCATTTCCTCCTCGCAGCCTTTCATCAACCTGATAACAACTTCCATTCTCAACCACGTTTCTCGTTTCAGTGATTGTGGTTTGTTTGCTGCCATTCTTTGTCTGTCTCTCATTGAGCAAGCAAAGCAGTCTGGCCTCAGATATAATGTGGCCATCGGAGTGAACAAGCATTTGCTGAGTCTGTGCACCAGTTACCTACAACAAGAGGACTGTGGCTGTAAAGTGAAGCTCGACTTCTGCAGCAGCGACAACTTGATCAAATTAGCTCGCAGCATTATCTCCAGTAAACCAGCATGTGTGCTAACTGAGGGGGAGGCACTTCACATCAGCAAGTTGGTTGTACAAGCTTTTTTGCTGACTGTTCCGTGTAACAGCCCCGGTATAGTCAGACTTGGTAAAATAGTGACTGTCTCTGCTGAAGGCCACCCTGTGGTAAACTCTGCAGTGTTTCCAGGTTTACTGGTGGACATGCCTGATGTCTTTTTCTTCAATAAGCTCCAGAACCTGCAGTCAAATCCACTGCGCATGGTGTTGTTCAGTGCATCTCTTGCAGGAGATCTTTCTGAACTTGGAGACGGAATAATTGAGGTGCACCCGGGTGTAGACACAGAATCGCAGATCCTGCATCAGCTCCTGGAGCTTGGCAAACAGGTGGTTAAAGATGAGGTGAAGCTCTTTATGTGCCAAAAGGTCGTGCACCCAGTCCTACAGCAATACCTGAGGAGTCATGGCATCGTAGTGATAGAGAGACTGGGAATCACTCTTATGGAGCCACTCACTCAGCTGACAGGTAAATGTTTTAAAGCCAAGTTAATATCATATGGACAAGCCTTTAGAAACCACAGGACTTTTAAATTGGTTTTGAAATCCCAAAGTTTCTATATATATGAAAATGTTTTATCCAACTTTGAAGCTACTTAAAAATTTAGAGGGCAAATGGGAATACTGGGGGTCAGAATACTGGAATGTGTGTAAATGTAAAAATAAAAGCGCTCATAGTGTGAGATCCTCTTTCATATCTGCCCACTTTAACAAATAGGTGCTCAGCCTGTGGCCACATGGCATACCATAATCCCAGCCAAAGCCTATGGGATGGTGAGGGATCTCACTATTAGGCAGTTTGGATCCAAGAGAATGCTGCATTTACATCCTCCTGGGGAGTCAGCGGTCTGTACGATGATCCTCTGTCACAGGAACGAGACAATGTTAAGTGAGGTGAAGGTAAGATAAAGGGAGACATGGAGGGGGCGCACTGTTGGCTTCTGGGCTTTAAGTTCACTCTGTTCAGATGAACTGATGTGTTCTGTGCGTCGGTTAAAGGTGGTGTGCCAGAAGACAGAACATGTGTTGAGGCTCACCTTGAGGGAACCATCTGCCTTAGTTGGAGGTGGGTGTACTGAGACCCACTTGGCTGCTTACATCAGACAAAAGGTGAGATCCAATGTTCAGTATTAAACCAGTCCACTATTATTGATTGCACACAGCTTCACAGCAGCCTCATTAAGACATGTCTTCATTCCGCCATGTTTTTAGAGCATGAATGAAGTCGCAGAGACAGTATCAGCACTAAGGTGCTCACGGACAGAGTACAGTCTCGGGGTGGAGGGATTCTGCCGCTCTCTGGAGTCTGTGGCTGCAGGTCTGGAGCACGATGGAGGGAATTCTTTAATCGACCTGACTCATGCTCACCGCTGGACTCTCCCTGCAGATGTCACGAAAGGACACATAGAGGATAACTTGGACTTCTGTGGCTGTGGACTGGTTCAAAGTAGCCCAAATCAGAAGTGGAGTTATCTAAACACTGAATATTCACAGTTCGCACCCACACCACTGCCGAGGGACACTACAGTGCAGCCACATGTGCTTGACTCCTTCACGGCTAAATTCAATGCATTGCAAGTTGCTGTGGAAACTGCTAATCTTGCACTTGATGTGCGATATGTAATTCAGGATATGAACTAGCAGAATGGACATTTTATCCAGTGTGATGCTCTGAATAAAGAATGAATGCTGTTTTTTTGTGTTTGTTTTTTTTTAACAAGTAATATTCAGTTGAGACACTAGATGTTAGCATTGCCTTGAGTGAAAATCTGATTGAACCCTGGTGTGGGTTAGTGAAAATGTCCTGTCGTCCTCTGTCTTGTTTTTGTCTTGTAGTTTACCTCTTTGTTAAAATACTAACTAATTGTCCTATGTGTGGGTAATAAAATGGTAATTTTACAATCAAATACTGATTACTATGCTGATTGCTTTTATTTACCTGCTACCCTTTTGTGAACTTTCCAGCCAGTTTAACATGATGTTTGCAAGACAATACAAATTCAGAATTCAGCTCCAAGGGAATTTATTTGGCAAAGTTTTATGACCAGACAGACCGTGGCTGTAGCTGTGGCTCCGGAGATAGAGCAGGTCGTCCTCTAGTCAGAAGGTCAGTGGTTGGATTGCCCAGTCCAAATATCCTCGGGCAAGACACTTAACTCGCCTACACACTCACACACGGTGCCTGATGGTGTGGGCTGAGTGAGTGTGTGAAGCATTACGATGTATTGCTCGGTAGTTCTCCTCCCTGACTTGCCGCAGCCTGAGTCTTTCTCAATGGCTTCTGTGAATTCATCCGGCACCTGACTGTTTCCTTTGCCTCCCAGTACCCATCTACTGATTAAGAAGACCCTCAGTGACCCAAGGTGGAAAGGCCTCCTCGCTGCTCATATCCTCCAGCAGGTTCTTAGTTTGCTGCCACGACAGACACAGATGACCTTCTGACCACAACTCCTACTAGACACTTCCACAATGGAGGCTTTGAGAATTGCCCACTCGGATTCCATGTCTCCAACCTACCCTGGGATGCACGAGAAATTCTTCCAGAGGTGGGAATTGAAGACCTCGCAGACAGGGGCCCCCGCCAGACGTTCCAAGAATGAGATAGTTATTAGTTATTTGCAGTTTGTGTGTGTCGTTTTGCATAAAAATAAACTTTTATTTCTTCTTGCAAAATCTCTTCTGTTGGGCACCAAGGTTTTCTGTTAATGTCTCTTTGCAAGTTTCCTCTGTGGCAGTTTGTATGGAACAAGTTAATCTGTTATTCTGCTTTTGTACAGGACTGCAACAATAGCAAGCAAAATCAAAACAGACTCTTGTGCAGTAAAATGAAAAAAAATCTGCTTAGAAATACAACAGTAGGAGTGGAGGCTGCCTTGCTTGTCTTTTGCTGTTCATTCAGTCCTCGTCTGCCCTCCGTAGATGATCGGTGCTTTTTCTCTCAGAGGATGAATGGAATCAAAGCCTTTCGTAACCTGGGGTAGTCTTTGAATTTCTCCTGGTAAAATCTGCAACAGAGAAGCAGAGGGTAACATCTGTCACTCAGAAATGTCAAAACTCAGGCTATCTGTGACTTGTTTTAGCAAATCATTTGCTTTTTATTAATGTCTTTGGCACCTGTGATGGTAATAGGCCCTTGGTCCAATAAAACACAGACTAAACACAGCAAACGAGAGTGCTGGAAGTGACCAAGTGGCCACAGCATAGCCGCACCACTCCACTATCTCTCCTGAGTAGTTGGCTCCAGACACATATTCAAACAGACCTCCTGCAGGAGTTTAAGAGGAGCACAGGTCATTACCAGCACAGACTGGGTGAGAGGTCATTCAAGTGCGATCTCTGCCTCTTACCTGAAGGAATCTTGTAAACCACTTCTCCTGGTTTCCTTAAGTTGCGTAAAATATGGTCGCTATGTATATTAATGGCCATTCCAACGTAAAACAGCAGTAAACCTAGAAAAATAGTTCATTTTACAATGTATGACACATATAAAATGATGCAGTCCCTTTCAGATTTAAACACCGAAAGTTTTTAAAGCAAAGAATAAATATTTCTCCTACCAGTTTTATAGCGATAGTCAGCTGACCACTCATCATCAAAGTGGGCACAGTGCAGCAGATAGTGTCCCTGCAGGAAACCGTTCAGAGAGCAGAAGAAACCTCCTGCCACCATTGCGCTCAGTGGGAAAGGCTTTCCTCTGGTCAGCAGCGAATAGACAAATGTCCTGTGATTGAGGAATAGAAGATACAGCAGGTGGAAAGTGGAGGAGGATAATAATGCATTTTATCCCTGCTGGTACACACAACTAATATGTTTTTCGACCAAGCAGAGGGATTTTGTACAAATGATTTAGCATTTAAGTGAAGGGAAAAGTGGTGCCATTAAGCCCCATCAGTCATGGGAGGTTACCAAAGCATTCTGCACAGTGATTTAGCCCTCACATCACAACAGGAGGAAATCTCCCGTCTCCATCTGAAAATGTGTAATTTGTCTTTAGAAGCTATTGGTACAATCACAAAAGAGATGATAATACCCCATTTTGGTTGTTTTCTGTCAGGAAGTACAAAATGATGGCCTGCAATCCTTAGAACTATATTCAGAAAATGAGTTTTAACTAAATCTATTCAGTTTGTTTCATTCTTCACAGGTGATCAGTGCCATCATGAGCCAGTATGGAGAGGAAATCTAATGAATGCAACTAGATGCTTCATGAATTCATTAATTCAGAGTACCCATAAACTGTAAGTATAGCTTTGATGCTCATAATGTACAAAAACAGCCCGAGTAAATATGAGTAAAATAAAAAAAATAAGCCAATGTAAGAAAAGCAAGTTATAAAACAAAGTGTGTGACAATATGAAACAAAATCTTTGTAAATATAAGAACTATAAACCTCGTCAAACCAGTGTAATTAACAAAGTTAAATATAATTGCTTGTATATTGAATGAATGGGGGGCTGTATTTAAGACACTGATGTACATCTTAAAGTACATTTTCACACTCCCCTTCATGTACACATTTACTGGCTAAAACCAGACTTCTGTCTCTCCTTTTACCTTTGAATGTAGTGCATGCAAAAGGTCCCAAGCAGCAGGTACTTCCCCATGCTGGAGGGTTTGTGCGAGGTGAACAGTAAAAGCAGGGGGATCAGGAGGGCTGGCATCTCCTGGAGGAACCAGGCTAATCTGGCCGGGATCGTACGAGGTGGAGGAGAGAGTCCCATGTGGCGCCCATAGGTGGGCTGTGTCTTCCTGTGATGGACCAGGTGCCCTAGTCCTGTCAGGATCATCCCACAGCTCAGATAGTTGACCAAGTCTCCATAGCAGTGCATGTCGCAGGTCTGTGCCTCAGGGTCGCTGAGTGTTGAAGTGATCTTTCTCTCTCATAAACTAATGTTAAGAGTCTGCATGAAGTTACATGGATGTAAACAGCCTCTCTGACTCCTCCCAAAGCAAATGAGACAGAAGTGTGTCAGGCAGCTGAACTATGAGCGCTCCCTTTCTCACAGTGCAGGTACAAACATTGCTGGAGGTGATGTTATGATGGTCCTTTCCACCTTACAATGTACGCGCTGATGTTAAACAGCTGAATCTCCCAAAGCTACAGCAGGAGTGAACAGACTTGCAGGGAATACAATTACCATGAAGTCAGCGGCTAGAAATCTGTGTTGGTCTTTGTTTGTGGTTTGAAATGTACAACCAAGGGTTCATTTAAGGAATAATTAGAGTACAGTAGTGTAATTAACATGAGCAAAACATTCGTGCTACTGTAGAACATCAGTGTAAGTGTAACCTGTTCTTCTTGATCCTAACCCTGACTTGGCTTAATGACTCTTTGAAAACATTATGCAGCAACTGAATTTTGCTGGAGGGTAAAATCTGCCCAACAATCCTGCAATAAATCCTCCCTCATGAAGGCCAAAATGTTCAGTTATTGTTGAAACTATTTTAGAGAGGTGTTGAATTAACTTTAGCATTGTGGAGGATGTAGCTTCTGGTGCTCTTAAACTGTATTGTGTTGAAGTGAGAGGAGTTTTCATTATTTTGTCAGCCTCATCTGTATCAATGAGGGCAAGTTAAATAAACACACCTCTGTGGATAATGCAATCTTGAAGGTAGGATTTACTGGACTGTTGTATTAGACTGCATTAGTGTCAGCTAGTTGTACCTAATAAACTGGCAACTGAGTGCATATACATGAAACGTACACTGCTATCTGGACAGTCTTAGTTCCTGAAATGAAGGAACAGTGTATTCATTTTGCTAGATTCCTCCAGCCACCTGGCTCCCTCTGCTGGAGACATTTCAAACTGTAACTTGACACTGTATAAATAGCATACGCAGGATGACTATCTTAGAAGTATATGCAACAATGCATAAACACATTAATATACATGTTTGACAGTTGAAAACTGCAGGTTACAACCAAACTAACAGTCCATGCTTCATCTGCTGCGATGCTAAAAATAAACAGGCTACTAATCCATTGCAACAGTGGAAGAATAAACATCATATTGTAATAAAAAAAATGAAATGCATACACAGTTAGTTTTCTGTGTGACTGTAAATACTTGAAGAACAAGACACCAGAGCAGACATGCTTTTCAGTACATTTTACTTGTTTTGTAACATGAATCCACGGCCTTATCTGAAGAGCCTTTTGGGATGCTTTGTCAGTGGAACCTGAGATAAAAATAACTCCATTTAGGGAGTAGTTAAGTAGTATATTTTAGGTTTTTGACGTGTAAGTTCCTACTCTCTAAGCAAGAGAAAATAATACAAAAACAATTTCCTAAAAGACAAACAAATATCCATAAACAGAAAATGAACAGTGTTGAGGTTCAGCCTTTGTCTCTCTACAGGAATGAGGTGAGGTGGAGAAAACAGAACAGCACTCCCTGCTGGAGACAGGAGATAACAGTTGGTGCCCTTTTAGACCAACAGAGAAGGGGACAGGTCACACGCTCCTGGAGTGCTGGGTGAGCTGGAGACACTGTTGGGCCTTAGGCGAGGGAGGGGGGGGGGTACATGTGGAAAAACAAAAACTGAAGGAACACGTTCGGAAATAAGACTAAAAGTGAGAGTACGCTTTAAATGTATATGTGCAACAGTGATCAAAGGCACAATAGCACAGTGTGTCATGCTTTGCTAGTTCCCTTAAATTAACGTCAGTCACTTGGTTCAGCCAGACATTATAGCTTAATGCTAAGTGCAACGCCTCTCATGGTGCCCAGAGGGATGTTAGAGGACTGCATCCTTTCAGTGGGAATACTTGACTTCAGCAGCAAAAGTCAGTGAGTGATACTGAAATATCAGAGGACAGGACAGCAGACATTGCTTGCTGCTTATATCATATTGTCATTGAAAGCGTCTACTGCCACTATGAATCATCAAGTTTTTTGTTTGCAATTTGTTAATCTATGAAAAGTATTTCAGGCAGCAGGACTACATGACACTACAAACACTATCTTTTGTTAAGAACTGTCCTCATGCTTGACATCTCATAATATTCTTTTTTTTTTTTTGCAGAATCAGGTCCAATAAAATAAGAGCAGGGAGCAACATCTGTCACATGGTTAGATTCTTAAAACCTTTTAGCAAAGCATTATGACTTTGTGCTGATATTAAAACTCAGGCCATCCATTTCTCGTTTTAGCTACTGCCTCAGGAGTGACTGTGAACTGATTCTCATACACTGAGGCGCAAACCTTTGAATTAGGATGAGGACTTCAATCTTACCAATAAGGTTTGGCGTTCTTAAATCAAAAACGGAAGTTACTACAAAGGGAACAGATACAATAACAGTCCCTGCGATTTAACTGGACCACCTAGAACAAAACAGAGGCTTTGCTGCTCTGACAGAACTGAATACATAACAAAAGGCATTTTCTGCAACTCTGGCAAATAAAAGAAATCTCCACTCGGTTTTCTGACAGTTCAATTCAATAACTACAGATTGAAGATGGCAGTGTAAACAAAGACTAGAGGTGTCAGTGGTGGGAACAATTTCAACAATATCCAGCTTTGATTACATCTCTGTAGAAGTCGTCTGGCCCTTGCAAAAACATATGTATAATGCTACAATAATATCACTGGGATCTGGGAGCAGTGTTGCACACACTAATTTACTGGGCGAACCGTGTTGATGGGCTTAGAGCTTAACTGACAACACTGCGTTTGTTCAACTCTACACACCATTTGAGTAAATATCATCACGTCTAATAAAACAACTAAAAAAGGGAGAAATAAAAGGAATAAAATGTGGATAAAAGATAATATTTAATAAACTCAGAGTAATAAAGTTTTTGGTTTTGTACAGTTGGGGGGTTAGTGAACTTTGTTGGGTGCAGCCCTTTGTTAGCAACTACAACATATGTTGAGCGATGGTAGTAATTACCTATGACACTTCCCCAAGTGTAAGTCGCGTGTCGCTTGAAGCAGTCAGTCAAAACACTCATTTCATTTTCATCTGGCAAAGTTTCAGTATTCTCCGTTAAGATCTGCAGTTTTATTTTCATTCCTTTTCTGAGGCAAATTACATGAGCACAGATCGCCAAGAGTCCAAATGTAACGATTGCATTATTACAACTCAAATCCATCGGTTTGTCAGGGGGGAAAAAAAGGGACTGAGAGGACAGCTACAGTCCTTGCAAAAGTCTAAATAAGTCTCCCGAGAGTTACTCCAAGCCAAACTAATACGCACTCTTCCCACCTATCTCCTCTAACCATGTGCTCCTACATAATCTCAAAACTGCACTTCAAACAAATTGTTTCAACCAAAAGCTCTGAGACACACTTCAAACTGAGGGTGGAGAAAGGCGGAGGAGAGCTGAGAGAGAGAGAGACAGAGAGAGAAGACTGTATTGGCTTCGAGTGTCTAGGTCCTTCCTGCAAATAGTGGGCGTAACTGGAGGTGGGGTGAGAGGGAGGGTGTCTCGGTTGGGTTATGGCGATAGATAGTAAGGGCAGGGTGACGGCGCTGCAGTGGCCCCTGCGAAAGTCGACCTCAATGAACGATGAGCGCCCCGGCAGCGTAACTCACGGAGCTGTCCTGCCAGTTCCTGCACTCACTGGACTGGGCGTAGTTCAGGAAAGAGAAGTTCATTTCTAAACCAGACTTCCTCAGCTCCGCCACAGCCTGCAAAACAGTGACATCAGTAGCATCCAATTAGTTACTGATGCACACAGCGTGCAGCATGCCACACACACACACACACACACACACACACACACACACACACACACACACACACACACACACACACACACAGATATCTCCACATGTTCAAGCGGTGTGCATGAGGCTGCTGTAAGAGCGATACTTCATATGTAACAAGACTGAAAACACAAGCACGGGAGCATAAGCGACGGATAAAACAGTGTGTTTATCTACTCTCATGCATGCTACAGTCAATTCACATGTTTGGCTAAATGGCTTCCTTCCAACAGTATTAAGTGTGACTTGCAATGCCAAGAAGTATGTTTTTCACAAACTACATTAGTCTGTCAGAGATTGTATCTGACCTTTACTCCTTGTCACATTTGAATCGGTGGAGCTAACTATCTGCACACTGCAGTCCAAGAACAATCCTGTGTCTTTTTTCATGTATCCTATAGGGATAATTAACTTCTATGGATGCTGACTTTTTACCCGGGACATGTAGCTTAGCCTCAGTCTTTCAGCATGATGTAGTGTATGTAGACAACAACTGCATATTTAGGTTAGGATCTTCTTTAAAACAAGTCAGCTGGAATCATAAAATCTGGCAACATAAGATCAAGATGATCATTTCTAAATGAACAGCTATTAGCTAGAAACAAGAAGCTCCTTTGGTTGGTCTGAAATCAAGGACCCGCCGTGTCAAAAATTACAAAGAATTTTGGGTGGTGCCACAGCTATCACGATAAACTGCATGTGCGAGAACAGACGGCTTGATGTAAAGGCACTGCAACTGCGGAGGGGGGTGGGACTGCACTGCCTGCAAGGTGAGCTGGCAGAGAAGCAAAAAGTCAATAGAACACCTTTTAACATGCCTACACAATGTTAAACACCAATACACCTGGTGAGGCTCTTCTTCTGTGGTACTTACATTTAGCAGCACTCCAATCGGGTGGCGCCCACAGATGGTGTTGCGGTACTTCTTCAAGTAGTTGGTGAAAGACATGGGATCAAGCTGTTCTATAATGCCCATCCCCTTCACGAGCAGAGACACAAAGGTTACACAACTTTAATGCAAAGCACAGACTATCGGTTTTTATAGATAACGTCGTTCTTTAGAGAAATCCATTTCTCCAGAAACTCCATTTTTGACCTGCTACAGCTTCATCCTCTCTGCCCCTCTATATTTTAACTTTGTGAATTTTTAGCTGGCACATTAAAGTAAATAGTCACATTAAGAGCACATGAGGTATTCAAAATGCATTATCTAAGTATCATGGGTCTGGCTCATTGTGGCATGAGTGCAAATTTTATATGTGCTTCATTACCATAACAGCTGTGCATGTGGCTGTGGATGATCAAAAACAGTTCTTTAAATTTTAACCCACAGCTGATCTCATATTTGGATCAAACATATCTTGTGCTTACCATTTTATCAAGATGCTCAATAGACCTGTAGATCTCCCCTTGAGATTCATCATAGTATGTGTAGCGGAACCGCTGACCTTCAAAAGAGAAACAGATATCACAGCTATGACCATTTAAGCCGAATTGATCACAATATTATATACACTGTACTTTTAATGGCAGAAGAATCTCACACACTCAGTATTAGTCTGTACCTACCCCAGTGGCAGAAGTCGGAGGAGATAATGAAAAGGTTGGAGGGGTCTGCCAGGTACTTGCTGAGCAGCTTCCCATATTCCTGTTCCTTAGACTCGCTCAGGGCACCCACAAGCACAGGGACGATGCTAAACTCGTCTTTGTGGCTGCAACATCAGATTATTGAATTAATGTCAGTGTAATAATTGCGCCTCACAGTCATAACTCAGTACAATGGGCACAGATGGAAATAAAGTCAGCACTAATTCATTTTTAACAGCACATCCATCAGTGAGAATGGGAACTTTAACCTCTGGTCTACTGCATGATCAGCTGACACTGGTGCACCTTTATACACGTTGTGCAACACCCAGGTCACTGTTTCTTGTCAGTCAACACCAAAGGTTTTGGTTAATCTTGTCTGAATGATTACACACTGAGCTAATGTGCTTGGTTCCCTTCACACTACCTGATCACTGTTTTCCTGAACCAAGAAAATGCCTTTGGCTCCTGCCAACCCAACAGAAGGCTATATCAATTATGCATATCACACTTTGCATGTGTCGCTGAACTAATGTGATTTCAGTTTATAGTATGTACAGAAGTAAAAGAGGTCTTCTATTGCCTTCTTGTCAAGGCTTTGGTGCTGTGTGGAATTTTTGACCTTTGTTTTTGATTAGCAGGTCCCTGTTTTGTTTATGATGTGCGAGCACATGTGACGCATATTCCTGCCAATGGTATCACGCTATTCCAATGATCTACAGGTGGTGATGACATGCGAAAAACTGCAGACTGCAAGCAAAACACATGAATACAAAGATAACTTTTAGTTTCAGAATAAAGCTTCACAGGGCACTTTTAAGAAAATTCATCATTCTGTGAGAACGCTCCCTCTGAAAGGGTGTAGTGTCAATGCTCTAGTTCAACGAGTGCCACTCCAATGTGCATTACCTCTCCATGGCTTTAGCAGTGTAAGGCAAGTGCATTTCAATACTGTGCTCATCTTCATCTGTCTGCAGACTCATCCGCTCAAACAACCCAGTTTTCCAGAGGTCAGCATAAACTGTAAAAGAGAGGTGAGTTTCACTTTAACTTCAGCATGTTATCACGACCATGTCTACTGATTATGTCATTTTTGGAGCAGCACATTCATCTGAACTGGGAATCCTGATAAGTGTCTCGTTGAGCAAAACCTTATAATTGAGAAAGTCTTTACGTTAAGAGTCAGGGAACTGTCTGGTCCCTGGAGGATGATTAAAACTGTATCGCCTCCCAAGACAGCTTGAGGTCTGCATGTTGGAGCTCTGGTCAGGCCAGACTATAATAATCCCAATCAAGAAGGGTTAAACTTAGCTCTTTTTCCACCTTTTTAGGTGCAATGATCCAGATATGCCTGAAAAAATGTGTCTCATTTGGTTTTTGGCATATTTGCAATGCAAACTGTAGTTCTGTTAATCCCTCACATGCGCCCTAAAATACCCTCCTAAATAATTAACCAGTTAGCCTATGTTAACATATGAGATTGAGTAATAAATACACACACACACACACACACACACACACACACACAAAACAGAAAGAAACAGCAACATCATGAGTGAAAACAGTGAATACCCTTCTGGTCGATTCTCAGGTCATAGAGAGGTGTTCTATAGATTTCTGCAGGTGACAGGGCACAGCGGGAGAGGGGCACATGGTGTGAAGGTCCCAGGATGAACACCCTACGACTGAAGGGCAACAGAACATTATCTCACTTACTCTGTTAACAAAAGGCCCACCGCCAGCGCTAGACTCTACTATCTTAACTAACATCTGTTCATGTGGGGGGGAAATGAAGATAAGAAACAGTCATAAAAAACATTTTCTTGAACAGGGATAGAAAACTGAATGACTTACGTAACAGAAGGATCAACCTGCTTGTAGGCATGTGCTGCACAAGCACCACAGTAGGTATAGCCAGCATGCCTGCAAACAAGAACATGTCGAATTAGAACGAGATGGCATCACTGATGCCTTTTGACATGTTCAGATTGTATCTTCCTTCCATTTGTCACCGTGTGCTTACGGCGCTATGATGGCTCGGGCAGGTCTGATCGTGGACTGTGCTTTGGACAGCCAGTCTTCTAGTTGTGCATTCAGCTGGGATCCTGAAAAGGTAGAATTATAAAAACATGTTTCAAAAATTATCCTTTTGCAGATCACACAAACATTGTGTTGGGTCTGATAGACAGAGCAAAGCTACAAGCATTGATCAGTAAGGCTGTAACAGTCCCCAAGGTGTGACATCCACATTCCTCATCGGTATAGTTATGTACATTTTGGGTGAGAAATGGAGATAAACTAGAATGAGCTTTAACATATCCACCACCTATTCTATACAAATAATAACCCACCTCTGATGACACCCAATAAAGTTCTTCCTAATCTACCTAGATGTACCTTCTGGGTAAAACACTCAACTTTTCACTGTCAATCTAGATCGGATGATCGGTGTTCTGGTCCAGGTTAATATAAACTCAGTTTCAAACTAGCTGACTGTGGTTGATGATCATGGAAAACACTGCTTGTATTAATGTGCAATTGATCAGTATTAGTCTTTATGAGTGTCCAGAGCTGCTAACATTATGTCAACGTCAATCAATCATAGCTTAACGATCACATCATTAATTGTGCTGGAAAACCAAACATCTGGTATAATTAGTTTAATAAAACGAACACTGGGCAGATTAACAGAAGATCAGCCTCTATATGTAGTTTATGGAAATATAGTGCATATAGTGTCTAACCACTGTATATGTTCGGTGGAAAGAGGTTATTGCTAACAATGCAGTAAGGCCCGAATAAAAGGGATTAATAACAAGAAACTGGCGACTAGCTACTGAAATGGGGGAAGGGGTGCAACATGAACCTTCAATTTTCTGCCCTGCCCTACCCAGAGTAGTCCTTTGTTTCATGGCAAGTTATTTCTGCACTCAACAACGAGTCAGAGTCAGAGACTAAAAAGACAACGAAAATACGAGCAATTTGAAGTTACAATAGTTGCTAGTAGGCTGTTTTAAGAAATGTCCAGTCCTGCAACATAGCAGGTAGGCCAGGAAGTTCTGCAATATTAGCTAAATTAGCGATTGTTAAACTGATAGCTTGTCAAAAAATGATGAGCGGCAGATGCTAGTTTGTCCTGAATCATTTCCATCGACCATGCGAGAAGGAAGTGCTGATTATGCTCAAACCAGCCATGCACCAAATGGGATAACGGAGATTAGGGGGTCAATAAAAGCTAAATGTTAGCGTCTGTTAGCAGACTTTTCGTCAAATGGATTAGCGTTATAACCCTAATGTTAGCTATCACCGTCTGCTGACTTCGACAGTTTTCTCTCAAGAGAATGAAGGTTATACAAAATAAAAAGCCAACAAAACCAATAGTATATACTGTCATGAGGAAAAAACAAAACAAAAAAACAACCAGCTAGCATGCAGCCGGCTATCGCGGACGGTGCTCTGTTGACAGTTACCCGAAGCAGAGTACCAGCTCCCGGCGTGACTTGCTTCTCTGCACACCACTCGGTTCGACATCTTGGTTCCCAAGCCGCCTATCTTGGTTTACTTAGCTCTTGTCAGGCGAAAAAAGTAAATTTACAAAAGCCGGTGTCCGCCAACCCAGAGGAGAAACAACGCCTGCTAGCTACCTTTCTCGGAAAGACAAAGGGCAGTTCGACTGGAGACAGCTGAGCTAGCTGGCTAGCAATCTCAGTGTGCCGTCAGCTGGACGCTGTGCTGTTACCGGTTAATAAGTTAGCCGGAAACAGCAGCTAACGTCAGTTTGTTAGACAGTCTGGCAATATTGTCATGCAAATTAGGAAAGGCACAAAATACAAAATCTTTGTAATGTGCTAATGTTAAACAGACACAAATGCAATAACGAGCCCAGGGGCTGTCATAGACCCAGTCAGGCTCGGAGGATTACAGGGTTGTCTGCCGAGCCAGGTAAGGAGCGTAGCTGAAATGGTTATCGCAGTGACGTTAAGCGTTGTGATTGGTTGCTTGATTAGCCAACATAAAGTGATTCGTGGAAAAATCCAGGAGGCGTAGCCGTTACTAAAATGATTGTTTGATTATGAAATTGCACTGCCCGTCAGGTGAGCGGGGACAGTGTGAAAACGGTAGCAGGACTGTCATCAGGATGTAAACCAAAATTCTTCTGTTTGCTCGTCTTACAAGAGAAAAGTGGTGTTTACTATTACCTTAAAAGAATAAGAAAATAATGAAATATTGAATTGACAGACACTCCAGTGTTTTACTCACATACCTTAGAAACTAAGTCTCTCTCTAGCTGTCATTATCACAAATAAAACAGAAATGGAAAAAATCTTTAAAAAAGCAAAAGAAAATAGTTGATTATGTATTTTTACTTTTTCTAATCATGAGTATTTCTTGTGCATTTGTTATTATTACTTTTTATATCTAGTTATGTGTGTGGCTGTATATACAGTTGTACTATATTTGTATGTATGTTTGAATGAATGTACATTGCATTATCCATGGAAGATAAACAGTTCTAACACCTCTTGCACAGATAGAATTAAGTAAAAGATGATAATACAAATTTTGCATTCTCAATAAAAGTACACAGTTTTGGCCAATGCTATTCCACAGCATGCCATAGGATATACCATGCCAAAACATGCCTTGGGGCCTGTTCTTCAACACCACACTGACATTTACACCTAAGGCTTTCCAGAAAAAAGTTGCTGCCAAGCCCTGAAACTAAAACCATGTTTCCCAGTAGTGACATTTTAAGTAGAGCACACACTCTGCAGTTCTTTTCAGTGCTCAACCAACTGAATGTCAGTGCTGGAGACATGCACTTAGATCCAAATAATGTGGCCAGCTCTGTTTTTTGTGAATGTACGTCAAGTATTTTAATACCCACAGAAGGGACATACATATACAATGAAATAGAGCATGGTGGCTAGTCGTTTACTGTTGTTTTTATGTATGAATGCTAAACTAGAATTAATCTCAGGAATGTTTTGAGCATGTAGTCTGTGGAGCAGCAATGAAAGGAAACTGTGCAGTGTGTACTTTGTTCTTAAATTTTTACTGCTGATCCACATGGCTGACTGTGCTGATGATTGTGCCTATAAGAGCACATTTACTACATAACACATTCTTTTTCTCTTTTTTTGTAGTTGTTTGATTTTTTATTTTTTTTGTGTGTGTGTGTGCAGGAAAAGTCGAAAATTAGGTTTCCAGTGGCTTTATAAATTATGAAAATTTGCATTAAGTCACTTTAATTCTGAAAATCCAACCGGAAGTTTTTATCCCTTTTATCCTGAAAATCCAACCGGAAAATTTCATTTTGATTTGATGTGTTTTGGTCAGCGGAAATGGAGGGTGGAGAGGGGACTGCTATGTGCTGCACACACGGAAAAGCGGAAGTTATCGGTGAGGATGTTTGTGTAGTGATGAGGCACCGGAATCACGGTAACGTATGTAACGAGAAGGTTATTTTATAGACCCCAGACTCCGGATTGAGCCGATTATAGATGTAATTTAAAGGCTACGTTTTTCCACGCCCTCAGCACTAAGTGGCTAACTCTGAATTACAACTGGGAAGAAGGAGGCAGTAACGTGACAGTAATGTGGGCCAAAATGAACGCAGGTCCAAGTAAAGACAGCGGTGAAGTTATTAGAAACTACCATAAGCAGGCGTTTGAGTATATATCGAAGGCATTAAAGATCGACGAAGATGATACAGGTTTGTTTATTGTGTTTGGGAGTTAATGGCTGATGTGTTGTGGCGTGTGACAGCTCGCAATGAACAGCCTTCCTCTCTGTGATGGCAGGGGAAAAGGAGCAGGCTGTGCAGTGGTACAAGAAAGGCATCGCAGAGCTTGAAAGGGGGATTGCGGTAGAGCTCACGGCAGAAGGTAACATGCTACCAAACACCCGGATGTACGTGATGTGCACTTCTGACTTGCTTTAACCCCATAATCTGTGTTTTGTCCGCAGGAGAGCAATATGACCGAGCAAAGAGACTTCAAGATAAGATGATCTGCAATCTCACCATGGCCAAAGATAGACTTGCCCTTTTAGGTAAGTGGCAACTCGGTTTGGCATCTGGCATCCTAAAGTTTAGACAAACAGTGTTGTTATCTAAGCTGATGCTGAACATCAATACTGCTCTTGTTTCTCAGAGGCAACACTGGCGTCTAAAAGGAGTAGTGATCCCCAGACCTCAAATCATGTTCTTCCACAAGCGAAGCCAGCGCCTAAAAGCCAGGCTGCAGTGCGAGGCGTGTCCACAAACATCAGGCCTTCTTCTGCGGGCAGACCCCCATCTCGACCCGCTGATCCAAAGGTGATTTTTAGTTTTGATAGCATTTAGCTGTGCAGTTGTTTGCTTTGTCAAGATGTCTGATTCTGTATAAATGTGTAATGCTGTCCTGATACTTTTGCCCCTGCTAAGGTGACCCCACGGATGGGAAAAGCTCAGAATGGCAAACCGGCAGCTGCGAAACAGCCCCAAAAGAGGAATATGAAAAACTTCAAGAATGTGGACAGCAAACTGGCCAACTTGATCATGAATGAAATTGTTGACAGGTATTTAGAAGCAACACCATTATAACAGCTGTAAATGTCAGTCAAAAACACCTACACTGCAGCTAAAGTAACTTCCTGTGCTCACTGCAGTGGAACGTCTGTATCTTTTGAAGACGTCGCGGGACAGGAACTGGCCAAGCAAGCACTCCAGGAGATCGTCATCCTCCCGGCCTTAAGACCAGAGGTGATCACAGAGAAACAGTTTGTCTCTACTCACTAGTATTCTGCGTTTTCAGATTTCCGTTGAATGCTTTTTCATATTTTTCTGTCAGCTCTTCACTGGTCTGAGAGCTCCAGCGCGTGGCTTGCTTTTATTTGGCCCTCCTGGAAATGGGAAAACCATGCTGGTAAGTTGAGGATTCAGCCAACCAGTTCTGTCAGATCAATCTGAGCTTGATGATTCGCATATAGCTGTTAGTCCCGCTGCAGTATTATCGACTGAATCTCAGCTTTTACTTCCTCTCTCAAGGCCAAAGCAGTCGCAGCCGAGTCAAACGCTACATTCTTTAACATCAGCGCTGCCAGTTTGACCTCTAAATATGTAAGACAACACTTTTGGTGCTCTTTGTTCTGGAGTAGCTGTAAATTTAGTGTGGATTTTACTTATTTAACTTATCCTGTCCTCACCATCGCAGGTGGGAGAGGGCGAGAAGCTTGTACGAGCACTGTTTGCAGTTGCCAGAGAATTACAGCCCTCTGTCATCTTTATCGGTTTGTAGCACTCGATTTATGGACCGAATGTGTCTCAAAAAAATAGTTTTTGCCTCCTAGATTTCCTCATTTTGGTTTTATTTCCTGTTCAGATGAAGTTGACAGCTTGCTCTGTGAAAGGAGGGAGGGAGAACACGATGCCTCTCGTCGATTAAAAACCGAGTTCCTCATTGAGTTTGATGGGGTAAGAGCAGCAGCAGCAGCAGCAGCAGCTGTCGCCCGACAGCCTCTGAAATTTGACCATGAAGCCGCTTCAGAGGGTTGAAGTCACTGTTATCTCGGAGAGCACGGGTGTCATTTTCACAACAACACTCCTGTGTTTCAGGTGCAGTCAGGAGGGGATGACAGGGTGCTTGTAATGGGAGCGACCAACAGGCCTCAGGAGCTCGATGAAGCAGTGCTGAGGTAGATGATGCAACTCCACATGCTGCACAGTGATGACTTATTTCTCTTTGTACAAGCTCACTACAGATTTTCTCTTTCGTAAATCTCACAGGCGCTTTGCAAAGAGGGTTTATGTGGCTTTGCCAGATGCAGAGGTATTTACTGTGGAACCATTGTCACAGTACTGTGATCAGTGATCTTATTTAGCTTTGAAATGTGAATGGCTCAGCATTTTTTTTACGTTTAAATAACTCTCGTCCCTCCAGACAAGATTCACGCTGCTGAAAAATCTCCTGGGAAAGCAAGGGAACCCACTGAGCAAAAATGAGCTGTCCTCTCTTGCAAAGTAGGTTTCCTATTTACCTGCCACACCTTTGGGGCATTGGTCTTGTATTTACTTGCACTGATTTGTGGATTTGCAACTTGACAGAGCGACTGCAGGATACTCAGGAAGTGATCTCACGTCGCTGGCCAAAGATGCTGCACTCGGGCCGATTCGAGGTAGACGTCTTCCTCACATTATTGTATGGTTTGTGTATATTCTAGCCAACATATTGAGGTAAGTCAGCTTCTTTTTCATGTGAAAATCCTCTCTCACACAGAGTTGGGACCAGACCAAGTCCGAAGCATGGCTGCGAGCGAGGTAATGCCGTTAAAGTACTCCTAACGCTACATATATTTCCTTTACGCCTATGTAACTGTCATCATGTAACAGTATTTATCTGTGTATTTCTACTCTTTTTGTTCACAGATGCGTAACATTAAGATGAAAGACTTTGAGGATTCCCTGAAGCGCGTTAAGCCCAGTGTTAGCCCAGCCACTCTTAATATGTACACCAAATGGAACAAAGATTTTGGTGACACAACCGCTTGAAGAACTCCATAGTTCATTTTCACTTGTTTGGAAAAAAAAAAAAGACGTGAAAATGCAAAAAAAAAACAAAAAACGTTGATTCATCTGTTTTAATCTACGGGTACGAGATGTCAATAACAAATGTGCTTAAAAACCTGGAACACCTCATAGGTTGATAAAGCAATAATATATAGCAATACGTTTGGAAACATTGCTGCATTTCCTGTTTTATGGGAAAGCTTTGCTAGACAGATTTTCTGAACTACATTTTGACTCTTCTAAAACACTGTTGCTACTTGAAATTTCGCTATTTATTCTTAAGAATGTCCTGCAAAATAACAAGTGATCTCCCTCTTGCCTCAAGGGGGCATCAAGTTTCTACAAATCCTGACATCACGTCACTGATTTCCATTGTTTTGCACATCTTTGAGTTCCCTGATGTATTGACATGTTGATGGTATTGATCACCAAGTGCTGTACTTGTACACATGTCAGAGTGATGATAATCGGGAGAAGATTGGGTTCTTTTGTATTATAAGTTTATTTTTTGTCCATTTGTTGCTGTAGTTTGTAGATACTAATACTTTTGTTGTAAATGACAGTTGGAGACCTCATGAATTGCCACGTAGGCCAACTCCTTTTCTTTTTTTGTCATGACATTTAGTTAAGTCTTTCATTGAGCAGAATAGCAATAATAATGGCTTCCCACTCTCCTCATACAGCAATAAATTTGTATATTAAGATGTCTCCATCTTTATTTTTTCCTTTTCTTTTAAATCAGGTAGAGTATCATGCACGGATGGGTGCTTGACTTCACTTTTAAAAGCATCCACCAACTAAGCAAGTTTCACATTAATGTACAATATACATAAATCGTTTGTACTCTTTCAACACATCCTTTCAGCAGATTGGGGTTTTCTGTTAAATCTAACAGGCGACCCTAAGCTCTACAAACAATCATTAAATCTTGTTTGTGTCATCTTCCCAAGTGGACTAAACCTTCATCAGATGTTCAAGTGTTAATATTATTGGTTAGCGTTGCAGGAGTTGAGGTGTCCCCCAAAAGGAACAATGTTCTGGAGGCATATTAAAAGATTTTTGTGACCTATGCATGAGATTTTGATCTGGGACAGACCTCAGTGTTGCACATCGATAGGTAGATGGTGCTGCTGTTCTGTTTTCACCTGTCACACAGCTTCCTTCTGTGGCCCAAACTGCATCTAGAATGAGCCAATATTTAGCCTGCAACCAGAGAAGTGTGGAATGCAGTAAATTACTATTAATGAAAATAAAGCCTGCGTTCAGCTGTGGTGACAGTGTGAGTGATAGACTGGATTAAGTTGGCAGTTTTGGGTATGTCTGATGGATGTCGAAGCGTCTGTAGGGATCATGCACATACATGTAGGTGCTTCAGTGAAAAGGTCACAGTGTTAATAAGAGAAATTACATTCTGCAGCTCTTTGGTCAAGACCCCACAACCAGCCACCATTTAATAAGAAGGCTGTAGACTCAGCTCAAACAGGGGTCACCAGCTGTAGGGGCATGGCTGGTTCAAGCTTAGTAAATGCTTGTGGTCAGCCTTTATTTCAGTGCACTCCAAACTCCTTCACTGAAAAATCTGAGTGAAACCCCACCGCTCCCCCAAAGGCCCTTCCTATGGTCAACCAGTGGTGTTGCCTGTGGTTTGTGTGGCCCGGCAGCTGCATCGTCTGTTCCTGCACATGTTTACAGACTCTGCAAATGAAAACATTTTCTGCAATTAATTATGGCTGTCCTCCTTCCTGCTTGAAGTTATCATGAAGAGAGCTCAGCATGCAAAACAGTCGCTCCCAGAGCTGTAACCACACCTAGGACTACTCTCTTTTCCTCAGGGGAGAGATGTTGGATGTGGAGTCTGTTTTTGAACTTGTCATGACTGAAGAGCTTCTTTCATGATGCCAGACAGGAATGGGGCATGTTTGAGGTTGGGGTTTAGTCATCACCTTTTTTCCGTGTATACCCTTCACTGAGAGCATCCCCCACACTAAACAGATGGTCTGTATGATGGACCAGTTGAAGACCATTTAGTCATGTTATCTTAACACCTTTCAACCTACATGTCTGTGTATAAAATAAATGCCTACAGGTGGTAGAATTAGCTAATTGCCTCATATCAACATTCTAACAAGCCATTACCTTTAAAATAACCTGTAATTACAGTAGAGAGCAATTATCATATGTACACAATGTGCTTTAAATTTTCAAGCTGACAGAAGACAGAACATTATTGAGGTGGTTTAAACTTCGTAGATGATTGACAGCTTCCCTTTTTGGTTGCGTGTCAGAGGCCTGCACCTCCACAGTGGCTCATTGATGCTTTGACTGCTACATCCACTCAAGGGAAAACAGAATAGGTGATCATTTGATACCTCCAGTGAAATAGCCCACCCTGTAGAGAGTAGAATAATAGTCAACACAGTGAGGACCTCAGAGTGATTGAGCAAACAGTGTGTGAGTGTTTATTCAAGTGGCCCATTATGAAAACAGTGTGTGGATGGGAGGTTTTTGTTATAGTGAGTGCAAGTGTTTCATTTGAAGGCTGCAGGGATTTGAGTTTGTGGAGGCATTAATTAAAATCCCGACATCATTTGTCCATTGTCCAGCCTTAGATTAGATATTATAAGACTGAAAGAAAAGGCGCACTGACCGTGTGCAGCACCATGTTGGAGAGTGGCTGAAAAGTAAATCGTTGATCTGATGGAAGGAGATTTCCTTCAAAATCTGAGATTTGGCTCTTTCATCACCCTCGGTTTAAAGATGTGTGAAGGGCTTACACAGTGGAAAGCCTTCAGGGCTGAGTGTGTCCACTTTCAGCACTGGCTGCTACTGTTCCACCAGCCTGCACACCCAATACATAACTTCATTTACCATGGGAGTGTTGTCTTTGTGTCTCAGGGGAGGCTACAAGCTGGGTCAAATCTTGCATCCAATGGCAGCGACTGTCTTTTATGAGCTAATTTATTTTTCTTGCTCAGTGTTTATTTATGGTCTGTGTATCAGTGGGTACGTGAGGGAGGAAAAAATGGGGTGTTGGTATATAAATGTGTAAATATATACATACGTGAACTTGAGCTTATTTATGCCAGACCTGCCTTAGCTCAGAGCAATAAGGGTAATTGGGCTATCGAGATCATGTGGAGTTTACTCTTTAAAGATGTTCAAAGGAATATTTTAACATTTTGGGAAATAAACTTATTCACTATCTTGCAGTTAGATGAGAACATTGATACTACTTTCTGTACAGTAAATATGCGAATACTAGCAGCCAGTTAGCTTAGCATAAAGACTGGAAACAGGGGGAAACTGCTGGCCTGGCAGTGTCCGAATGAAACAAAGTTGGCCTGGCAGCAACTCTCAAGATCACAAACTGACACATTAAATCTCACTTATTTAATCCATTTTAAAAAGAAGTTGAGGTTTTATAACTAGTTACTAGTTACCATCCAGCGGAGATGGTACTGAACCCCCTATAAAACCACAATGTGATGTTTTTATACTTCAGTTTTTGTGTTTCCACTCTTTATGCTAAGCTCAGATAAATGGCTAACCATACAGACAGGACAACGGCATTGATCTTCTCACCTAAATCTCAGCAAGAAATGTGAATAAGGGCATTTTCCTAAATATCAAACAATTTCCTTTAACTGTAAAATGTCTAAATCCAAAATTATAGATAACGTCATTATATTTGTTTACACATTAGCAAAATTTAATTACTTTTTAAGATTGTAGTCTTTTAGTAATAATTTAGAATTTAACTAGTGGTTTTTAACCAGGTGCTTTGAAATGATGGCCAGATGAGACATGTGTGAGCGTTGGGAATAGCTTCAGTACGGTAACATAAATAACAATTGTGAATTACCATCCACTGTCAGTTCAAAACAGAGAGTAGCTAACATGAGATGTATGCTTTTGGGTCATCAGGAACTATGAGGACATGTTTGCTTTGCTTCCTGGTTTGTTTTCATAGAAAGAATTTACAGTAACCACTTGACTGTATATCTGTTAAATTTCCGCTCTAGCAGAGTGACAGGTCTGTGGTAAGGTCAGTAATAGCTAGTCGTACAGCCTCACTATCTAATTTGGGAGGCCAGCACCTTTTTACGAGGTGTAGAGAAATAGCTTGTGGAAAAACAAACATTTTTCAAAATCTTGTATGTAGATGATTGATCAGCAGGAGGAGATTATTTTAAGCCACGGGGGATTTTAGGTAAGTGTTTTGGGGAAAAAAAACAATTACTCTTAGGGTGAATTTATCCATGTCGGCATGCCTTGGAGTGAACTAAGTTAAGGTCATGTATTTTCTCTAACTGCAGCCTGCAGCCACAAAGCTGTAAAAGGCCAAGGTAGATGGAGGGAAGCAAACGTCCTGCCTGCACATGACCTGCAAAGCCATTAATCTCAATAACCTCTGTGAGGCAATCATGAGGCAAACCCTTCCCTTTGACTTCACAGAACCTGTGCAGATGTATTAAACTTGACATCAGTCAGTGCAGCTTGTTAGCTCATCCCTAAAAAGGTCTTTTTCCAGTCTTCCATCCAGATGGCCCTCCAGACAAAACATCAAATAAAAGCTAAATAAGGCTCCATTCATCTTTTCAATGCAGGAGAATAGTGTGGACAAAGATCCTCCACAGACGATGCTCAGGACCTTACTGGCGTTGGACCGAGGAGGACATGTTGAGACGTGGATTTGACGCGGGGAGACGATGCTGAGAGGAACGGTGCACTGCGAAGGTGAGCTGCAGGCTGCCCCGCGGTGCATTCCTTCAGCTCATGTGCAGCCAAAACACTTGATGAAAAGTGAAAGTGCAGAGAGGACTGAGCATTTTCATGGGAATAATGCTTTGTCAGTCTGTCATTCTGCTTTTCCCACTCCCCTTGTCTTGCCCCTTTTATCTCTTTGTTGCCCTTCCCTCAGGTCATTCATGTGGGGACAGGAGTGATGGTTCAGCTCCACCTTTGACCCCAGTCAGGTTCATTGTGCAGCAATTAGACAACCAATTCATTCCCAGCTCACACTACATGGTCAATGTGAACCCTGCCCTCAGATTTCAGCATTAAAAACATTTGATATGTAAAGGAAGTTGATCTATTAATGATCACATTACTCCGTATCTCATGTTATACGATGGTAGTACAAGACTATAATCGCTCAGCAAACATCTTTAATTGATTTAGTGATGGTGAACTTCAGCTGCACTTTCAGTGAACTCACAGGGGACAGTGCTGAGAGTCCTGAATATCACCTTTTTTTTTTTTTTACAGCTACGTCCTGAGCTGATGTTGTGACATTGCTCACTTAAATGCTGCATTCAAAATCTCTCCCTTAATAGTGAGCTACATTTAGTGGCCTCCATTTTATTTAAGTGCCTGAATTTTGAGTGTGTAATTGTATCCCCTATGCAGGGACCTCAAAAATTCCACAATTGGACAAAATAAGCCATGTCCTTGGCATATAGGCCTATACTATTTTCAGCTAACAATCCCACAATGTAATGCACTATAATATATAGATGCGAAAATTACCATTGCATGACTCTACAGCTGTACGTGCTGAGGCAAAATGATGATGATAAGTGTTTGAAGTCTCAATTTAGTGCTCCCTATTGAGTGTTTTATTAGAGGGTAGTGAATAAGTGAACAAGGGGGTGATTTGGGACGCAGCCATAAACTACACTTAAACAAGAGTCTACAGCCATGCTAGCAGCTCTGTGAGGCTGCATTTTGGCACAGTGGTTCCTTAAGCTAAATGCTAACATGAGCATGCTTACATGTTCACAATGACAATGCTACCATGCTGGTTCTTAGCAGCTATTGTTAATTTAGTCTTCATTTAGTTTGTTAGCAAGCTAGCATTTGCTAATTAGCACTTAACACAGAGCACAGCTGAGGCTGATGGGAATGTCATTATCTTGAAAAGTCAGAGGATCAGCAAAGACACTGGAATTTATTCTGTAGGGGCCCTGAATGCCTTCATGGCAGTCTGTCCATTAGTTGTCAAGATATTTCACTCAGACCAAAAATGTAACCTCATGATGGTGCATGAGAAAAATCAGAGGATTACCAAAGTGAGTGAGATTCATCATCTGTGGACCATGAATGAGATGGACCAATTGACTTCACCATCCCCAGAGACTGCTGTTAGCCTGGCTTACAGCTAAATCTGATTACAGCAAATAGACTGAGTTGACTTAAAGAAGGACTATAAATCAGCAAATGAGTTCCTCCTGATAAAATAATGTCTTGCTCATGGCTTACAAAGTCTTTAAACTCAGGATCACACAGCTGCTCTTATCCAAACACCCCTTTGAATGTGGTGGAATAGGTATGTGCAAAGATTCAAGCAATTAAATGTTGGCCTTGTGAATCTGATTTGCTTTGGCAGGTATGGAGAGAGTTAAGCAAAACACACATTCCTGCCATGGCATTAGCAATAGAACCGAAAGGACTGAAGCAGTTTGCGGAGTCACAGGTTTGCAGATCTGAACATGTTGGCATTCACCCTGCGAGAATCCCTCAACCACTTGTATAAAACAAAGTCGAGTTATTTATAGATGCGAAATACGACGTGTAGACCTTACTCAAAGGTAATAAACATGAACAAAAGAACAGAAATGTCTCAATAGAAGCTCAAACTTTTTGCATTGTGCATTCCTTCATGATAGAAACCAGTCTTATTGTAATCACTGGTAGATGTCACGTGGACTTGTTCATCAAGATTCAAGTAGCATGCTGTGTTCTTAAGCATTTGATCACACATTCATGTCCATTTGTACAGGACATCAAAATCTGTCAAAGATGTCCTGCTGAAATGAGCCTACGGAGAGGTTTGGTTTTAGTGAGGATGTTTCAAAGCCAACTGCGTTGGCCACACGCCCAGGAACAGCCCCGGAGCTCTTTCATCTCTCTGGGTCCTACAGCATCTCACAGTGTCTCACAGCACCACTCACAATGCAACACACATCACACACTTTGTGGTATTTAGTAGATCTTTACTTTGTGGTACATTGTGTCTCTTTGTGGCACTGTGGGGTAAGTGATGTGATGAAGAAGAAGGTTCAAAATCCATGAGTTTTTCGTGCAAACATATTTATATTTCTGGCAACATTGGTGAGTGGAATAAAAAACTCTGTACTTTGTATTACCAGGAATGGCTGTCATGTAAAAGATCCCACTGCTGGATCACGCACTGTGTTTGAGCGTGGGCCTTGAAACTGCACTTGTTGTCTTGGAGCACTTGGTCAAGAAGCACAACTTGACCCCTGTCACGTGACCTGTAAAACAGAGGTCTGTTTATCCCAACATCAGATCATGAGGTGTCTGCTGGGGGAAGGGACGGGGACTGGGATCATTCTGAGAGGTTGTTTTGCAAATCTATCATCTTTCATGGTGACTCTGAAAAAACACACATGAGGACACATAAAACACAGACAGACAGCTTCAAGAAACAAACTCATCTTTACACATACATGTAGATTACATCCAATGAGGATAAATATATGAGGGCTGAGTCACAGGGAGAAGCTGCATCTGGCAACTACTTGTAAACTGACTTCGACTGATTCATGTTGCACAAGAAGAAAATCTGAGCTAATAAATGGCTACAGTGATTATTGGATGTTTGAGTTGGTGAATTTGACATATCATAGGTTTGCACTCAAGAGTTATAAACTTTAATGGGCACCACTGCAGCATCCTGTATAAATCACTGCATGCTGTAATTAGAATAAGTGTGGATTAACCTCTGCAATGTGCCCAGTAGTACTACTTAAGACTGGCATCATATTGCATAGCCATCCAAGCCTGGCAGCCACAGAGCATGTTAAATCTTGATTTGAATATTAACAAGCATGAAGGTGGGTGCATATGTGGGCTGTTTTCTTTTATTATAAGGATATTCAGAACACTGACAATATGAAAACATGAAAGGGGTCGCTCATAGTGATGAACCTACAGATAATTATTACCTCGATCTGCAGCTCCTCTTGCCTTTACAGACCTTTATCGCAAGTTTCATCTCACTGGTTGGCTGTGCAGACTGCAATCTCTCTGTTTTGGTTTACTCTCACAGCTCTTGTTTCACCATTTTTGGCTGCAACAGGCAGCTATTTTCAGCAAAAGACCTCAAAAATCACGGTACACTACCTGCTCAGCAACAAAGGGCAAACAGACACAGTTAGGGACTAACTGAGCTGCTTAAGAACCAGATATTTCCTCAGGAGTTGGTTGAGACCTAAAATAGAGCTAAAAGAATAAATATTGGACTTAAATTCATAAGGTGGATAGAAACACTGGACCAAATGAATGCTAATGTTGCTCTGTAACTGTCCCCAAATGGTCAAAAAATCAATTTTTGTAGGTTTAAGAAACTGCTGCAGCTTAACTTCAACTTCCAAAACCAGGGGTGCCCAAACTTTTTCCCTTGGAGGTCCAAAACTGGAACTTAATGGTGGGCCAAGGGCCAAAAGCAAGCACCTACTGTATTGTATTGTAAAGATTTCAACTTTGGCCTGCAGGCTCCACTTTGGGCAACTCTGCTCTAAATTGTATCATGGAGAGTCTAACTGTGATCAGATTAAAAACTGGGCTGATGTAATACCAGAGGTCATTATTTATGGGACATATACCACTGCGAACCTCAAAGGATGAGTAAATTTAGTGTATCCTTCCTCACTCTCATTGCCCAGATTTATGACGGCTCAGATGTTTATGTGGTGTGACTTCACTGATCAGTGAGACAGGCCAATTTTAACAGGGTTTCAAAACACATTGCAGTGAGAAATGGTTAGACAGATTTTAATTGAGACTGGGAGATCGGAGCAGCATCTAATCTGTGCTGTCAGGGACAGACACTGTTAACATATAATACCATGTGGCCAGTATTTTAAGTGGAAGCCCAGATCTTGCCAGGTGTTATACAGCTGGGCGTTGAACACTTGAGTGAGTCTCTATACAAACTGTCTGGTATGTTGTCCAGGTGGTCAATGGAGCACTTCCTTTTAAGTGAAAGCAGGCTCTGGAAGGTCAAACCTCCTCGACTGAAAATAGCTCAATATTTCTGCACACATCACCAACAACCAGCACGTTCTCTACCTAGAAATGAAAAGTGATAACAGCAAGAACTGACAATGCATCAGATTTGCATAAGTTTACAAAATGTATGTACATGTTTATACACATTTTTTCCTGTCATTTTTTGTATATTCTGTACGATCCTCCATAATTATACCTCACAGTGCACAGTTGTGTTTGTGTGCAAGCTGTGAATTATAGATCATTTTGAATCTTGATTTGGCTCAGTGTGTCCTTTGGTTGTAATCATGTTTGCATTGTTGTCACTGTATTTTTTATCGCTGTCAATGCTATGACCTCATTTCTCCAGGGATCAGTGGACCTTGCTGTGATCAATAAACAGACAAAATGTATTGGTTTTTCCATGATGCAACACAATGACTTTCTAATAGCATGAGTAGGGTGATTCCGTTGGTCTTGTGCATTCACATACACTGCATAAAGTTCAACATCCTCTGAACATTTACAATTGCATCTGAAATTCAGGAATTGATAACCAGAGGCTTTAAAGGGGCCTTGAAGGCGCCACTTTCACCCAGCGGTTAGCAGGTCAATTCATGAGTAATTTTGTTTCTTCTTAACTAGGCTCAAACAGGCATGTGTCATGGGTCATCAGTTGTAGCGAGGGTGTCATTTTTAAAGATGACAAGTTTTTGCTGAGGGAGAGGATAATGGTGCAGTCCACTAACCTCCTATCACACACGGGTCAACTCACCAGCCGTGATGGGGCTTCATGACAGCTGAAAACAGAGATGTTGCTAACAGGGTCAGCATTTTTAAGGAGATTTGAAATGCTTGTTTGATGTGACTTTGATCCTGACAGACAGTTTCAAGGTTGTTTACACCTCCCCACCATTGACTCATGTGGTACAGCACATCGGGCAGGGGGAACAGGTGGTCTTCCCTTGAGATGTCCACAGAGATCTGCCACGTGATAGGTTGTCAGGTTGTCAGGCTCCTGCAGCTGTAGATCCTCAGAGGAGCAAGGTCACTAATCTCATAATCTAAACCCCCAGAAGGGCAGAGGAGAGTATTCAGGGTCTAGTGTCGGAGCACAAACCTTTTGCTGATAGGAGGTTGATACAAAGAGCTAACCGTACTCTGTCCACTGTGCCAAGCAGAGCTATAGGGCTGCCAGCTACTCCAGACAAGGTTCAGTGGAAGCAGAGGCTACAGTCTGTCAGACATCAAACAGTTGGCCACGCAGGCTTTGGAAGATCTTCAGAGATCCTTAGAAATCTCTGAAGGCGTGTGTGCTTATGCCAGGCTCAGAACCCATGAAATTTCTCTCAGTTACGATGGTCACGTGTCAGATGCGGCAACTATAGAGTCATGAATTCTTGCCATGACTTGACTGAGAGACATGAGAGGCTACATGTCCCAGGAAGGAAGTGCCAGGGATCAACTCATGGGAACATAAATGTAAACAAATAATTGTGGTGGGTATGAAACTGGCTGTCAGAAAAGCCTAAAAGAAAGTCTGTGACCTTTCGTCTGTTTCACAGTTCCACCCTGTCGCACCAACAACATCAATCCTCTTTCTTTTAGCTATGTTTAGAGGTGTGCACGGAAGAGCATTCTGTGCTCCTATTGGTCGACATTTTTGTCAGGATGTTGTTAGACGTGCTGATGCGATGATACACTATGTAGGAAAAAACGATCAATTGTTGCACCCAAAACCCATTTCTGTTCCTAATGCTCTATGTCTATCGGGTTGGGCTATTATCAGGCATCTATCGTGTAGATATGGATATGGATATGATCCATGTTTTCTGCATCTGATTGTCTCCATTTCTCAACAGGATGTAGAGTTTTATTTGCAGATTTACATTTCAGCATCCACATTTTGCCAAAATATCCCCTCATGTCAAAACTGATGTACAGACCCCTTCAGGAAGGGCATGTATTCAACCCTCAATACGACCGACTTACATAAGTTACCTGCTTGAACAAACAGAGTCTAGAGGAGAAATTGCAAACTGGACCCAGTGCCCAAATAAATGTTTGCATGTGGTTCAGGGCCAAAGATCGTCAGCCACAAAACCAATCCACATGGCTCGTTGGGCTTGACACAGAGCCTGTGTTCACTTGCTTTTAAATATATACTGAACCATTCATCTATTCTTTTCCTATGGGGTTTATTATGGGGTATTATGCAAAATTTCAGAAAATTTCAGAAAACAGTGCAGCCCCTTTCTCCTGAATATAATAGTTGCAGATAAGACCTGTGACACAAAGTGTTCTTTTCCTGTGTTGAAGTTCAACAGGACAGCAAAACAAAAGTGCTGTAACACCATTCACTTGTTTTTAAGTAATTATATTTTAAGCAGTAACCCTCTGCTGCTGCAGGCTTGCCGTGTCAGGGCAGAGAACTGTTTTGGTGCAGGGTGAAGAGGAAAAACAGTCCGGTCTTTGTACCTGTGGTAAAGTGACTGCATGAACTGTGGGCTTCACTGAGGCATTTTAGAAAACTTTCACTTACGAGGAGCCTTTCACAAATCTCAGAGATGCACCATGAGGCTCTGGAGTGGGGTCCAGGTGTCACCTCATATGTAATATCTACATCTATATATATCTCATCCAAATAGTATCAGCACACCCAGTAGCTCAAAGGAATGTAGACCTTCCTGTGGACTTTCTACATGCAACATCGTGCATAGTACTAATGTATCATCAACCTCTCACAGTAACATGGAAAGTTTCCTTTGGTGAAATAACAACAAATGTCTACTTCTGTGAACCGAGATTACTCCTAAGAGATTCAACTGGTTTGAGAAGGAGGTGTGAACATGCTGTAGGCAGGCAGAAGTGGTTTATAGGGTTTTGTTGCTGGACCTATGCCGACTTCACCTGTAAGCCAGCTGGACGTTGCTTTAAATAAACTGTCCTGTTTCTCAAAAGAGGCAAAAAGTCTGTATTTTTCATCTGTTTGAATTTTTTTCTTCAAATCAAATCATCTTATCTATCTACCCATGAGGGCTGTCTTGATAGGCTTGCGTTTAGAGGCGCTGTTGCAAGTCCACCAGCTATTACAGAGGCAACATGTAAGAAAGGTCCGATTTTGACGAACCTCCTTAAACAAACTCTGTCACAGATTTCCTTTTGACATCTGTAGGCCATGTTGGCCAAAAGATTGTGTCTTTAAATAGCTGTGTCCTAAAAGGAAGTATAGAAATAATTTACTGCTGTGAAGGACATACTTTACCAATATCATGCACAGGTTGACCCAAAAAATGACAGGCAAGCCATTTACCTCCACACTGTGTGGAGCCTTCACACAAGCAGTCCCTGTGTCTCTCGTTTAGTGACAGGGAGAGAGAAAGTGTGTAGACCTTTTTAAGCAGATCTTGTATTGGTCTCTTGACCTGGTGTATGTCCTCTGTGAAGAGAGGCTTTGTTGCCTTCAGACAGCTCATAGCCTTTAACACACACCTCCATAATAGTATCTGTGTCTGTGATTTTCCATTTGGAAAATTGTAAGCTTTTAACCTCACATCCCAGACTTCACTTTTCATAAAGAGAGGGAGAGTAATCATCATAAGCCTAATGATACAGTGGCCTACTGTGGCTGCACTGTGATCGCCAAGCTTCACACACACGTGCCAAAGCATACAGGCAAGAGTTAAGCTAATCTTGATGTCTTCCTGTAACGTGCAAACACCTGAGCATTGTACAGTGTGCAGTATATGTCTCTGCTTTGTGCTTAGCTTAGCTAAACTCACATGTAATGCATATGTGTACTAGTGCATTTTTGCCACCACAGAGCGAAAACATCTGGGCGACTGTGGATTGATTGCAAGATCCTGTCCTCACACGCTTGTCTCACGTCTGCTGCCGACAGTCAAAGATTTTTTTGTTGTCCTTAGCACCTGCTGAATGCAGGTTATTCCTTGGCCTTTGACCCGTTAGCTTAGCTGCAGTGTAATCTCTGTAGCAGCTGTCCTTCACAGTGAAGGCACGACACATGCTGACCGCTTGCAGTCAGACAGTCTAATCTTCTCACTTTCACTGTAAGAGGATGGCGTTTCTAACTACTGAAGGTGTGAAGATCATTCATGAAAACTGTGTTAACAATAATGCCATGACTTCCCATTAGAAACAAGAACACTTGTCATGCGGTGAACTGGTGCTAACAGCTATGAGCATCTATTTGGTGCAGTAAGACTTCTGTATGATGCCTCCTACACCCATTATCATATTACCCACTTTAACCAGAAGACTCATACCACAGAGGCATCAGAAAACCTCCCTGCCTCCCTGGGCTGCATGCACAGGGATCACTGCAGAGCTGAAGCTGTGTCGTGTGGCGTCTCTAGTTGAAGGTAGGGGTGAGTGATGACTGGGTTCAGTGTTTGCTGCTGGACGGGTGACAGTTGGGGTCAGAGGTTCACTTTACCCTCAGCTCCGTCACTCTCTCCAGACTGGCTTTCGGAGGCTCAAAGAAAGGGTTTGATGAGGAGGACTCGGAAGCACCGAGGCATCTGGCAGCAGCAGCAGCAGCCCTTCCCTCCACATCCTGAGGGCCAGCAGAGCTGCTCTGTGGCGGCCAGAGGAGGGAAACAAGGTGCACACTGTGATCTAAACACAGACTGAGGGGGGCGGTTCAGGTTACCCCTTTGGTAGGCGTTTTTGCCACAGAGACGCTCACTGTGAAGAGGAGAGGGGTGGAGGAGGGGAGATGGGATGCAATTGTAAGTTTACATGGAACAAAGGGATTTTAATCAATAAAATTGGGCCAGCATGTGTTAGAAAAAGCCCAAAGTCTCCTCCACTAAAAGGCTTGTTTCTGGCTGTAATGTTGTGAATCATATGGGAGGGTGCCACACACTCATACAGGGCCAGATGGTCTCACACTGACATCAGATCACAGCAAATCAGTGCACACTTTGGTTCGCACAGACTTAATGATACTTAATATGATACTTCTGGCCTCAGTGTACATGCAGATGAATGTTCTCCACATTTTAGCTAAGTGCAGTCACACTGGCAGGACTGAAGTCACAGCCTGCATGACCCTTCTCTAAATGGAAGTGATTAGTGAAAACTGGAATATGTCTCTGGAGCGGAGGTGCTGGTTCACTGGTGCAGACCTATGTGCAAAGTACAAAGTGTTTTTTGTTTTTTTTAATGTTTAGGATGACGTTAATTGTTGCCAGACGGATACCATATACATATGCCATATATGCCATATACGGATCAGCTTGCTCACCAACACTGTTACACACTACCTCCACAATCAGACAATATACAGTGACAGCATGTTTCCCAGTGTTCGTCTGTTGGGTCTGTATTTGAACAAGCAGTATTGGTGAGGTTTGGAATACACATTTTAGGAGTATGCTTAATTCATAATGTTATCATTATTATTATTTTATCATACTGGCCGTCTTGCAGAGAGTTAGATGAGAAGATTGATACCACACTTAACTTCCGTACTGTAAATATGATGCTAAAGCCAGCAGCTGATTAGCTTAGCTTGGCAGTTGCGGGTAAGTCAATTTTATTATACAGTATTTGGACTGACTCAGGCCAGAAATTTCCCCCTGTATCCAGTCTTTGTGCTAAGCTATGCTAACCTGCTGTTGGCTGTAGTTTCATACTATCTATCTATTCATAGTATCTGTTAAAATAATACTAGTATCCCAAGAATCAGTACTTAACTAACTGAGTTAAGCTAAGCTAAAACAAATTTCGACATTTCATATGCCACATATGATGTATTATGCATTTAAGAGTGAATGAATCATTTGAATAGACTGTTTTCATCACTGTTTTTTGTTTCCTTTTAGAACAGAAATGTTACAAAAGAAAAAAACCTCAATCATTATACTGTGTTGATGTCTAGGTGAAATTGTTCAGTATCCAGCATCCGAGTTGGCTGCTAAACAGGATGTCATTCACATAAAATATTTACAGAAACCCACAGCAGGAAAATAAACGATTAACAAATATTAGCAACTGCAGAGGAGGCAGTTTGTAATTTGATAAATTGCTCAGTGTTAGTGTTGGTGTGACTCTGCTGAGGGCCTTCAGCTGTCTTTGTGTGAGACCAGCTTTAGAACTAAGATTAATTGGCTTAAGTTAAATGAAACCCTACAAAAGTTATTTCCATTAATGGACTAGCTGACCAGACATTTCCCTGTTGGCTAGGATTTCCACCCAAATTCTCCATCTGCTTAGTTGTTAAGAAACTGATAGGATTACAGGTGCCATCATTCGGACAGTGAGCAGTGAGGTCTTAGTGACTGCATCTAAGCTGGATTTAAAATGAACTGACTGGTCATCCTGACTGCTGTAATGCAGTAGTGTGGACTGAAAGGAGAAGAGAGCAGAGCTGCTGTAGAGGGAAGCAAGGATTCATGCCTTGGCATCGAAACACAGACCATGGAAATAACACTAAAAGCTTTTCCTCTGAAGGTAGTAAATATTCCATGGAGGAATAATAACCTCAGTTCTCTACATACAGAACCTCCTCTATCTGAACAAGGCGAGACCATCATTGGAGTCTACCTGTTAGTGTTGGGTAAGTCAACCATCATACTGAAAGATAATACAACGTTCAGTGAAGGGCTGCAGAGTTTCATTTTGTATACTGTGTATGGTTTGAGGTTAAAATATTGTAATAGAGCATGGGAACTAAGAGCAGGAGAATGCCCACCGTAAAAATGATCCCAATTATCTATTGTTCATTATACTTCTGCCAACATCCTAGATCAATGGCATATATGAACTACTGACAAAATACTTAAAAATCTAATTCCAAATTAGAGCAAAAATACATCCTATCAGAAATAGTTTGATCCTTTAAAGGCCATACACTACACTAGCAAGAAAGAGTCACCCATTACTATATTAAGCATCAACAACAAAACAAGTGTTGTTCCTCTGGTTCCAGAGGCCAGTCCACCGCTGACACAGACAGTTTGTCTGCTGGCCTACATCAGCTGATGTAGCTTAGGGATTTTGTCTCAGGATTCTTGTCTCAGACAAGAGATTCTCTTGGCTTTTTGCCACTATTATATAAGATACAGAGTAAAATGATTTATCTCTGAACTTCCTCTATTCTGTGCTCTATTCTAGTCTCTGTTCTATAATTATTGAGATGAAGTAAGGAGCTTAGCAGGTAACGCATTGACAAAGGTCAGGAGCTAAGAACAGTAACGCTCTGTTCTACTATGCTCTGCTATACTTAATTCTACTCTACAGTGCTCTACTTTGCTGTACTTACAGCAGCTATATCTCTGTGCTCTCTTCTCACCCTCTCTACTCTACCATACTGTGCTCTTCTTTACTCTTCTGGAGAATTGGACTGCTACTCTAATGTGTTCTGTTATGCTCTACTGTAGTACTATCTGTTGACTCTAATGTACTCTACACTCTATACTATACTGACTACACAACACTATGCGACACTACTCAATACGAAACTATAAGATTATGTGGTTCACTTTGCTGCAATTCACTGCACTCTTTTCTACTCTTCTCTGCTATAGTATAACATGACGTAATACAATATACTACAATAAACACTCATCTACTGTACTACATTAAACATTAAAGTCAGTATTGTTGTTTGTACACTTTAATATACTATATATTCACACAAATCTACCATACTCTGCACAGCTCCTCTCTGTTCTACTCTATTATACTGAAATGATGTGATCTACATTTGTATACTCTTCTATATTATGCAACACAAATCTAACAAATTTACTAGTATACTGTGCAGTACTATGCAATACTATATTCTACTGAACAACACTATACTGTAAAATACTACACACAACTCTACTCTGTTCTATGCTATTTTTCTCTTCTCTACTCCACTTTGCTTCACTCTGCTCTACTATATTATACCATACCACACTATAATATATTGTGCTGTACTATGCTACACCAAAGAAGCACAGGTGGTTCACTGAATATACTGTATGTTTGTCTCTCTGTAGGATGGCTGTCCTGGTTTGGAAACAGTTTAGTGATGTTTGTCCTGTACAGACAGCGGGCCTCCCTTCAGCCAACGGACTTCCTCACTTTAAATCTTGCCATCTCGGATGCTAGCATCTCCGTATTCGGTTACTCCAGAGGGATCCTAGAAATATTCAATATCTTCAAGGATGATGGGTATTTGATCACCTGGATCTGGACCTGCCAGGTAAGCCACACTAAGATCAAACTTAATTTAAAAGAGTTAATTTCAAAGCAGTCATTTGCTTATAGTACTTATCGATAATGTTCTATACATCCTTGCAAAATATGTGTATTAAATTGTAGTTCATTTTGCAACTTTAACAATCAGTCAAATCCCTGAAACACTGGTATGAAATGGTCTGAATTTGATGATGCACAGTTAAAAAAACAAAACAAAACAGCAGCAGCAACAACAACAACGACACGTGTATACATCTTCTGTCTTGGGCCAATCCCACTTAATGCACTACATTGCAATGTCTTACAGTCCACTGCATATGCGGTTGTGTGTGTGTGTGTGTGTGTGTGTGTGTGTGTGTGTGTGTGTGTGTGTGTGTGTGTGTGTGTGTGTGTGTGTGTGTGCAAGGGATTATGCTAGTAGCCATGTGGGCTGGAGGTTAAACCTGTAATAAGATTACCAATGTGGAGGCCTTTAAATGGGGAAAACTCTTCCAGCAGCATGGCACCTGTCAACAACCAAGCAGGAAACACAGGCAGGGGGGCATTTGTTGTATAATTTATGTTGCTTATGTATGTTGCTTAATTTTGAAAAGTGATTTGTATTCATTTAAATGATGAGTTGTCGTATAATTTTTAAGATGTGGCATTCACTTCTATGTTTTCCTCCCCCTGAAGCCTCGTCTTGAAATGAAATAGTTGTCATACTTTAGCTTGGAACTCATCCAGGGTATTTTTCTTGCTCAAGGCTAGCTGTGGTGGAAATCGTGATATCCGTGCTGCAGCGAGTGAAGGAAAACAAGCTGGTGTAACCAGAACACTTTCAGCCTCAGAAGCATAAACCCCCAAAATCTTAGTGGGAGAGACCCTGCAAACAGAGGTCTGCTGCTCCCAGGGTTCAGCCGCTGAGATGACTTCACCTCTCAGACATCCAATCTCAGGTTTTCAGGTGAAGGAGAAATATTGGGATAGCAGTACGCCCCTCTCATTTCACCTTCCCCTGGGAGAGGTGGGCTGAGAGATGGAGCGTCAGTAGATAAAGGAAGAGTAAGAAGTGACAGAAATAGAGGGAAGGAAAAGGTAGGTGAAGGAGACAGGCATGTGAGAAGCATTAGCAGATTACTGCATGGAGCATGATGGGACATGAACAGTTGCAAGCTGGGCCAGATCCCTGTGTTTTTCACCTGATGGTACAGGATATTGTTGAATGTTATAGAACCTTATGAAACCCTTTGATGTTGCAAACTGAAATACAGGGAAAAGGATTGTCAAAGCAGTGTGTAAGGTGTATAAATAATAAATAGGTACTTGTTCTATGATCCAAAATGTCTTTTCTTTTGAGCCATGGCAGAGGCAGAGGTGAAACACTGATGAGTTGGGAGGATCAGTTTCAAGACGCATCAACTTAAAGCACCTGGTCTTGGACTCAACTACTAGAATAGACTACTGCTAAATTAAAATCATGCTGATCTAGACGTTGGCTGTCTAGTACTGTGCTGAATGTGAGGGTCAAAAAAACGTGATGGATGACAGTAATAGGATTAGTACTAAGGAAGATCAAGAAAGTAATCAGTGGGAGACCTCAACTGATCCATGTCACCTGGAAATGGCACAGCAGGGAACTGGGTGTCGCACAGTTGGAGTCAGACTGAAACACAGTTGCATAATTCCTTTTAACAAGAGCTGTGATTAAAAGATCATCTTCCCAAACAATTGAGTAAATGCTGCAAAGCTTCATGGTTTAATTCATTTGGCATTCACTGAACTTCTTCTCTGCCAAATTTTCGTGGAAATCAAGCTAAAATCAATTACAGCTACAAGGAAAGATTCCTTTTTAATTTCCCAACGCTGATCCTGCAAGTTAAAAAGCCTGCAGCCCACATCATGGGTCTGGAGCATATTGGAGCAGGAAGAGCTCTTCAAGAAGAAGAAGAGCTGTAGCGTCTCTATCTGATAAAGTCTAAAGCAAAACAAATTCAAGAGACAAAAGTCTGGAACAATTAGACTGGCGATGGATCTATGCCCTGAGGCTTCAACAAACACATTTTAAAGACGTGATGTCATGATTCACCAACTCATTCTGTTTTCTTACAGGTAGACGGTTTCTTCACCTTGCTCTTCGGCCTCGCAAGCATCAACACCTTGACCGTTATCAGCATCACCAGATACATCAAGGGATGCCACCCAAACAAAGGTCAGACCCAACCTGCCTGAATTAAAGTGAGAGACCATAAAGAAAGCTTCAGACCCGCGTCTCTGCCTGCCTCGCATTCCAGCAGTTCTTATCTGACAGAAAAGTGTGTTTTTTGGTACTAATGAAACCTTATTACTGACTTCAGCTATGGAAACGACTACCACTTGTCTCCAGCAATTTCATTTACATTTGGCCAACATGTCATTAAGTTAATTTGAGGTGACTTTTTCTATTTTCGTGTGTAACTGATGCTGAAGAATGTCTTAATTATATGGAAATCAGGCTGAGCCTCTGTTGTCAGCGTGGGATAAGAGTTTTAACTGTGTTTGTGGTTGCTCATAAAACACAAGTGATATAAACCTGTGCATGTTTTTTTTTTTTTCATTGGTGGTTAAACTATATGAACATTCGTGGTACATGTGGGATATCATCTGCTACATTATGTGCCAGATTATAGCTGCAACTACTGCAAAGGGCATCAAATATTCCAAGCAATGATATAAGATAGTGCGGCCTAACAAAGCCAACCCAAATAACCCATAGCAACAATGGCACTGTACTCTCTAACAAACTGTCCTTATCGGATGGTATTGACATAAGATATGAGAGCGCCGCTCAGAAACAGAGCAGGCCGATTTTCTTTCTTCTTGATACAAAGTTATGTGTGCTTTGTCAACAGAGGTTCTTTTCAGTTGCAAATGTTTGCAAAGACTGTTAATATAAGAAAAGACCTCATTGTTCAATAAATGTCACAATCTTGACATTCATAACAAGTCAAGAATGCTGCATCTTTAAGTGCCTCTCACTTTTTCTGTCCTGTGTTTGCCAAAGTCGCAGCACTTAACCTTTTAAAACTGCAAACAGTCTGTTCCATTACTTGGGAATATGATGTTTTATTCATCTCGCGTTTCCTTGTGTGTTTTCGCAGCTTACTGCATCAGCATTAACACCATTGCTGTATCACTCATCTGCATTTGGACTGGAGCGATGTTTTGGTCTGTCGCTCCACTGCTGGGCTGGGGCAGCTATACAGGTCCGTTCTCACACACTAACCCTAGCAAAATATAAAACAAAGCCTTGATCTGAACTTTGCGTCTTATGTTCTTCAGATCGAGGTTATGGCACTTGCGAGGTGGACTGGTCCAAAGCCAATTACTCCACCATCTACAAGTCCTACATCATCTCCATTCTCATCTTCTGCTTTTTCATCCCTGTGATGATCATGCTGTTCTCCTACATCTCCATTATCAACACAGTGAAAAGCACCAACGCCATGTCAGCTGACGGCTTCCTCACCGCCCGTCAAAGGAAGGTGGAGAGAGATGTCACAAGGGTAGGCAAAAATAGGGAAAAAAATCCAGTTTATTTCTGATGTTTTTATTGGAAAGACATGATTGGAAAAGTAAAATGAGACTCTTTAAAGCTTTACTTAAAAGTTCCCTGTCTGTAATAAACCTCCTCTCACGTTATTCCAGTCCTGACAATTGTTCCCTCATGTTTCTCTTCAGATTTCCATTGTGATCTGCACAGCTTTCATCATGGCCTGGTCGCCATATGCAGTGGTGTCTATGTGGTCGGCCTGGGGCTTTCATGTGCCAAGCACAACCAGCATTGTCACCCGTCTCTTTGCCAAGTCTGCCAGCTTCTACAACCCGCTCATCTACTTTGGCATGAGCTCTAAGTTTCGTAAGGACGTCTCCGTGCTGCTGCCATGCACGCAAGAGCACAGGGAGGTGGTGCGTCTGCAACACTTTCAAAACATCAAACCCAAGGCCGAGGCCCTGCCCTCACCTAAATCACTTCCTGTACAGAAGCTGGAGGCGAAATACACCATGGGGGAGCTGAACCAATGCAATCCTGACAGCGACTCTGGGGTCAACAGCCCTCCTCAGACTCCTCCATCTGACACACAGGAGGTCTTCCACATTAACCTGCCCTCGCACATTGAAACATCAGAGTACTGGTGCGACAGGCTCTGAAGGACTTTCTTGAGTACTTGAATTACAAGGGGGGATTAAGAGTATTTTTGTATTTTTTGGTCTTACCCGTGTTAATTAACTGTATGTGTGACCAATGTTAATAAATTATTTTTTGAATCTCAAGTGGGATTCCACACCTGGTCATTTGATCCACACTAGCAAAACAGTAGAATAGCATGCAGAGATCCATAACTAGTTTTCATGAATTTTCCCACAATATCTCTGCCCCCTGAAATGTACAGTTACTAACATAGCGAGGCAAGAGATGCACAATGACATCTGGATACACTGAACTGTCCTTAACTCAACTGAAGCATGTGATGGCACAAAATTCTGCTGTTTCCCCTGCTGCCCCCGAGGACACTCACGCCATCAGATCTGCAATATACACCACATACAGTGAAACCACACTCTGCCAGGTACCACCTGCCTATGGAAAGCTGTTATTTTACATCTCCATTCAGTGAAGCATCGTCATGTCACTCAACCACAGGTTGGAGCAAAGGTGTCCATTAAAGGAAGCATCCTTCCCTCTGTGGCTCCATTTTTGCATAAAACTGAAAACTCTTCCGCTGGTTCATGGGTGTGGTGAATTAGGACAAGTTTTTTTCTGCTGACAAGCTTTCAAACTAATGGCGCTGTTGAAAGATAAATGAACAACCCTCAAATAGCACCTGAGGTTTTTTTTTCCCAGCAACATCAACAGGCAATTTTCTACTTGAGCCATGAAGGTTTAATCTTTTTTAAAAAAGAGTTCCCGAGGTGGTTTTTGCATTTCTGCAAAGACTATAATCGCACGCACAATGAGCTCTTTTACAGCAGCCCTTAAGACCTCTGAATCAAAATGGCAATCAGCTTCAGCATAACCATCCATATAGTGCGTAATAGCAGCGGCTTGTGTGCCTGTGCCAATCTGCATAAACTAACAGACTCTCCCTGTTAAAGTAGTAGGCACTGTTTGTGTGTATGTGTGTGTGTCAGGGGGCAGTGTGAGAGTACACATATACTAAAGACCACAACAGCAGACACGCAGACTATTAAGTGACAGTGGATGTGACTTGCAGAATCTGTTTCTCAAACGGGTGTTGTTTGGTTCATTTGGTGGAGGAGGAGTGATTGCTTTGGTGAGAGTTTACACACTTGCTGGCTGTTTTATTTCGCAGGCGGACAGTGGGATGGGTGGGTTGCAGAACAGATAAGCAGACTCACAGCTCGGTTTTCCTCTCTGCTGCTTTCTATCCTAAAAAAAGTCAATACAGTAGGTTGCTTGCGCTGCTTTGGTGCTGCGTGCCAGCTCTCTGCGTCCTCTCCTGATGCCCCCGGGTTACTGATTCTCTTCTGCCTGGGTGAAGAGCGTGCTGCCTGAAGTGGGACGGGCAAAGAGGGGAAACTCTGGCCCCGTCCCGTTCTCCACTTTTAATGAGCGCTCCGATCATGCAGGAGTAAAAGTCCAGGTGGAACAGTTGAGCGCTTGCACACACGCACGCTGGTCACCAATTGCTTTTCAATGAAAGAGTAAGGATTCGCAAAAAACTGCGCAGGGAATTAGTTTTTTAGGAACGTCTGGACGACAGTTTTACCTCCTCAGGTAGGTTCACCTTCGTTGCTCTACGTAAATGAGGATTTTTGAAGAGATCTGCTCCACATGTGAACGGGCGATTTCGTGTTTGCTGCTGCGTGGCGTGAATCAGTTATCCGCATTTTAAATGATGCGTAATTGCGCGCAATTGATGTCCATTGCGCCCAAGCGATTTTTAGTCCTTTTGATAATCAGGTCTGTGCGGAATTATAACCAACACTACACCAGGTTTCTGCGTTTTTACTGTCTATTATCATTTCTGCTTTGCATTTCATGACTGGTTCATTTCAGCTGAGCTTGTGAGATTTGACAGGCTGCTCAAATAAGCGTACCGCCGCTTGAATGCAATGTTTGTTTTACTTTCCTCTTTATTTATCTTAATTTTTCTTTTATCCCCCCCAGTAAACACCCTTCTTCCTCTTTCCTGAAGTGAGTTTTGTTTTGTTTTTTTTCCCCACTGAATTCAGTCATGATCTTTCCTAACCTCTGGAAAATGATCCAGCTTTTATTTTTGTTATCTTTTCTATCAGGCTAGCCTGAACCTTTATTTTGAAATGACTCATTTTGCCAGTACAATAATAAGCAAACCTGCGAAGTGGATTCTTCAGCTTTTGCTTTTTATTTCTTGTACATTGTGTTTGACATTTCTTTGTGTATTCTTTCTGACATTTCTGTGCAGTTTGAAGGAGCCTGCACAGGTGGTCTCTACACAATGTGTCCAGCAGCAGACTGCAGGCTCTGGCTTGCACTGATGCTGGTGCCAAGAATTAAAGTAATTCAGCCAGTTCTGTGCTTGATAAACAAATAGTGTCCTCGCAGCAGCAGCAGCCCAAAAGGCTACAGAAATGACCTTGTAGAGACATGTTGGCTTTCCTGTGTGTGTGATCTCTCCAATGGTTCTTTAGTTGGCTTGTTGCTACAACACTTGGCACATCTAACATGCTTACAGTACATTTCTGACACCTGTGAATGTGGGGATTTAACACTCCCTGGCACTGGGTGTGTGCAAATAGTGTCTCACTTCAGGCATGCCATCACTCAGGAACACTGTGAAGCTGAGTTTAATGATACTCCATAAGCCTCAGTCCCCTGTAGTGCTTAACCCTGGGTGCATTCACACAGGCCACCCCAGACAAGGAATGTGGGTGCTGCTGAAATACAGCCTCTGTGTTTTGGCAGGAAGCTGCATGGCCCTTAGGTCCACCACCGCTGTTGAAAAAAACTGTCAGGGGTGAAAATGTGAAATATTGTCAGTGTATTATCAATGTTTATCAACTACTTCCTTCAAACACCTCCAAAACGATGGTGCAGCAGTCACAGGTGTGTGTTCTGCCCACATTTTGTGAATCCATTGTGCGCCTGCGTTTGAAATAAGCACAGACAGCTACTGTACATCCTGTTTGCACTATAGCCACTGCATACCTGTGACACTCCTGCCAGGTGTGATGTACATCCTGCATTATCAGATGTCTGGTTTTTGCCTGCAGGAGCTGAGAATGTTAATGTAACTGCAACAGCAGATCATTAGGCTTTGCGCATAAAAAATTTGCCTTGCATAATCTTGGTTAAGGTTGTTCCGTGCATGTAATCCACATTGTCGTGAGAATTAATTGAGTTGTGCTTTAATTCCTCAAACTATGTGACCTGTCTGAGCTGCTGGGATCAGCAGGCCCCTGAACAGAACCTTTCATCTTTTGTACTGGCTGTGAAAATCACTTTGCTTATTCTGTGTTTGGATTGTCAAAGTTAATTATCAGTTTGTTTGCAGTTTGTTTGATTTGTGTCCCCGCCCAGCACGAATGAGATGCAGGAGATGCTCAGTTTGGTGAAAAATAAAGCGTGACGGTACTGCAGTGGCCAGCTGAAACATACAACACATGCACAGAATGTAGCCCTCCTTGTTTGTGATTTAAGGTGGTGGTGAGTCTGAAAGCCCTTACATACCGTGTGCCTCTCCAAAGCTACCTGAGCATGTGATAAGCTATCCCAGATCTCATTCTCTGTTTGTTTATTTCTGATGCTTCAGTTGAACTAGTGAGTGTGTGTGTGTGTGTGTGTGTGTGTGTGTGTGTGTGTGTGTGTGTGTGTGTGTGTGTGTGTGTGTGTGTGTGTGTGTGTGTGTGTGTGTGTGAGAGAGAGAGAGAGACAGAGAGAGATTGTGTTTTTGCAAGTCCCCTCAGGATCTATTATCCACTGAAGGAAACTCCCCACACTGTCAAAGGATATCATTTGCCCTGTGTTTCATTGCTTGGAGAAGGGGGCATTTAGAGGATCACACAGAGAACACAAATTAAGACGTCTCAAATTATTGTCATTTTTTTGCTTGTTTCATTTTTTTCCTACAATGATGTCATGCCTCGGAGGACTTGGGAACCTGAGCGAAGGCTTTTGTATTGCATCTTTTTTGCATGATAAAAGTAGTTCTACTGCACATTGGGGAACATGGTGTTCATGGTTTAGATTTCCTCGCAGGTGTATGACAGATCAGTTTTGTAGTTTGCGTTATCCAGTGAAGCGCGCTGACTCACCTCTCATATGCTACCGGTCTGTCTCCTGTACTGTAGACGTTCATATCTGTCCCAGCTTGTTCTTAGCCTCAGCTTTCTTCCCCCGCAAGGACAAATTGTAGTCCTGACTGTGCAGCAGTGATCTACCTGCCTGTCAAAGCACAACACTGTGGAAAAATCATGTCAGTGCTCATGAATGTCAGATAAAAATGTAGAGCTTCATTAGGGAAAGTCCTATCACTGCCAACTGCAGCTATATTAATTTTTACCTCAACATGATAGGCTATGTTTGTGGTATGTAGTCATTCTAAAACTACCATCATTATAGGAGAAACCACGTACTTCAGTACACACACTGTGTGGAAGCTGTAATAGAGGACTGTGAATGTCACACTTATGTTTACCAGCCTGACAGGACTATGATGCTTTACACCAATGAAGATCCAGCACATGATACTATTACTACTAGGTGAAAGACGATAATTCATGTTTGAGTTTTAAAGGAACAGTTCAATATTTTGGGGATCTATTCGCTTTCTTGCTGAGAGTTAGATAAAAAGATTAATATTGTGTGGCAGCCAGCGGCATCTTAGCTTAGTTTAGCATAAAGATAGCAGCAGTAGCTGGCCTGGCTATGTCCAACGGTTCAAAACTCTGCTGGAAGAAGTTTGTTTAATCTATTCGAAAACTAAAGAGTAAAAAAAGCCAAAATCACATAGTGGTATCACAGGGGTTATGTGCCAAACTATTTCTTGGCTAGGCACGGTGAATTCCTGGGGTCTTGTCGTCACTGTGAGGTTTCCAGCCAAACTGTGGTGGCTGCAGTAAGTCACCACGCCCGGCCAAGTGATGCACGTAACCTCCCTTAAAACCACAACTTGCTGTTTTACACTTTGGTTTTCTTTGAATCACTTTCCCAGTCTTTGTCCTGTAATCAGTTGTGAGCTCTAGCTTCATATTTAACATAAAGGCATGAGAGTGGTATCAGAAAGCATCAAGAAGGCAAATAAGCCTATTTCACAAAATCTCAACTTATTCATGTAGTGAGTTAGTTGGAGTCACTGTTTGCACCAAACAGGAGAATTTCATTTGGAGAAATTGTGAAAATGATCAACCTGTGATAGACTGAGTTTACATGATGATTAAAATATGGGTGTAGTATGTATAACTCTGCACTCCAGCAGGTCAAAAATGCAGTAAAGCCAATGATGTACTGCCTTTATTCATCCAAAGAAGTTTTGCTCAGAGCAAAATCTGCCAGCTCGCTGCATGACTTAGAGCTTAAAGACCTTTCCTGACCCTGATTTATTCTCCTGGAATCCAGCCCACCATCTTATAGTCACAAATCCATTCTGACCTACGCATCAGTGTGAACTGCATCACATCTGACCCTGCCTCAGAGGTCGCTGTATGATCGCATGATCAGATTGACCCTGCTGGTGTGTGGCGGCAGCAACAGACGTGACACCGGTCTGGCTGGAGATCCAGCATTCCTCTGTTAACAGGGAGGCCTCAGTCATCACCTCCTCAGGAAGGAGCTCCATCCCACCGGCTCAGTGCAGAGCAGGGACTGGGGTCCCTCTCATGTTTAGCTCATCTTCCATGCTGTGTAAGACTTCTAGTGTCTGTCCTAGATCAGAATTTGCTGTAGTACTTATCAGCAGAGCTCTCATTACTGCAGTGTTTGGAATGACCTCTTGGTGACCAACTTCTGCTCTAAACTCAGACTTGGACTTTGATTTACGTCTTTATATGTGTATAACTTTTAAATCTGAATGACAGACGAAGAAAGAAATTTTCTGTGTCCACTGTAAACAGACTGTATTTTAAACACATCCAGCTTGATGTGGTTGGTGTCAAACAAACAAGCCATCTGAGTGAACACAGTTCTCCATTCCTTACACATTAAATTACATCTGTGTGTCCTCTCTAATTGAGTCTGACTTCATAGATAGAGGGAAGACTTTCACATGCACTTTCGTCATACAGTCCAGATGTGGAGCTTCTGTGGATCTTCAAATACTCACAGCCTAAAGTAATTTGAACAAGAAGCATTGGCCTATACTGAAATACAATCCTAGAGAAGAAGGCGAGACAAAGTGAGTTACAATAAATGTTTTCAGGATCTTTAATTCACCAAATTGACGTTACGGATGCTAGATGAGCTCTGTGTGTCGTTACAGTCCACAGTCTGTCTGCTGTTTATCCAAAAAACTCTGGAAAATGTATCTCAGTGGCACAAGTTGACTCTGTCTCGTTTCCAGTTGACACTAAAACAGTCGTCACACTCAGAAATGTTGACTGAAGTGTCCCAAGTTGCTTACAGCAGGTAAGCTGCAAGCCGGAAATGGTTTTCAGAGGATACCATTGAAATTCTGCTGCTTCTCCTCTCTCCCTTAGGTTGGGAGGTTATACAAGGACAACTGGCTGACCTGCTGAACCATCACACCACCCATCATGAACAGAGCAGCACTCACTGTCGTCTGCCTCGGTGAGCAACCCGTCAGTCTATCTGTGGCAGTACGCTGGTTTTTAATATATCATCCATTACCACAGTGTTTCATATTTCCAAAAAACTCCTTCAGAAAGACTTTTCTGCACATTCACTCCATCAAACAACAACATCATCCGTCACAGTGGTTTTGTGTGTACAGTAAACATGCTGATGATTATGTTACTTTGCCTGCTATTATGTGAAACTCCCTCACCCACAGCACTCCTCCTGTCCTGTGCTTGCGGGGCCAAGCCTAACGGATCAAAGAACAAGAAACCAAAGCAAGGTAGACATCATCACAAGCAAGTCTCTAATCTCCGTTAGTCCCAATGTTGGCTTTCTCCTCTGCAGTCACTTTTAATTCACTTATTCAAAAAATGTTTATCTGTGTCTAAATGTCTTATGTAAAAGGCTTTTAGTATTTATATATGCACTGCAAACAAAGACGTGGATCTCATGACAAGATTCAGTGTTGACTCTCATCATTTGGTGGCCAAAAGGTATCTCGACATTTATTGTAAAAATAAATAAATAAATAACAATTCTTACATATAACCATCACTTCAACAACATTTCACTGATTCTGTGTTAATGTGAAACAGGTCCTCACTACAAGTTGAAATGTAGTCATTGAAATCAGGACTGCAGCTAATGGTTGTTGTTATTGATTAATTCTGTTGATAATTGTCTTCAATCAAATAATCATTTGGTCCTTAAAATACCAGTGAATGTGAAAAATGCCTGCCATGATTCCCCGAAACCCAAAGTGATGTCAACATTTTGGCCAATCTAAAATCCTGTCTTGAACCTTCTTCTTCTTCTTCTTCTTCTTCTTCTTCTTCTTCTTCTTCTTCTTCTTCTTCTTCTTCTTCTTCTTCTTCTTTCATTCACAGTTGTTCCAGCCATAGAGTGTGATGTCAGAGCAGGAAAGATCAATCTTCCAGAGTTCATTGTCAAATGTCCTGCACACTGTAAGGAGACAAAGCAGCAAGTCTATGGGACAGGCGTGTTCGCCTCCATCTCCAGCATCTGCAACGCAGCCATCCACAGGTTAACACTGGGGAGATCAATGTGAAATAAAGCCTGTGCAGCAGTCAAAGCTGTCTTCTAACAGTTATATCTGATTAAAAATGTCTTTTTATGCAGTGGCATCATCACCAACACAGGAGGGAAGGTGATTGTGAGGAAGATGGCTGGCCAAAACATCTACAAAGGCAGCAATTCCAATGGAGTGCGCTCTCTGTCTCTCCCTAAGTGGAGGGAGTCATTTGTTGTCTCAGGTATTAATGGTGGAGTAAATAACGTTACACTTCTTTAGGATTACCCTCCATCCAACAGCTGGCTCTGTTGTGTTTCAGAGGGGAAGCCCAAGAAAGGAGTGATCTACCCATCTACTCTGGACTATGTCCCTTCAAGACCAACCTACGTGAAGACAAGTGAGAGGAGGGTTATTGTTACGCTCACGTCATGCATGTTTTATGTGAATATGAATTAGACTGCATTACATTTACCTTGTCATTGAGTGGACTGACAGATGTCTAGTGTTTCACAATGATAGGACTATCTGACAGAACCCAGTGAGAAATGATTTGGTGATTTGTAATTCAAAATATGTCATGACAAAATGAGGGAAATTTGGTTCAAAGGTCGAAGGGTTTTAGATTTGTAGACTACATATAAATGTTATTTCAACAGCATTTCATTCACTTCCTATCTTAGCATGTAGATAGAACTTTTTCGCAGTGAAAAATGATCATGGAAATAACAAAGGTTAAATGCAACCTAGACATTTAAACCTCTGATGTTTGAAGCAATTTTGGCCCAGTTTGAACCTGTAGACATCTTTTGCCTACACATACACCAGATCAGTATGTTCTGGGGACAAAAGGTTACTAGAAAGACGTCCCTGTGCTTGACTCTGGCATGCTGAACTTCGCTCAGGTTGAATGAGGAGTCTGAGCGCAGCAGTCTGGTGAAGAATGTCAAGAATGCATTACTACACAGCGGTTACTGTAGACGTTCTTCCTCCCCGTCCATCCGTCTTGTACACAGCCGCCTTCATCTGTCGTCTCCTTTCAGGTCAAAAGGAGGCCAAATCCCCTGCGGTCACCACAGTGCTGCCTATGACAGCAGTCCCTGAACTCACCACAGCTACAACACCTGAACCCACCACCACCACCACCACCACCACACTGGCTCCCGTCACCACCACCACCACCACCATCACTACACCTCCACCACCCACTACTACCAAGGCTCGAGCTGCTGTCCATAAAGTCAGGGATGCAGGTGAGTTAAACAAACACACACTTAGATCGTACATCATTTTTGAATACCTACATGCACAAAGAGCTAATTCTTTCCTCTAAATCAATGGATCCATGTATGTTGCGTGGAGGATTGTGTATTTACTTGGATGCAGGATGCTGTTAATGATCCAGTAATGCCAATCCACACAGATGATCCACTGCAGCCAGTGTGCCGCCTAACTAACAACATTAGCAGCTTGTAACCAGAAATGCTGTTTGCCAGAACAAGCATTCATTTGTGTGAAACTGAGTGATGAAGACGAATGATTGCAGCTGGTAATTACAAGTCACAACTGCAATTATGACAAATTACAGCTAGTCTGTGATGAAGTTACAGTGCTGTTCAGTTGCCTGACTGCCTGGCTGACTTCACTGTACACTTGATCAGCAGACCGTTCATCACTCTTATTAAATGAAAACATTATCAGACAGTAACCGCTGTGAGGCATCTGCTCTGTTTTGGATGGAAATGCAGCCACAGCAAGTAGACAATGCTGCAGTATCTTAAGGTATGTGTGTCCATGAGATGGGCTGTGTGCCAGGCAACCCCCCAACCGTTTCTGTCTCCTTCATTTTCTGTAACATTATCTCTCCCCTTTCCATATTGGCACCCCATTTGTCTTTCTTCTATCCAGGCAGCAGTCACCCATACCTTGCCTCTGTGGCAGCCGCAAGTTCAAGTAAGTGAAGAAAAGCAAACAGGGTCAACCTAGTGTTTTGGGGGGTTTTTCTTGGTGGCTCGCGGGTGTGCGGCGGTGTTGCGTTACACTGGGATGTGCTGGAAAGGCTTTACACCGAGCATGGGTGGATAGTGTGCATCAGGATTCATCATGTGTTGTGTATGAAAGGTCATCCTGTTTTCAAAGCAAGTTTGTCTTTATCAGTGGCACAACTTGTGTACTTAATTTGTGAAATCGGTTAACTTGTTTTAAGCCAAAAGCTTAAATCTGAAAATCTGTGACCTGGGCTACTGGTTTGTACTAAATCCAAAGCTATGTTGAATTTGCATCTGATTTATATGAGTTTTTTGTCAAAATTTGCCCATGCTCTGCTATTCTCAACATTGGTATAGGACAGTCACAGAATGGTCAAGGAAAGAGTTTCGGCCAAGGTATGTCAGTACTCTCACTGATTCTGCAGCTCTTGGAAAGTCCTTTACACCACAATTCAAGTGAACTAAACCCTGGCATTTCTTCAAAGTATTCAGAGGAAGTGCCTATCCGAGTAGATTCCCACAACGTGCCAGCGCAGGTAAACCAAGCTATAATCTTCCTGATGTGTCTATTTTTTAATCTCATTCTTTCATTTTATAGAGGATGTCTCATTTGCTTTTTTCTCTATCTTTTTTTGTACCAATGCATAAACTCTGCATGGCATCTCTGCTTTGTATGTGCACAGCTGCTTAAAAAGACTTTTACGAGTCTCTTAACACAGGGCCAGACCAGACTGCTCTGGAGATGTCCAACTTCTGTTCTGTAGTCTTTCCAGTAAAACACCACTGAATTACAGGATTCAGCTATGTTCACTGTGTATTAGCTTTCTGTATTTATTATCTTTTTCTCTCGAATATAAAGTAACGTTTACATGACTCTTTAAAAAGAGTCTACAGCAATGCTAGCAGCTCTGTTAGGCTGCACTTGGGCATAGAGGTGCTTTGAGCTAAATGCTAACACGCTCACAAGTGCATTGTTAATATGCTGATGTTCACAAAGTTTAGACACCATAGAACTGCATATAGCATACATCACCAACACAGTTAGGGACTGACTTTACCCTGTATTCATGGGTGGAAAACCACCTGAGACAAGGAGTTGTTTGATCCAGTAACCCAACAGTAATAGAAAACTAACAGTAACACTGGGTCAGAAAAATCACATACATGGATAAAGTTAACCCAGTATTGTTGAGACCTTTTGGGGAGAAATGTTGACCTGATGGTGGTGCTAGATGAAAAATCAGAGGATCACCAAATTCATTATAAGATACATCCTCATGGCACAATGAATGTCTGAACCAAATTTCATGCAATCCATCCAGTAGTTGTTGAGATATTTCGACCAAAGGACAGACTGGGAACTGATCAGCATCTGTTCTAGAAATGCTCAAGTTCATCAGTACTAAAGAGAACTGTCTTGGCTATCGGCCATGACGTGCTGGTATCGTTTCCTCTTTTCTCATCACAAAAATTGTTAAGCACATCATACAGTAGATATGTTACTCTCTTGTCTGTCAGTGCGGATAAACAGATGAGTGTTATTTCATGTTGTCTCATAATATGTTTGTCTCCCAATCTTGAACTCAGGTCTGCGCAGACCAGAGACAGGGTCGGCTATCAGGAGACAGCCATCCTCTCCAGTTGGCCCAGGTCAGCCTCATCATTAACACACACACACAAAGTCAGAATAACGGACAAGTAGACATGGGGAAGGCTGGTGGGACTGACAGGGGGACAGAAGTCTTTGTTGGAGCAAGAATCCAGGACACGTAGACAGCTGTAAGTCTGACCCTCATGTCCACACCGATAAGCTCCTGTGATCTTCACCTGAGGGTCACCGCTAATCCACCCCATCAAGCATCTCAGCTAACATTCCTTTCACAATAACCGCTGTTCTCTGTCATCGGGTGTGTCCTCTCGATCATGTTTTCATTCTCCAAGATGAAAAGAGGCAAATGAAGCCGAGCCATTTAGGCCCATGAATACGCCCAGCATATCCTTTTGTTTTTGATATCATGCTGTGGAGAAAATGCCTTCAACTTCAATCAAAGCAAAACAGCTGGGCTGCATTTGCAGATGGAGCCCCGACCTGAAGCCCTCTTCTGCCCCCTCTTTCTTGCTTTTTCCCTCTTATTCAATCTGACTGTTTCTCATTGCTACAAACAGCTTTTAACAGGGTTCAGCCGGCCCCACCCGAGCGGACTCCAACCATGAGCCAGGCCAACCCTGGTAAGTATGTCCAGACCCCAAGCAGGAGTCCTCCAAGTGCACTAGGAGACACACTCACTGACGTAGAGAAGTAGACAGGACTGATCAAACAAGAGGAAAACTGGGGCAATAAAACCAGTTGAAATGTTTTATAAAGCAGTGCTAATGTTTACCCTCTGTGGGATGCTGTGGTTCAATGCTTGGCTCTCCTCTATAAACAACAGGCAGAAGTACAATTTTGACTTAAACTGTACCCAAGACTGAAAAAGAGCAGTGAGTATGTTGATATGCCTCAAAGATGAGCAATGATGTGATATCATTGTCCTGAAGTCATCTTGTGCCATATCTCCAGTATTCTGATCCAGGAGCAAACTCGCAACTCTCCCTTCTAGATAAGACCACGATGAGAAACACACCCTGTCAGTGCTGTAATAACATCTTATGACAGATCCCATCTGGTCTGGCCTCTTTGCCTCCCTTGTAAATGCTTGCAGAGGGGGACACACAGATGAAAGCAGCAGCACCAAGTGGCCCAGTGCTGCTCCCCGAGAGACATATGACCCAGTCCACAGCACTGCAGGATCTGGGTCCACTCTGCGGACTGTCAAGAATAGAAAGCTTTCGCCATTCAAACCAGGCTAGGCTTGGCTCTCTGAGGAATGTGCTTCTGTTTTTGCTTCTGTGGAATGCAAAACCATGGATCCCTAAACTTAGACAGCACTGTGTCCTTTTAAATGATGGTTGATTGTATGATATGATTTCTAAAATGCAGCGTGAGCTCTTTCAAGCTGCTGCACCATTTATCTGACTTGTCTTTGCAAAGCAAGAGGGAACATCCAGATTGGTAGCTTTTGGATAATATTGTGATACTTTATTGATCCCCTCAAGGAAATTCTTCATGCTTGAGGTCAGAGGTCAGAGGTCAGGATCAGCCACACAGCAGCACCCATGTAGCCGGCAGCGATTCACTGTCTTTGTCAAGGACACTCCAGCAGGGTGAAAGCTTGCCGAAGCTGAAGTCTTGAACTCTAATTTATGAGCTGAAGGGTTTTCTCCCCGGTCGCTTCGCCACCCAACTGCCCCGAACAGATGTTCAAATTTATTGGCCAGCTTTCTGGAAATGTTACGATCTGGTTTAGCCTCGCCTTTGTAATGAGATATGCCCATTTGACAACCATCTCTCTAAAAGATTTCCGTTTGTTGGGTCTGTGTTGATGTTAAAATACATTTTTTTTAGGACTCAGAGAAATTGCTCATTAAACACTGCTGCAGACATATTGCAAACTGAGCTGCAACCAAAGGTGAGGATCAGTATCCCCGATCCTGCTTTGACCTTCTGGCCGCAGTGGTCACTGAAGTGACTATGATCAGGAGAGTTAAACCCAATCCTGTTAAAGCACCTGTTTCATCAGAAAAACAACACTACTGTCTGCCGTATAGCACTGTGCCTTTGACCAGCAGCAGATTAGGCTAATCTCTGCCTCCTACTATCTACACTGTCCCTGGTTTGACACCAACTTTAGAATAATACTCCCACGCTTCGCTGGGCTGCTGGCTGGGCTCTCCCAGCCCGTCCCAGTCAACAAAGGCCCTGCTCACTAGCTGCCACTGGATGGGAACCTCAGAGCCCAGGCTGTGTTTGTGTAAGCTACCCATCCACCACAGGGAGGGGTTAACTGAAGTGTGTTGTCATGACTCAGTCAGTTTAGACAGACGTAGTGCACTGTTATGGTTTTGCTCAGCTGTTTGGGCTTCTAGTGTTCGATTAACTATGAGCCATGCAAGAGTCAGGCCGATTAAACTGCCACATGTTGTTTTTGCCACGTCATAAGTTGAAACTTTGAGTATGAGTGTATTGTAATGTCAAAAGCAGAAGGTAGAAAACAGAACAATGAGAGAGACGTTGTTTCAGAGAGTCGGCCTTCGTCTGCCTCTCTGCCCTGCAGGTAAAAAGAGTGAGGCTAAACTTCACTACAACAGCCTATAGTCACTCAGCCACTGTCTGTGTGAGTGACTACTGTATGTTTGGTGTCTGACTCAAGGCTGAACATCTTGTGCATACCCCACTAATAACGTGGCAGGTTTAGTGGAGGTCACAAGTATGCTCCTCCTTAACGCTTGTGCTGAACACAGCTTTCTAATCTTCCCCTGCGCAGCTTTTCCCAGAAGGGATTGGCCACCCCCCTCCTTCCCTCGTCCTGATTGGTTCCCTGGAGCTCGACGACCAACAGGTACCAAATACAAAATAGATCATCCTTCTTAAGCAATTCATGAGCATATTCTAATTTGAATGTAAATGCCTACTTTAATGCTCAAACTGATTAAGGTAAGAATGGCAGGGGTGCAACAATTGTAATACATTTTTTTCTCTTAAGGTAGGTTTTATTATCTAAAAGCTTTAGATGTTTCACTGAATCTAAGCTTTTAATAAGAAGAAATTCTTCTTCTTATACTACATCCATCGTTCACAATGACAGTGCTAACATGCAGGTATAATGATCGCTATCTTAGTGTCAGCATGCTAACATTTGCTAATTAGCACTAAATGGAAAGTGCAGCAGAGGCTGATGGGATTGTCATTAGGTTAAAGTAACATCCTAAATGTAAACCTTGTAGTTGCTGATGCATCCACCTTCTCTGCTGTACATTCAGATGTTAGTTACGCAGCTCCAGACTCAGGATACACGTGGAGTGAGATGGACACACCTGAGGTGACAGGTAAGCCAGCCTCCCTCAAAGGCAACACAACATGACAGTTTGGTGTGTGCTGCCTCCGTTCATAGCAGCAGGTCACTGCACCTTGTATCCATCTATGTTGCATGTGCAAACACAGCATGCTTGTGTGAGTGACACAGTAAGGTATCTGATGACCATGTATGTGTTGAATTCGCTCCATCTGCAAGTACCCGCAATGTGTCTCAGGACATTGTGTTTACATGCCATGTGCCTGCCATATGAGCATGAAGTGTGGAAGAGAAGAGCATTGGCCAGGTTTACTGTATGTGAATGTGTGAGAGAGACTCTGTGAGGTGACGATTTTGGAGAAAGCCATCATTTTCACTGGTCTGGGATTGGATGGGAAGAATATGTGACCAGTCCCAATCATGGAAATGTGTGCTTTTCCCTCTGAAGTTCATTTTGGGAATACTAATGGGTTTCAAAACATCCTCCTCTAGCTCGGGATCACAGGCCTGATATCTCAGAATATGAGCGCTGGTTTTATAACTTTGGACCATACCGTAAGTGTTTTTCTATTCTATTTATCCGGGACTAACAAGTCTTGGGGTTCAGGTTTTCTATTCTCATGTGTTCAGATTGTGACTCTGGAAATGTAAAGCCTCAGTGACAATTCACACACATTTCCAGACATGATCAGACTCTCCGATGTTCCATTCTGTTTTCTGGCACAGAACTACTTTGATTTCTCGTGTTAAAAATGGTTTGTCGAGGTGAGATTGTCATTAATAAACATGAACATTGCTTTATTCAATTAGTTATATGAAGAGGATACCCTGGAGTGAAATGTATATAATAATAAGAATAAGAATAAATTGTAAGGAATTTATCTAATCGAGCTAGTTGACACATGGGTCATGACACTCAAGGAACACTTGCCGAGTAGGTCTTATGTGGATACAAAGCTACAGCCAGCAGCCACTTAGCTTAGCTTAGCACAAAGACTGGAAACAGGGAAACTAGCCTGGCTCTGGCCGAAGCTTACAAAATCAGCCTGCTTTTACATTTTGCTTTTTGTACAACTTAAGCAAAAAAGATGTAACAAGTTTATTAGTGAGTTTTACACAATGTCTACACAGGCTGTGTAGTGAAAGCAGCATGCTAGCAGAGCAGCTTTAGCTTGGTCCTCCATCTCTGTCGATAGAGGATGCATTCAGGCACAGCACTGAGTGTGGGTCATTTTAGGTCATTCTGTTTTGGCGCTTAGAGCTAACACGATCGCTGTAGTAGAAAATACAGTTGAAGTATAAAAATACACTTTGGGTGGGGGGCTACACACATCAGACATGAGCCTCCATTGTAGACAGGCCTTTAGAGGTGCTGGTAGATGGATATTATTACCTTTGGGCAGAGCCATGCTAGCTGTTTCCCCCTATTTCTAGTCTTTATGCTAAGCTAGACTAATCACCTCCTGGCTACACAGAAATGAGAGTGGCAAGAAAGCGAATAAGAGTATCTCCCAAAATGTTGAACTCTTCCTTTAAGTGCTTTCAAAGGAAAACACATTTGATTAGTTTTTAGTCTCATCGTTCACACTAAAAAATACAAACCACTTACAATATGGCCCACTGACAAGACATAAAATGGCATGCAAAAGTCTTCACTTTCAGATTACAGGCCATGGTTCCATCTGTTTGATGACACAGCCGAGCCACCAAATCTAAGTAGAAGGGACGCGGTTTGCAAAAGCCAATGGCTGAGCCATTTCCAGCGTGCACCACTAACGCACCACCACACATCAAACCCAGTCAAACATGGTGCTGGTGGGAGCAGGCCGTAATGCCATGGTGTGTTTATGTTAATTTCACATGTGTCGTCTGTCACAGTTTGTCATTGCTGATGTCTTTACTTTTAGTGTCTCGCACCACTGACTCAGATGGCAACCGTAAAGTGCCATTGGATACCACACATACTAGAGGTGAGCAGTGGTTACCATGGCTACAAACACCCGTTTGTATCCAGAGAGGCATCAGCTCGGACACAACATACTGCAATGCAAATTTCCTTCAGACTTTGTTCTGTCTTTTGCTCTGCTGTTCAGTAAGTGCTGCTTTAGCTTTCTAATTGTGAGTAGAGCTGAAAAATCTCTTTTTGTATAGCTAGTGCATAATGATGGGTAGTAGGTAGTTGTAGTTACTCTGCTGCTTTTTGGTAGAAATGTGCTAATGCTGAGCTTGTATTTATGCAGTGGAGCCAGTGGATGCATGGAAACCAGAAGCAAACCTTTATGAATCAGGTGAGATAGCTTGTACTCCTCCTTTTTCTGCCCCGCAAACGAGTCACTTTGCCAGTAAGTCCCCACTTCTGACTGTAAGTACAAACCAAACCAAGGCTATCCAAGGCAAAGCATCTGGGTTTCTGCTCAGCCTGTAATTGTAGGGATTTAGAGTCAAAGTCAAATGCATGGTTGCTTGAGGATAAAACCAGTTCCTGTTTGGTAAAGTTTTTGCCACAACAAATACTGGCTAAGGTTTAGGATCTCTGGAAAGTGGACAGCTGCAAATGTTCATGGAAATTTTACCAAACTTCCAGGTTGACTCTGCAAAAGTAGTAAGCTTTGTGGTAGGAGGATGGAAAATTTCACAAGGTATATTGCCATGACAACACATGATTAAATGGCCTTGATGGTGACAAGGTATAATTTTAGTTTTTATAATGCATGTGTCAATGATTAAGGACACAAAAACGATGTAATTTATGAAACTGCCTTCTTAAAATATAATGCCCACAGAGCAGATTTCAGCCGAATAGCAGAATTCTGCTTTAATGTCTTGTGTGTTTCTTGACTTTCAGGCTTCAATGTGAGAGAACAAGAACCTGTACCCAGAGCACCTGAGCCTGTGTCACAGGGAGACCCGAGTATGTCCCTCATGCTTATTTAAAGCCACTATACTGTACATAGAGTTCATATTTGATTATCGCATCGTTCAAATTATGAATTATGGCCTATGATTTTGGCAATCCTGGTGAATACTGGGCCCATGACATCAAAACCTGTGGTGTGCATTAAAGGTACCCTGTAAACAAATCCAGTCATATTTACATCCATGCAGTTTTCTTCTTCTCTGCCTGTGCTAGCTCATTTTTCCATGAATCCACGAAAGAATGTGTGCCTGCACGACAAAAACAAAAGGGGCACCCACTTTTAAAAGCATTGCTCTAGCCAGCTACCAGTGGATACCTTTAATCTCTACCACATTGATAGACTTTGACATTTTTGCTTCAAGTGCTGCACGGCATCACTATGGCTTTAACTGACAACAAATGCATTACCAAACACATTATGACTCTGGTCCCTTGTGGGGTTTCCTGTTTTTGCAGATTGTAAGGTGGACCTGGCCTTCCTGATGGATGGGAGCTGGAGCATTGGGAAGAGGCGCTTTAAGATCCAAAAGGACTTCCTGTCTGAGGTGGCTCAGGCAATCAATGTGGGTGTAGCTGGACCCATGATGGGCATCATCCAATATGGGTAACCTCACAGTTCCTGTTGGGTTATTATGTACAATTTTTAAATGAAAAAACAAAACAAAACAAAACAAAACAAAACAAAAAACAACAACAACCCCCCTCCCCCATAATGGTTGCTTGATGTTTTGCCTGAAGGGATGACCCGGTGACAGAGATCAGTCTGAAGTCTTACTCCAGCTCCAGAGAGGTCAAGTCAGCCATAGACAAGATTGTGCAGAAAGGAGGCCTCTCCAATGTGGGTGAGTGACCAGCTGTCAGCTGCCAGCTACAGTTAATGACTATAGACACAAGTGTGAAAGTGAAACGGGTGCAATTATCGCATGGTTTACTACCCAGGCACATTTTCACATGCAAAGATGGAATTAAATCTAAATTTGCTGCGAGACACTGTCAGCTAAATTACAGTCCTCTTTCTGTAAGCCCTGTTTTTCCTCCGCTCTAACCAAAAAGCATTTGGTTTTACCATCCCGAGGGGGTCAGCTTTCTGAGGGCAAGTGCTGTTTTTCTGCTCTGGTTCGTGTGTCAGCATGCATCCACTGCCACATGTGTCTTTATGACTTGCTAAATTTTGCATTCACATACAAATAACGTTGTAGTGTTTGCCCAGAAGTGCTCTCTAATCATACAACAGTGTGAGTGGTTGTAAAAGCTTCTATAGTCCCCAACAGGGCACCTCCTGTTCTGCCATCGTTTAGACCTCCGACAGGACTGCGACAGACTAAATGATAGGATATCACTATTTTTGTCATGATATGCAGCCAAAACAGGGCACATTATACAGAGACATGAACAAAACACACATGCTACTTAGCTACTAAGTTTTTATGTTGCATGCAGTCGTTTTTTTTTGTTTTTTTTTAAGGTTGCTGGGTACATATTGGTAAGTTGAGACATGCATCTCCCAAAAAAAACTTCAGTCCATTTAGTGTGCATAATGAGCACTTTTTAAACTCTGTTTTCTTAAGTGTCTTTTTGTTTAATTTCATACTCTGCAGTCCATGTGTATTTTTATTCACTTGTTGAGGAACAACTATGCATCTACGTATACCACAGACTTGGACATAAATTGGATGTAGCATCTATTTAACGGTCTCCCTGCTGCCCCCTGGTGCAATGACAGGAAAGGCCCTCACCTACATCAACAAGCAGTACTACAGTGACGCCAATGGAAATCGAGGAGGCGCTCCTAACGTGGCCGTGGTGCTGGTGGACGGCTGGCCCACAGACAAGGTGGAGGAGGCGTCTCGTCTCGCTCGGGAGTCCGGCATCAACATATTCTTCGTCACCATCGAGGGTCCCGATGACAACGAGAAGCAAAACCTGGTTGAGGCCAACTTTGTCGACAAGGTGGTGTATTGTCACAGAGCCGTGTCAGTGCTTCATCAGAATATGCCAGTTTGAAACAAAGTGTGTCCTTTATTCCACAGGCTGTGTGTCGGACAAACGGCTTCTTCTCCCTGCCTGTGACCAGCTGGTTTGCTCTGAGGAAGGCCGTGCAGCCCCTGGTGAAGAGAGTATGTGACACGGATCGCCTGGTGTGCAGCAAAACCTGCCTCAACGCCAACGACATCGCCTTCGTCATCGACGGCTCCAGCAGCGTGGGAACCGGCAACTTCCGCACAGTGCTGCAGTTTGTGGCCAACGTCACGCGAGAGTTTGAGATCTCTGACACAGACACGCGTGTCGGAGCTGTGCAGTACACCTACGAGCAGAGGCTTGAGTTCGCCTTCGGCCAGTACAACAACAAGGCCGAGCTGCTGAACGCCATCAAACGCATCAACTACTGGAGCGGCGGGACCAGCACTGGTGCTGCCATCACCTACGCCGCAGAGCAGCTTTTCAGCAAATCCAAACCCAACAAACGCAAGATCATGATCGTCATTACAGATGGGCGCTCCTATGACGACGTCAGGGCACCTGCACTGGCTGTCCACCGCCAAGGTTAGAGGTCAAACACAAGAGAATCTGAAAAATAAGGAGATTTTTGGCAGATATGGTCGAGTCAAGCAATGATCACTTTCTTGCATCTTTGAAACATTTTCAAACAGTACTAAATAAAATAAAAAATGCATCATGATTATCTAAAAGTTAGATATTTTTTACTTCTTTCACCTGTGTAAAGTTGTTTTCTCTGGTGTGTGTCAGACCACAGCGAGGTGTCATTCAGTGTGTGTTTGATGTGACAGACACATGTGAGGGCCTTGTTTGTAATCTGCTCTTCCCTCCTGTGATCTAGGTGTGATCGCCTACTCGATCGGCATTGCCTGGGCAGCCCAGGACGAGCTGGAGTACATCGCCACAGACCCTGACAAGGAGCACTCCTTCTTCGTCGACGAGTTCGACAATCTCTACAAATTTGTGCCCAAGATCATCCAAAACATCTGCCAGGAGTTCAACTCCCAGCCCAGAAACTGAGGACGGACAGGCAGAGGGGAGGCGTAGAGAGGGACATCTCGATCCTGGTCTTAACAGAACACTGATTGTAAATTTGCTCACTCTGTTGACCAGATGGTGGAGCTGGATTGGCTGCAGCGCCCCATATTTGAACCGGGAGGGGTTTTGAATTTAGGTGAGGATTTTGGGTTTGAAAACAACAAATCTTAAAGTGAATCAGCATTCAGTCCCAAATGTACAGGCGGTGCTGATGGTAAATGGCTTGCATACATGATGACATACTGACATCTCATTATACTGTGGTGCCAGATGTTCTCTGTTGGCGCCATAAAGAGAACAGAGTATCCCTTTTCATTTAATAATGACACTAATTAGTCAGCCTTTATAAAGGGTTTGTAAGTTGTAAAGAAGGGTTTTATGAATGTAAGTAAATCCTACTAATGCTTCATACAGTAGATAAGTTATAAGCCATTAAGCAGAACAACATTTGGGTTGCCAGGTTATGAAATATCCCTCTGGATGATGCTTATCCTCTCCTGGCATGATCCTGCATCAGGACTCTCTAATGCACCGTTTGAGAGCTGCGGAACACCTGCACCAAAATTCACATATTAACAACCAGATTTGATGGATTGAATTTGTAACTACAAGCTTGTAAAAGCAAGAGACATGCAAGAGGAGCCAAAGGGACTTTTCACAACGTGGGAACCTAAAGATTGTTCATTAAAGCATCAGTAAATGAACTTACGTAACTCTATGAAAAGTTGTCTTATTAGGAAGTGATACCAAAATCATTAACAAACATTAAGCCACCTTACTGGGATATGGTGCTTTCAGAGAGATGTAGATTTAAAGCATGCCTAGCACTTCCTCTTATGGCTTAACGTACTTAATAAAAAGGTGCTTTTTATACCATAATTCTCTGTAAAGAGGATATTCTGTCATAGAATTGGTGCATTTTGATCTTCTTAATAGGAGAGATTTGATCGTAGGGACATTGTTAAAGTTCCTCTCAAAGACTATGGTGCTGATATTGAGTGGTAGTTGAAATGAGGCTCATGTACAACCAAGTGGGTGTGAAAGGCAAATCGACATCAAGCGGACTTGCGCGATAAGCGAGGAGAGAGGAGCTTGTATAGCTTAGAGTGATGGCAGATCATGAATTTGCTTCACTGGAATGAAAGCGATTCATGTCGTCACTCCTGTTTTCTAATAGTGTGGTTGCTTCTAACATTGCAGGCATTTCTCAGTTTTGTTTAAAGAGTATTTATGATTTTCTCTCTGTTATGTCCTGTTTGTACATATGCATATTAAAAGCCCATCGCTAATAATGTTCAGATAATTGATCAATATTTTTTTTTTTTTTGCAATTTTTAATAAAATAAAGAAAATGAAGAGAACTTAAAAGTGATTTCTCCTGAAGCTTTTGTTGAACCAGTTGCAACTATTTGTGTCACAATTGCACTCAGACATGATGCACATATTTTTAGATTCAGTGTGGATTCCAGTTTCAGAGGAAGACATCATCTTCATAGTGATATATGCCTCAAGAATGATCAGCCATATACCCACATACAAATCATAGGAAAAGGATTTTTCTTATAACTCCAGAACTTGCATGGAAATTACCACGTTCTGAAGTTTTTTCCAGCATCAAAGTAATCCAGTGATAGCCGTCTTGTATATCCACGGATGCATTGCAAACAGGATCTGCTAACAGTCAATTCAGCATCATTTGAATGGCGCTATTTTGCCAAAATATCAACAAATAAAGGCTGAAAAAAGTTGCAGCCCACATCAGAATTGACTAAACCCATGGTTTCTTCAAGTTGCAAACAGCTACCAAGTTTGTGAAATGATCAACATCAGAGCCCAGTTAAGATTTTACAGCAGGTTTTATTTTGAACATACTTTCATATACAAACCAGTGACTGAGAAAATGGCTCATCTGAAGCTGTACTCTACACGTACAACATCTTGATTGACTTGTTTCTTTTAACCCAGGATCACAGTTTACAGTAAACTGGAGTTTGCAGGACATTTCTCTTCCCTCAGTGTTGGATGATTAACTCATTACTTCAAACAGTCCTACAGTACAGCACTAATCTCCTGCTAAACACTGGACTACTGTAAATATCTGGACATGATACATCACTTTGTAGTCGAGCATGTCCGCACAGTTGGGGAAAACTACATACAGTACAAGCCATTCAATTCAAGCAAGAGCAAACCGGCCAAAATCAATTCAGTTATTCCTAAAATGGACATCTAGAACCAAGTTTGAATTGTAATTATATAACCAAGATGGTTTACTTTGGACACTTATGTTTGTAATCTTACTTATGAAGTGTACAATAACTTGAATCTAAAGGACAGGCATTATATTTGATGGTCTGTATCACTCTACCAGATTTGCCCTGAAATGCACAAAATTGATTCCCCAACCACACTTATCAAAAAGGAGCACTCAAACTCACGCTGCACAGTAAATTTTAAGACTGAATATATATTTTGTTTATTATAAGCATTTGTAATTTTACATCCAATGTTAAAATCGACAACATTGTTACAACCAGTTCTGTTTGTCCGCCGTCCCCTCCCTCCCCGTTCCCCAAAACAAGCTTGTTAAAATAACATTTTTCAAGACCTTTTTAAAGCAAAGGCACATTTGTCAATACGTGTTTTTAAAAAGGAAAATAAAGGCAGGCCAGCAAGCAGAGTCAGTCTGGGAAGCAGAGAAGAAGAAGTGAGAGGCTTCCACGACAGCTGCAGCGAGCCTTCAGTACCCCATATGTCTGGAACAACACAACACAAAACCTGACTTGGAGTAAAGAGCCCGGACCTGGTTTGTCTGAGAGGGAAGGTCAAGGGCCAGAGGGATCCGGGACGAGCGTGAAGTCACAGGGGCAGAAGACCGGCTCGAAACCTCATTTCTCCACTCCACACTCTTTAACACTTGTCCTGAGCCTCCTAGCTATGGAGGTTAAGATTTAGTCTGTCTGTAGAGGGGGTGGCACGGTGGCCTGTCACACCCAGGCCTGCCTGGATGGTAGACGGGAGACTAGAGAGCAGTTCTCCTCCTGACTGCCCTCCCTGCCGATCCTTTCTATGGAGAGTCATGGCCCGTTTGAGGCTAGCGGCTACATAGTCTACCAGTCCGACATGAAACCAGTGGGCTGTGAGAGGTGGGACTGGACCAATGCCTGAAGGTCCTTCCCCTCCCGTGTCTCTATTGGTCCCTGATCAAAGGAGGCTGAGTCAGAGAGCGGGGCTGCAGGGAGAGACGCAGCTCCGCGTCATACAAACACTTTAGCGAGAGCGTCTGCCCCGGCGCTTGCGATGTAGCATTTAGACGGATGAAATGCCACGTCATGGATCGACTCCTCAAACTTCTTTCTGTGAGCTGTGAACTCCTGGATGCAGGTTTTACTCTCCAGGTTCCACAGTCGGATAGAGCAGTCATGACCTGTGGAGGAGACAATGAGTTACATGTCACTTATTGTGATATCCAAATGAAGTGCATTAAGCAGTGTTGGGAGTAACATGTTATGAAGTAAGTGTTTAGCTTTGGAGTGCTGCTTCCTGTTGATTGTATCTAGCACATACTCCTGGAAAATGGAATGTATGACGATGTCCACCTGCATGCAGAAGACAATTACAAAGAAATGAGGTACCGCTGGTGCACTACTTTTTGAGGTAACTAGAAATGCTCCAGATTTCAGGTTTATGATCTAACATCACCCGACCGTATGGTGGAGTACGACTGTTCAGGCAAAGTGAGCTTACTTTTCATCACAGTGATTGTACTGTTTGTAATATAAACTGAAGAAACCTTCATCAAATGTATTTATTTAATACCCACTGTAGAACAGTTCGGTTACAGTTACAGTCTACCAATCAAGACAATGCAGGTGTCACATACAGGTGAAACACTAGTCATTGCTGCCCCCTGGTGGTTGGGAGTTTTAAAAACCTCCTATTGCCACGGTGATGTGGGTCGAATGATGTAGAAAAATTGACAGTTGTCTTGGCCTGCAGTCCCACAACACTAAAAAATACAGCAAAATGTAATTTAATTACTCTAGAGTTAAGTAACTAGTAACTGTAACTAATTACAAATTTTATAATGAACCGTGGCACATATGGTGGCAATATGTGATCTGGGAGAAGCTAACTTGACACCTGAAACTTTAAAAGTGAGATATCACAGAACGGTTTGGTCTACATGTAAAAAATTACAGTTTGTTAGCAAAGATTCATTTTGTGATGAATTCTGATGCACAGTGGTTGGGTTGAGAGGTACTTACTGCCTGACATGAGATAAAGTCCATTAGGGTCTACAGCTAAGCTTGTGACAGCATCCAGGTGAGCCACCATGGAGTGAATCAGCTTCCCACTGTTGTTGTCAAAGAACTTGATGTGTCGGTCTTCCTGTGCAGTGATGGTGATGGGGAGAGTCGGGTGGCTGAGGACCTTGTTGATCTGACAGGGAGTGCCTGGTTGCAAACAGAGAAGCATCATTAAACATCACACAGGAGACCAACAGAAATGAAATCATTTACAACAAAAATCTGATCTGGGGAAACATTATACTCGATATGTGGGAGTTAATGCTCCAAAAACACCTGTTTGGAACATTCCACAGGTAAACAGGTTCATTGGCAACAGGTGATAACTGAAGAATTTTCCTGATCAGAGGTCTAAATGCTGTTTTCCAGTTCCTACCTGGCTCCAAATTGGACTCCAGACTGAGGACCAGCTGGCGAGTCTCCATGTTGAATAGGCCAATCTGCCCATTTGTGAAGGATGTGACGAGGTGGGCCGGTTCACTGCACACCAGGTCTACTGAGGAGGGAACTCCTAGCTCTAGTACACACAAAGACAGATACATATATGTTATATCACCTATTCAATAAAGCAAATATTTAAAGTCATAATATGTGTTTGAAGTCAGTACTTTTGTCTTCGTTGAATACTGCCAGGGCAGGGGATGTGGTGTTGGCGTCCCACAGTCTCACGGTCCCATCCGCAGAGCAGGAGAGGAGGCGCTGGTGTGCGCTGCTGTACACCAAACCCCAAACTGAGTCAGTGTGCCCACACAATGCTCCACGCAGCATTGATGGATCTGCCACAGAGAAAACACAAGACAACACGTCAGCTGCAATGATTGGATGAGCCTCAGGTTTAAAGGAAACACATCACGCTGTTTACCATAGGAGTCGTAGGGGTCGATGTTGGGATTTGGGGTGTTCCAGCACTGTATGGTCCCGTCAACCCCTCCGCTGAAACACTGCTCCCCTGTGCTGCTCATCACCACGCTCAGAACAGCCCCCCTATGGTTCAAATAATGACGATTTATCAAGACGTCTTGCTCATTTAAAACAATGGTTTTCATTTGTGTGCAGTGTTTTTACCTGTGGGCCCTGAAAGTATAGATGGGTTCCACATCCAAAGATGTGCTCCTGTGGACAAACAATGCTTTCATGAATGTAACATAGAAAACCAAACAGCAGCACTGTCATATGTGTCAATAATTAGGTCAACATTATTGCTGTTACATTATTCACAATACCTCAACTCTGAAATGACTTCATCCCTCAAAATAAACACATCAAATCACCACAGAGTGTGTGGGCGGCAGAGTTGTGATGTGTCTTATGAGTCTTGTGGAGCAGAGTGCTGTCAGTTCTTTGTCACATGGGGACAGTTTCCTGTAGCTGAATCGTGTGACAGTGCAGCCACAAAGACAAGCCTTAGTCCTTCTGGGACTGCAGTCTACAACAGAGCTTTCTTTCTCATGATGCCTCAGGAACAAAGTGACTGAACCAAACACACTGCTGTCTGAATACTGGTGTCTCTAACAGAGTCTATAAAGGAGGAGTGGACAGCTAATCAATGCCATAGTAAATTTAAAGCTGTTCATTTTGCTCCTTTTGGCTGAAACAGAAATCGATGAGAAGTGGCTCTGGGCTGTACTGGAATAGTGTTTTGGAGGTAATCAACTTGTATGAGGACATTCTTACTTTTTGGCAGGAGCTGTCTTTTGCAGGTTCCACATCTTGAGCGTGTGGTCCTCTGAAGCAGTGATGAGGACGGGCTCCACTGGGTGAAAGGCCAGAGCTCGAATCCCGTCAAAATGGCTCCGGAGAGTGAATTTGGGGTTCCATGTTTTCCTCATGGCATCCTTATTGTTGCCGATCTGAGGAGAGGACAACTAATCAGAACTCAACATCCAATCAACAATGTTAGCAGCTTTACTACATTCAGTTGTAGTGAAAAGTGAGATTAAAAAACACAAATTTTAGTGTTTCTGTAATTTTTGGGAGCTGTTTTTTAATTCTGTTTTTTGCCATTAATACTTTGTCTGTCTTACAAATAAACATCCTTTAACCACTTCTGTATAACTTCTGTAAAAACCTGCTATCACACTAAGATCAGCCTAGCTTTAAAAACCATGCTACAACCTCTATCTCCAAATACAAATATGTTCAAAGGAGCTTCCCTGACACCATCTATAAAAATAGCTGTTTGAGATACAAAAGGAAAGTTTTCAGCATGTGATGTGACTCTGTATATCTGCTGCAGATCAGAGGAGGAAGGTGTGAAGGCTGTTTTTCAGAAGGCTCCAACGATAACACGGACAGAAAGTTTTCCCAAGCGACACGGACCCTCGGCTCTTAAAATCCATTCTGCCTCTTCCTACTCACATCGTATGCCAGACTGTCGGCCTCGTTGGCCACGGTGAGTCCAGCGAGCTCCCCCAGGCCCAGCTCGCTCTCCATGGCCTCGTCTGTGCCCATAATGAACGACTTCCCTGAGGTGGGCGGGAAGGTCAGCGCCTCGACTGGGGAAAGAACAAATAACTTACTATACAACCACTGTCCACACGACGAGTCAGGGAAGAAGAGAATTTATGCCAGTCTAACAAAGAGTTAGCTGCAACAATCTACTGGTGCCCCGCGACCCCGAAAGGGATAAGCGGCATAGAAAATGGATGGATGGATGGATGGATGGAATCTACTGGTGTTGCTTGAGCACCTTCATCTGTTCGGTTCCCATCGTGCTCGTTGAACCGGACTGCATTGGGCCGGGACTGGGGGGTGGATGGGGGCTGCATGTGGGACAAGTCCTCCGCATCTCTCAGGTTAGCCAGCATGTCCTGCAGCTTGGACCGGTTTGGCCCTGGTTAACGAGTCAGGTCAAAGGTGTTACCAAACAGACAAACAGTGACGGCGAGTCGAGGGGAAAAAAATATGAAAAGAATCAAATATTTAATTACACACAGAATGACAATGGAAGGAAAAGCAGCACTGAAAGGGAAGGAAGTAAAATAATAAATGATAGTATGCAAAAGAAGAGAAAATGAAAGCAAGTCCAAAGTCCTTGTTATTGAGGAGGGAGAAAAGGTGTTGGCTTTCATCTTTAACTGTGGGCTGTGTGGAGAGAGGAACATAACACGCAGCTGGATTTTGTGTCGTCTCAGCCCAGGCAGAATCACTGAGTGAACCAACTATGGATGTTTTTATTACAAGCATTTTAACAAACGTGCTTGCAATAAAACCACAACCCTGGTGCAAAGAAATACAGCACACGAAGGCACTACTGCAGGGGGGGAAAAAAAAAAAGTCCGACGGAAAGAAATCCCTGACACGTCTCCTGCTGATCTTCTCCACACGCCCACAGAAGTGATAACACACGAATGGTGTGATGAACAAAAATAGAAAGTGTAAAAAGCGGTGATGCAATCAAATCAAGAAGAAAGTGAGATGAACTGAGCTGTTGATCTTGTGGCTGTAAAAAAAAAAAAAAAGCAGCAATGGAGAGCTTTGGCCTCATAAATGTAAAATCTAAGAGGTGAAGTGGGCTGGGTAGCAATCAGCTGAGTCACTTCAATGAGTCACTGCTTTGAACTGCGATCAATTTACCACAGCAGCAACATTACTAATTACTGATGTATCATCATGGCTGACAGATGAGGATGAAGATGCCAATAATTACGTTATTACAACCGGAGGAGACACTGATGTAGGAAACAGGTGAGTGTGGAGACTAGTGCAAGCCCAGACGGGACAAAGAGGGATGTGTCATCATGACTAGCTGTAACATGAATCTGAAGTCAGTGACAGGCTGGACGAGATGAGGAGTGAATCGAAATGAGAACATTCAAGGACAGAAAAACATGCATCAAGCATTAGAGTAGGTTTGGAAAATAAAGGCTTGTTCAGTACATTTATGTGAAGACGGAGGAGACATTCAGTGTGAAATGACAGACAAAAGGACAGAGCGATGCCATTAGAAGGCCTAACAAGGAGCTAAAGAAGGAGATGAGAAAAAACAGCGAAGATGTTTTGTTTTTGATTTGAGGTTTTTTTGGCTGAACTCAGGAAAGTCTCTACAGAGAGAGGAGTAGGAGGGAGGCAGCAACGCCTGACAGGACTTACTCTTCACCCCCTTTTTCCCCTTGCGCTCCTTTTTGTACTGCTCCTTGAGTTTGGTTATCAGGCCCGGGTCCACGTCCCAGGCCTCAGAAATGGGACCTTGCTCGTCCTTCTCTACACAGGGGGAACAAAACCAGACCAAGAGGCTGTTGAGGAACTGCCCTGGTCGAGGCCGGAGAGGCCTGGCAGGGTGGGTAAGGTGCAGGGACCTCTCTCGGACTCATACTCTGCTGGAGGTTTCTCACACCTCCAGCAGAGAAGGAGGCCATAAGGACCTGAAATAAGCATCTTTTCTTTAAGCAGGCCACTACCACCTCAGTGGAATTCAACTGTCTATAACTGGCAGGAGCATTCACAGACATCCTCTTTCATCTTTTTAACATTTCTATTGGAAGAAGTGAGAGCGGTGGGAGGGAAGTTCATGCCATGTGGGGAAGTCTCGACGAATGGAATCATAACCTAAATAAAATCTTTGCGCCAATCAAATTGTTGTGTGACTCCAACCCACGTTCAAATACAAAAAAACACCTCATCATGACATCAAGTCCATTTTTTCTGGCTCTAGTCTAAGGACCGGTGAGACTCAAAGGGAGTCGGGTTGATTTGACGACACACAGGAGTGGAAGAGACATTGTGGTCACAGGCTGGCTATGGGAACACACAGTGGAAGAGATCACAAACTATGGGTTAAACAGAGAAACTCCAAACATCATGATTTATGACCACAGCATGGCATATGAATGACGAGTACTCTGTGCACAGTCACCAAACTACTAGAAGAATTCAACTTCAGATTAGATTAGATTACAGCATAAAATAATGAGCCATATTTTCAGTGCCTCTGAAACTTGTTCATTACACAGGAAAACACAAGCTCATCAGTAACATTTTGACATTGTTAATATTGATATATCTGTTGTGTCTATATGAAAAGTTTTTCATGCAATTTCAACTCCACCCTGCTCTCTACTGATCCAAGACTTACCCCAGTCTGTGCCGTCCCCATTGCCTCTGGACTCCGGCGAGGTGTCCATCTCGTCAGGGCTGGACAGGAAGTCAAAGCCCTTCAGTGCCTCCTCTGTGTCAGGGTCCTCGCTGGTGTCCATACTGGCCAGCGATGATGAGGGCTTCTTCCTCAGGATCTTGGGAAGTAATTGAGAGGCGTTATGAACAGTAGAGAAACAACTTTGTTTGAGAGCAGAAGGTGAAGGTGAACCCTTTTCTTACCGTCCTGGATTCCACGTTAGTCCTGTCCCTCCCCTCGCTATCCTCATCCTCATCTTCGTCACTGAACTCAGCTGCTGCATTCTCAATGAATTTGAAGGCCTCCAGTACGGCACTAGTTTCAGAGAGCTCGGCTTTCCTGTTGAGGAACAATGATGCACGCATTAACGCACTACCAACGTGCAACTGCTACTGAAACGCTTTTTTTGAGTTGTGAGTGGGCTTTTTGTTTCCACCATCACATTACATACTGAGTCATTTTTTAGCACTACAAACATGTAGCAAATGTTGGTGCGTGCTGTCCTTTGAGGCCACTTTACACCTGTGGCTCCGAAACGCTGTGCCGTGGGATTTTGTGACAACCACGCATTATTGCTGCCACATACAACTCGTGGTAAAAGATCAGCCTCGGCTCTGGAGTTCATGTCAGGACAGGAGGAGGAATGATCCGCTGGATGTGTGTATTTCCCAGTCAGAGTTTCTCTTTGCTTTTCCACAGTAAAATCCTGGCTCTCTCTCTCTCTCTCTCTCTCTCTCTCTCTCTCTCTCTCTCTCTCTCTCTCTCTCTCTCTCTCTCTCTCTCTCTCTCTCTCTCTCTCTCTCTCTCTCTCTCTCTCTCTCTCTCTCTCTCTCTCTCTCTCTCTCTCTCTCTCTCTCTCTCTCTCTCTCTCTCTCTCTCTCTCTCTCTCTCTCTCTCTCTCTCTCTCTCTCTCTCTCTCTCTCTCTCTCTCTCTCTCTCTCGCACACTTTTCTGTCTCCCCCTGTTTTCAGTTCCATTACCTCATATTCAATTTTGGGATCTGTCTGGTTTAAATGGGTGTGTTGGTGCTTTGTTGTAACTTTACACAGTTTCGAATGAATTCTTGAATTATTCTGTTAATAACTATTTCATGAGGAATATCACGTTTGTCAAGCTTTATTTGTTACGAAGAAATGGGCTATTTTGCATGGATATGGTGTGCCCACTACTTTGCACTGTGTGATTTTGGGCCACCCCACAAAAGGTTCACAGTCACGAAAAAGACGTGTTGAAATCTTTGGATGGGAATTAAAAATGGTGGTTTTCGATCAGACTGTCAGTCAAGCTCACCAATGACAGCGAAATAAAGGTTGGAATATTGTTGTTGTCCCTTAGTCTATTGACATCTTAAGAGGAGACTACCCACCCTCTGCTGCCCATGCCCTTTGTTGATGTGTCCATCCCATTGACCAAAGGCTCAGCACTGGTTCGTTCACCTGTCCTCCCGCCTCCGTCTCCAGCTAGCCCTAGCAGTGCTCGGACCCGCTGAGACTTTACATCCAAGATGGTGTCTGTGTAGCCGACCTCCTGCAGGTACCTGGAACAAGGTAAATGATCTTAAACCTGGATGCATACGTTCTTATCCTGAAAGTGTAATCTATTGTGAAAGGAGAAGCTATGCATTAACGAGTCTTTAATGGTGCAAAGGACCTTTAAAGAAGTCTTCTTTACAACTAGAGGTGACAGAAAGACACAAAGACTTCAAGACTTGAGTACTTGTTTCTGTCAGAAGTGACAGGTCCTCTGGCAGTTGTCTAGTCGACATTATCAGCTCTGTGAGGAAGATGAGCTACTCATCAAATATTACACCTACCCTGCAGGGATGCAGAAGAAGCTCGAGCAGTTTGGGCGGGCGACTGACTGAAAGGGAGGGGTGTCTTAGCACATTATTGATCTGTCCCTTGACACAGAGTCAAGAATAAATTGGCTGCCTCATCAGCCAGCATGTTGGGGCAGATGATGCGTGAGGCTGCCTGATGGCGTCTGGGATAAAGGCTGGAGCTCGGTCTATTTACACAGACTGACTGGAGAGCAGGATGATATGATAACCAAACTTTCTTGAGCCAGCTGAGTACACGGGAGAGAAAACACAAAGCAGGTAATACCTGCTGCTGCCCATGTGAGGGAGCTCTTCCCCACTGTTCTTTTGGCCATAGCACTTCTGGCACAGTAACATACTTCATAAAAGCTGCTAGACTGACACAAGACAGTGACAATACTATTGCAGAGAAACTGGGGCCAGTCAACATCATGGTACTTCAAAACAGTTCATTTTTGTGTGGCGATTTTGCTTTCTGGGTTGGAGACTGTCACAGACGGATTAAAGCATGTGCACTTACTGTCTGAGGAGCTGACGGCCTTGTTTCCAGGACAGCTGATTGTTGAGTGATCCAGAAGACTCGTTCTCATTGGCCTCATCTGGCAGAGAAGAGAAGGACACAAATTAGGGCTCCACAAAACAGCACAGCCTCTGACATTATTTCCACTCTGTAAACACGACCAGAACATTCCTGCATCACAGCATCCTGGCAACTAGACACATCCAGCACTTAGCTGCTTTCAGTAAGTCAACAGTGGGTTAGAGTTAAATACAAGAGGATGTTGCTTCTCTTTACATCGTGCCAGTGAAACAACACTTTTAGTGTAAAGATAACAAAATATTCTTGAAACTGTAGTGTCCAAGAGCATTATCAGTATTTACGCTACAACCCAGTCAATCCAAATATACATCCCAGTAGGTAATTCTTTTTAAAACTGTGGACTCAACAGCACGAGCAGTAAAAACAGGAGAGATTTAAAACTCATTAGCGACGGCTTGTTCTACGACACAAGACGTTTGGTATTTAATGACCCATTCTAACACCTTCAAAATGACTGGTCTCTGCTCCAACCATGTCCCATGACACACTAGAAACGGCAACGACAGGTTTCTGCGCCTGCAGCATCCAGAACAACACATACTCTTTATGGCGGTCCACGGCTCTGACAAAACAAACGATGAGATTCAAAGCTCACTTTGATATTCAACAACGTCAGCACTCTGCTCGCGTGTCAGCGGGGAATTTTGTATGGAGCAGAGAGATGTGTTAATAAGATTTAGATGGACTGTGTGTGTGTGTGTGTGTGTGTGTGTGTGTGTGTGTGTGTGTGTGTGTGTGTGTGTGTGTGTGTGTGCGTGCGCGTGTTGAGGCTGGGGGTTGATTTGGTGGGTCAGACACCAACAAGGGTGCCTCGAAAAGTGGGTCATGCCTAATTCAGGAGGGCGAGGAGCGGGCAGGTGCGCCACCATACGAGCAACACCTCCCACCTCTCGTCTCCCCGTCTTCCACTCCCCCCCCAACCTAACACCTCTTCCCTCCACCTCCCCCGTCCCGTTCCCTCATTCATCAACACTTCAAGGGCTCGGGTGCTTTGAACAGCCCTCATGAATAGAGATGAGGAGAGAGGAGAGGAAGTGTCGCAATCTGACTTAATGATGGCAGAGGACTTGAACATGAGAGGCCAATTAAACTACAATGATATGATGAGAAGCAGGTAGTGCCCCGATACACAAGTGAGACCACAAAATAAGGTAGTGTAATGGAAAGGTGAGAGCAACATTTCAGATAAAGTAGTTTAAGCTTCCTTTACGGAGGCTGTGGGCCCTTCTAGCAGTATTTAGCTGTGCAGAGAGTTTGGCTTTTACTTTTCCAAGCTTTTAGACATTTGATGAAGAGCACTGTGCTTCAAACTCACTCAGCTGATAAAACAATCTCGCCACAACATCCATTTTGTGGCTGTCTAGGAGCTTTTCGATTGCATCACACAATCTTCATCAGCAGGTGGGGTTCCCATTGATTTGTAGATGCTACAATTTCCAATATTTCTAAGCTCTTAAGGACTGGAATTTGCATTTGTAGTGCTCACAACTTTAGGAAGGTATGTTCCTGACTGCAACTAACAATTATTTTCATTACAGATTAATTGTTAGGTCTGTAATTTTCAGAAAGTTGATTTTTTTTTTGTAATTTGGGTGAACCAAGCCTTTATCGTGCATGTGTCTTCATCAGAAATCAAATGAAAGAACAATTGTTCTGGACTTTTCTTCTTATGTACAGAGCCAACAAATGCTCTCAATCCAATACCATTTCAAAGCAATTTGATCACATTTGTCATTCACTGACTCTTCAAGGATCTCCATATTTGATCTGTACATCTGTAACAACAATGGCACCCTTTCAGCATTCAGGAAAGGACACTGAGAATGAAGCTATCGAGGCAAACAAGATTCAACATGAATGCAGCCTTCACATGCGTACCAGTCCTGTCACTTGAGGTATGTGAACTCAACAATCACTGTGATTTACTATGAAGAGGTGGAGTTGACTATTTGAGCCGCCGTAGACTTACCAGAGTCGTAGCTCGGAGGCTTCATGTCACCTTGATTTAACTCTGTCCCATATTTTAACTTGTGGTACTTTGCTCTGGAAGTGAAGAGAAAAACAGAGGCAGACAAGTGAGCAAAGAGGGCTGATCAAAAAGGTCTGAGGAGAAGCTATTTAAAAAACTCATTATGCGTGGCATCTGCTTAAGCTTTGAAAGTCATCCCAACAGCAACTTGCTCTACTTCCCACAAACACAGAATGTTAGACAGATTCACTTGCATGTATGGTTGTCAGGTAGTATGGCTGACATGAACATTACAACATGAAAGAATATGTTTTAGATAACGACACGTGTCATGAAAGTGAAAACAACTACTGTAACCATCATTTCAACTGCTTTGCTTTATTGTCTGCCAGAAAAAAGTTAAAATGCACAAAGAAAAAAAAACCCTGCTTAAAACAATCAATTTTCAATTGATGGGCTGCCAGATCAATTGTTTCAGCTGCTGTTGCAAATGTATGCAAAATCACATGCAAAACCCTTTTAGCATCTCCTTCTCTCATGTGAAACAAACCTGAATTATAATTTGCTTCCGATTATCAATTTAGACAAAAATATGTAAAATAACAATACAAAATACACACATTGCATCATCACTATGTGATTCTACAGAAAACTGCATTTAGAAACTCATATAAAATGTTATACAACATAAAGCATAATAGCATTATTTGGTTTTTATCTGTTTGGAGATGCAGTTTCGCAAGTTAAGAGTTAATACAAGGAGAGCTCTCATACCTTTTAGTTCACACAGCCCCCACCACACCATTCCCCCTGTGATCCAGAGGAAGCGACCCCCATCCAAATCAAATTCATTTTAAATTGGGTACATCGTATCTTCAGAACGCCATTTCTGATATTGCTTTCAGATACTCTCAGAGACGTGACCTGTTGCTTAGCAACGGAGGAAAGTGGTAGTAATCCTGGGTTAAGTGTTGCTCCTGAGGCAGAGTCTGCCGTGATCTCACTGGAGGAAAATAGATAAATGTACACTACAAACAGCCAGAGGATGATTCCATGCTTAGCAAATCTAATGATGAGGTAGACAAAACGTATCTAACCTCCGAGATAACTTGGAGGAATGACCTCACTAACCTATTTTGACACCTGTCTAACTCAATTAGCCTAGACAATCTCTCAACTCCCAGCTCAAATTAAGATACCTGCAGCCAGTCGTTTCATTCGTTTCTCACCCCAGTTTTCATTTTTCTATTCTTAACCTTTACGTATCCATGGAGGACTCTGACTCATTTCAGCAATGCTTTGCTTTGCATTCACAGAATTCCACACATCCCCAGCTTCTTTTTGTCTGACACAAGCAGTGTCTTCCACAGTCGACCACAGAGCAATTAAGCACAACCCAGATTGTAAAAATGTTGTGACGCCATGGAAAACACAAATAAAACAGAAAGGGATATTTGCTAACCTTTTATGAATATATACTCAATGTAAAACAGTACAAAGACATTATATTTAATGTTTCAGCTCATCAACTTCATTGTTTTTGTAAATATCTGCTTATTCTGAATTTAATGGCAGCTTCAAACATGTTGGGACGGGAGCAACTAAAGACTGGGAAAGTAGTGGAATGCTCCAAAAACACCTGTTTGGAACATTCCACAGGTAAACAGGTTCATTGGTAACAGGTGATAGTGTCATGAGCAGTTGTCAATAAACACAGTTAGTTTGCAAATGACTGCGTTCTGTTTTTATTTACATCTTAGACATCATCTCAAGTCTTTTGGAATCAGGGGTGTTCTTTCTCTCTGGTTACTGCTGAGAGAGGAAACAGGTACTGGATTGCCTGGCTGCACAGTGACAGCATTAAATCCCACCTGTGAGTGGTCAAAATGTGAGCTACATCTAATTATCTGATAACGTTAGAGGGATTATTCTGGTGTATTGCAGCTGAAGAAACACAAGCTGTCAGACGATCAGACAGGTCTCAAACAAGAAAAGGGAATGCACCTGAAATGTTGATCATAATCCATCATTACACAGGAAGTTGGTGTACAAACACAGTCTATCTGAATGACATGCTCGATGGCTTAAAGTCACACTGATAGAGAGATGTTGTAGTCACAAATATAGATCTGTCCCAGGGTGCAGCCACGCATCATGGAGGAGAGGAAATGCAAAGCGCATCACCGCTGCTACCACAGGGACCTTTTGTGTGACGGTAATGGGCTAATGCACATGAAAAGGGAACAATGCAAGTCTTCTCGTTTGCTGGAGATAGACTGCTGTGGGGGTGTGCTTAGGTGGAGAGAGAACTCCACTCTCCTCCTTTCCTGTCTTATCCTTCTACTGAGGATGGTGCAGAGTCATCAGCATCCACCAGCAAACACAGCCTTCATGCCAACACATGCTCTTGTCCAGAGACATCACACCAGCTGGACTGGGGGGGGGGGGGCACTCTCACTCTGTTACTGCTTCTGCTGACACCAGCTGAGACATGGGACTGCTACGGGCAGAATATAAACAACAGGAAGCTGGGGAATTCTCTTTAAAATTCTAGAAACCACTTTTCAACTATCAGATGTGCAGAGAGCTGTAGTCTGGAGTGTGCTAGCTCTGTACAGGTGCAGCAGATGTTGATTTGTTGGCCAGTGAGAATCTCACCCCCATGTTCTCCTTCATATCTCTCAGGAGGAGGGTTTATTTTTAGGAGTGTACAAAACATGGAAACTGGCGTTGTTGTAGACTAGCTGAGGTATTTGTGTGTGTGTTGTGGGTGGGCCGAAGCAGCAGTGGGAAGTGAGGCACTCACCTCTCTTGCTTCAGCGCGTACTCCAGCATTTTGATCCTCCTCACAAGGTCTTTCTTCAAGTTCTCCTGGCCTTTCCTCTCTCCCTGCAGGAAGGCGATTTGGGCCTGAAAACACAAAAATAGGATTGTCAGGTCAGATTTTAAAAGTAGGAAGAGATTTACAGTAGTTGCTTTTATAAATAGAGTCAATGTTTCCGGTGTTTTGGCATCTCGGATTTGAGCTAGCTAGCAACAAAGACTTGACTTCAAAGACAACCTTCATGAGACAACATCTGAGAACAACTACTTCTGTCAAGACTGAAATAGGATGATGTCACATCAATATGCATGGCATGATGGGAAATAAAAAGCCAATCTGTACTATTCTATTTTAATCTAACCTATTCACTCTCTCATACACAAACCCCCTCCTCTGAAATCCCTTGCCTCGGCACACCGCTGTCTCTCTTCAGTAACAGGCAGCAGCTGTTGACGTACTCAGTCTGAGTCAGCATTACATTACATTGCTGGGTACCACACACACACACGCATGCATGCATGCGCGTGTGCACATGCTCACAGGGTACGACTGTAATTGTCACTATATTCCAGTCGCAAGTATTTGGCCTCCAAAAGGGGAAAAAAAATCAAGACAAATAAAATGAGACTTTGACTTTGAAGGACTTAAATAAAAGGTATTCCAAGTATTTTTCAACACTACTGCAGTGAATAAGTGCTAGTAAGAAAAAAGCTCTCTTCAATCAGAGACTATTTTACAGAGTAGCACAGAGGGTTGATTGCAAAACACGGATGCTTCACACACATCTTCAACTTGGCAGCACGGAAGATCTGAACACGACATCACCACAGTTTCAAGGTGAGCAACCAAGATTTGCGTCACCAATTCAGTATCCAGACAAATGTGAAACATGGTCACGATCTCCCCCTCTGTTCCTGAGCTACGGTGTTGAATAAAGGTCTTTCGCCACCAAAATCATCCGTTTATAGTGACCGATTTGATCCAGACAAAAGTGATCAATATAACCACTGTGTTAACATACACATTTAAATGACACAATAATGAGCAATGATCAAGCCCCCGCCAGTCCATCCAATGAAGTCTCTGCTAAAGTCTCTAAAAGCAGTGTTGTTTACAGAAAGGAGGACAAGCATGCTGTTGTTTTCATTTCAGCAATTAATCAAAATTACACTCTTCTTCAGAGTCCATCTCAGTTGTTTAATGTCGAGAGCGAGACGATGAGCAGAACAGGTGCGTTTAGGTGCCACTCTGCAGTTAGGAGGACAAGGAAGAATAATCCGAGTGAAATGCTTAATGCAGATTTTAGACTAACACAAATGGCAAATAAAACCTGAAACAGAGTAAAATATTTGCAAAGATAGAAACACTACAAACAAGAATGGATAAACCACAACATGCCAACCTGCTCTTGTCTCATTTCAGAAAGCGAATTCCAGTTTTCTCTTGGGAATCACTCAAATTCCAAACATCTTAAAAGGAATGAATATTGATTTGATTCCCTGCATTTCACTCTAGACGCAGAGGATAGTGCGAGTTTGAGTGGGCTCGATCACAGTTTCACACGGATAGCGAGTAGTGCTGCTGCTGCCTGCAACAATGAGTCATGACAGCACCTCAATCTGCCTCGTATTAATAACAGCATTTCTCCGCAGAGGAACTCATATTGAGCTACCTCTAGAGCTCCAGTGCACTTAGGATTTAGGCTACTGGTTCACAGTTTGACAGTGTAAAAAGCACTGAGTTCAGCAGGCAACAGTCTCATGCCAGCAGTCTGCACAGATTCCAACAATTAATGCTCCTGAAAGGTGGGTCAGCACAGCTCATACATCACTGCATCTATTACATCTGCACAGCCTCTGATTCCTTATTCACCCTGCTGTGTGTGCAGCAACCCTCAGTTGGATCTATGCTAATGCATTCTGGACTGACAACGATGTTAACAATGTTTTTTATGCGTCTGACTTTGCACAATCTTGAGCCAGTATCACGGAGCATTAAAAACAGAAAGACAAAACAAGAAAGAAAGATTGTAAGGTAGCAAAAAAGGTCAAACTTGCTAAAAAGGCCTCTGTTGCATTTATAAGCTCAGTGACAGGAACATGGAGCAGGGTGGACAATGACTAGAGAGCCCCAATAGTCATAGAAGAGTCAGTCAGCCATTTATCTTTCACCTGATGAGAAAAACTTGTCCCAGTAGGTGGATTGAAAAGGTTTTCAGATTTGACGGTAGTGTGGATGATAATTTCCTCACATTCAATAAAGCAGGGATCACTCTGTGCTGTCTTTGGAGATTGGAGGACGAGGCACACACAGGGGCACAAATAAGGCATTAGGAAAATACTGCATATGGAAAATTATTACTGTTTGGACTGGGCCTGACAGTGCGGCTCCCTAAATAACTTACTCTGGCTAAAGTGGCTCCAATCCAAATATGAGTGAGGACCACTGCCTCGGACACTGAAGCTGTATCACATGCAACTGGACTGCAGAAGAAACAAATACTTCATTAGGCTAATTGCAGAGCTACTTTCCATTAAAGGAATCTTGATGTCCAGCTGAGTGTGCTCGATCTTTCTGGCTCAAATGTTAATACAACACTGAGCAGCGGAAAAGGAAAAAAAACAAAAACAAACAATAAATGACCAATAAACAGTGCCATGAAAACATCTCACTCTCAACAATGAGAGTTAAAGCAGGAGCAAACCAGAACAGCTTGACAGGTTTTTCATTTGGACTGTGGATGCGACTGTACATCTGCGTTGATTGATATAGCAAGCGAGCGAGCGAGCATTCACTTCCTTATCCAAACGAAGCGCTGGCCCAGGGAACCCTGGCGTCCTGCGGTGCCAGAGATAGAGAAGAGTGCAGCTCTGTGAATCTCTGGCTCGCCATCTCTCCTCCATCAAACATTAACCTTGGGAGGAATGCAATGAGTCAACTCGGGCCACAAAGAGACACAGGAAGCATTTAATTCCCGGCCTCACACTGCCTGCATTATTGGGCTGCTGGATAAGGGCTCCTTAGTCTCGTCTAAGTAAGAGACATGTAGCATGGGGCATCCATCTAGAGTGCAGGGCTTTTCAGAGACAGGAAAAGGAGGCAGTCTCCAGCTAGGGTGGAAAAGAAAGACGAGCCACTGGCTAAACTCTGGTCAGCTAAGGTAAGAAAGTTGGTCAGAGGACGTTCTGCTTCGGCATATAGTCTGATGCTAGATTGGGTGAAATTAAATCAGCAAAAGGAGCAAAAATGGCCTCAGAGCAGTTTCCAGTCCAACTTAATCACAATATGAGACACATTTGAAGACAGAAACACACAAAACTGGTCAGTACTAAATATCTTTCAGCACCATTTAGGTTGATCAGTTAAGTCTAATTTGGTTGTTGCTCTACTAATATAAAACCGACAAGGAAAATCAGGCAAAAGGAAACCGATTCCACTAAATTTGAAATCTTCTTCTCCACTTTTCCATTTATGTCAATGAATGTGGGATGACTACGAACGATATTTCCCTAAAGACCTTAAATCTTAGACCATGAAGTCCAGGATTTGTGAATTCCAGACATGTTTTCTACCAGACTTGTTCTGCGTCATCGCCAAAGACATCTACAACACAATGAGGCCTTTTAATCTAGACAGAGTGAACACTGTGAAAAATCCAGTACATCAGAGCAGCACAACTGAGCTCACTCCATTTGTAAGGGAAATTCAGTGGATACTCATACAACCTCAGGGCTTACTCACAAACAAAATGGTCACACATGCTGGCCCTTCGGCCATGGTCGGAGCTGCAGAAGGCAACGGAGCTGGTGTAAATCCCACATTTACAATGCAAACAACCTTTCTTTCAGCGAACACCGGGTTTACTCTCACAGTTACCGCAAACCAGTGAGCACCACGATGGCCGACCTGATGACTAGCCAAGTACATTCCACACATGCCATTACACTGGTAGCAAGAGGAAAAAAAGGCAGCAAAACAACTGAAGCAAGACAGAGATGCTGAAGACTACTGTAACATGGCTACAGCAGTGCATTTTCTATTTGTTCTTGGAAATCAACAATGACAATCACCTGAAGCTCAATATCAGCAGGACCAATGAGCTTGTGGTGGACTACAATGCTTCAAATATGCATCTGACCAAAAGCCCCTTCTGTTCCTGCGTTATGGTGTTGAATAATGGCCAGAAAAGTGTTTTTGCACAACGTTACAATCACAGTGAAGTTGACCTTTAACCTTTTGGATGTAAAATGCCATCACTTCATCATGTTTTGCTGTGAGACGTTGCCATGAAATTTATCATAATTAGTGTATGTATTGTTGAGTTATGACCGAAAATGTCACAGTGACCTTTGAGCACCAAATTCTAATCAGTTCATCCTTGAATCCATGTTTGTAAGTGACAAATTGTGAGAAGGTAGCACCAAGTTCAATTTAAGACATTTAAAGACCTTTTTAATACCACATAGAATGAATGTTTCATTGTCACACTGGCCAAAGTATAAACATATTACAGGAAACCAATGAGAAAATATGGCCTTGAATTATTTACTATTGTAACACAGCTTATTAGGTATTTTCCATTGGTACATAACAATAATTTCTGATATAAATAAAAATTCAATTACATGACTTGGACCAGGATTTGCTCCACAAGAATGGATGGATGGATAAAAAAAAAAATAAAAAAACACCCAAAAACTGACAACTACCCATTATGAGACGATTTCTAGCTACTGTAGCCAGCAGCAATGTACTGCAACATTGCCTACAATGGTCTCATACATCAGGGGTATTACAGGCACTGCAACCATGGTATAAACTGTAGGGCAATATTTCTAACAGCAGACAAATTTCTACCATCTCATAGCTGAAAACATCATCCCAAAAGGAACTTTTGTAAGTACAAACTCCAGTTTCACATCCAGCTGTCTCTTCACCTCTGTCTGACAAATCTTCACACTGAAACTTTTTCTTTCCATGATCACATTCTGCCTTGGAGCACATCTTTGAGAAGGCTACATGCCGACTGTCTGTGTGTACACATTACAAAATCGCTGGACTGACTGTCGGGTGTGGGTATCAAACAAACTGCTTCGCTTAGACCGCGGCTCCATTTTGCTCCTCCTGTGCCACAGAAGCAGTGACTTACATTTTGAAGTACTGAGGAGCTGTGATCACGGCTGAAGCTCACTCCTTCAAATACAGACACACAGCACATCGATCCACCCTGCTCATGTCCACAGACACAGAGTCAGGACTGCTCTGAGGGTCAGGCTGAGACAGGGAGCTGCTCGAACTGGGATTTAAAAAAGATATCTGCTCAGTTACCTTGAATGAGCCAAGCTCATAACATAACAGAAAATCCTCATACTGCCAGAGATTGCTCAGTCAAAAACAGCTTTCGCCTGCAAAACCTTCACAGAGACACACAATTGTTGTTTTTAACTCATCACAAGTTTCCACTTGAGCTTCATTTTTACACTTTGCCGTCACACGGCTCACATCAATTTGACACTGCAGTGCTTACAGGGGGTGCAAACAAAGGCAGCATGTTGGGCATCTTGAGGACGAAGGTGCTGCATCCCATGCTGCTGCATTAATATTACATAAGGCTCATGGCACACGTGCACACGCTCACATACTGGTATGCAGGCGAGGAGCTAAATTTTTCAACATCAGCATGTTCTCTGACAAATGGGTCGTGTGACTTGAAGGTGTGGTCCGGTCAGAACTACGGTGAAAAACAACATTTACAACAGCTTCACAATCTAGAAAGTAAAGACGCACTGCAGAGCCAAGAAGATTTAACACAAGACTGTAATGTAATGCTAAAAGCCTTCAAACTGCAGGTCTGACTAAATTTCTGGCAAAATGAGATCATCTGTCCATTTACTAGCCTGCATCAGTAACAAAATGTAAGAAGGTAAAAGGTGTCCAGAGCAGAAATGCAGATATTGTGTATCATCACCAGGGCGCCCAATTCTTGAAATTTTATATGATGCAAAAAAAGGTGCAGAATGAAATAATTTGTCTTGGACCGATACTGCATTACTGTAAACAAAAACAGTATGACTCTGACGTCTGGTTTTTCCAAATGAAAAGATCCCCATATGTATCCAAGTATTACAAGTTAAAGAAGGTTAAAAATCCAAACTGCCATATTCATAAAGCCAAGTTGCACAAGTTGTCAACAGGCAACACAGTATGGAGGTGACTTACAGCGGCTCTGAGCAGGACAACAAAGACATGGAGGGCAGGGACAGGAGAGGCGCAAAACGGGAGAGGAGCAAGAGGAAGATCAGGCATCAGCAGTGAGGATTTTAAAATCTACCTCTGTCAAGAAGGGTTTATTTCGACCAAACCAGAGCTGGTAATTGTTGGAACAGTGGAGAGACAAACCGAGGATGGTGTTATTTTGTTTCTGATGAGTTTGAATGAAGTGAGTTTTATGCGGTTAACTTGGCAATTAAGCTCTTAGTCCGGTGAAAGACAAACTTTAATTCAGAAGGGGTGGCGCTAGCTGGTACACCAATTTACAACTCTGACAGCCTGGCAACCTCAGATTTACTGTAAAATTGGGGGAGGCCGGCAACTCTGAGGCACAACCAGGCAGCTGTCCCGCACACCCACATAGACAGATGAAGCCTGTAAGTGCGAATGGAGGAATTAGCAGGCCGACAAGGCAGCTTTACAGCGTAGAGAAAGGCTCTGGTGTGAGTCAAACAGGGACAGAAGAGCAAAGCTCAGAGGACCAGGCTTTAGTTAATAAACAAGGGTCCCTTCAGGCTCTCTCAGAGGATAAACACAAAGTTTTTAAACTACTCACTATCATCTATAGTGTGACTATTTGATACACAGCACAACGCAACGACTGTCTTTGCAGCGCTTCTGGTGAATTATGACCACAATCTGTCTCAAACATATGACTGTGGATCGAGATGTTTCTTTGTGGTCTAGCTTCAACGTGAACTGGTATTTTTTTAACATTTGTAGAACCTGACGGTGAATATCAGAGAGCAACAACACTGACAAAATGGTACATATATTTTTGGTGAGGAAGCATGTACTGTGTGTTTTTGTACTTTCCCATTCTGAGGCGCACACTGAGAGGGCAAACAAAAATAACTGCAGCTTGGGGGTGGACGTAGTTTCAGCTGAGGAATGACGGTGACACCCATTTCTGAATGCCACTGTATATGCATGTATATGTTGGTGCATCGTTCAGTCCTCCTTATTGCCGCACCATTGAGCTAAATATGCCTCGGGCTTCATCATTAGTAAGAGTAAACATGAGGTCATAGTAAGTCATCTAACAAAGGCAGGGCAATTCTAGGCTGCACCACAGTTGGCTGTGGTCTTCTCTGACATGGATATAGGTAATTGAATAAGATGAATTACACAATAATCTTGCTCATGTTTAAAGCTTTTCCTTTAGAAACACAAGAGGCACCTCTATCCAGTGAAGGTAAGTGGGTCCCCGTTTCAGCCTGCACCCACACTGAGCCACCTTACACCCTGAGTCACCTTCAACCTTCTCCTGGTGTCAAATTATGGCTGCTGACAGATACTTCTGGCAAGGAGATACCCTATGGAGCAGGGATTTCCCCATAACTGGAGGGCTGATGAAGCACAGTGGGGCAATGCCTGGCCTGTTCAGGGCGTAACTCGACTCAAGCTCAGTCACCAGGCCTGGAAAAGACCTGTGCTGATCAGCATGGCTGAGGTCAATTAAATCATTACAATACTGATACTATTTTTTCTGAGTGATGTACATTACAATATATCAATACAATGAACTGTCCTCCACTCATGTATTACATCATACATCTCTGCAGACATGTGAAGCAAAAACTCATTTTGGTCTTTGATTACACTGCACTTGAAATCACTTGGACAACATAACAGCCGCAATGTAGTTCCAATGATAATTGCCACATGATTACACTGATGTATAACCCTGCCCAACTAAACAATGCTTTAAAGTCAATGGCAGCATGCTGTGCATACAGTACTAATTAAAAATAAATACACTTGACTGGTGTGTGCCACTGCCTCTATCTAAATGGGACTAACCCATCATCCCATTTCAGTACTAAAATAAAGTGAAATGAACGGAAATTAATCAAAAACATTTTGATTATCAATTCATAAAATGAATGGTTGATTAATCTAATCAAAATGAATCAAAAACTACATTAATATTCAAGTAATCACTTAAGCCTTTTTCTAAATGACAGAAAATAATACTTGCTGGGTTTCTCTGTTTTATTTCATTGTAAACTGATGGTCTGACCAAACAAAAGATTTGAAGATGTCACCTTGGAAACTGTGATGGACATTTTCACCATTTTATAGATTAAACTAATAAATCAATAGAATTGTCACTTTCATCACCAAGATAACATATGACAGATCGACTAGAGCTGCAAATGATCACCAGCTAAGCAAATCAGCTTTATTGAGTCAATCTATTGATTATCAATGGCCACTCAACTGGAGTCTAACCATGACTGACAGCAGCCTGTGCACTACGCAGAAGCCACACAGCAGCAGGACAAGTCGGACATGTCCAGTACAGTTTCTGTGCTGCTCCAGAAAAGAGGAGTGGCTCTGAGCATGACATAACAGGCTGGCTGGACAACATTCCTACAAGCCCTGGGGTTCGCCTTCCTCCCATAACACAACACAAGACGCAGCTTCAGCTGTCTTCCATTCAATGAAAACAAATCCTGGGAGGAGAGTATTCACTGAGTCGTGAAATCGCTTCATGTACATTCTTAATGAGCATTTATATGAAACCATGAAGAGTATGTGACCCTCTTCGAACATGCAAGATAATATGTTCAAACAGGGTTCTCCGTGCATCTTCCAGCAAAAAATCAGCTGAATCAGGTGCTCGAGGACAGCAGACTTCCAGAGGACAAAGGGGACTGGAGTCAGAATCCTTTCTGACTCTGATGAAGACACAGTAGTGTCTGTCTGTTTGAACAATTAAAGGCCGGAAATTAATTGCTGTGCCCCGGTCCCCTCTGTCCCCTAGAAGCAAAATAACATGTCAGTTCTGATTCTGTGATTAAAACACAAGTGGGTGGACATGATGATGAGCACAATGAGCAGTATGTTGCAGAAGGATGAACACAGTAGATGCTGCACAGCATCTTCCATTAAGACTCTTATTCATCCATGTCTATTTACATTAAGTGAATTTCTGTCTTTTCTTCCTCACTGTGGTCCCTTGCTTACTCCACCACCACCTTCTCTGAGTGAAAGCTGTATACGTCTGCAGTACGTACACATCCTTCAAGGACACAACAAGGTTACATCCCTTGTAGATTTTCAAAGCTTTTCAATATTTGAGGCATCATTCTTGGCCTGGTGAAGTGTAGCAATGGCACAGAAAAATATCAAAAGAGAGTAAACCGTCACAGCTGACAAAACAGAGAAATCATTCTTGAAACATCTATTCAGGCAGTTCCTGTGTTATAGTGATTGAAGTACAATTATGAGGAAGCCTGATGATTTTAAGAGTGTAGTGCAGGTCAAAGTATGGTCAACTCATCAACCAGGCACACATTTGGGGTTTGGTGCAGCGAAAACAAGAACTCAAATTGAGCGCGCACTGTTTTGCCGCCACAAACCAAGCACCCAGTAAGCCATTTGGCAACCTCACTGTGCTTTGCCGCAGTTGCTGCTGCTGCTTCGTTGATAAGCTTGCTTCATGACAGCAGACAGGAAGCTTTATACATAGGCCAGATGAGTCAAAACCCTACTACAGTGAGCAGGGTATACGTCACTGATCTAAAAACAATGCAGTGTCTCCCTTTCGTCTCTTTGTTAGCTGAGGTCAGTCTGTGGATGTAGCTGCTGGCTGTCAAATCCTAATAGTCAGTGTTGGCTCTTGTCTATGATCCAACAACTATGGCCACACATCTGAGTCAAAGTGATGGAAAGAAAATAACATTTTATTCCAAACATTGCTTATGGAGACTTACAGTGAGCAGCTGTAACGATGCTTACTCAAATACTGGATATAAGAATGGTCTGGCACATGATGTCAAAAGTAATTTTCTCTCCTGAATATACTTAAAGTGTGGAGATCTGATCATGTGGGCTGGTACTGATAGTTTCTATCTTATATTAAGATCTATTAAAGCCACAGACATACTAGTGATAGGGCTTCAAATATTCTAAACATTACAAACAAACAAAACAAAAAGGGTCAACTGATTGACCTACAAATACACAGTAAGATCACAGGTACAGTTCTCCAATCAAGTGCAATTAACATGGAAAAAGAATAAAAGCTGATTCCAATAAAACTTTAAGAGAAAGTAAAGTTCCAGTTGGCCTAGAAAGCACAACAAAACCATATTTCAGAGTGAATTTGGATATTTGTAAGGCATTAGCTTCTAAGCAAACTAAATATTAAACATTCCAGTTAGTGTCATGTTTCCTTATGGAAGATTCTGGTTCACAGCAAGACACATTCTGACTTATCTTACAGACAGCTGGACATATGAGCGTCAGATGCACTATCAAAAGAGTGGACTAACTATTAAGCCCAACTAAAAACACTGTGACTTTTTCCCTCGACAGGCACGATAGCTGTTTTCGATTTTCTCTTAGGAGTGGCAGTGACATGGCAGCTAGCTTATGATAAGATTCATAAAAAGGACAGACTGTCTCCACGGTCTCGGCGTGCTATGTGCTAAACTGTCTGCAATGCCAGCTCTCAAACGATCAAAACACTCCTATCCTCCACGTCATTTTTTGTGGCTTTAACATGCAAGATAAATCAAGGCGGGGAGCTATACAATTAGCTATAAGTATGCAGGTAGGCGCCGTGTGTTGCTACACAGCGTTTTCGCACTAACGCTACACATAAAGTAGCTACTTTGCTAGTGAAGCCGGACGCTGGACGTCTCAGTTGTTCGTTAAATTAGACACGATTTTCAACAACAATACTCTAAAGCCTCTCTTCCAACTCCTAAAGCAAGCAACAAAGTTTAGTGGTTTAAGTCTCAGTAAAGAGGTCGCAAACAGTCGTCGTGCTGTCGGGTCAGGGGGGCGCTGCAGCTGCTTTAGCTCCGGAGCTAAAGCTAATGAGCTAGCCTGGCAACCAGAACAATCAAACACAGGAACTCAACGCGAAATACTACAAAGAAGCAGCGCTATGCCCCGGTAGTGCCTCTAATGTGTGGTCGTGTATACATGAAATTTGGTTTTCACCTGTAATTCGGCCCGCTCCACCTCCCATTGTGCTCTCTCTACTTCGAAACGGGCCCATTCGTGCTGCAGGAAGTGCAAGATCCCCGGGATACTGTACTGCGCCCTAGCCGCCTCCCCAGCGTCGCCATCAGGCAGCGGTCCTTTCCCTCCGCCGGGTAAAACAGAGTTGTTATTGTTGTTGAAGAACACGCCGGGCCCCGCCTGTTCGTCCATGGCCGGGCTCGGTTAAAAGCTCTGCCCGTTGTCTCGCTGATTCGAGGTGCTAGATACCAGCGGAAGGGCAAAAACCTATCGACTACGCTGTCTCCTCGGCTCGGGGGAATGAACTCACTTTCTGACAGCTAGCTGTCATTGGATGACGTCAGTAACAACGGCCACGCCCACAGCATGTTGACTGGGGGCGCTCGATTCAAGTACTCAGACTCCCCGGAGGACAGTTTCGCCCTGTTAATTGTAACTATTTCAACCGTGGGTAACATAAATTGCACATTCTGTTAGAGAGCCTGCATCAGCATTTATTCCCCAAACTGGGTAAAAATGTGTAACCAAATACAAGCAGCACAATGATGTCAAAGCAACTTTATTCACATCTCAAAGAAATTAAGGTGGAATGAGCGTTATGATGGCAGCTGATGCTGACCTATTCATGTAGCAATTACACATAAACAGATATGGATCAAGAATCATTTCTGAGCAGTACAGCAATCTGTATGATATGCAGCACACACATTAAATAATGTACTTGTTCATCATACTTCCCAATTTATCAGCAGACTGTTCAACTGACTGTGAGAATTACAATTTCTGCTAAAAAAAAAAAAAAAAAACCAATCTGAAAGCATGATGCATTTCATATTCAAATGGTAAAAACGTAAATCTGATCAAAAGTAAATTGTAAATTCTCAGTTATGTTTCAGAACATGTAGTAGAAATGTTTACAACATAAGAGCAACCAAAAAAAAAAGCAATAAAGAAACCCCCCCCTCAGTAACAATCAGCAGATCCAAAGGCCACATACTAAACCAACTCTATTCAACAAACACACGATTGGAATCTAAAGGAATAAAACAGTAAAACGGCCATGTTCATGGTGACGCAAAATCAGTGGCAGAGAATAAAAATCAATTTTTGGGATAGTGACTGAGGACGACCTGACAAAAAGGCCAAGATCAAAAAATAAAATAAAACCCTACCGAAAAACAGAAATGTAAACTGCATCCCTTTATAAATGTGCGTCAAGTCCAGAAATGATACATTCACACAATCAAAATTTCCAAAAGATTTTGAAGTGAGCTTTTGTAAAGTGAACATTCAAAGACTTTTTAACCATATTTACAGAATTGCCTCCTTGACTTCAACAACAGTTCTCTTCTATCAGAAACAAAGATGAGATGTAGAATAAATAAATACTCTTGGGAAACTGTCGTTGATATAGACATGACATGTGGTGTTGCTCTATTGAAAGAAAACAAAACAGACCAAAAAAGACATCATTAAATTAGGCTGCGGGAGTGTACAGTGCATTCTTGGAGAGTTCAGAAGAAGCTCGTTTTGAGTTTGATGGTTGGTGTGGCTTGCACGGTCGGCTGAGCTTGCCTGGCTGCAGCTTTGGCTCTGCTGCTGGCCTGGTTGGCCCGTATAGCAGATTCCAAACGGATTTTAAGCTCAGGTGCGGCACCAATTACTATCTTGAAGGCAGCTGGATAGAGGGGGCCAATCCGCATTAAGTTCTGAAGGGCGAAATCATGCAGGCCTTTGGAGACTTGGGGTGCAGAGGAGATAGCGTTTTCATCCAAAAGGTAGGAGATGAGAGTTGGTACAAGAAGAGCCAGCAACTGCACTCCTAATGAACACACAAAGACAATGAGACATTAAAAAAAGACAATGAGTCACAGCAAAACTAATTAGAACAAATCAACAGAAAAAGGGCTGGGAGAGTTTAACTGCACTGAACACAAATCCAGACCAACACTCCTACACCAGATGTATGAGACAGCGGCTACCAAAAGGCTCTGGCAGATCAATTTACCACATTTTCAAACCTCAGAATAAGTCAAAGTAACAACAAACCGACCTTGAGAACCTCTAACCTCTTGCCACCACCGCTAAAATAAGGCAAATACAAAATCAATCAACTTTTTTGTGGCCGGTTTATTCAAGTATGAAGTGCAGTTTGCTTTTCTGGAGAAAAGCAAAGAAATAAGAACAAGTAAGAACAAATAAGAACAAGAAGTATGATAATTGGGGATACACAAAATGTATAAATGTGAATAAATAATATATAATGCATAATACTGTATAGTGTAATGTCGAAATCAATAGCAAAACTGACAGTAAACTAGTGCAGGGATTCTAAATTTAGCATTTAATGCTCTATTGATCTGATCTTTGACAGCACACATCTAAAGGTACTGAGCTAAATACTTTAAGAGACCTACTTTAATGGAGCGAAACGCTTTAATGGATCAAATACAGTGCTTCAGTGGTCCATTAGGCAGAGGCACACTTACGGTTTTGCTCTTCACCCATGCTGACCAGATTCTCCAAGACCCTGATTCCCTCCTGTACAGCCTGCAGCTCGGCAGCCGTCCCTGGCCGACTGCGCTCCACTGCCTTCAGCTTCTGCACCATGAGTGGAGCCAGAGTGTGGATGTACGGCGTAGACAGGGCGCGGCTGGAGTGCTGAAAAACTGATAACAGAAGCTGGTAACACCGTGCCTGGACCTGTGGCAAAAAGAAAGAAATAACACACTTAACTTGGCCACACGCCTCTGGAAGGTCTAATACACACCAGATTGTCACACTTCAGCTGTATACATAGACACTTACCCAGGGATCACTAGAGTTGAGGGCATTGCGGAAGCAGTCCATGCAGCCATTCTGTAGGACCATTACTCCAACAAGTTCATTGCTGGCAGACAGCAGGAAGAGCGTGATGGCTGTCAGCATATTGACCTCATCCATGTCAGGCCTGGACTCGTCTACAGAAATACAGCAACAAGCACGCGTACTGTCAATGATTAATGATGTCATATTTTTTTTCTTGCCCCCTCCATAGAGAAGCCAGTCAGCACTGTATGTCTGTGTGTGTGTATATATTTGCTTACCTGGCTGTGAGTGCTCGAGTACAGACGCCAGGCTGCTCCTCACGAGGCCGGTCCACTGTGTCTGCATGCTCTCCGCCCGAGCCAGTGGGGAGGTGATGATGGTCTTGATGCCCTGCAGGGCGGCTGACACGGGCACAGGCACCGAGTTGTCAGCAGTCTTAACTGCAGTTTCCCTCAGCACACCCGTGATCAGGAAGAGCACCGTAGGTAGGATGGTCATGCTTCCTGCCCAGTTAAAAAGAAACTTTCATTGTAAACAGCTCTATGCTAACAATATTCATACTTACTCTTATACTCACACAAATGCAAACAGTATCATTGGCATTCACAAACCTGAACAAAGCATGGTACAATATAATGCCAGGCAGGCTATAATAGTAATAAATAAAACATTGACATCCTTTTCATGCATTGCACTGTGTGTGTTTGTGTGTATTGTAGCAGTTTGCCTCAGGCCTCACCAGCAGGAGAGCAGAGCGAGGGCAGTTCTGCCAGGATGGAAACTGTGTTCGCCACCAGGCGTGCACTTTCTTCGGGTAGTCGCTGAGGCCTGAGTGGCACATGGCTGGGTGACTCCTTCACACGTGTATTAAGCTGTGGTAAGTGGCGGACCAGGATGAACACGAGCAGCTCCATGGCTGCAAACACCAGAGACTTGCCAGGGACGAGCTCCCCTGTGTCTCCTCCTTCCCCAAGGCTGGGCTGAGAGTCTTTCTCGCCTTCTTCCTCTTTACCTGAACAACATAACACAGTGACCTAGATCTATAACAGCTACGTAATTGAAACAACTCAAACAAATATGAACACAAACCTCACATGATCTTTTGTTCAGTCATCTCTCAGATGAAGTAAAACAGCATGGTCGGTTTTGTGTTTAAGGTGTAACTGAATGTAATGTAAACAAGCCTGTAGGATGTGTTAGTTCCTGACCCTTGCTGGTCCTCTGTCGCTGGAGATGGTCCTGTGCAGCCCTGATGGTCTCCTGTACGACAGCAGTGACCTGGAGCTGCACAGCAGGAGGGTCCCGGGTCAGCAGCAGTCTGTGGAGCACGTTCAGGAGCTCCACTGCCAACAGCTACAACAGAAATAACATTTAAAGTGATGCCACTGTGAAACACTGGTGCATTCTTTTTGCTATTCAATAAACACAAAATCTACATGTACACACACACACACACACACACACACACACACACACACACACGCACACACACACACACACACACACACACACACACACACACACAAAACATGTGGTTTTAGTCTGTGACAGGAGACTGTAATAACGGTGTGGAAACAGCTGAGTGACACATGTTGTGTCCTACTTTACGGGTCTGGATCTACACTCGGCAAAGATCTGTTCAAATGTTCCTCTAAATTCAGCTGAGAAACAAGGTATATAACAGGGTATATAATATTTGTGCAATATTTTTTTATACTCTGTCTTGTTGCTGCTGTAACATGTGAATTTCCCCCCATTGTGGGATACATAAAGTCTATCTTATCTTAAATCCTTCTCTCTGAATTTAGAGGACACAACCTATGTGTCCTTTGAAGCTCTCAGTGTCCATTGTGTGCAGCAATGGAGTATTGCTTGTCAACTCGTAAAGTCAGTAAACATCACGCGACCCTGTTGTTTTTACCAGGTATTTGCACTAAGGTGCCGATCTGTCGCAAGTAAATGTGTCACTTGAACTACAACAATGAAATAACCACTGCAAGGTGTAAAAACAGAGGCCATGAATAAAAGCCACATTTTCTTATACTGATACTTAGTAAAAATCTATCTGCAATCAACAAAGCCAGCCAGTAATACAGTTCTTAATTTCTTCCTTACTGCACATACTGTATATCATTTCTGTACGCTGCACCTGTGTCTTTACCTGGTCCTCGGCAATGTGGGTCTTCGCACATGGAGATTCTAGCAGAGTGAACAGTGCCTGCAGGCAGGACATCACGTGCTCAATGGGCTCCTCGGGCCGCGGGAAGCAAAGAAACTCTATACTGACACCTGAGAGACAGGACAAGGAAACGCACTTAGAGTGTGTTCATGCTTTTCTCTTTGTGCTTCCATGGCTGTAAGGTAAACAAAAAGCAGTCACTATGAAAATGTGCTCCACTTTGCTTCTTTTAAGACAATTGGGTGAATTATGAAAAATAGTACATAAATTAGGGATGGGGTGTGTTTCTCTATATAATACCTGAGAACCAAAAAAACCCAAATGTTTCTTTACCCAACATTAGATGCATCCTGTCTTCCACTGACTCCTCAAAGGTCTTTGTGGTCAAGGAGGCTCCTTGAGGAAGGGCAGGGGTCTTAGAGGGAGCTGAGGGGACCTCCTCTTTCTCTTCACTAGCTCCGAACCCAGTGCTGCTCAGCCACAGAGCCACAGCATGCAGGACAGGGGCCCATGAACTGCGATAGTGGAGCCTTGCTGTGTCTATGGTTTCTGGAGTATAGAAAGCTCCACCTGAACACACACACACACACACACACAACAATGGGACTTGTTCTGGCCATATAGTTTACAAATGAGCCATATTCTCACTCATAGATATTCACATAATGTGCTCCTCAATTGTACATTTGTGTTTAGGCCACCCGAAATATTCATTACATTTCCCCCATTGGTTAACAACTGATAAATTCTACTTTAATTTCCCAAAGACAGCTTTAACAATGTGCTGGAGCATCTTATCCCATCAAAACGGCTATTTGACAGCAATCTGGGAGATATTTTTGTTGATTGTTTTATCAAAAGATGTCCAATTCCCATTGAAGGCTTTTTTGGTAATGAATTGAGTTTTTCTCTGGAGAATAAAATCACAGCTCTTATGAGGCCAAAACTAGAGCAAAGAACTCAAGAACTAGTGCCTGAAGTGAGCTACATATTCCATGTACTATAAGAAACTTTGTTTTTTCCACATATCCATGCATATGAAGAGCTCTGATCCATATTTGACTCGAGACAGCAAATAAAAGTGGAAAATGTGCCTTTGGAAATCAAATGAGACTCTGTCTGGTACCGTCAGGGGGCAGCTGGCTGGAGAACTCAGCAGGCAGAGTGAGCAGGGCGTAGTCTCGCAGCATGGCCAGCCACAGGCGGCTCAGCGAGGGCAGCTCTGGCTGCACCAAAGTGATGAGGCTGTCAGGTGGAAGCACGTTGGCTCCCAGATCGTCCTCATCCTCGTCATCCTCTGCGCTTCGGACTGGTTTGGCAGGCTTAGACTCGGCCTCTTTCTTGATCTTCATCGACACCACATACACCTGTGACAGAGAGCCAGTGTGTATAGTCAGCTTTATTATTTACATTTGCAGTGTAACAAATATAGGACAGTCTCTGAGCAGGTCTCACCTCGGCCCATGCCTTTAGCACAGCCAGTTTCTCCATCGTGGTCGCACTCTCACTGTAAAGCTGACTGGATGAGCCCTTTCCCGCCTGCACCTTGTCCAGTGATGACACAAGCAGGTTGTGGACTCGCCGCAGGTCGTTGAGGTCACTCACAACGCCACTACCAATCCACGTACTGCACACCTGCAGTCACATGGAGGGGTCGAGGTAATAAATGGAAAAACAAATTGAACGTATACAGCAGCCCGGGCCGTATACAGCACCCCTAAGAAAAATAAAAAATCTAAATTATATGACAATGTTCAAGATTGATTAGCTGTCATGCAGGCCGCTAAAGAGGGTGGGGGTGTCAAATAATAAAATACCCCCTAACCCTGACCGCTGCTGCCAGAGCACACACAGCCCAGTGTACTACTTGCAGCATCACATAACTACATGAGACAGAGACTCGAGTTGTGTACCTGACTACATGCAGGAAAATCAGTGATGATTTATCTTACAAATACTTAAAATATCATGTGTTTCTTGTGTGTTAATGACATTGTTTGTGTATATGCACAAACAGCTACACTAACAGTTGGATTAGTGGCTCTCATTAACCAGCAACTTAAGCCATCTTCAGTCCAGCTTGCTGGATGGTAGTAGGCAATAAGTATCATGAAAATGATCGACAGCAGTCAACAAACCGACAACAGCATAAGCAGGAAGAATGAAACCATGACATCAAGCTTTTGGTCTTCAGAAAGAACAGAAATTGTCTTAATGGGCAAAAACTGCGAGCCAGGGACACGAAGGGGAATGTCAAAGAGAAAGGCTTTTTTTAAGAACACTGCTGACAGGCATGTTTGTTATTTTTCCCTGTCACTCATTCTTTGCATCAGTCACATAAGTCAAAGAGCATCAAGGCAGAAAATCTGACACTGCCAGGTTCTAAGGGGATGATGAATCACTGTGCAGTGGTAATTAACCGCTACTGCAGTAGCATTGCTACAAAAACGACATCAAACTACATAAATATTTGATAAGGGCTGTTCAATAGAATGAATGCTGCGATAAAACCAGACAGGGTGCAAAACTTCTAAACGATCGTAAACAACATCTTACCTGGCATGCCTTAGCCGTTATGTCAGACGGTGTATCAGGTGAAAACGCAGGTCTGAGGGCAGCCCCAACCTTAAAGCATACATGACGCCATGTTCACTTCTTCAGTTTGTCTCATATGTACTGTGTTATTTTCATAAAGCAATTCAGTGTGTTTTTCACTCACATTGGCCTGGTATTGTTCAAGGATAACATGCCCTGGGAACTCAGGCTCTGGTACAGAAGCAAACTTTTTAATGATGTCCTCCAGGGCCTGCAGGCCGGCCATCCGCAGCTGGTTACTGTGGTCTGTGGCCGCCATGAAGGCCATACGGATGAGGTCAGACAAATGGAGCACCAACTGATCTCCTGAAAAGAGAGGAAAAACAGAGGAGTATATGTAGAAACACAAGAAAACAAAAATCAGAAAGTAGACTATAACACAGATTTCTGTTCTCTCTCACTGTTTAATACGTGCTTTAGTGATCCCTTCATGATGGGTTTTATGTCAGCATGAACATAGTCGTTGCTTACTTCTGTGTTCACTTTTGTAAAACCTTCCTCTCTGTGAGAATGAATTGAGGATTAAGTGCAGACGAACATAAGAAATCAGTTTTTAAAGTTTCAGTGTGCTTGCAGTGGCTCAAAGGAAACCACACATCGACCTTGAGGCTGAGATTTAATTCAGCTTTAGCTGAAGTGCACCAACCATCCACTCAATCTCAGTCAATAAATTTGGCTAAGCTGCTTTCAGAGCTTGAACTGCCTGGAGGTCGCAAAAAGATATATAAACCCAAAAAAAAACAAAAAACAGATTTACATTTAATTTTCCAGCAACCACAGTAGTCTATTAGTAGTAGTGGTCTAAAATCATGTAAGCAACAAGACTTTATAAAATCAATTGGAAGCACAGACAAGAGATCACAGGTGGTATAAATCTATAACCAATCCTTGAGGTGAACTCTGAGCTACTCTGCTGGGAGCACGGTGAATGGTACCTTTGGGGTTCTTGGCTTGTGCAGAGCGGGCAGCTGCCAGGTCAAAGTGTGCTTTGTCATTCTCACACAGCAGGATGATGCGGCACAAGCAGTCAGCGGCAAATACCCTCGTCACCCAGCGCGGCGCCACAGAGGGCTTGGATTTGTCATCTTCACCCAGGCCTGTGAACATGGTGTCGTCGTCCATCTCATCTTTTTTCTCAGAGTCTTCCTCATCCTTCTCCACCTCAAATACAACGGCTCCTCCTACATCTGCAAGAGGAGACGGACACTTTTGTGATGCGAGGATTCAAAAAGAGTAGATTTAGTCCATTGTGTCAAGTATTGTCCACTTCATTGGTTGTGCTTTAAAAGACAGGAATGACTGCTGCTGTGAATGCAACATGCATTATCCTTTGCTGAGGCAGGCCCGTAAAATACACAATACATTTAAACTGATATTGGTCTGTAGAGATAAACTTGAATTGCCATGTCATACAATACTTACTTTGTTTTCTGTTCCAGCCTTAATTTCCTTAGAGACTGAAAATGGTAATGTGAAAGATATTGTAGTTTTGTATTTACCTGTAGTTGCTGCCAGGACATCCTTGCAGAGTTTCAACCAATGAGAAAGCTTTTCCACCGCAAGAGATGACAGCATGTGGCCCAGTGTGTCATGGATATCAGAGCACAGCTTCCTGTCTGTCTCCCGATCCAGCATGCCAAACAGAACGCCCTCCAGACCGGTCTCTGTGATGTTCAGATCTGAACAAGGGAAAGAGTCAACACAGTGACAGTCGCAGTGCTTTACTGAGGTGACTAAACTGAATGCTCTCATCAGCTTCACGATTTGTACTCACTGATTGTAGTGTCTTTGCTGTCTCCAGCTCTCTTTGCCAGGCTCATGGCATACTCGCAGACCTCTGCAGCCTCTCTCTGAGCCAGCTGTCTCAGGCAGGCCACAGCAGCACGACGCAGCAACAGGTGAGAGCTGCACAGGTGCACCTGCAACCCACAGTACAGTAGCAAATTAAGATGAATATGAAGACAAACCATAACTACCGTACTTGAAGTTTGAAACTCATTATGTCTTACGCAGAGACAGGGCACCAGGCTGGACAGATTGACATGCCGTGGAGCGAACATGTGCAGCTGTTGCAAGCATGAGATGGCAGCTGCCTGCACAAGGGAGTCAGAGTGGTCCTGCATTATGGCACAGCCAACCAGGCAGGACGAGCGGATGGTGGAGATTGTGGCTCCATTTCCTAGCAAACCCAATGGCATCAATTAGGAAAAGAGACAAACAGAAAGAGTCTTCTAGGAGTTAGAGGATACACAGTATGTTTTCAAGTCTGCTTCGGAAGCCTGTCATGGATTAAATGGATTTCTCTGCCGCCTGCTGGCCAGGAAAGGGTACACCACATTTACACATCCTGAGAATCAAAGGAGTGAGTCACAGCAACACAAGGAGGTTTGTGATTTGGTTTTTGCCACAGTTACCCTGTAATTCTGGTCCCACAGTGGTGATGAGAGCTCCCAGGCAGCGGCCCAAACACTGGTGCACCTCTGTGTGAGACGGGGGTACAGTGAGGAGCAGGGTGAGTACAAGGGACAGTGTAGGCTCCACGTAGCCTCTGTACATGGGACCACTCGAATCCACAATCAGAGCCAGAGAGTGCAGAGCCCATGTCTGATAAAAGAAGGATGACAATGTCTGAATTGGTATTGTGTAACAATAAATATGAGTGAATTTTAAAATCCATCCCTCCTCAGTAATTCACTGTACCTGAACCTCGTGAGAGGACCCATCCTGGGCCAGAGCCAAGAGGATGCTGACACTGGTCTTTAAGTGCTGGCCTGAGCCAATTCCTCCAACGTATCGATGCAGACAGCCGAGAGCCAGTGAATGTCCTGTCCTTGATACTACATCACGGGCCGACTTCAGTCTGGATAGAGAGGTGGGAGAGAGATAAGGATCATGTAATTAAAGCCAAGGATAGAGAAGGTAAACTAGATTCAGCTCAAGATAGATTATGAGGACAATCAAAGGCTGAAACATTTATCTTCATGAAAACATCTTTCACCTACAATAAGAGAAAAGAGAAAAAGAAAAAAAAAACAAATAAAACTGCACAGATAATACAGATATGAAATGCTTACTTGTCAAAGCTGGTCTGTGCCATTCTGGCGATGAAGGTAGCCTCTCCCACCACCTGAGCCATCCTGCCAAGGGCCTCTCCAGCAGCACAGCGCAGGATGGGGTTAGGATTGTCCAGTGCTCCCATCACCAGGGCCAGGGCCGACTTACGCACCTCCTCAGGGCCCAAAGTACTCTTGTTCTCAGCCAAACCCTTCAGTCAGGAAGGAAGGAAGGAAGGAAGAGATATATTATTTCTCATGGTATATATCACCTGAATAATGAAACAAGATATTCCTGGATTTCTCACCTTGAGGGCACTAAGCACCGCAGTAAAGATATTCAGTTGGACTGCCTGCTGCCGAACTCCTTTAGCCTGCTTTATACACTCTGCAAAGTGGTCGAGCATCTGCAGCCTGAATCATATACAGAGTCAAGTCTACAAACAAGTAGGGCTGTACAGAAGAGTTAGAAGCTGTGAAGCCTCATTCATAATACTGACATTCATATTCTAAATGAGCATTTTCATTATATCACACGCATCAGGGGCTTTGCAGCGTGTTGTATGGGGAGGACTGGGCGGTGCAGTGGGACAGATGCCAGCAGACAGCTGCTAAGAGCTGGGGAATAACCACCCGGAGTCACAGTGGATTTTGTTCTGATCCAGAGCCATGAACAGAAGGGAGGAGAGCTCGGAGCTGATTTTTATAAACTTTTGGGATTAAAAAGTAGAATTATCTTTACTTCAATGTGTCTGCAGCAACAAGCTGTGGAGGTGCCAACCTGTGCTATAATTAGTCTCTCTTCATTGACTGCTTACTGGAGGGGAAATGCATTTAACTTCATGAACAGACAGAGAAGGGGGGCCAGGTGGGAGGAATAAAAGAGTCTGGAAGGAAATCACTGAAAGAACCGCAGTCTGGTGAGTGCTGACTTCAGTCAGAGTCTGAACTGAAAACAAACACACAGATACACACAGCCTTGGTGCCTGCCTTTGCTCGCTAGCTTAAAGCTATTGTAAACTAGTCTGCTGTTTGGGGCGAATACACACAAATGTTGCCATGGTCAAACTCGCCACAAATAGCTTTGCAACAGTGCAGCAGTCAATGTAACCACATAATAAACATGAATACGAACTTAAGACAAAATGTCGACATGGTACACATATGAAAATTTGCACAGCAACAGCTAGTCACCTGTGTTTGAAGGACACGTGGGGGAAAACGACACCGAACAGGGCCACTGAAGCATCAATGACTGACACACCCAAAGGGAGAGGCCCTGGGATGGCCTCGCCTACAGGGACACGCAGGTAGATGGAGGAAGGATCGTGTTCCAGAGCACCGCTGCCAGACGCACTGTTGGGCTGCAGCTGTTTAGGAACAATCACACAGTATCATGTAATGAGGATGTTTTGTATAAACAGTTAATTTACAAAAGCTAATGAGAATCCAAACCACACAAGTCTACATGTTTTTCTTTTAATACAGTATATAGCAATACTGTGTTTTGGATTCGTTATATTATTGATAATTTTACTCACCTGATCCTCTATAGACTTGTGGTCTGTCTCCTGTAGCCATGACCCCATGAGCACACTGTCATCATAGTGGCAGAGTGAGCGCAGCAAGGAGGTGGTAGTGTTAGCAGAGTTGTCCGTCAAAGTGAACTCTGCCACCAGCTCCCTCAGGAGGGCGTTGAAGCTGCCTATACAAGGAGATTACTGCTTTTAAAACCCCTCCCATAAAGGTTCTTAACTTCTGTGGAAAAACCATGCAGAAGTGAGTGCGTTACCTTCATAGGTCTTGGGAGGCAACAGAGCCAGGATGTCGTACAACCTGAGCCTCACCATCGCTGCACTTGCTTTCAGGTGAGCACCATGGACCTTAATGATGGCAGGTACACTGACAAAATGAAAAAAACATTACACTCGTAAGATATATCATTTGAAAACAAAGAACTGCAGAAAATAGTTATTACACGTGACAAAACTAATGAACTGTGTGTCCTAAAATCCTGCAACACAGACAAAAAACCTCTCTATATTTATATGGTCAACAGACGTTCGTATTTAAAAGCACCACACTCACTGAGACATCATGGTCATGGCACATTCAATGGGAGTCATCAGTCTACGGATCACATCTTCTGTGAGCAGCTCGGGACAGTGGGCCACAAAACTACGCATGGCTGCCGAAGAGGGGAGGGGGAGCATTGGTCAGAATTGCGTCTGCTAACATTACAGAGCGTATGCAGCTTTACAGGGTGGCGTGTTTCTTTACCACACAGCGCTCCGGCTCGGCCCTCCAGGGTGACCTGCCAGGTGAAGGAGTCTCCTCTGGCCTTTTCTGCCTCCAGCTCCTTCTGGGAGCGAGGGAACACGTTCCTCCACAGCAGCAACATCTTGGGAAGGTGATAGCGCACGAGGGACGGTCCTGGACACAAACACAATGTGGTGACTGTGTTGTCAGAGAGGGAGAGAGTGTTGTTGACAAATCAAAGCCAAGAGATAAGAGAGAGCTGTCTGGGAGACTCACCAAGAGTCATGAGGGCACCCAGCAGCAGCCATCCAGCCTGTGTGCGCTGCAGGGAGAGTCGGCTATTCTGAGCAGCTGTGCGCAGGAGGTCTTCGGCTATACTCACCACCAACTGCAAGAAAGGAGCCATTCTATATTTACATCCATATATAGGGCAGTCAATGAGGCTTGTACAGAGGGTTAAGACCTAATTCAATATTCCTTTATTTTATTCGTCCCTTGAGGGGAAATTCCGAAAAGGATGTGTAAGAAGTGGGATATAATGACATTTATAGTTAAATTCCATTCTCAGGCTACGCACCTTGCCCTTGGAGTGGGGGATACCCAGTGGACACTGGTGTACGCCTCCCAGCAGAGCAGCCATGGCAAAGCTGTAGCCACTCACGGCCTCAGGTGAACTCTTCAGGTTGTTGATTCTCTCTGCGCAGCGGTCCAGCAGTGGGGTCAACTGATAGGGAAGTGCCACAGCAACGCACCGCAAACACCATGCTGCCGCCAAACGAGCTGCCATGCTGGGGTGCAGCAGCACTGAGGTGACAGTTTCAAGGAGTCCTGGGGAAGAGGACAGAGAATACGTTCCTGAGTTGTGAGTGAATCCAAGCTAAATTCATTCCTTCTGACAAGAGACAGTAATATAGAACAAGTGCATATACATCAAGTATTATATGTATTTATTGAGATGTGGATGTAAGATTTACATACTGTAGCTCTCAGCAGTTAATATGTATATGTCGAATGTTAAAACACGTGACCTAAGTCATAGATGGTGCTGTCAGATGTCATACAAGTTGGCTAAGAAAGCAAACTGTCAGTCAGTTCTATTTAATATTTTGTGGGTCTCACCTATAGAAGGCTCCTGGATGAGTGGTGACGCTGTGGCACTCAAGCTCTGAACCAGACTGCCCAGCTCCTTGAGGGCACACACCATAACATGCTGACTGGCAGAGACATCCGCTGCTCCTGCCTTGTTCTCTCCACTGATGTCATTCACAACTGCCTCTGGAAAAAAAAAAACGAGGCAAAGACAGAGAAGCGAACAAGAAGCGTTTATCAGAATAAAATGCAAAAGTTTTCAAGTTGCACAAGATCAAACATCTTTAAAGATATGATGATAGGTTAAGGATTCAGAATGTATGCAGCATTGATGGGTAAGGTGACCTGCACTGTAATGCAACTGAGACTGAGATTTTTCACAAAACAAGGCACCTCTTGTCAGATTTACAAAGTTAATCATAATCCCCTGACATGTTACATAAAAACACACTGTAATAACCTCACTGGCTGGCCACATTAGTCCATCTAAATGCTATCACACATCTTCAATCTCCAAGTTTTGCAACTGCAGAGCTAGAGGCCTTCAAAATACCAAGGAACACTGCACTGCTATATGCCACAAACACAGAGGTCTGAGGATTTCTTTTCATATAAAAAAAATATAATACAGGAAGCAATGGTTAGAATTGCATTAAAGGATAAATGTGATGAAGAGAAAAACACTAAAATTTCTGAACTGAAGTAAATTGCTGAGTATGATGGTCATTTATCAAGAACTTAAATCCTCAGAGCTCTAAATAGGCAACAGTCAAGACATGTCACAGGAAAGGAAAAGGTCAATTAAATAACTTTAGGGAGATATTCAAAGCTGCTTCTTGAACTGTGGCAGTCATTTGTTCCAAACTAAAATCAACTGTAGAATACACACATAAATACAAAGAGATCCAACTTCCATCATGGCTCCAGGAAACATTTTCCAAAGTTACGTCTAGCACATTTCACAAAGTCTAACTTCAAGAAGTCTCACAGATCCAGCTGGTTGGAAAAGCTACAAGCAGCAAGGATAGTGAAGAGCCCAGGGCCACGTTGTAAGAGACACCGACAGTCAACATCATATTCAAATTCTGTTTTCACATCAATATGACCAAAGGACTGTGTCTTTGACATAGTTTACATCAGGTCAAAGGTTGCAAAGCAAATCAGAGTAAGAATCATCCTTTGTGAATGAGATAAAGGTGATTATAAACATGATTGATGTGTTGTTGTAAAGCAGAAAACAAAAAATGGAAATTTGGAGGAACTGAAATCAATGAAACTAAATGATGGACAAACTTGAAAATATTATATCTTTTTGCTGTGGGGGGAAATGGCTTGTTCCTACTATGAGTCAGTGAATTTAGTGGCACATGCAGCTTTTCTGCTGGTGTAAGCCAGATGTCAACAGTCAGAAAGAGTTATGTTATCTGCTCCTTAGGGACCGTAATGCAGTAACAGAATGTGAATTTGCAGGCAAACAGAGGCTATGCATGAATGCACAGCAGGGGTTAGCTCGAACGCTGAGCCATCAGTGAATAAAGTTACATGACATTGTGATGCTGCTTGTGGTTAAAAGAAATGGAAAGAATGAGAGGAGAGAGAGTGATCCAAAAGAAGCAACGACAGAAAGCAAGAGGAAAAGCAGACACAGGGACAGCCATCTCCACACACAACAAAAGACGAGGAAGAAAAACCTCTGTATGCAACTCAAGCGCAAAACCATGCAAGACTTTTCGAAACTGAATGAAGGGCAAATCAAAAGTGATAATAATGGATGAGTACTTACTCTGTAATGCTCTGAACCGTGATATTTCCCCCCCATCCTCCTTACCCACAGCCCTCATTTGCTTGCTGATGGCTTGGCAGATTTCTTTGCCGGCTGCGATTTGTGCTTTCTCTCCAAGTAAGCCCCCCAGGGTGGCACGTAGCATGAAGGAGACACAGCGGCGTGAGTACACAGCCTCAACATGTGTCTGCGTGGCCCGTGGGTGAGACACCAGGTCCAAAACGTGGGACAGGAATGTGGCAAAGTTGCGCTCCAGCCACTGACCACCAAGTGTAGTCACAAACACAACGTACGCCTGAGGAGAATGAAGAACGTTTATGTGTGAAGTGGTTGAATCGGGGAACACAGGCTCAGATACTTCTGCTTGACAATTCACCTCACCTGTGTGACGCCCACCCGCACCTCCCTGCTGACAGAGCCTCCCCCCTTCAACATCTCCCCTCCACTCTTCAGGAAGCCAGATCCACCACGCAAAAAGCCTGTGGCCATCAGCTCCAGCACCTCCTCCAGAGTGGCCCGCTTCACGTTCTGACGCATCACTGAGGAAAAAAGGATTGAGATCATGAAGGATAACATGAAAGTAGCAGAAGATAAACTAAACAAATCAGCTCTTTCGCCCTACCAGCTGCTTGTTTGGGCATCAGGGCAGTGGCCATGACTGTGCCCAGCAGCTTGGCCACTGCCACTCGAACCCCATAGTTAGATCCTTCCAGGGCTTTGAAACACAACGTGGCCACGTTCTCCAGTTCTGTGGTCCACATGAATACTGCCTCATTCTGCAGCTCCAACAGGCACTAATCAGGCAAGAAGAAGTAAGACAGTGTCCTGTTATTAACATGTTCATCATGCATGTACAGGAAGATTCTCATTTACTACAGACATCCCATGATACATACAAACGATACAGATGATTATACTGTACATATGTTGGACAAACAACCATATATAGTGCAATTGTCATGTTTTCTGATCAGGAAATTGTCTTTCACAATAGGGAAGAGATAGTTCCGCCAACAAAAATGACATAGCAAAAATATGTGCATCAGTGGTGTTCCTTTTTGTAGTGGTGGAACGTGCTCCTACTGACATGACACAAGAAAGCATATGGTCCATTTAGCTTTATGATTGGAGCAGGGAAAGCAATCTTGGATCCTAGAGGATCCCCAAAAAAGGCCTTAATAAATTAAGGATGCAAAAGCTGCTCATTTTTGGAGCAAAGTTTGATTGTGGGAGAAAAGGTCTGAACATTACACTATGTAATGTGGGTTCTATGCTTGCAGCTGCAAGGAACCTTCACAAACATTCAGCAGGATATGACAAAAACAATAATCTTTCCTTTTGTTTGTACTGAATCAAATATTTTTGTTTATTCCTTTACAGCTCCATTTGACATTTTCTGAGACCAACCTTTGCTACTGCACAGCGTACAGCCATGGACCTGTCTGTGAGTAGTGAGCGGGCATTCTTGTAGATATCTCTGTGACACGAAGCTGCAGCTCCTCCCAGTCCACTGAGCACCTTCTGCAGGCTGAGAAGGATCTCTCCTCTGCCTTGGGACTAGATCAACAAAGTAAATGTGAAAACAGGAGGAATGAAACAATTGTCTACTCTGATTCTGAATTAGAAATCTATTTCGCTCGCCATTTCCAATGTTGTACTCTCAATGGTCATACCTCCGCACTCTTTAATGCTTTCAGAAGATTATTAATAGTGTCTGGAAAGGAGCTTCCCAGCATCCTGCCCATCTTCTCATAAAACGCTCCAACACAGGCTACAGCAGCACTGCAAGAAAATTCAATGCAGTAAGTAGGTGAATGAGCATATGAAATGGATTATCTACCATAAGTATGGGGGGTTTTAGTTTATTCCAGATACTCTCACAGAATAAGCCTCCTTTGAGAACATTCAGACTAGCTTTTATTTTATTTATGATTGATGTTAATAGCAAAATAAACTGCATTATGATTAACATTTAACCTCAACGCTCCTGATGCATTATTATGTATGCTAAAATACTGCAGAAGAAGAGCAGTGGCTTAGGGCTTAGCAAGGAGGTCTTGACCCCCATGTGTACCCCAGAAGCCCTCTAAGTTCACCTGCATCTAGATAGAGACAAGCAGGTGTAAAAGAATGATGAATAAAAGACTGCAAGACAACAGTGATGCAGATTGGTTTGTTTCGATTAATACCAGCAATAAACACAGCATAATATCTGCTCATGTATGCTTAATCTCCCCTTTGGAACATGAAATGTCATTCTGCAGATTAACATCTGGCTTAACTGCTAATACCATTGAAGGAGGACATATAGTATATGCCCGTCACACTGAAAGCAGTACTGAGCAGCTTATACCTTCATGCAAATATGCATAATATTAAGTAGAATATGAATATACACAGTTACTGCATTCATAAAATAGCCAGTGAAAATACACAGTGCTACGATGAAAAGGGATCTTACAGTTTTGTTGGCAAGTACGCAGGTGTGTCATCCTTGCTTTTGATGATCTCATTGCATTTATCCAGAGTCTGGAAAACAGTGAAGGTGTCGCCAATGCTGTAGAGGGTAGCGAGGTTTTTGGCCAGCAGTTTCCTCGTTGGTGGTCCAGGGGCACTGCTGATCAGTCCTGTCAGCTGCTCCACCAGCTTCTTCTGCTTCTCCTTCACATCCACCTGCCATTCATACACACAGCAAAGTCACACACTGCTTTAATGAAACCCATTCAGAGAGACAATGCCAAAATATATCTGAATAGTCACCCTATTTGCTGCCACAAGCACTTTGTCCAAGAAGCGGAGCCATTCGAAGATGAAGACGGGCCTCTTCGCTTCAGTGATCTGGGCCAAGGCATCTTCATTGAGCAGCAGACTGTGAGCTAGCTCCATGACTAGGATCTGTTAACACGGTGCTCTCCACCCTCGTCTCTGCAATGATATAAGAGGGGTTTGCCTTGTCAGTTGATATATCTCCTCTAATATTCTCCCTCTCATCCCATCAGATTATCACCTACGAATCATTATAACAGTCACTAAAGATCTGTGGACACTTACCGTCCTTGCAATGACTTTAGTAGGTTTCTGCCAAGCACATAAGTACTAATTAAATGAAAGCAACTGTCGCCGCTTTAAACGTTGTAAAATCCGTGCTTATTTGTTGTATACAATGTAGCAAACTAAACTGTCAAAGCTGGGTAGCGGTAACACTTGCTGTTCTGCGTTGACAGCTGCCTTCCTCCAGCTGTTGACAGGCGAGTTGGTTAGCAGCCTAAGCTAGCTAGTGCCTTCGAGGCACAAGCTAACGTTAAACTCCCGCTACGCACTCTAGCTCAAACTGAACACTGACACAATCTACCGTCATCTTCTAAAATATTCATCTGTTCAAAAACACCCCAACAACAACACCATTTAGGAAATATGTGACGAATTTAATGAAATTGTTCATCCTACCTGTGTTTCGAAAACCCAGGATGAATGACGAGTGTCAGTGGTGTCCCATTAAAGTATGTCCGACGTGAAACTAAGGAAATAATGAGGAAACAATATTGATAATTAACAAAGGTGTCTCATATTATGTGTTTCATTTTTAACATTTGTCTTTGTGCATTCGAAGTTGACACATTCTTCCCAATAATTTGGAAAAATCTTCGGAACTGTATACTTATTGCGTACCTTGTAGCTACACGGAATATATCTTTGAACGAACCAAACATCAGAGAAGTAAATGCAAGCGGACAACCTGATAATAACTCAAGCGTTGCAGCTGTTTTTCCTACGTTTTCTGCCTTTTGCGCGGCAATAATGTCTGATGAGGAAGAGGACTATATGTCTGATGCATTCCTCAGTAAAATGTAAGCGTTTTGTGTTCCTACTGTTTGTGGGAAAAACCCGATGGTGTCGAAATTGTTAAATTAGGACCCACCACAATGTAGCTTATGTTTTGTCAGTCCTATTAAATTAAAGTTAATTCGGGAGTTTCTTGTCAGTTGTGAAAATATAGATGAGGGAGGTTTTAAGTCATTGCTGTCACCATAGCTATCATTGTTGCATCAGTAACTTTTTCTATGGTCCTCTGTCTGTCAGACAAGATGTGAAACCAGGTGTCAGCATGGTGAGGCGGGTAAAAGAAGCATTCAAGAGGGAGACGCAGCAAATGGAGAAGAACATCAAGAACCGCCAGAAGACCTTCAAGGAACAGGAGAAGGAAAGCAGAGAAGCAGCTTTACAAAACTCCATCAGCAATGAGAACAAGGGATTTGCACTTCTGCAGAAAATGGGTTACAAAGCTGGTCAAGGCCTCGGGAAGGAGGGCAAGTTTCTTCTTTAGTGAATCACCTTATTTTCAATCCGTTTTTCATTTGTTGTGTTGATTAATGTAGATTTCTGTTACCTCACCAGGAGCAGGGAGGGTTGATCCAATTCCTTTGAATATCAAAACCGGTAGGTTACATTTTTACATTAAAAGTGTGTTTGAGAACGACATGTGCAATCAGACTTCATGTGTTTACATGTTTTCTTTGTATGTTAAATCAGACAGAGGCGGCATTGGCATGGAAGAGGTGAAGAAAAGAAAAGCTGAGGAGGAACTTGAACATTATCGGCAGAAAGTGCGAGCCAAACAACAGAATGAGACCAAATCTCTGGAAGATTTTAGGTGAAGTTTGCAGCTGTCTATGAGATGTGCTATGCCACTATGATAACGTTGTCCCCTGTGATAATACGAATGTTTTCATAGTTTGTGTGTGTAATCTTATGCTTTTTCTTTCCAGGTCAAGGGTAAGGACAGAGAGAGAGGAGCGAAAGATTGAAGGAGATCTCAGAAGGAGTCAGCGAGCCTGTGAGCAGCTCGACAGTCAGAAGGTTGGAGGAATTACAGCTTTAGCACATCATTATATCACAGTGCTGATGTTGTTTTTTCAGATTTCTTTTCATTCAACTACAGTGAGAATAAATACAAATGTGGCAGAAAAACTGCCATGCATTAAAGGACCAGTGTGAGGGATCAGCTCCTAAATGGCAGATACTGAAGGTGTCAGTAGATCCCTTGAAATCTTATGCACTGGTCCTTTATTGTAGAAAAAAAAATCAAGTTATTTTGAAAACTCTACATGAGTAAAGAAACAGGTTTATGCTTATGGTTGGTTATGGTTATGGTTATGGTTTTCTGAGTGTGAATCCTTGGGCTGAATTTTCCTTTCAGAGCATCACTGTCCCCAGGGAGGACTGGTACTGGCCCAAAGCAGAGACTGATGACGAGGAAGATGGTGTTAAGGAGGAGGAAGAGGAAGAGGAGGAGGTTGTGGAATTAACGGTTTGTATTTAGTTCGCCTCGTTTATTTAGTGACATAATGTGTAATCCTAATATATGAATGAACTTAAATCAATTTGGTTCAAAAGGATCAAACTTGGTAACGACATGGTAACGTATTCTGCATTCTGCAATTAATTACAATTAATATACTGGGAAATTAAAGGGCTTTTGATATGTGCCTCTCTTTCAGTCCTTTGACAAACTGCAAATCCTGACATCCTATTTGAGAGGAGTCCATTTTTACTGCATATGGTGTGGGACCACCTATAATGGTAAGAGTTATAACAGCATAGATGTCATTTTATTGTTGTTTTTATTGCCTTTGATGAAATACATATTTTTCTTTTTAACAGATGAAGAGGACTTGTGCTCTAACTGTCCCGGGGATACAGCAGCAGACCACGAATGAACTTGATCAAAAAAATAATGTGCAGTAGTTCCCTGTTAAGCTACAGCTATGAATGTTTGACCCTGGAAACATTATGTAAGTCGGTGCAACCAGCAGTTTACAGTGTGAAACAGGCTGGTCACACTGTACTAAGCAGCTGAGGCAATGACGTGAGCTGAATTAGAGGAATAGTCACTTTTCGTCCATTCTGAATCTGCTCTGTCTGGAAGGACGTCACTGTTTATGCCGTTTGTGGTTGGTGCTTCTTGAATTTGTCTTTATGTTAAGAAATCCTGTTTTAGGAAATTTAGGATACCTTTTTAATGTTTATATTTTGTAAAAATGTACTAAGGTTTTTGAGACATCTTTTGAGAGAAATTGTGTTTTCAGTAAATGTTTAAGAATTATACCATGTTATGTTATCTTTATTTTAGCTATTTATAATACAAAAAATCACTCTGGGTGTGATTCACAAAATGTACAATGTCATTGCATCTGATATTGCCATTTTTCCTTTGTATGTATGTGGTGCTCAGTTGTGCGTTTATGTGAGTGTTAAAACTATTGACATTTCAATTTCCTCTGGTGCCAGCGCTGGAGTTCAATATTACTTTTTCTCACCAGAATATTGGATATTCTGTATCTGACATTAACTAGGTGTTTTGTCTCTTCATAGGTGTCACCGACGTGCTCAATCATTATACAAAGCCCCTTTAAATACTCTGGGATGTCAACTAATTGCTGAACTGTGATCGTTTTCGATTGGTATTAACAACTCCAGCTCCCATCAGTCTTAGCGGTAGACGCAGCGCTGAAGCGTCTTGGGAAATGTTGGACGCTAAAAGTAATGTCAGTTGAAAATGAATAATTAAATAAAAGCAAGCGTTCGGCGCCCGTCAAAATAACTTCTGGCAGAATACGTAACATCTATGGATATCGAATGGCCGCTAGCCAGAGTAAGACGAGTTTTACTATTTTACCCCTTTTTTCTACAAACTTTTTCCCAAGTTTGCTGAAGCGATGATGATAATTCCGATGTCACGTTAAGGTGCCATGTGTGACGTTTCCCTGGAAAACGAAACTTAGCGCTGCTGAGGCTGAACTGAAAGTCCGCTCTGATGCAGGAAGACATGGGAGCGGAGTTGACATGAAAACGGAGATGTTATGTTGTTAAGACTGCGCCGTGCTCTCTTATTTTAATACAATTTGAGTTGTCCTTCGGACGAATGGCTCATTTATAATGGAAAACTACGTGGCTAAACTAAACGAGTATGCGCAGAGAACACGCTCCGAGCTGAAGTATGAGGACGTTGGATCTGATGGCCCCGATCACATTAAAACGTGAGTTGAACCAGCTCTCTGATTCCCACTGGGGGAAAGCAATGGGACAGTGTAAAGTAATGTGCCCTGATATTCAATTTTAATTCACTTCCAGTCAGTTTTTATTTAAATAGCGCCAAATCAGAATAAAGGTGTGTCATGGCACTAGTCTAGACAATGTTTTTTTTTTTTTTTTTTTAAAAAAACCAGCAGTTCCCCCATGAGCAAACACCTGGCGTCGGTGAAAAACCTACTTTTGACAGGCAGAAACCTCGAGCAGAAGCAGGCCCTGCACCAGTGAAGTTTAGAGAGAAAGAGAGAGCAATATGCACTGACAATGATGACAATAACAGCTATAATAATAATAATGATGATGATGATGATGATAATGATAATAACAATAATAATAATAATAATAATAATAATAGACATATGACTAATAATAAAATAGCATATGGTAGTATGAGTGTAGCAGCACTTCAGAAAAGGCTGTAGTAGATGTGTGAGAGTTGAACATTAGCATTCTTGGAGTATTGATTGAACTGTGTCTGTAGCCTGAAGTTAGATATTGAAAAACAACAGTTTAGGAATTGATATTGAACTCATGTGTCGTTTGACAACAATAAAGACATTTTTCAAATGGCAGCCATCAAATGGCACTTTGTCAAGTCACTAACTTCACCTTTGGGGATGTTAATCAAGTGTGCAGCCTCCTCTCTTTGCATCGCAGCCTCCATCCCACCACAGTCCTGCTTCATCTTGCCGAACAAAGTTTGATCATATCTTCTCAGATTTACCCTGAGAGCAGTCCTGAATGGTAAGGCGTATGCTGAGGGTGTGGGGAAGAATAAGAAGGAAGCCAGACAGAATGCAGCTGAAAATGCCCTGAAAGGCTTGTTGGAGGAACCAGCTCCCACTGTAAGATCATTGCACGGCTTTATTGACTTACTGCATGTGTGACTTTGTGTATCTCAAAGCTTACAAGACCAATTCACGTGCGCATGTCTTCACATATATTTGTTGTCTTGTTGACAGGCAGAAAATAAAGCAGAAGCTCCCACTTCACCTGCTCAACAGGCCGGTATCACTCAAACCAACTACGTGAGTTGGCTCAATGAATACGGTCATAAGAACAGGGTGCACATAAAGCCTGTGGAGTCTACAAGACTGGGACCAAGTTGTGCGACTCAGTAAGTCTCCACACTTCACCCTCATTCATTCACAGATGTTCAGTCACCATTAAGTACTTTCTGTATAATATTAGATGCTGTAGCTTCGTGGTTGGTGAAAAGGAGTATCCAGCTGCCACTGGGAGAACAAAGAGGGAGGCTAAGGAGGAGGCAGCCAAGCTTGTTTATCATGAGATATATGGGAGTAAAACCACAGAGGTGAGTAGTTATACACTAACCTGTCTCACGACGGTCTAATCTGAGCTCAAATTCCTTATTATTCCTAGAAAACTGCAGAGGGAAGCGAGGAGTTGACTGTAATGTCATAAATGTTCGAGTAGATTTTTCAAATGCTGCAAGCGACGCTGCAATCACTGAATCATAAAAAAATAATATATTCTGTGTTTTTTTCAAGACTGGGGAGGAGAAATACATCACTTTAAATCAACGAGAGGAGGAATTGAATAAAAATGTGTCAGACGTCTGGTGAGCACAAACCTTTTGAGTCTGCTTGGTTTGTGTCTGGTTATGATTAAACATAACATCTGTTTTGGGGTTTCACTGTAACCAGCAATATGTTAAAAAACAGTGATATTTGATTTCCACCACAGCCATCTTATTTTTTATCTTACTTTTACTATTGTCATCAAGTCAAAGTTATATATATATTAGTGCTGTCAAAAATATCGCGTTATTAACGTGTTAACGCAAATCAATTTTAACAGCATCATTTTTTTATCATGAGAATAACGCTCTTTGTGACCCAGTGAACTTGTAGCTTTTTATAAGCTGTGGCCACTGCTAGTAACATAAGAAAAACTATAGGATCCGGTTATAAACCGGAAACAAAACAATAGACACGCCCCACGCACGTGTTTGGTCTTGCCTGCTCGCTAGCTGTAAAGTGTAGGCTACCGGTTTGTGTGGATGTCGTGAAACGCCGGAATGGATGCGAACAAGATTCTGAATGGAAAGTTTAGTTTCAAAAAGTTGCCAGATGGGTCGACTGACAAGACCAAAGTTATTTGTGTGTATTGTCGGTGTGAAGTGAATTATCACCGTAACACATCCAGTCTGAAATCCCACTTGATGGCCAAACACACGGCGAATGCGAATTCTCCGCCGCCTCCTTGTCAAAACCAGGCGACAATGGATGGCTTTCGACAGCAGAGGCATATGGATGCTATTATGTTCAAAGGAAACTTAAGAAAGGAAAGTTTAAGCCATGGTTTAACTGCACTATAGCCTGAGTCCTAATTTATTGATAATAGCGGTAATGTGCTCTTTGTAACTTTATCTTGTATCACCCTGTTATGATCCCTATAAAAGGGCTGTTGAAGGGGCTTTTTTGTAACCAAGTATTTATTTTTTTGTCATCTGTTTATTGACAGTGTTAAATTCTGTGAGATTTGGTTCATTCAAATGTGAATGTCTGCTCAAAGTGAGAATGTTAGTGTGATATATAACACTACACGTTGTTGTTTTCAATTAAAAAACCATTTGCACAAAGCAAGCCTATCCACTTTTCCATGTTGATAAGAGTATTAAAATGATTTTAATACATTTAGAATAGATAAAAATGTGCGATGAATTTGCGATTAATCGCAAGTTAACTATGACATTCATGAGATTAATCGCGATTAAATATTTTAATCGATTGACAGCACTAATATATATATTAATGTGTTATATGTAGTTTTATTTTCCATTAAGTTTTTTCAGCTGTTTCCATGTTTTTTTTTATGGGACACACTTGTGATTTCTTTGTTGGAAAGCACTTTGAGCTGCATTTCTTATATAAAAGGTGCTATACAAGCACAGTTTATCATCATTATTGTTATTAATTTTCAAGGTTTTAATTAGTGTCTTATTTGTCTTGATGTTACAGTGATAAGACAAAGAACTTAAGTGTGATAACGACAGGCGAAGACTTCGCAGAGATAAATTTCGTAGGAATCGTCAACAACTACTGTCAGAAAACAAAGCGCACTCACGATTACGTCTTTGAGAGCAGACGCGGTCCCCCACATAACCCTCAGTGAGTATGACAGACTGTAACCTCAACAGACACTATGGACACTGAATGAAAGCTCCTGATAGATGTGAAAGAGAAATCTTAGCACAATAATCTAAATATTTCCTCCCTGCCAACACAGATTTTTCTACAAATTAGTGATCGACAGTAAGGAATACCCTGTGGGTGAGGGCAAGAGCGTCAAAGATGCCAAACAAAACGCAGCTCAGCTGGCCTGGTCTGCTCTTCAAGAACAGTCAGACTGGGACAGCAAGGTAATTCATATTATATTGTTTTGGTATGTTCAATTCTGGTTTTTCATGTGTCACCTAGTAGATTATTAACAGCCCCATTGCACATGTTTCCTGAGCCGTTTACGTAACCATCCGTTTATCTGCTCCATGACACCATAGAAACCACGGCTTACCCGCCTTTGAAGTTCACTACTATGAAACATGCAACGTAATCACGATGTCGAATCAAAATGTTTTTACAATCTGTGTCGCGTACGTCATCAGAATTGTTGAAATCTGGCAAAGGGACAATTTCCAATTTAACAACAGGTTTTAAACCAATCCTCAACCGTAATATTTCAACCATTTATATGAACGTTAGGACCAAGAATGTCACATTAATGTTATGCTAAAGATTACGACACGAATGTTGCACCACATGCCACAGAGCACTGATGTCTACAAAACATGCTGCTGTGTAACAGCAGAGCACTTCCTCTGTGCTTTCAGGTCTCAGCATCACCTGCAACTGATGATGTTGTGCGAGCCAGGCTGTCCACCCCGCCGAGCAAGCTGTAAGCACCGACTGAGGAGCACAGCAGACGGTACAGTATGATGTTGACAATATTCTGCTCACGTGTCTCGATGTGTTCTCTAAGGGAGCTCCGTGACACAAAATCCAAAGTCGTGCCAATGACGTCAAGCGACTCGGCTGTTTTCGCCAGTTCATCAGATCTTCCCAAGACTCAGGTCTGTAATCCCATGACGCTGTTATGGTTCATCAGTTTGTAATGAAAACATAAATATGAATATTATATTTTATTTCTGACATTAGATCCCCTTAATTCCCCCGACACACTGGACCTTTAACTGGCTTTGATTATTCAGATGTCAGAAAGTGACTTAATAGATCACCGGAATGCTTTTTTTGTAATCTTGAGGGTCACACGTGTAGACAATAATGCAATAGTATTACAAGACCAAGAGTGTGTCAGTAACTTAATCTTATTCTCAGCACACACTTTAAACATTTTTGTGCTCTGAGCTGTGTAGATTACTGAGTTCTGTAGGGCTCCGTCCAATTGCTATAATGGATTGTGAATGTATATAGGCTTAAATGTAATTGGCTATATTTCCCTACCTTTTTTTACAAAGATCTTACAAAGTCCTGATGGGAAACCCAAAATAAGGTAAGCCGTCTGTTGAGACCCACTGTACAGCTACAGTACACAGTATTTCACCTGATGTTTTTGCTGATTATCATTTTTCTTGTCCTCTCAGAATTGCAGCAAATTTTCCAAATGCTCGCAGAAACAGCAAAGAGGTAAAGTAAGACCATATTAATCACGTACGTTTATCCTGCTGATTTTTTGTTGGAAAGTTTAATCTCTGTATCATGACTTTATTTTTTTTATTAAGGATATAATGCCCAATTTCAAAGGCAAGAATAGAGGAACTAGTCAGAGTGAGAAAACAGGGACCACGTCAGTAACCTCGAGGTATGGAAAATGACAACATTGTAAGTACAGGATCAGCTTGATTTCAGCACTGCTGTGGCCTTATGTTTGTGCTCTGTGTGTTAATAGATGACGTAACAAGAAAGACATTTTTAGATTCGTAATAATTGCTATCTGTATAGTCTCATATTTGCCTCGACGGTTTGATCTGAACAGGTTTTCATCAGAATTTGACTCCATGATGTGCCTTGGCAACGGAGCCTTTGGTCGCGTTTTCAAGGCAAGACAAAAACTGCTGGACAAGTATTTTGCTGTAAAGATTGTCCGCTGCAAACAGTAAGTCAAGTCTCAATGAGGTCTCATTTCGTTTCCCCTTTCAAACGAGCGCTACATGCAAAGCTTCGTTAGCTGAGCCACGTTCTCGTTCTCCTTGTGGATCAGAAAAGCTCTACGAGAGGTGGGGGCATTGTCAGACCTCCATCACTGCAACATTGTTCGATACTACTCATGTTGGTTGGAGGATTCAGGGTACCAGTGGGACAGTGCAGCTGACAGTTGCAGCAGTTCACAGTAAGTCCCATCAATGTGTTACTTTTTTAGTAAAACAGCATGGATGTCATGACACTGTATTTCTGCTCCTTCTTTTCTAGGTCGACCGGTGATTCTGTGATGAAGTACCTCTATATTCAGATGGAGCTGTGTGACACCAAAACACTCAGGGTGTGGATCGACGAGAAGAATATTCAGAATGTGAAGAAATCTCTGCGCAACTCCAAGAGAAGAGAAGAAAGTCTAACCATTGCCACACAAATTGTCAGCGGAGTGGAGTACATTCACTCCAAGATGCTCATCCACAGAGACCTGAAGGTGAGACGAACAGAATCACATCATGTATGATGTCACATCAGGCAGGAAGTGACATTTTTGCTTGTTTTTTTCCCCACGGTTAGCCTGCCAACATCATGTTTGGGCGAGACGGAGAGGTGAAGATCGGAGACTTTGGTCTGGTCACTGCTGAGAATGATGACGATGCTGAGAACCTGTTGGAGAGAACAGTGTACAAAGGAACCCCATCTTACATGGCTCCAGAGCAAGTGAGATGGTCTCTATGACAATAACATCCTTCTGTTTTATTATCGAGTCAAAGTGCCTTTTGTCACTATTGTATTCTTGTTCTGTGACAGAAAAACAAGACCACTTATGACCGAAAAGTGGATATATTTGCTTTGGGGTTGATATATTTTGAACTCCTTTGGAACGTCTCTACTGGCCACGAAAGGAAAGCGGTGAGTTGTTCAAAGAATCTATAAATATCGATTAGACCATTAACAAAATGCTTTTTGCTTTGAGTTGCTTTCAGAGATAAGCAAAGTAGCAGACAGTTGAACAGTTGAGCTTCATATTTGAAGAGCCTTCTTCATAGCTGACAGTTTGACTCGTCATAGTAGGAAAATATTCTGTATTCTCGATATGATTATTCACACTTGTGCTTTTCCTTCTGTGACATGTCCAAATGTCTTCTGTGAAAAAGGCCTATTGGACAGCTTATCGATCTGTATCACAGCAGTTATATGTTCTTACTCCCTTTTATCACTGCATGAATTCTAGATTTGGGAGGATGTCAGAAACCAGAAACTTCCTGAAGGATTTTTGCACCATTTCCCCTTCGAGGTAAACGAGCATTCTCTCTTTTACTGGACATGTGAAACAGTATTTTCCACAGGGTGGCATAAAACAGGGCTGCTGATGTAAGTGTGTCAAAAAAATTGCACAAAAAAAGTCAGCTTGAGGGAAATGTAAGGGAACACTGGCAGCGTTTATCGATATTATGGACTTTATAATACCTGTTTGTTGTTCTTTGTTGCAGAACCAAATGATAAAGTCAATGCTGTGTGTGAAGCCTGAAGAGCGACCTGAAGCAAGTAAACTTAAGTTGGACTTTGAAGAGAATGCCCGTATGCTCGTGTCACGTAAAGATGCGTGTCGTGACAGCAGAACTGTCTGATCATTGCGAGGAAAAGCTCAAACAGGAGGCGAAAGCTTCAGTCATCACTAGGCCTGTCGCAGTTATGGCATCATTGCAATTATTTGAGCTATCCACAGTCATTTTGCACTATTGTTGGCACTTTATGAACTGTTCCCAAACCTTTTAATTCACACCTTCAGTTACATGCACACAGTTGTTTCACACGCACACAAAAGGTGATAAACAACTGCAGCCTGAGGAATTATTTGTGAACGCCGTTTCACAAGCTCCAAATATTAATTCAATTCAATTCAATTTTATTTGTATAGCGCCAAATCACAACAGAAGTTGTCTCAGGACACTTTCCATATAGAGCTGGTACAGACCAAGCTCTTTTATCTACAAAGAAACCAGCAATTCCCCCATGAGCAAGCACTTGGCGACAGTGGCGAGGAAAAACTTCCTTTTAACAGGCAGAAACCTCGAGCAGAACCAGACTCTGGGTGGGCGGCCATCTGCCTCGACCGGTTGGGTGAGAGAGGAAGAGCAAGAGAGGGAGAGTGAGACAGACAGAGAGAGAGAGAGAGACAGACAGACAGACAGACAGACAGACAGACAGACAGACAGACAGACAGACAGACAGACAGACAGACAGAAATGCAGTCAGGGAGAGAGAGACAGACATGCAATCACAGTAACAGTGACAGTGGATGTAATAACAGCAGTAGCAGTTGCAGTGGATGTCAGGCAGGGCCAAGGCAGGAGACGCAGCTGCAATCCACAATCCAGATTCAGCCACTGTCCATGGGAACCTGCAAGACGACAAAGCACAGAGACTCCGGGGAAGGAGCTAAGTTAGTAACACGCCGTGGTAGGACATGAGAGCGTGCGGATGGAGAGGGACAGAAGGACAGAGGAGCTCAGTGTATCTTTGGAGGTCCCCCGACAGTCTAATCCTATAGCAGCATAACTAGGGGCTGGTCCAGGACAAGCCTGAGCCCGCCCTAACTATAAGCTTTATCAAAAAGGAAAGTTTAATTAATTAATCTGATTAATGACTCTTATTTGCTTCCATAGATGTCAGAAACAAAAAACTGATGTTTCATTGGCAAATGTTGGCAAGTTATGTACCCTTCACATACAGTACACAGCCGAAAATCTATGCTTGAGGTAATGGACGCCAGTAAAAATTTTATTTCAAATATAATATTAAAATTAAATAATCCATTCAGTAGCTTCATACAAATACTGTAGTATACAAATACATCCTACCCCCCACCCCTGTTGGTTGAAATGTACAAGAGGGGACATGAATTACGTGACACTGTAAACAAAATAAAAGCATTAACTTCAGACAGACCTATAAATTTAAAGCTCAACATACTAAATACAGGTAAATATACTTTATGTCGCCCTTCAGCTGATTTGTCGTGAAGTCAGGGTAGACGTTTATAAGTAGGGATTCTGACAATGAGTGGTGTCCACTGTCAGAATTTTCAAGTTCAGAGTTGTGTGAACTTTTTATCTTGCTGCACTCAACTTCTGACACTCACATAATGGTTCCAATAGCTGGAAAACAAGTATGGTAAAAATGAGCTTGGCTCTCTAGACCTTCCTGCCGTTGGGCAGGTTTTGTTGTTGCAGCACGTATGGGACCATGTGTCATGCTTTTCAGGGTAAGACGATCATGTAGAGCTGCCAATTACAGGTGTCCTCATTCACAGTGGAGAGACTCCTCGATGGATGCAGCAGTAACAGCTCAGGGCAAAGTTGTGCTGGAGATAATTTACAGAAAAGTCCTTCGCTGCTTCATTTCAGTTTGCACAGCTGATCTGTCATGTAATATTTTTTGGGACACCATTATTTTTTTTTATGTGTTTCCATCGATGTCTCACATGAACTTTTTATGAACAGAAGGGGAAAATCTCAGGTGAGTGTTAGCGGTATTTAGAAGGTTTTGTTGAATTTTGTCGCTTCCACTCGGTGTCTCTAATTCCATAACTTAACAATAAACATTGCTTCTTATTGACTCATTGCCTATTAACGTTGAAGATAAAATCAAGCGGCCTACTAAATTTATTTTATCTTGAACCACATTTTCGTTGAAATAGGTCAGCCTATGCAACAAACCTGTGTGCTGCAGAGTGAGAGCTGGAGCATTGTGCCTGTGCACAAAGTATTTGAAGATGAACTGACACACTTGCCAATGTGCGCACTGTTTTGACAAGTAGCCATTGAAGTTAACAAACACAACGATAACACTGTTGCATGAAAGGAACAGAACAGTTAATTACAAAGCATTTGTATGACCATCGTCAACTAAAGTGTCATAATTGTGACAGCCCTAGTCCTCACAAGCATGACTGCTCAGCATCTTGTTCCATAGTAGTGGTCCCTGGAAGTCTCTGAATGCTAATGGAAGTGTCTGTTTTAATAACATTTTAAATGAACTGATGTGACTAAATCATGATTCAACCTATGTAGTATTGATGGGGAAAAAGCACACAGCCCTGTGTATTTTATAATCAGGGAATGCAAAGTTGCTGACGTTTAACAAATGATTATGTCCTGAGTCAGCTGGTATTGAAATAATGCATTCTATTGTGGAAATGGTTGAAAGTAATGTGACGTTACAGTCTTTGCTTTAGAATGAATGGGCTGAAGTGGACAATAAAACACTGACAACAAGGGTGTAATGGTCATTCATCTTCTGTAAAGTTTGTATGTACTGTTGTATTTTGTGTTTGCTGGATGATGAGTCTGTGTGGGGCTTCCATGAGCTCTGCATTGATCAATGTGAAATCACCTTCATGTACCAAATGCTTCTCCTTTATGTTTCTCTCACTGATTCCCAAAACTGTAAGTGCAAGACAACTAAAGATCAGAGATGAAGACTGAGCATTGGAGACAGGACTCAAGTTAGTACTTTTCCTCCAGCCAGTGCATGCAATTGTTCAACTGTTTACTTGTAGATTTGGCTGTGGTCTCCATGAAAACAATATGTTCGGTCTGTAATTGCCTGCAGTTTATGACTCCGCTTCAAAAACTTTTGTGGACAAGCTGAGGCTCTTAGACTGCAGGAGAAGCAGTGGAGTCCTCCGCTGCAGCTTTACAAGCCAGTCAGTATTACCAGAAACTGAGAGCATCACCTGACAAATGCAGCACAGAGACAGATTGTTCAGTCTTATCAAGTAAAAAGTGTTAGACCTTTAAATAATAATAATAAAGTATTGTGCCTAAGTATGCAACACATTTCTTGTGTGCGAGTGGAGTGGACTAAATATAATAAACCAGAAAGTGTCTTAAATATACTCTGTTTCTGTTCTCGAGAGCCTGCAATTACAACACTGGCTACTGCAATCGATTATAGTAGTCCAGATGTTTTATTTGAGGTGTTGAAAGAGAAATGACATGTACAGAGTGATCCTTAAATGTTGCTCCCACTGTGAGACACGGTGCGCAAATCACTGCACAGATCCATTTCATTCTGCATGGACTGCAGTCTTTGATAACTAAGGATACATTCATCAATGGAATACCGTAGTTCACAGTCGTAAGGTAGGTTGATCGGTGTCCAGTTCCAGTTTTGATTCCTCATACGCAGCAAACGCATGTGACGTTTATACGAGGAAATCGAAACTTACAGGTATTAAAGATCCGCCGAATCGAAACGGATCTCGGATATGCGCAGGAAGACGCGAAGGGACAAGAGACAAAACAGCTTCGTCGTTTATGATGGAAAATGGAAACTACGTCGCTCAACTAAACGAATACGCACAGAGAAAACGCTGTGTGCTGCAGTTTGAGGACCAAAGCCCTGTTGGCCCGGACCATAACCGAACGTGAGTTTACTCAAGTACCAGTTACACAGGGGCAGTCTCTTCTTTAGGGTGGTGTGGATATAAGGATATAAAGCTGGTCAGGGTATATCTGAAAACTCCTGAAGTAAATATTTGATATACCTCAAAATTGTAGTTCTGTACAGTGTACTGTGTGACAGTTGTTACCTCCTACAGGCTGAATATGATGTGCAGATCACCCTCAACTCCACTAAGGTCATTTCATGTCAGCTTGCCTGTATAACAAATATGACAATTCCTCTTCAGATTCATCAAGAGGGCAGTCCTAGATGGTAAAGTCTATCCCAATGGTTTGGGGAAGACCAAGAAGGATGCCAAGCAAAGTGCAGCTAAAAATGCCTTGAATTGCTTGTTGAACAACAAACATCAGGACTCAGTTGGCTCTGTAAGTTTAGGTCCTATTTGCTAAATTAGAGCATGTTGGACTGTAGGTATTTAAAGTTAAAGACCAGTTCATGGCAAATGTCTCCTTCATGTATATTTGTCATTCTCTTGACAGACAGAAGAGGCAGCAAAGGCTTCAACTGCATCAGTTCCTGTCAGTAACATCAACTATATATGTTGGCTCAATGAATATGGTCAGAAAAACAGGGTGACTGTAAGGGCTGAGGAGTCAACAGGACTGGGACCAAATAATACAACTCAGTAAGTCTCCTAATTCCATCCAAATTCTTAGCTATTGTGTCACAATTTACACATGTGTTACAGTAAATCTTTATGCCATTAGTTGCTGTAGGTATGTGGTTGGTGATAAGGAGTATCCGACTGTCACTGGGAAAACAAAGAGGGAAGCTAAGGAGGAAGCAGCCAAGCTTGTATATGATGTGATATGTGGCACTAAAACTACAGAGGTCAGTAATAAACATCACTTTCTCCTTGATTAATCCTAGGCCTGAAAAAATGTAGTTACTTGGATGTAACTCCAGTTGTGCATAGCCCTGAGACTTTGCTATTGGTTTACCCTTATGAGACTCCACTTCAGCACCTGTGAAAGCATTTTGTACTCACTGTCCAATCAGGGGTAGCACTGCCCCCCTATAAAATGCCAATGCCTTCCAACCTTCCTCGTCTCATTTGAAATTCAGCAGCATGACCTACTGCTATAATGCAGGAAGGCCCAGGCTGCTCAGTCTCACCCTCTCAGTTTCCACACTGTGAGGCACCATTGCTTCTCCTTCCTGGAGGCAGTGAGAATCAGCCAATCATCAATGTAGGTCAAGAATTCTCTCTCCCTGAGTGGCACCACCACCATTTACACACATTTGGAGAACATGCTAATGGCCAGAGATTGAATCCCTCAGCGGGAGTCAAGAGAGGTGGATGGAGAGACAGCAGGGTCATTATCATGTCAGTGGCCAAGGCAAATATGCCACACAGATCACCAAATGGATAGTGATAGGCTGCTTCTGCGTCATCATCTTTAAAGAGGGAAAGGGGTCTTTCTTCTGGTAGGCACAGAAGTCACCCTCCCCTTTGTATTAAGTGAGACAAGGGACGCAAGAGATGATGATGCCGCCAACCCAGGCAGAGAAAGCAGGACTTGTGGGGATCTGCAGTCAGCATCAGCAAGTTGCAGGAGACACAAAGTTGGAGGAAGAAAATCCTTTTGTAACGCTGATGACAAAGCTCGCAAGAAAAATCCATTTTTCAAAGTGGCTGAGTGGAAAAGGGACACAAGCAATGCATGCACTTTGGTTTGCCTGGGGGGAGGGTGCTATCCCCTGACTGGCCAGTGAGCATGAAATTCTTTCCCTGGTGTTGAGAGGCAATGGCAAACAAATAGTGAAGCCCGTTAGAGGGGGGAGCATGCACAAATTATAGCTTATTATGTTGTGGTGTCACATACTCAGCAGGCTACAGTCGAACTGTGTGAAACATCTCAAAATTGTACTTTTTTTCATTCCCAAGACTGCAGATGAGACTTACAACCATACACCAACTCAACAAAAGGAGGAACTAAATGTTTCTGATATCTGGTGAGTAAATCACAAAGGTAGTGCATTGTTTCATTTTCATGTCTTCATCAGTATGAAATGTTACTTGTTTATTACAGTAATAAGACAAGAAGACTCAATTTGAGGTCTGACACCAGCTTTAAGAAGACAAATTACATTGGACTAGTGAACCACTACTGTCAGAAGACAAACCGCACCCATAGATACGTTGAAGAGAGGAGAAACGGTTCATCTCATAACTTTCAGTGAGTATAAACCTTAACCTTCTAACCTGTTCTTGATGGATGTTCAGTTGTAGACAATATTAAAAGTCATGCATAATGATCTAAACTATTTCCTCCTTTTCAAAAAACGCAACACAGATTTTTTTACAAATTAGTGATTGACGATAAGAACTACCCTGAAGGTGAGGGAAAGACTATCAAGGAAGCCAAACACAATGCAGCTCGGTTGGCCTGGTCTGCTCTTCAAGAACAGTCCGACTGGGACAGCAAGGTATTTGATATTTCTACTTCCTATATGTTTCCTGGATTAATAAAAGATTATGTTATCTCACTCACCCTGTTGAGAAAAGATTATACCAAACTGTAACGGCAGCAGATTTAAATGAAACGGTTCCACTGAGGTGAAATTTTACATGAAATAATTATGTCATTATGCAAAAAACCTTCTGTGTGTATTTTAGGTGTCCTTCAGATCGACAGCGTCCGAAGATGGTGCCCCAGATACATTGTCAGCGCCATCAGCTACACTGTAAGCCACTTATTGTCCTTAGCAGGAGAGCAGACCATGGAGCTACTGTAAATACTGAGAAAGCTTTATTCGTGTCTCTCCTTGTTTTCCCCCAGGGAGTCTGAAGAATCATCATCCCAAAGCAAATCAGAGAGCACATCTTCATCAATAGCATTCATTGACTCATCAAACCCTTCAAATGCTCAGGTCTGTTCTCTCATAATATAAAAAACCTTTAGTAGGTAAAGCAAAAAATCTACACTAATGATATTTAATGATCACATCGGACTAATAGCAGCATTGTAAGAGCAAGAGAGTTTAGTCTGGGTTCATATTTGATTAATATGAAAAATGACGTTAATTTCAAGCAGATTACAAGAAGGTATACCACTTTATTTGCAACATGCTACACTGTAACAACGAACCACTTTCTCTGTGAATTGTAGATGGACAGTGGGTCAGCTATGTCAGAAGATGATCCATCAACCAGGTTGTCAACACCAGCTTCAGTAGATGGAGCTTATTAATACTCAAATACACTGTAGTTTATAATGCAAAGGCTGTACTCACCTTTCTTACTGTGCTCTTGTAGGGAGTCTCCTGCACCATCACAAGGCATGCCAACATGTGCAACTAGCTCAGGAATATTCACTGATTCATCGAACTCTTCTGAGGATCAGGTTTGCATTTTCCATCAATCTTGACTGTGTAGTTAAAAGAAAAATCCACCCTCTTGTACTCTGTTTATGCAACACCAATTACTACTTGTGATCCCTCCCCAACTATTGAGCAGATCAAAAGACAACATCCAACATCGCTGCTTTGATGTGGCAGATGATACATTTTATGCGCTAGTTGTTAAAGAGTACACAGCAAATGTAAATAATCAGAGCAGGGCTCAAAATTTGAATCTACTTTATTCTTGTATTTTCTAAGCATGCTGTTGAAGACAGGAATATGGGAACTCCGTCAAGGTATGAAAAAGATGCATTCACTTGCAGCATGTGTGTTTTATAATGGTACAAATAATTAATGTACAATCAAGAAGACATTTCTATGTTTTTCACCTTTTTTACCTTTTTGCCTAAACAATTGCATTAATTCTGGCAGGTTTACTTCAGACTTTGATGACGTTCACCATCTTGGCAGTGGAGCATTTGGTCGTGTTTACAAAGCAAGACATAAACTGCTGAAGAAGCATTTTGCTGTGAAGATTGTCAGCTGTGAAGAGTGCGTATGCAGTACCAGTGTGCATTATTGCATGTTTAGTATTTGTGCAAGTTCTATGTTGACTAAATAATTTTCTCATTCTCCTTTGGATCAGGAAATCTCTTCGAGAGGTGTCCACATTATCAGACCTCCAGCACCGTAATATCGTTAGATACTACACATTTTGGATGGAGGATTCAGGAAACCAATGGACCATTTCAGATGACAGTAACAGCTCGTTCCAGTCAGTCCAGTGCACATACCTAAAGTCCTAACTTTTACTTTCAAGTTAAACAGGAGCAATGAAATAATTTTTCTCTTCTTACTTTTCTAGGTCTGCAGACAGTTCATCTGCAAAGTACCTCTATATTCAGATGGAGCTATGTGACACCAGAACACTTAAAGAGTGGATTAATGACAAGAACGATAAGTCTCTGCAAGACCCCAAGAGACGAGAAGAAGGTCTAAACATTTTTCAACAAATAGTTACCGGGGTTGAATATATTCACTCTGAGAAGCACATCCACAGGGACCTTAAGGTGAGACCAGACTGTGCAGTATACAGAAGCATTTGAAATGTCCTCTGGTTTACCCTGACGAGGCGTTGACTGCTTATTTCAGTTGCGATATGTCTTATAGCATACAAAAAAACACCACACAGACATGTTAACAGGTTAAAAATGTGATTTTCACTGGAGAGGGTCTTGGTTCATTTTCAAGTTTGAAGTTCACTTGTTCATATGTGTTATTGCCCATCACAGGAAGAGAGAGATGTTTATTTGTTTTAATGTCTGATTTTGCTTTTTACTGGTAAGCCTGCCAACATCCTGTTTGGACCGGATAGAGAAGTGAAGATTGGGGACTTTGGTCTGGTGACCAGAGACGATGATGGTGCTCTGATCGACAGAACAGTGTGCAAAGGAACCCCGACTTACATGGCTCCTGAACAAGTGAGATGGTCTTTACTAAGAATAACTTTTAACCCTTCTTTAGCTTTGCATCAACAAATTTTCTTCTAATGGCCTTAATCATGCTGACTACCTAGATGCCCACCACACTTTACAATGAGCATAACTAGTTAATGTACCATGATGATTGATGAAAGGATAACATTGGGCAGCTTTTGTCAGTACTGTGTTCATTTTCTGTCACAGAAGAGGGAGAAGAACTATGACAGGAAAGTGGACATATTTCCTCTGGGGTTGATATACTTGGAACTCCTTTGGAAAGTCTCATCTGGCCATGAAAGAGGAAAGGTGAGTCTCCTGTAAACAGAGCCAAACATTGTGCTTATTGTTTGACAAATGGCAGGACGATGTTATTATGTAGACCTATGGCCTATACAAATAAGAGCCCAGCAAAGTATACACCAGTATGTACTGTAGATAGCAGATATGATGGAACTTTATTGTTAATCTTTTTATCGGTTTGGTTTATTTTTTTGGATTCATTTGTAATGTTCAGGAATTTAATTATTAGTAGATTTCAGGCTAACTAACATGTTCTGTCTTCCTTTTATCACTGCATGAATACCAGCTTTTGAGTGATGCCAGACATCAGAAGCTCCCCAAACAGTTCTCACTGACTTTTCCCAGAGAGGTACGTTAATATGTTCTTCTTATTCTAACTGATTTACTCGCACCAGGAAACAGTATTTTACAGGGTGCCAGTTAATCATGATGATGGTCGCCAAACAAGACTTCTACTGTCTGTATGTGAATGATATCACAGTGTAAATGTCGGTAATACTGTGGAGTGGAGCTCCTGCAACATTCTAGTATGACAGAAGTTATTATTGTGGGTAGAAAGACCTTGTTTGTTTTTTTTTGTTTGCAGGAGCAAATCATCAAGTTAATGCTGTGTGAGAAGCCAGAAGGACGCCCTGAAGCGAGTGAAGTGAAGGCAGAGCTGGAAAAGTGGGCTCAGATGTTCAGCAAGAAAAGAATGAGTCAGAGAAATGAAACTGTGTGATTATCGCAGGGAATGGTGACAAGGCATAAGAACGTATGGGAATCTGTCTCTTCTGATGTCTGTGATTGAATGAAAAGATTTGATAAGCTGTTATTAGGGAAATGATTAGCATGCTGCACTTACATAGCGCTTTAACCTGAGCTGCATACAAAGCGCTTCGCAAAGAAATGAAACATGAAATCTACAGTAGTTTTATCATGTCTAGTGACTGTTACATTAATTCACATCTTTCTTGCTGTTGTTCTGTATGATCATGTGGCGGGTCATTTCTACCAACAGCTGATTTTTGTATTACATGCTGGTTAAATGTTTTTAAAGAGGTGTCATGTAAGAGTCTTTGTTTTTTATTGAATATGTTGTTTGTTTGAAATGCAAAAAGCAAAAAAAAATTTAAGAAGTATTTGATACTGAAGATATATTTTTGACAGAGCACAGCCTCTGATCCCAAATTGAATGAATTGGAAAGGTCAACAGAGTATCATTGGACAACTTAGCAGCATCTGTCAGGTCATTCCATGTTGCACACCAATGATGACAAGGATAGCAGATCTGATGCTAGAACCTTTTATTGTACTTGCAAAATAAGTCAGATGGTTGCATTTGTAGTCATGAGCGGTTAACTGAACACAACTTGAAAAATAATTCAGGGGAAAACATGAATCTGACGGTTTGCAATAAATTGGCTGGTTAGTAAATGTTATGTTTCACATATGTTTTTTTTTTTAATTCTAATATAAAAATAAAATGAAATAACTGATTATTTTTGTATCCATGCATAATTTCTATTCAGCTCTGATATACACCTGATGCATAAACATGTAAGAAACTGGGGAGAGGAAGAAGTTTCTTGAGCCTCTGGTTGGGTAGTTTATAGTCGTGCTGAGGAGGTATGTAATCACTGTCAAGTTCAATGCAACAATAATTATCCCAGAGGTCCCATGTTCCCAAAATAGGTCTTTCATTTTAATTGAGCTATTCCATTAGCATACAAAGTTCTAACAGCCTTACAGAAAAGGACTCTGCAGTCATGTCATCTGTACCAGGAAATTTATTGTCCTTAAGTAAGCAAAGATTCAACAACCAACCTGGTTGACATCGACAAGGGGACACAACTTAAAAGTTGTTTTTTTTTTTTTTTTGCACATTTGCAACATATTTCTTTAAAAATCCATTCATGAGTAGTGAAACAACACTTGTGCCTTGGTATTAGTTTAAGTTTTTATGTTCTAATTTGGCTTTTTTTGGCCTTAATAGCTGGTGGAAGTAGAACAATCTTAGTGAGGGACAGGTAATTTTTCCTTTTTTTGCAAGACACTTCACACAAAAGTGTTTAAAAATCCTTTAAAACAAAAAGCAAAATACATTTTATTTGTTTTTATGTTACATGACACATAAGGAATATAAATTATAAAATGCTTTATTGTTTACTTATTTTTTGTTCAAATTTACAGAAGAGTTAATTTTGAGGGACACTTAATGGCAAGCTTTCGTATAATGACTCATACACATAATTGTATATTATTTTGGTAATAAATTAATTTAAGCAACAAAATCTGAGGAGCCACTTGGGAGCCCAAAGAGCCGGCTCGTTTAAGAGAGCTGAGCCGTAAGAACCGACTCTCATAAAAGATGGCGTCATTTCTTCTAGCGACTTCTACCGGCTGCAGCCAATAGCTACCTTCCTTACAAGTGTTGGACGAATTTAAAATTGCCTACGTTTCCTGTTTAGTGGAAAAGTTGGTGGACAGCCGTCGCTTGAACCTGTGCATTCCCCATCTCTCACCTCGGTTACCCGCTTGTGCTTACACGGTTTATTCGGGATGGAGAAGAAAAACTACGTGGATGAGCCAAAGAGGCATGAACGGAGACCACTTTCGGAGCTGAAGTATGAGGACCCTGAGGGACCTGAGCACAATCAAAGGTGAGTTAAAGCCGTTTCATTAACGCTTGACAGCAGAAGTAAGCAAGTAGAAAGTGGGCCGGAAACCGACCTGTTTTTTACACGTGCGACCATGTAGAGACAGAAACGACATGCCATCGTGTAAATAAGTAACATAAGGCTATTTAGTTTGTTTGATAAAACGACAAGGTATAGATCAAGGTATCCTAAATGACTTCTGTTGTGATCTGGCGCTATGTAGAAAATAAACTAAATTAACTTGATGCGCATCCCTAATATAATGATGGGGGAAACACTGCTTTCTATGTCTTTTTTGATACTGCTGCTGCTGCCTGTAACACCCAAATCGCCCTTATGGGGGATTAATAAAGTCTTATCTTATTTCATCTTTTCTTTTCTTATCTTATAGGTAGTTGTATATTTTAGGTTTGTCCATCTCATGGAGGCAGATTTGAAATGACTCTCAGAAAACCGTTATCTTATTTCTTTTCTATATCTATCGCTGCACATAAGTACAACATATTTGTACTTGCCGCCTTTCACCAAAAAAAGACATGAGCATGACTCAACAGCTAAGCATCCTCTGCTGTCTTCTTCTTCTACTTCGAAGTCGCATTACTGCCACCTCCTGGATTGCAGCAGTCTCCCAGTGTCCACCAAAAAGTGATCTTATTCAGGACATTGTCCATCCCATAACTCAGACCCAGCTGTCTGGGCTGGTGCAACTCCTTCCTTCACTGTAGCATCTGGATCTTATCCAGAGATGTCCACAACATTCAAGGATTTCCTGGCAGCGTCCAGCACCTCCTTAATGCTTTCTGACCTCCCCTGTGCTTCAACAGCACGATGAAAAGCCATGGCAATACATGCCAAAAATCATTTCTTCTCCATGGAGATGTTGTGATCAGCTCCATTTCTTCTGAAGTCACCTTGGTGATAACTACAGATTTTACAATTCTTCATCAGAATCTACACGAAGGCCGTGCTCGGTGATCGTCCAGTCTTCCCAGTTTCTGCAGAGGACAACAAAAAGCAAACCAAGCCAAATGCAGCTAAAATCGCCCCCAGCTGTCCCAGTGAGAAGGAGAACCGTGGACCAGTGGTAAGGTCCTTCCATGTGAAATGGTGCATGTTGGATTGTGCTCTCCATTTTCAGAGTTGTTTATCCAGACAGATGGCAGCAGCTGCTAACAAGTCTTTCATTTTCCCTTTCAGATAGAACATGCTGCAAAAAATCCTACTGCATTGGTTCATCACACATGTGTCAGTGACATCAACTATGGTCAGAAGGAAAGGCTGACTGTGACAGCTGGGGAGTCAACAGGACTGGGACCAAATGATGCGACTCAGTAAGTCTCCTAACTCCGTCCAAATTCTTAGCTATTTTGTCACGATTTAAACATGTATAACATAAAAGTTGTTATGCTATGAGATGCCGGAGCTTCAGTGTTGGTGATGAGAATTATCCAAAGGAGGAAACTAAGGAGGAAGCGGCCAAGCTTGCATATCATGAGATATCTGGCACGACAGAGGTACGTATTAATACACACTAGTTTGTCCTGGCTGAAGCAGCATAGAAATAAAACCAAAAATATGTTGTTGTTTTTTAATCAGTGGAGGAATTTTGCAGTTTGTTTGACATGTTGGTAAAGGAAGTATATTTAAAAAAATGACTAAGGATGTAGTTTTGTCCCATGGTGATGCAAAATTCTTCCACTGATTAAAGAACAACAACATATTTTTAGTTTTATTTCCATCAATAACTGGCCAGGACAACATAATAATGTAAGTCTTCTGAAACATCCAATCAGCCATTAAGTTCTGGTGCCAGCATTCATATGTCTCTGAAAATGTTGCTTGAATTTGACTTGCACCATTTTCTGTGTTTCTTCCAATTCTTAAGAAACCTCATATGATCTCCACACAACAGTAAGTCACCTTGAACTGTTTTAAGCTGCAGTACATAATATTTCGTAGGATGGCATTATTGCTGATTTCATGTTCATGTCAGGACTGAAACACTTTTCGAAGATGTTTCGCCAATCAGCGATGAGGTATAGTTGGACATTTGAATCATTGGAATGATTTGTTTTGGTTTTTTTTAAGTTGTTGTTTTTCCTCTACAATTTAATCTCTGTCTCATGATTTATTTGTTGGTTGAGGATATAATGTTTGCTGAAGGAGTGGACACAGGAGACAGCTCCAGTGAGACGACATCAGCCCAATCAAAAAGCTCGAGGTATGGAAAATGAAAACATTACATTGCAACCTTGGATAGTGTTTTCTGTGGCGTTTGTGTGTGTCTGTCAATTCTAACAACTGATATACACTCCAAATGACGTCTTTTGTGTCAACAGGTTTACATCCGAATTTGAGCCCATAATGTGCCTTGGCGAAGGCGCGTTTGGTCGTGTTTTTGAAGTAAAAGAGAAACTGACCGAGTGCCATTTTGCTGTGAAGATTGTCCTCTGTAAAGAGTGGGTCAAACGTTACCTGATGTTTCATGTCTTTAACATGCATTTCATAGTGTGGCATATTAATTACAGATGTAGTGCAAAAATTTTTTTATCCTTAGGAACAACAAAGCTCTACGAGAGGTGAAGGCATTGACAAACCTCCATCACCATAACATTGTTCGATACTACAACTATTGGATGGAGGATTCAGGGTACCAACAGGACGGTGCAGAGGACAGTTGCAGCAGTTCACAGTAAATCCCATCCATGTGTTAAAGTCCTTACTTACTTATACTGGAGGCACATAATTTCTTGTCTTTCTTTGTCTTTTCTTGCTTTTCTAGGTCCTCCGCTGAGAATTCATCTGGAAAGTACCTCTATATTCAGATGGAGGTGTGTGACCTCAAAACACTCCAGGTGTGGATCGATGAGAAGAATATGCAGAATGAGAAGGAATCTCTGTACAGCTCCAAGAGAAGAGAAGAAAGTCTAACCATTGCCACGCAAATCGTCAGCGGAGTCGAGTACATTCACTCCAAGAAGCTCATCCACAGAGACCTGAAGGTGAGACGAACAGAATCACATCATGTATGATGTCACGTCAGGCAGGAAGCGACATGTTTGCTTGTTTTTTTTTTTTTCCCCACGGTTAGCCTGCCAACATCATGTTTGGGCGAGACGGAGAGGTGAAGATCGGAGACTTTGGTCTGGTCACTGCTGAGAATGATGACGATGCTGAGAACCTGTTGGAGAGAACAGTGTACAAAGGAACCCCGTCTTACATGGCTCCAGAGCAAGTGAGATGGTCTCCATGACAATAACATTTATCTCACTGATTGGTTGTCAAAGGGGACATCAAAGGGACCCTGTGGAGACTTTAAGCACTTGTGGGATTTCATTTGAAGTGCTAAGTATATTATAGTCAGTTTTGCCCATGTTAGGTCACATTTAATGTAATATAGTGTCTCTCTGGTTCTACAAACAAATCCATAAAATCCCAGCGGCTTCACTAACTATTAGTTACATACAGTGACTTCATGAGTACACCAGTAACTGTTAGTTAATGTTTCATATACACTTTAGTGAAACTGATGAGACTTTTGTTGATACTATGTTTTTTCTTTTTTGTTGTAACAGAAGAACCAGAAGACTTACGATCGAAAAATTGATATATTTGCTTTGGGGTTGATCTGCTTCGAGCTGTTTTGGAAGATTTCCACCAGTCATGAAAGGCAAACGGTGAGTTGTTCAGTCACAATCCAATATTTTGATCATTATCAGGAGTTAATAACTTGCTGTATTTATAGGTTCCTGTCAAATTTAGCTGATGTTTTTTTTAGCAGATTATTCAAGTTCAACAGAGCATAATTGAGCAACTTATCATGTGTGACAGGCCAGTTAAATGTTATTTCTCCTTTTTATCACTGTGTGGCTTCCAGATTTGGGGCGATGTCAGAGGACAGAAATTTCCCAAAGGCTTTTCAGGCCATTTTTCTGAGGAGGTAAATCATCTTTTGCATTTTGGCTTTGTTCAGACTGCCAGCCCAAATCTGATCCAATGATGGATCTCCATTGCTCGTTCTTCCATGTTGGAAAGCTGTGTCAGCAGTGTACGTAGTTACTGATGCCTACTGTACGTTGTTACCACAGATAGGTTGGTGATGACTGGACACACAAATCTGATCTGATCACTAGCAAAGAAACATGCAGACATTCCGTCTTTAAGATCTAATTTGTGAAATAAATCTGATTTGCCTGCAATCTGAACCAAGCATTTTCTGATGTACTTGCATTATGGATCAGTCAGTATGTTAACATGCAGTTACATAAACAGGTTACTCAGAGAAACTGGGTTACACAGGTAGAGCAAGTTTACATGCTCGCTGTAAATCCATGAATACATGAAGCACTCCAGTAATAAGTGAAACAAAGCGGTGCTTTCCTACACAGTGCATATGTGTATGAATTCATAAATGTTAAATATTCCAAGGAAAACAAATTATTTGGACTTCAAGAGGCTACTTTGTGTTAGTTTCAATCATAGTTCGACTTAGGATGGAGTTATTTTAAATGCAAAGATGAATTGCTGGGTGTCATCATCTCTCCTTTCATCCACTCCACTCTTGAAGGCAGTCTGCCTTTACTTGGTTGCTCAAGTAAAGTCCACATGTGCGTATTGATGTGTAGTATAGTAATACTGTAGTATGGTCGGATTTCTCAATGCAAGATCTCAATAGCTGTTCTGGTTTACGTTACAGTACAAAATAATAAAGCCAATGCTGTGTTTCAAACCAAATGACCGACCTGAAGCTGAAGAGCTGAAGAGGGCCTTGGAAAAGTGCACTCGCAGAAACAACACTCGTGCCAGCAGGACTGTCTAATTAGATGGAGCAGGACCTGCATAGATGGATGCAGTTGCCACTCTCTTTCCCTACATTTACACGTAGCAGGGTATTTTTGGTATTTTTGGGTTTACATGAACCTGGATAAATACGCTGTCGAGCGCATCATAACTATACCAAACCTATGGGCGCGAGTGTAAACATGACGTTAAGTATTCAGTCGCATGTTGTGACATTTCGGAACCCAAAACGCCATTTAACCCAGTTTACACGCCGACAAATAGCTGGCGTTTTCAGAAATCTCCACTTGTTTGACACTTTGTTTTTAAAAATGATCGTTTTGTGTAAATGAGAGGCCAAACTGCATGAAAACATATGCGTTTTCCCTAAGTGTAAACGGGGTCTCAGTAAAACTTCAACCACAAGTAGCTTAGTTGCAAACTATATTTTAGCTTACAGAAAGTATATACACAAATAAGCCACATGTATTTTTCACTGCTTTTCTTAGTTGTTTCTCTATTCTGTACCCTGTATACTTTTTTATTTTTCACCTCTTTATGCCACTGTGCTTGCTCTTTGTAATACTTGCTCAATCAATAAAGTCTTATCTTATCTTATCTTATCTTATCTTATTTTATTTTATCTTATCTATCTTACCACATGAGGGCAGTCTTGCCTTCTTATTGTTTCATTCATATCTCTCAAGTCTGTATTCCCCAAGATTACTGTTTGATGATTCTTGTCTTTTGATGATTTGCAAATGACAAAAACAGGCACCAATATAATAACCAAGATAAAAATATGCAGTGCTGTGTTTTGTTGTTTTTTTGGGGGGATAAGAAAAATAACAAATTCAATCACCATTTCCCAAACAAATGGTTAAACATTTTAAAGAAAGTACCGTCCAAAACTAGTCTGCATAACGCTCAGTTTGGGATGATGTAAGTCATCAGAGTTCCTCGCTGACCTCATTGTTGTTTTCTTTTGTATTGAGACCTCTAGGGGGAGCTGTGGCTCTGTGGAGCTCAGGCTGTTGGGAGTGTGGCTGCAGACTCCAGGCCTCCTCTGCCTGTGGGTGAGAAAGGTTTATTCACAGTGAGAGGGCCAAAACTGAGGGAGCTGTGTGACATTTAATCATGCCTCCGGTGCATGCCTGATGATTAGCATCTCTGTGGAAAACAACAGTAACAAGTGCCAAATGCAGGATCCCACGCAATCACCTGGCCGTGGTGCACACAGTCACAGAGGCCCCCGGTAATCAGCACAAATCAGCTCCTGCAGCTCAGTATGTTAACTCAACAATCACCACACTGCAAAGCGCCCTAAATTTGCGTCGCACCCGTGGATAGAGGCCATACTGTAGGTGGATCGACTGCCTTCAGCTAGATTGAATAACTTGGTGATAACTTCTGTCTCATCAGTCATGGCCCTACCACATCGAGTCACTGTAAAAATGTGGTGATGGCAGAGGCTATAAGGAGAGGAAAATATGCAGAAATAAACAGTTTCTAGAGCCAGTGTTACTTTATCCTCCCTCTGGGAAACACAGCACATTTTGAATTTTGGATCTCCATATAACTATTTCCATGCTGACAAATGTTTCGATAACATAACAAAGTATTTCAAACCTGAATGAACTGATTTTTTTGGCCACTTGGGGCCAGGACAGCCAGCTGAAAACAGCATTGACAAATTATCACCATATGATTTTGAGTGCTATGAGTCACTACGAGCGACACCTCTCACATCACGCAGTCATTTGACCCACTTTTCATATAAAAACATTGATTAATGCAACAACAGAATAAAATCTTCTCATTTCTTCCATGTTTGGTCAGAATGTCTTAACATTTTATGGCTAAGCCTAAAAAAAAGTCTGGCCTGGTGTGTTGCTCTTTCTATGTGATAGGCAAAACTTATTATGATTAAATATTATTTCACCTCCTAAATAATTACCAGCAGTTGCCAGCTTAATTTTTTCAAAGATGTCATTTAGATTTCGACTGCATGAGAGAACTTTGAATCACTCTTCCCTTGACATTTACACCACCAAAACAATGTACTCTCTCATTTAGCAGTATCTAAGATAAGAAACCGAGTATGTTTCCAATCTTCCACAGCTGTCGCGCTTGTGCGAGCAGGGTTATTGGATGTATTGAGGTCACTTCCTCCGGGAGCAGTGTGGGCACTGAAGCAGCGCTCTAGTCAGTGGCCTGGACCATGTAGCCAGGAGTAAAATGGACTCACCAGTCAGGAGCACAGCAGCGGAGTGTTTCCCTAAGTCCCATGGGTCGGAGCAAACCATTACCCTGTGCGCAGCCTCGTTGCAGAAACAGCAACCAGAGTTTGTTCTGCTCTGTGTGTTTTCGGAACCGGCCTGGCTGCTAAAACAAAGCTATCGTCCACCAGCACACATCAAAATGATCCACGTTAAGTTGTCAGATAGTGTTGTCATCTTTCCTGCCTGTACATATATTTCTGAAGTTTCTGTTGTTTTTCATAGCCCACTATAGTTAAATCCCACTTAACCTCTGGTGAACTCCAGTTAACTGGAGCATGACCACATGCTGTGCCTTGCCAGAGGCCTCACTTGGCTTTTACTCTGGACTTTCCACCTCTCCAGAACCACATCCTGCCACTGTCCACTCCGCTCAGGGAACACTGCCAGCGCTGGTTAAAGGGCCATACTGGTGATTTTGCATGTTTTAACCTACTTATTGCACCCCATCGAACCTTAACATCACAACTTACCATCTCAGAGTTTCAGACCTTATAATGTATATTTTTTGCTTTTCAGGGCAGCCCTTGCTTTCCATTAATTTCCATACAGTAGAGCAGTCCTGAAAAACTGTAACTTTCATTATCATTGTGTGGTAATTCAGTTTAAGTCATTGCTGTGTTATCTCACAATGGTAGTGTGACTTTGACCAATCTTAAAGCTGCACTAATCAATATTTTAAAATTAACAATGGATCAAACGGCTACATTTTACGTGAAAAGAATGATAAACCCACTGAGAATTATCACCCAACTCTCCACTTTCCCTCAGCTCTACAGATCATTTCAACTTAATTCAGGTCATTGTTTTGGTTTTGCAGGCTGCAACTTTACTGTTTTGGTTCACGCTACCACTTCTATGTAACTAGCACCTGTTTTCAGTGAAAGAAGCTCTGATAAGCACATTGTACACCATATGACACCCTCTGTCTTTAGACCATTACTAGACGTAACATTCCTGGCAATGAATTCATGAGTTGTAGTGAGAGGGTTTCACAGTATGCTTTTGCCCTTTAAACTTGCAGTATAACCATTAACCATGTGTCAAACTGGGACATAGCTGCCATTGAGGACACTGAGGTCATGTCCTCTGCAGTTTCTCTCAGGGTTTGGGGATTTCAGAGGGTTTGGGAGTTCTACAATTCAAATAAATCCAGGATTTGGTGGATATTTCATAGGACTAGTCCAGTATTTTTAGAGTCAAAATACTACTAAAAACAACACCAAAATATAATTCCTGGTGGTGTGAGAAAGTTTTGAAAGAGACTTTGGGAAGTAAAATAGCTGAATGAATAAAATGTATTCCAAATTCAAATAGATAAAATATTTCAAGACCTTATATCTGGTGTTTTTTCAAGATTTTCTGACAGGGGATTTTCTGACGAAGTGTTGTGGGACTTGGCCTCATAACACTAGTACTGCTAAAATCCTGGCTGATGTCAAACTTACGTTTACCCAAGATTTTTTCATTTCATCCTGTGAAGCAACATTTCTGAGGCATTATATTTGAGTGCCAACTACAAATGATGAACATAAGGTTTTCAAAATGCTAAATAAAGACTGTTTTTAATGTGGTTAAGTTACTTTTTGTACATAAATGAAGGCAACAGATTTCTTCTGAAGGAGTCTGAAGGTAAAATTTACACTAAAACTTACATGATGACAACAGTGTCCAGGATATATCAGGAAAAACAGAATGCCAGGTGGATGTGAGGCACAAATTGACACAGACTATGGCAGGTTAAACTAGAGGAGAACATTTCACCTGACACAGTATACTGTGCATTTTTCTTACCCTAGAGATTATACTGAATATATGACAAAAAGTTCTGCTGTCACTTTTCCACTGAAGCTAGTTCGACCTGTGTATCTGAGCTCCCATTTGAAAGAAAAACACCATGTGTTCACTCACATCCGCCTGATTCAGCTCCAGTCAGCAGAGGAGATCAGATCCTCTTCACAACACCTACAGTACATCCTCCCCCAAGCTCTACTCTGGTTACATAAAACTCATTTCATGTGAGAACTCCCAACTGGTCTACATTAAATGCATCGTAAATCAGAGACTTGGCCAACTTTGCTGCACACCAACCAAATATTCACTCATATAATAGAACAGTTATTCTCTCTTTTTTATATATATATATTTACTCCTCAAAATGTACTACCCAGAGTCTCCTGAGAGTAGGCCTCTCAGATAGAGGAAATAATATTTTCACATCACAAGATTTCCGTGGTTCGCTGCTGTTGTTTATCAGTGCTGGGTAGACTGTGGCTACTGAGGCAGCGGCGCCCTTTTCGTCACACTGCTGTCCTGATTTGTGTTGTCAATCTAACTGATGTAAACAAATTTCCCTTGACTGTGAGGTATGTTTAATGTATCATCACTTTATCTCTAATGTAAATTTCATGAAACCAGGGAAGATGCACCATTGGATGCAAGGAAATATCACTTGATTCAAGGCCTAAAATGAAACTGAAAAATAGCTTTTCACTCAATTACAAGTCAGCTTATGATCAAGTTTGATAAAATGTCATAAAGACGTAACAAGATATATCTTCTCACCAGGCAGTTCCTATGTTAGAGCGTTGCACTTGTTTCAAGCTTTATTGTCCTTAATTATCTTAAAGATATTAGAACTTCTAACTGAGATTCTATTGGTGCTTCTGAATAATTTAATGCTTGAAACTCTAACTTCCAGGATTATAAAGCCTTTAAATCAACACTGACAAGAACAAAACTGTTGAACTCTGCACAAATGCACAGTACTTGTTTTCAGTCTGGCCACAGGATTTTTAAGATAACTGTGTGTTCTTTGAGACTACATATTTTGGTTAGTGAATTTTTCCTGTTCTGTTGGAGGAAAATGTTGCTATTTCCCAATTTTATTGCTTTTTTTCTCTTGTTTTTGAGAACCGAGTTGTTGCACTCCCAGCCGTTGTTCCATGAAGATATATTCTATGAAAACTATAGTTTAAGTGTTTGCATCAAGGGATTTCTGTTGGAGTTAGATGTAAACTGGATCTTAGCGTGTTGGTGTGTGTGTTTTGTTTTGTTTTACTGGCACCATGGGGGTAAAAGCGTGGTATGTGTCTGAGTGTGTGTGCAGTTTTCTTGGCTTGCTCTGTGTGGCAGCTGAAGGGGCTGTCAGAACGACTTGACTTATGCTGCCTTGTGTCACTTTGTGTGGGCTGGTAATTTACTACAAATAATATTGCATTCTCTCTGCTGACAGCCTGCCAACGCTGTCAATTGGCAAAGGCAGAAAAGTCGTTTGTCAACTTTTTGCCCCCTCAAATCCCCCACTGCCACACCCCCTGCAGCTTTAAAGGTCAAGGGCACAATGGCAGCCTCACCTGGTAAATCTTTAATAAGTCGAAGAATCAGCTCCATCTGGAGTTCAGCGGTTCATAGCAGAGCAGCAGGGGAGGCAGCCGAGTGTCAGGAGGATCCTCTGAAAGCTTCTGCAGCCAGTTATTCCCCTGTTTTCTTCAGCAAAATTGACACCTTCTGACAGCCCAGCTGTTGTGCTGATTTCATGCCCACAGGAAAGACGTGAGTGAGGTGATGCAATCATGATGTTAGTGTGGATTTCTCAGGAGGAATATGGAAAGGAAAAAGGGATGGAGACAAAACAAAGCTGCACTTAAACAGGCACCATGGTGATCTGTGAAAAAATAGAAACGGCACATTTGATGTCAGAGTTTGTGTCTTTATCTATGACAGGTGTTAGAGCCGAAGGTTACAATATGTACCCACTGCAACCGCCCACGCTAATGTTGTTTACTGCCAGACGGATCCTTCCAAATCAAGGACGGAGACATCTGAACCTCCTCCTCATTGCTGTCAAAAATATATCATAACCGTGGTAAATACTAGGCAAGGAAGGAAGTTCCCTAAAAGACTGTGAAGCAACAATTTTATTTGCTTTTAAATGATTCAGAAGGAGGTGTCAACTTCTACACCTGCACCTGCAGACTGAAGCTATGAGATAGGATTCATGCTCCGTGCGCTATTAAAGGCTCCATAGTGATGTTGTTTATAGTCTGGAGATTAGAATGTTCAGCACTGGCAGATACAAGCAAGGTGACTTCATTGCATAATTTAAATGATAAGTGGCAGTAAATTCAGGTAGTGTGATGGCAGTGGTGATTAACTGAGAGGCCCAGAGAAATAAGACAGAAAAAGGCAAGCTCATCAAATTGGCAGATGAATTCAAAGATAGAGTGAATCGACAGGAAGGAATTACTTTTGTGATGTTTGTGCATTCATGGTTGCCTCTTCCTCTTTGTGTCAGTAGTAATTACACAGGTACCTATGGGAGAGGCAGGGAGGAAGATGAAAGCACTGTGAAACCAGGACATGAACAAAGCCAGAAACAGAAAGAGGGGGCCAACGCTTGAACACCAAGCCATGACAGACAGCCTTTGGGGCTGTTTTATTCAGCTGCCAGGAGCTTTTTAGGATTCGTTTTATCTGCTCTGCCTTCCCACCCACCCACACGCCCACCCCTCTGGATGGTGCTCCAGATGATTTGTGTCCAGTTTGGTTTCACTCGAGCCAACACAGCCTCTAAAAGCAGACACACTCTGCCTCCTTCTCTGCAATCAGCCCGCCTGTCTTGTGTTTGAGAGCTGTTAAACCTCTTTTCTTCCTGAGTGGGTTTGTTTGTGTTTAACTGAGAGGTCACATCAGGTTGTGCCGTTTCAAAGATGATTGGAAGTATATTTTACTACTTACAATTTGATTTTTCTGTCTGTATTTTGCTTTTGTTGGAGGCGGTCTCATACAAAACAGCAAATCATGTCTCGTTTAGACATGTTAAGCATATCACAGTCCATGAATGAAAGAGCCCACCACAACAGGTTGGCTTCGATGGAGGAGGCGAAACCAGCAATTTCCATCATTCAGTTACGAAACTCTTTTCCAAATATTTTATTTCCCTCCTGTTTCCAAGAAGATCTTTTGTCATCCTTCTACTTAAGTTAATGTCTACAGCCATGCCAGCAGTCCTGTTTGCCTGTACTTGAGCTACATGTACCACCATGTCACCATGCTAATATGCTCTCATTGACAATGATGGTACTAAGTAGGTCTACTGTTTACCATGTTACCCACCTTAGTTAAGAATGTTAGCATGCTAACATTTGCTTATTAGCACTAAACACTGGACAGTGATGATAATCAGTCAGTCAGTTACCCAAATTTCACTGCAATACAAATTTCAATAAGTTCACTCAAAAACATAAACGTGAGCCTGCTGATAGCGCTAGTGGGAAAGTGAGGGGGTCACCAAAGTCATTAGGATTCATCCTCTGGCAACCGTGGTAATTCATTTCATAATTGTTTTTCAAGTGTTTGACCGACTGACTAACTGCCATCCCTGGAGCAGTGCTACTCCCAAGACCATAAATACAGTCTAGCCTAATTAATTCATTACAGTGGTTGGAGAGTTTGGGATGATCACTACTCCATTCATAGAAGATGCCGTCTGAGACATTAGGAACCTATTCTGTCTGGTTCCTTAAAAAAAAAAAATCAATACCAGTCAAAGTCACTAAATCCAAGTCAAAATGCAGTGTGCCAGCAGTTAACACATGGCAGGTAGTGCCTGATCACAGATGCTTGTTTTCATCCTTAGTCAGTGGTGGAAAAAGTACTTAGATAATTTTACTCATATAAAACTAGTGGCACCACAGCAGGGAAACACTTTTCCAAGCAAAAGTCATGCATTGAAAAAGTATTTGCATGAAAATTTGTCTCTGAAGTACAGAGAGTAAAAGTATTCTTTATGCAGAATGTCCCTTTTCAGAGTATTATATTGTTGGATTCTAATTATCAATGCATTAATGTGTTCACCACTGTGATGTTGCAGCTGGTAAAGTTGGGACTGATTTTAATTACGTTTTACACTGCAAGGGCAGAATTTTCCCTCTGGGATCAATAAAGTCTTCTACATTATTTAGTCTTTATCTTTCCCTGTGGTAATACATCATGATTTATTTGTCGTATTGTTGTATTACTATCTGCAAAGTGACTGGTAAGCAAAGTAATCAAATAAATGTAGTGGAGTAAAAAGTGCAATATTTGCCTCTGAATGGGCAGTAAAAGTATGAAGTAGAAGAAAATGGAAATTTTCATGTACTGCAAAATAAAAGTACTTGAGTGAATGTCCTTAGTTACTCTCCTCCATGTTAATATATTATCAGTGTGTGACTCATTTCTGTCATTTTGGTCCCGACATTTAAGCTATTTGGGTTGATGTAATGAATTTTGATGTTTTTAGAAGCGTGTATTAATATTGCTGGTGCACTGCCACAGAACAATCACTCCAAAAATTTCTGCTGTATATAAATCTCTGGATATACTGTATATAACCTGATAAGGTATACTTTTAAAATCCCCTGCAGGGATAAACACAGTTGAATCAAATTCAATGCATGGCACATCTGGGCTCTCAGAAATCCTTTTAGGGATGGTTGAGAGTCCCCATGGCTGGCACACGGCTCCTGTGTTCTTCATCAGACCCAAATTTGTGGCATTACACTCAGAGAGCCGTCTCATAAATGGATTTCTTGTTGTGTATGAAGCCTCATAGGGGAATCAGTGCACCATGTGGCCATCTGTCTTTGTACTTCCAGCCTCCTGAGCTACTTTCCCAGAAATCAACACCCTGTGGTCTGAGTCACCCTCGCCATCCTGTCGTCTGCATTTATTTATTTTTTTTCATCAAGGTCTCGAAGCACTATCAAGCATTTTTTTCTCTATGAGCGCATGCTCTGCTCTGAGAACATTACAGATAATGCCCTCCCCAATAGCGTTTTCCCAGCTTTACATTTTCTCCATTGAAGGACACACGGCAACATGACTGGGAAATGTGTGCACCCTCGTTAATGGCTTGGAGATGCTCCAATCAATGCTTGCCTATTGATTACTGACATCACGTCCATTTCTTGATGATATTTCAAGGACCGGTGCATCTGCGCCTTCTCTTAGCACTCTGTTCAGCATCCTCTTTATGATGGCGCTGTGCGCGATAAAACCTTAAGGCTCATCAGGTATGTGTGGTGACAGATGCACTGTAGGTGGCTGAGTCTGTGGAAAGCTGGTGCTTCTTCATTTTCATAGTTTTTTGCACTTTCTTTCACTCATTTGTACTGATTTCATTTCAAACGTTGCAGGATCAAATCGAAACACCAATTCAGAAACTCAAATGAGTACATCTTTTGTGCTGATGCAACAAAAATCCATAAAAATGACATCCCAACTAGTAATTGCTTTTTGAACATTTTGGGAAATACACTTCTTCACTTTCTTGCTGATGTAAAATTTATACCACTCTGTCAAGTAAATACATAGTGAGAGTAAGCAGCCACTTAGCTTAGCATAAAGATTGGAAACTTGGAACCAGCTAGCCTGCGTCTCTCCAAAAGGTAACAAAATCAAACAGCGACATAGTTACATCAATCTTATCCAATTCTTGCTAAACGATTTCCCCAGACACTCCTTTAAGGCTAATACACAACATAAAATCAGATACTGATACACTGATGATAAGTAATACAAGCACTTGACAATAGCGATAAGGATGCCTTGAATTTGGGTATTTAAGTATTTTGACTATGTGACCAAATGTAAAAATAGACTAAAACACACCTTTACAAAGACAAAATGCATTCTGTGACAAAATATGAGCTGATGGAGTCCACCGCACAGTGCTGGTGATGGAGGTGGATTTCATCAGACGTTTTCAATTCTAATCATGAATAAATATTAATACAGATATTATGCTATTATCACTCCATCAGTGACTGTCCTCAGCACCTGGCCACGTTTCTCTCCCATCTGCCGGCTGTCTGGGAGGACAGTGACTGGCCTCTCACCCAAGTGAAGTCACTGGCCAAACTGGCCAACTGCATTTGGAGCCACAGACCTAGTTGGAGTCCCTCAGGAGTGGCACTTGGATGTTTGGTCTGCCCAGTGTTCTGCTACTAATAGTGTGGCAGCAAAGGCCTTTCTGGCAAATGCCTGCCTCTATCACTCCTTTGTGTTTTCCTGCTTTTCCAGTGTCAGCGCCAGCCTGCTGGGACAAGGCCGGACTGCATGACTTTTGCTACTCACTTTGACACATTTAGCATTCAGTGCAACATTTGGTAATTAGAGAAGTGTTCAATTAAGGGAACCATAGTAATTACATAACATAAACATTATATTTAGAATTTTTGTCAGTCTGTAAAAACACCTGGATTTGTCCCTGGATGCTTTGAGTTCTGACTGACAACAGAGTGTCCTCCAGGGGGCACTGTTGTATCAGGCTACATCCCAGTGTAAGCACTGAAGGAGGAGGGAAGTGGCATGGCTGTCTACCACACTATCTGTGTTTGTGTTCTCACTTTGTAAGACAATAGCACTATATTCTTATCCAATCTAACCTCCACCTGGAGAAAGAGATGAATTGCATGGCATCTCGCCTCCTGCAGCAAATTAAAACAGAATCCCATTATACAAAAGCAGATAACGCTCTCACAATTCAGTACCACCATTGTATGACGCAAACAGGAAATATGGCCCATGTTGACTGCAGGAAATATATCATTTCAGAGTGGTGTAATTGAATGGTTCTCAGTCAGGAGAGTCCATTAATCGATACCATGCGTGATTCTGAATGATAGCCGCTCTGCTAATAGAACTGACGAGCTCATTTGAATTATGGCAGAATTACTGGAGGAATGTCGATCCCTCCGAGAACAATAGGTCTGATCCCAGTCCAGGGACCATAGCAGTTTTATAAGCATATGTAATTAGTTAGAGGTTACATGTGTTGTCTCTGTTTTAGAAACAGAGCTAGAAGCTTTCAGATAATGCTTAATGTGCTGTATAATTTCTTTGACCTTGCCCTGACTATTTTATAACATCGCACTCCTCAAAATCTTTGATTGGCCTGCCCCTCACATCTCACCCCCACTCTTTTCACTAACAGTTAAACCCACTCGCTCCTCAGGTATTTGAATATGGATACCATCTTTCACTTTGTTATTGGCCTCCTTCTCCCCTCCCGTCCTTCATTACAAATGATCTCTCAGCACTAATGAGTACATGTCTAAAAATACCCTCCTTGTCCAGAGAGCTGGATGTGTTGTGGTGCGTATAGGGCTTTAACAGATGTTAATGGTTATGGAACATCAGAGTGGTGTAATGAATAGAGGCACAGCTACTCAGACTTCATTTAGAGAGAATATTTTAATATTCAACACGCATCCGCACCCACCCACTGAAATTCCGCAGCCATGGATTTAGTTTAGACGCACCCCACACCCCTGCTGGCTACCTTTTTAACATACCGGTGGTGTTCTCTGTTGCCATGGTAACACCGCATGACCTTTCCTGGGAGGTCGAGCTCATGTCAGTGTGTTGCTCGAAAGATTTCATGCCAGCTCTCCACCCATTGGTGGTCTTTGCTGTTGGAAATGTCCTCCAGTGTGACAGATGAGGGAAATGTTCCAACTGGACTTGACTCAGAGTGAAAGAAAACGTAAGGTGATGGATGGAGCCTTCACCAGCCTCGTCCAATTAACTGACAAGGTCCCCTCATTGCCCGAATGAAGTTCCAATGACTCAATTCATGGAGAAATGTATGGGCATGGCCATATTTGCTTTTGCCAACCTTCCCAACAGGGGGAAAAAGAAGAATACTTAAATCAGGTTTATCTTCACTTGCAATAGATTAGCAGCTGATACTGGAGGTGAAAACCCAAATCTAACAGTAAACCACTCCTGGAAGCTAGTATTTATTAGGTAGCTTTGGTTGTGGATGTTGCCAGTAATTTGCATGTAACAAATGTTAAAGGATCAACTTGTTACTCAGTTTGACTTCAAAAATACCGTCTGTGATTGGTGTTAGGGCTCAATTTATGAAATGGTACGTAATATTCACAATTGAGTTTTCAGTCGTGTAAAATCACACGAAAATAAGAATTCTGTTTACGTTACAAATGAGCTACAGTACAAAGGGAGCAGATCTTCTTCCATGGAGTCTGCCATGTTGCAGACGATGTTTCTATAGCAGCCCAGAAAAAAACAAAACACTTAACCTGAAAAGCTCCATTAGCATGTTTTGCGTTAAAAGACCACCATGGTAGAGGGTGAAGCGAGGGGTGTTCATTTGTTTGAATCTGCAACCTTACCGCTAGATGCCAGTAAATCCTTCACGCTGGACCTGTAATGTTGGGTTATGAGTCACGAAGATGACTGGTTAGTGAGGAGGCTAAATTGGATTCAGGCTAAGCACCACAGATGATGACAGGTTTAGGTTTGGATTAAGGTTGGGCTCGGGCGTGGAGCATGGAGGCTTTTTAGTCCAGTGTATCATAAGGATTGGCAGGTAGCTTGGCTCTCACTAACAACACTTAACACTGTTTGTAATATGAACACAAACAAAAATGGATACAAAAAAGCTATGATTATAGAGGGAGTTACATGCTGGAACTATTTCATGACTAACAGCTTTTGGACACAGTAACTTCCCAGAGTCTCGTCACCTTGGCGGTTTGTAGGCAACAGGCACGACAGCAGGAAACGCTGCACGTACGGTAACTTGCTGCAAATCAATTAACTGTTGTTTGTGAAGAAATAGTTCTGAGATGTTATTGAAAATCGACAGTCTTATATTTATGTTTGGTTATGGATTAAAGAAATAAGATAGGACATATAAATCAGTGAGATGTGGAGCTGATGATTGTCTTTTTTTGGAGAAAGCCTGGCTAGCTAATCGCTAAACTGGTTCCAGGCATCTGAATTTTGCACCCAAATTTCTGACCTGTTCATTTGTTCAGTCACCGTAGGTCTGGTGTTATGCCCACTGCCATCTGTTTCCTTTAGTTGGAGAAAGAGCTGACCAATCAGACCTTTCTTGATGGGATTAATAATGTTGCTATCATCTTTCAGCATACCTTGCAAGTGTATCCATGGAAAATAGCTACAAAAATGGCCACAAAAAATGATGACAGGAGTGAATGAAACACAGCAGTGTTGTAAGACGACTTACAGAAATAAAACCTCTAAATTCCTGCTCGCAGCAGCGACACTTTTACACTCAAAATGACGCTGGCTTGCTACTTCCGTACTTAATGCACAGACATGAGAGTGGTAATGATCTTTTCATCTACGGTAAGTCCGCACTGAAAGAGACTGAAGAAGCAAATTTCCCTAAATGTGTCTTCATCTACAGATACCAGAATTACCCAGGCCACTAGCAAGGACTCTCAATCTCCCTCTTTGATGAAAGTGGTAAAGGATTGTCTTTTTTCGCCCAAGAGAGAAGGTAAATGAATACGATTGGAGCCATCAACCAAACACCTACTGTGAGCAAACAAATCATACCTTTGTCTGACTGTCTGGCACAGTAGATGAGTCTCCAGACTTTCCACAGGCAGACAGCAATAATGCCACTTTACAAACCTGGATATTACACAATGATGCATGATGACTGTGTGAGCACATGGGGAGAAACTCTTGGGATGATTTCATCAGGCCCATGAGTTCATATTATGACAAGATCAGAAGTGCCAACCCAGCAAAATGTTTGCAGCATGAGAGTCAGCTGTAAGCAGGACCCCACACCCTTTCCTCCCTCCGTGAGAAACCGAGGGGAGACGTGGAGAGCAGACCTCCCCCTGTTCCTGCCCAAGGGTTCGAGTCTAATTCAGACAAGATGTTGGATGTTCAACAGCCTCCTTTTCTCATTTGCGGTGCAGATCTAGATGAAAAGGTGGCGAGCGGCGGGAGCAGACCTCTCTGGAGGGGTTTCATTAGATATTACAATCTAAGCTTCCTCCAAGGCCAGGGTCAAAGATGGCTCCTATTTGCACCTTATTTCATGGCCAGGAAGATAATCGACCCACGCAGAGTCCATCTGGTTCACATGGAGGTCTTGTGTAGGAATGGCCATTGTAGCACGCAATGCAGCACAGCTCGCGCAACCCCTAAATGAGCAGCAAATAAGGATTATGAGAGAGGAAACAAAGAAAGACAGAAAGTGACTTCAACTCTTTTTGCAACCAAATGAAATCAGAACTCTCTAAGCTTAGTGAGTTCAGGTTTGCAGAGTGCAACATGTGACAATCTCATGAGTTTCCACGCTATCAGTGAGTCTGTTGTCTTTGTACAGTCTTGCCAAGCGTGATAATGCCAGTGTAACCTCCCCTTCTGTCCTCATGGTCTGCTTTGTGTCCTTCACAGGCGGTAATCAGATACAGCGGACTGATTGTGGAACAAACGACCCGGGGCAGTCCAGCTGCACAGGAGTACGGTTTCAACCCTGAAATGATGATGTCACCTCTCCCATGTGACAGGGCTCAGTTTCACTGTCAGATCAATTATTCACAGCGTTTAATTGGATCAGCTGAATCCAGATCGCTCGAGGGATCCATTTCCAGTAACAGCAGCTGCAAATAAACCCTGAGCCAGCACGCAAGACATAAGGCTCCAAATCAATATCTGCAGACTACAGCACACCTCACTGACTTTATGAAAACTGCCCAAATGACAAGCAAGTTTGCTTCAATGGAAGGAGATGATCCATATGTTAAAGAATACTTGTACATTTTTAGATTAATCTTGCCTATTCTGCACAAGAGTAAAGTGGAGGTGGTGACCCCAGAGTGTAGGATGAAGGCTGGTCTGTGATGATGCTGCATTCATTAATCACACAGTCGTGCACAGTGGCGTTCGTAGCCTCTTAGTCATCAGATATTCCCCTGGCCTCTGCTCTGCTCCCACCTCCAACTCATTACAGGCCTCCCAGTCAAAGGTGGCCTTTGTGTGTGTGTGCTTATGGGGGTGTCAGAGCCTACAAAGACAGTCCCAATCCCCCCATTAGAACATAGACATAGAGTATAGTGTAAAGAGCCTTCCATTCACAAGCTGGGGATCAAAACACAAGGCCTGTATCTCTGTGGAGAAGGAGAAAGAGCAGCCCATTCATCTTCAGTCTCAGGATGGTAATCACACTTGCGAGGGTCTCTGGAAAGTTGTTTTTCCAATTAAACACAGTCATCTCTGTTTTCACATGAAACCTACACTGTTTATCTTGTCTTTTTTTCAAATGTTCACCAAGATCTGACCCACCTCTCCAACTGTTTATTCAGCATTTGTCTCATTTATTTTACACCTGGGTGAATCTTATCAATAAGTATGCTGAAATTAGCTGTTAAGTAATCCTGTGTACACATCAGTGAATGGTCATGTTAGTCACTTAAACCCTAAGTTGCTGATTGAATAGATTTATATGGCCCCGGGCATCCATGATCATGAAATGACCCTGAAGGCATGAATACGTCTCTTTCATTCCATCCATGTCTGCAGTTTTATGCCACCTTCAGAGGCAGAACTCACAAAGTCCTTAGTGTCTTTTGGTAGGGTTTCAGACATGTTCTTTGGTGAAAAGGTAACAAAAATGAGCCTAGCTGTGATTCCATTCATGTCCTATCCTTTGACTGGAGAATATTGCCTTCTTTGACTGTCATAGACTGGCCATCAGCTCGCACCTCACAGCTCAGCCTCCAGCGCCCACAGAAATAGTCTCAAATTAAGACTTGTTGCACTCATTGACCTTTAAAACACCAGCAGCAATTTTTTAAGCAAAGCTCATTGTAAACCTGTTTTTAAGTATCCATTTTATATAACTACAAAATTAGGGGTTATGTGGTTCCTTCAAATATTAGCATTCGCATTGTTCCAAAAGGGAGCTAAACGTTATAAAAAATCAATGGGATTTCTGTGTGGATCAGAGCTAGTGCAGAGCATGCTAATCAATGTTTCCAAGAGTCTAATTCTATTAATCATATGTGCTGAGAGGGTGTGGGCTGCCCTCAATATACAACCAGCAGCTCTGTGGTGACACAATGACCTTGTGACTGGTGACCTGTCCTGTGTTTCTCTTCAACCTGAAGGGACATGCTGTGGAGACTCAGCTAATCGGCTTTGTTCACCACTCAACTGCAGCTCTAATAAGTCTATCGATCTGGATACGCATTGATCCAGTGTTCAGGCAGGAGCCGATCTGGGTTAGCAGGTTGTGGGGATAAATAGTGAGGAGAGATGAGTTTGGCCATTTGGGATTGGGTCTTTCCCTTTTCTTCAAATTGGTATTTTGGTTAATTTTAGGGAACAAAGCACAGAATCTTCTAATATCTTCCATATAAATGCTTAACATCACATAAGGTTTATGTATTAGGCGTTGTATCTGTGTCATCGTACCTGTCTATCTGTATGCAAGTGAGGACATTCCAGTGATGGAACAGCTCACAGTGTATGGCTTTCACATTATTGAAGATGCTGAGGATGGCAGGCGTTGGACAGTTTACATATTCAATATATGTATATGATGAAAGGGGCATTATGTTACGTCAGCAGAGACACCCATGTGGAAATTACTGGCTGGCTCTGCAATAATAAAACAGCGTCTGAAATGCTGCGTTTGTCAGAAGCTACTGTTCATTCATGCCATGAAATATGTGATTCAATTTTGTGCTTGACTGGCCACAGTATGCAGCTTAATGTTTAGCAAGTCATATGGGACATCATGTATGGAATAGTGGGCTTGTGCTGGTGTAACAGCATTGCAGTGTGAACCCTGTTGGTTTCATGCTGTGATTTGCTTAGATTTTTAGCTTCACTGGCAGTGTGGATCTACCACCATGAGGTTGAAAATTGGTGCAGACATTTGTATCCCCATCCCATATAATATCATCATGGGGTCAAAATGTTTTTGTTCAATACTTTGGTTTATTAAGAAAACTTAAAGAAACTGAAGACGCCCCCATCAGCCTGAGCTATACTTTGTGTTTAATGCTGGTCAGCAAATGTTAGCGTGCAAACTAAGATGGTCAACATGGTAAACACTGTGCCTACTAAAAATCAGCATGTTAGCATTGTCATTGTGAGCATGTTGGCATGTTGACATTAGCTTTTGGCTCAAAGCTCACAGAGATGCGAGCACAGCTCTAGACTTGAATATTCGCTTGATGCTGTGCTGAGAGAGTTGGCGAACTCATGACTAACGTTAAACATGACAAAATGGGCTGGCTATTTTTGACCACTTACATAAACAGTTTCTGTCGTGCCCTGAACCCTGAAGTCTATTTCAAAGCATCGTGCCAGAAAAGGCTCTGGGACTGGGCTGCTGTCAGTGCTGCATACAAAGCCCAAGAGAATCCTCAAAAATAGAAGGACTCTGAGACCAATTGGTCAGGGAAATGAATTTCCCCTGAAAATCATCTCAGCAGAGCCACACCTTGTTTACTCATGACTGTGCTTCCCTCTCCTGACTGGCATTCAGAGGGAAGATGATTGCTACCTCACATACTGTAATTCAGTCATCATCATAGCTCTGATGTTAACAGCACTTCCCCAGACGAAAAAAATAAAAAAGCACTCAAGTCTTTTGTAGCAAACATGACCTGACAGGAGTAAAGGCTGAAATAAGAGAGCAAGGGTAGTCAGAGTTGACATTGGGTTAAATACGTTCAAGTCACAGAAGTGAATTAGGGCAAAAACGGAGCTCAAATGGAACAGACAGGCCTTGGTTCCTCCAGGGCGATTATGAAACTACCCTTTACAGTGAAATGATTCTCCATTCTGATGTTTTCATGAAACATTTCTATTTCTGGACCATCCTCCCCTCACCCTTGCGAACCAAGCGCACAAACATCAGAACATACTCAGCACATTGGACATCACTCCGAGCATTATTGTGGATGGCAGATGTAGTCAGCCAAACATGCAAAGAGTGCACACCAGTGTGCTCCTCCGATAAGGGGACATGCACTCTCTCGCATGGACATGCATGCGTGCACAAAGTGAAAGTACAAAACCGTACAGACGCGTTCTGAATCAGTGAGGTTGAGAAAAGCTGATTTTTTTTTTTTTGTGCAAAAGCAGATGCCTTTTATAAGTTCATTGTACACGTACACATGCGCTGGCACACTGCACAACCCTTTTCCTGGTGTTCACATGAAAGACTGTAATCAGGGTTGAGTAACATTTAGATTGCGTAATTCTTCTTTGTTTTCTCTGGGACCGATGTGGAAACTGTGCTTAACAAAAAGTCATACAACAGCTATGTCTAATTCCCACTCCCATCTCCCACAAGGCACAGCAAATCCCACACACACACACACACACGCACGCACGCACACACACACACACACACACACACACACACACTTGGCCCTGTGGCAACAAATACTTCATGTTCGCCTTCCCTTACATAGTGAGATCATCAGTCCATGTGTGTATGTGTTGCAAATATTCTCAGCTTCCCCAGCCAAGTCTGCCCTGCCCCCGTCAGACAGCAAAACGCTCGCATGTGTAATTTTTGGCCCGCAGGGTTGACGAACGAGAAGTAACAGTTGGTGTGCATGTGTGCGCCGTCTACTTGTGCCAACATGTTTTCTGTTTCTCTTATTTGTAGATGTGTGTGAGCCTGGAATGCTTTGTTTTTCTGGATAGCGAATCTCCGAGTGCTCTCTTGCCGCCGCCTCTGAGCAGGGTCAGAGGTCACGGCGCATATTGTCCCAATATGGAAACCGCTCTTCCAGCTCTGTAGTACAAAGGCTGGCCACACTGAGCTCTTTGTCACGACTGCCAAAGACCCACGTCAGGTCAACAACAGTGCCTCCGGACCAATTAACCAAGGATTTTTCTTTTTGTGTCCCAAATACACAAAAATACAGACATATAAGTGTGCTTCCCCCACACAGGTTGCACTAAAAACATTCAAAAATACCTCTCAATCCATCACTCGTTTGTCTGGCTGTAATCTTTAGGATAGCATTAGAAATATCTGGCTCAGCTCCAGCTGTTATGAGAGGATGGAGTGGAAGAGATGGAGTTGCTAGGAAGAGGGTGGGTGTGGGGGGCATAAAAGGATGGAAATGGAGAGAGAGCCACAGAGGAGGAGGGGTATCTGCTCTAAAATCCTGTTATGCAACCCCTTTTCTATGGCGGCCGTATTGCATCTGTTAAAAATGGAGGAGAAAAACAGCTTTGCAATTAGCGCTCAGTGTCCTGAGGGTCCTGGTCTCCCCCAATCACATCGCTTTGTCCTGCTCTCCCCAGCGTGCGTGTTGCTAAGCAGATGATGTGACTCAGGAACACACACTGCTATTCTTATAGTGTCAGCGTGGAGCAGACACACTGATAGCAATGCTCTGACTCTGCCTGCGTGCGCGGTGATGTTTACTGGAACAGACCAGTCTTGCAAATTAAACCAAGCTGGGTTGTTGTTTTTTTCTGCCTCGGCTGCTCCCAGAAGTGCTGTGTGAGTCGGAGATTTGGATAATGCTTTAAGCCCCTTTTTTCTTACATTTTGGGCCCATTCTAAAGTTTACATTAAGTTAGGGTGTGGTCTCCGTAGACGGGGGCTTCCTCTGTGGTGAGTGGGGTGTTTATGGGTCTGGCCCTATTTCCTGAGTCTCAGATAAGGACCACCCACCAAGGCCTCATCACTCCAAATCCGTCAGCAGTTAATGATCCTTGGGGAGGCTCCAACATTCTTATAGTGGAGCAGTGATGTAATTACTCAGCATTTATCAAAGTCTCCAGTAACATCATCGCTAAGAAAATCATAAACAGTAATATATTACAGCAGAGAACTGTTTCCTTCTGCTTGACGCCTTGTTAACATACCATTTTATATAGTGTGGCAACTGTTTTCATAAATACAACATGGACACATGCATCCCCTCAGGGCATGCAGTTAAGAGGGGCAAAATATGTGAGGTTCAGACAACCTAGCTCAAGCAAGGCCTTTTATCTTCATTGTTCCACTAATTGTTATAGAGTTCTTTTCAGAGGTTAATCCGAGCTGAAACTAGGCGGGTGTGTAATCAGAGCCTGAAAAGATTGGATGTTGAGGTTGTTAAATTAGGTCAGGCAGCACTAAAATGATGCCTCGCAGAAGCACTCAAGAGAAGGAAAATGCTCTGTCTGCTGGTTGTATTAAAAGAAAGAGGACGCAGAGGCTGTATTTCATTGTTCCACATGGCTACAGCTAATGGTCTCCATCCCTTGTGTGAATGGAAGGTATTTGTGCGAGAGTGTGATGCATTATTTAAGGGTAAACACGGTGGAGACAGAGAGGCCCAGCGGTGGTGGGGTAGTATTGATTGTGACAGGCCAGAGGAGACATGCACACCTCTCTTAAGTGTCTGGGGCTTCTCACAATGCCCCTGCAAATCAACTTTTATTGCTCCAGCTTTGGAGTCTCCACAGTCAGCAGCCTATCAGGCAAAGCAGCTTAGCAGAGATAGCCTGCGGCAGTCCCACAGTGGGCCTTAACGCTATCAATCGATCATTCATCACTAGTCCCTAAGAAACAAAAACAAGCAGCTAAAAGACAACCAGGGGAGGGAGGCGGCTGAACTGGACTGTGTCACACAGCTCTTGGCTGGATGGAAATACCCTGTCAGGTTTTATTTGGGAACAGTCCACGTCCTGTTCTGTGCAGCACAAATTGAAACATTTGAGGAGGAGAGGGAGAAGAAAAGTAATGAGAAAAACTTTCTGAAAGAGGTCGAATGAAATGTGGCCCCTTGGTGCCCCCCTCTCTTCCCCGCTCCCTCCTTCCACAAGCCCTCCTGCACATTCCTCTCCCCTCAGCAGATCTGGCATGCCCCACAGGAGGCGGCGGCAGCAGCAGCACAGTAATCTTTTCAAAAGGGCGGATTTGAGCGGCCGCCAGGGCAGCCGGCCAACTATTTCTCATTTGGAGCTGGCCTGGAGATGACCCTCCTGTTGGAGCCCCACTCTCAGGAAAAACAAAAACGCCAGCACCGAGTAAGGGAGCGCCTTGGCAACGCTGGAGAGCCAGGAACAGACTAGCAAAAAGAAAACAGGGAAACCGCAAGCCTGCTCTCAGGAACATCTGCATCGCCTTCCTGTGTAAAAAGAAAAAAAATACCTTAATACTGTCTGCATTAGCCCAAGGGACTGAACAAAAACATGGGAGGGCTGTGTTTCATTCTTTTCTTTTTTCTTTGGAACTCTGTCTGCATGTCTTTTCTTTCCTTTGTCCATTTCCTTCTCTGTCTAACAATTTCCTGAACCTAACAACCACCCCCACCCCCCCATCCTCTCTTCCCTCTCCACAGCCCTCCACTGAGCCCTGGCCTCTTGCACTTTCAGTGGAAGCCCACCCTTGGCTTGGGAGGAGCTGGTCTGAGTCCTTGTTATGCTTGCTCAATGATGGATGGACAGGAAAACTAAGAATCCAAGTCCAGCATTCCTGCTTTTACAGTGGGGTGAGCGGGTGGAGGGAAAAGCGGGGGAATTCCTGAGCGTCTTTGTAATCACTATATGTTTGACAGCAACTGCAGTGACCTTCATCCAAACTTGTGGTCAACCCCCAGACATGAGTGCCCAGTAATTATCTGGGTGTTTCTTCTTGCAAAAGTCACAGAAAAAAAGGCAGCTTCCAGAAAAAGTGAAACAGAGAAAAAGAAGGACGGGACATGTGGAAATGTTTGGAGGCTTAAAGGCTTTGTGAGTCAGACCTAGGACATCAAATTCCACATGCTGGGTTCAGATATCGTGTCTGTATGCAATGTTTACTGCCACACTCAGCCCTTACTTGGCCACTGGGCCAAGAAGACGCCCCTGTGGCCAGCTTTAGGGAGGGAGCCGGGGACGACAACAAAGAAAGCCCTTATGTTTTCCCTCTAACCTCCCACCTCCCCACCCCCCCGACACATACACACCACTCCAAACCCCCCCTCCAAAAAAAAAAACAAAAAAACGCTCCAGTAAAAACTCATCACACATCTGCCAGATCCGCTGAGGCCTGCCTCCAATTATCCGCCCACCACGCTGGAATCCCAGGAAGGCTCTGTCCGGCAGAGCGTTTGATGTTGCCACGCAACATTTGACGGAGAACAGGGCGGCTTTGAAAATCAGAGTTTAAACTTGCCTGCCAAGTTTGACGTGAAGAAAGAGGGGATGGAGGTGGTGGTGGAGGAAGGGGGACGGCGTTGGGGGGGCCACAAGGAAAATGCCACTAGATGGAAAGCAGCTGCTGACGGCTGGGAAACATTGCTTTAAATGGGCCCAAATGTGGCGGAGCACTACCAAACCTCAGCCAAGTGGTCAGCATTTACCCTTCTGGGGCCTTTTGCTGATGTGTACAGAAGAGCAAGTTACGAAAGCACTACTAAAACGGATTTGAATTTTGTTGTCAAGCTTTGCAGGAAATCAGTGTAAAAGTTGACATACTTGCAAACAGGATTAATATCACCAGTCTAATGCATTAAGTTTTGTTCCTCGTTGGGCACGGTGTAATGATCTACATAATTAAATAATTTCTTCTGATAAGGGTTCTAGCAATAAGATTGTAATCATTTCGGTTACCAAAAGGGAAGCTGGACCAGCTCCCTCTGAATCATCTTTCACACTAATTATGGTTTCGGAGCACAATGATGAATGTAAAGTGAAACCATGGCTGAACGCTGTGAACCTCCCAAGGCAAATGAGGTCATGCCAGCTCCAGTTTGTTTAGAGTCTTTCCCCATTACAGTATCAACACGCTGGTCTGGAAAGGTGACACCTGGGAGGCATGACTGTCATGAGAAGCGGTAGCAGCGCTTCATATAATGACTCGGCCACACCTCCGACACAAAGGAAAACAAATACAGTAGAGGAGCCGCATTCTTTCCCACGATTACTGGTAGAGTGAGGTAAGGCGAGCCGGATTAGTCGCAGCGCAAACAAACGCCATCATGCACACACAACGCCACACCCACCTCAACCTTTCACTGCTGTCAGGTTAAAATGTCACACGTTTAAAATGTCCTTCTCAGGCTCGGAAGTGACCAGATGTTTTGTGGTATTGTTTGAATTTCTCGGTTCAATTCAGAAAACACTTGTTAAGAATTTCTCAGACCTGTGAAGCTTATATGAAGACAACATTAACGTTCATTTCAAACTAAGTTACACACAGACACACCTGTTCCCCAGTCTGTTTGTAGAGTAAACAGGGATGATGGCAGATCATGTCTGTCGCACTCTCACTGACCTGAGTTCCACCAGCTTCAAATGAGGATCATTTGAGACAGCTCCCCAACATTCAAACAAGCTCAGCGAGGTTTCTCGACTTTGTTCAGTACATTCACCTGCAGCCATGCTGGAAGGTATTCTGGCTGCAACTGACTAGTTGTGGATTAACATGCTTGTGAGTGAACGCTGCATAATATCGGTCTTATCTCAGTTGCAGCATGATATTCTCCGATAATAAGGCGAGATCAGATCACATGTTGTAAAAATATCATTCATGACTTGCACAAAACAGTAACCGGAAACTGAGTGGTGACACACACCCACTGTTGTCTCCTGCAGGATAGTGGCAGTGGTTATACATGACGATCCCCTGACTCCCCTTTGTCTTGCTCCATTTAAGCTGCAGATAGTGTTACACACTCGCTTCCGCACCAGAAAAGATCACATTGTCCTCTTTGACGTGCTGGGCCGCATTATCTGTTCAAACAGGTCCAATTCTCCACCACTCGCACAGACATCGGCCTGTTCGACAGAGACGGCACGTATAACACATGCAACATGTGACTCACATGGTGACATGCTGAATACATTAGCATGGCGTGTAACACAAGTAAGCGCACTTGGAAACAGTGGGCCTCTTTTTGCAGAGCCAAGAAGAGCGGTGATGTAGGGCTGCAACTAATGATTTTCAGAGGAAGAAGAAAGTAAAAATAGCCCGGGGTAATATCTGCAGATGTGCTGTTCCTTCATGAATTAGGCAAATTCATAAGTTCAATGTACATTGATAGAAAACAGAGAAAATACTCAAATTTAAGAAGGATATTTTTGGTAATTTGCTCTAAAAAGTGATTCAATGGATTCATTTCTTTGCAAAAATAGTTGCTGACCATCTTTGTTTAGTGACTAATTGCTTAATCAACTAATCGTTGCAGCCCTATGGTGATCTATTGTACTTTTGCATGGCAGAATTATATATCTGATGTATTACTTGTTAGTTAAAATCAGGCAGCGTGTGATATTGCAGCTTTCCACCTACATCCTCTCACTGGATACAAAATGGCAGAAGCGATTTGTGTGTCGTGAGGGGCTTTCTCTTAGCTGAAGGATAAATAAATAAATAAAGAAGTAAGCAAATCATGTTTGAAAGGATTTACCCAAAGGGCATCAGCTGACTGTCTACAGCTGCTTTTGGCCCCTTGATTGGTCTCCATGGCAACAGTCCTTCCAAATCTGGCCACTGCCAGCCTCGCTCCATCATAACAACAAATCCCATTGATGCGTCTCTGGAATGCGTTGGCCTGTTTCTGGGGGAAACCTGAGGCCATTTGCACAGCTGCTCAGCGCTGAGTGGATGTACAGTTTCAGTGTTGACTTCACCCCACTCTGTTGAAAGGAAACCACACAGAAAATACAAAGGTGAGCCTCTGCTGGCATATTTGTAAAGCTCAGAAAAGTCTCTCTTTAAAGATTTATCTCTTTCTGCTGCCCTTCAGTCTACGGGTCTTATGTGTTTCACTTCAATCATTTATAGAACGCGTAACTCACTGAGCACAGACTTCAGCGGGCCCCCATAAATCACACCCTGCAACAAAACGTTTGAAGATGAAAATGCGTATTTAAGCCTGCGCATGTTGTCACTATTGGCTTTTCGAAAGGCTTAAAAGCTATTAAACACCAATCCGGCTGCATCTCAATCATTTGACTCTAAGCTTTTCACTCATTAAGATGTAATTGCTGTTGTTGAGCAACTGGCACATCATTGGTCAAAAATTAATTAACTCTCCGTGTAACGCAGCCTCTCAATAATAAGTCACTGTGTAAATAAAGACTGAACGGGGCCTTGAAGTCAGACTAGTCGGGGCAAAGTACATACACAAAAGGATGAGTGACAAATTAGTGAGCCTAATGAGAGAAAACTACGTCAAAGCAGTTCAAAGATGCTTTGTTTGACGGCTGTGACACGTTGTAATTTTCTGTGTACAATGACTGAAACCTGCTTCAGATCTCCGGGGAAAGCGCATTAAACTCTGTTGCCCCTTTTCAGTGTAAGCTATGTGATTGCAGCACAGGGCTAAGGTAAATATGTGTCATGGGTTTCCCGTTGGGAGCGATGAAGTCAAGCCCACGTTTAGGGTTTATTCATGGTGTGTGGAGCTTGGCAATGATTCTGCTTACATGAGAGATAGACAGAGAGGGCCTGATATAGCTGCTCTCGGCTTGCTCTAAAAGCATCTCTGGAAACTTAAGGCCTAATATTGAGTTACTCTAATCAACTACTTCATGCTATTGATCTTGTTTCCCTCGCTGGCTGCTCGAGCAGTGAATGGATGTGCGGAGAACAGTATGGTCTTTGTGTGAAGTCCCCCCTTCCCCCCGCTCGACCTCCCTCCGTTCGCCGTGGCTAGTAACCCAAGCTTCTAAGTCACGAGCTCCCCTCCTTCCCCCTCTAAGCAGGTAACAAGACCAGCTGTCGCCATGGTTACAAGCCACAACCAGCCTCAAGATGGAGGGGGGCGGATGGCGAGAGAAGGGGAGGCCGGGTTCCAATCACAAGGACAACTCAATCACATCCAGCATCAGCTCGGCTGCACACAGGCAATCTCTTTCTCTGTGCAGCATTTCTGCAGCACAAGATTTAATCATCTCGCTGCCATTCTGCTAAACGCCATATATCAGGGGAAAGGGAGAAACGCCTGACCGCGGCTCCGAATAGCATGATTAACAGCCTGTAGCGACGAGCAAAGCCTCTGCTACCAGTTACTGTGAGTAAGCTTTAGATGCACACAGGCCATCTGGCTGCTAACTCGCTAGCAATCCTATCAGCCAAAAAGAGAAAATATGTAAAGGGCGTCATGACATGATGAGAGTGAAGTCATTTCACAAGACATCGCTTCACCAGTCATCAAGTTTGCTTTTTCACTGTTTAATCTTTCTCCCACCAATTCCCTCAGCACTGATACATACTGTGTCTCTAAAATTGAACTCAAACATGAGAAAAAATACTATGAAAATCAACAGCCGTCTGGGTATCACTCAGACTACTTCAAAGAATGTATAAAGAGTAAATTTAATTAATCTAATTAAGCTTTATAGTGTAAGGCAGTTCTAAGCAGATTTGAAAGGGCATTGATGTGTTTGTTTATAAGAATCTCTTTTTATGAAGTGTTCATGTCGAGTGTATTAATAAATGAATAATAATATGGCTGTAACCCTACCTCTAATGATATACCTTAATGAGTTTTGTGAATTATTTGCACATGTGTACAAAAACTTGATAAATGCTAATACCGCCCACCTTAGTCATAGCTTGATGATACCTTTCGTGCATCATGGATGCATCTTCCAGTGATTCCTTTTACTGAGCAGAGAGACATTAAGAAGCACAAAAAAAATGTGAAACAAATAGAGCTTGAAGATGTCTTTACATTTGCTTGCAGCTCCTTTACAATGCCTTATTAACATATTATCATTCAATGTTTATATACTGCTAATGAATGTCAAATAAGGAGGATTAAAATAAATGCTATTGTATCTTGAAAAGGGGGATTAAATAAATTGCTACCAACATCGGCAGTATGGATCAATGTTCCCCGCATCAGTCCGTCCATCCATTCATCTCTCCCCGGCTCTGTTAGACTGTTGCCATGGCAACTGGGAGGGTGAGCCAGCTCTGAAATGTGATTCCTCCACAAAATGACAATGAATCCTATTCATATGGATTTCTCATCGCCAGCACAGTGTGTGACGAGAATATGCATCCGTCTGCGGAGGTGATCTGTATTCAGGCGTAACATCAGAGGTGGGGATGTATGAATTCCTATCAGCTAATTATCCCGGTGTTTGTATTTTACTCAGTCATAGTTGGAGCATCTTCCACCCGCCTACACCGAGCAGTCCTCCCCCAGATGTTTGCGATCTCCTCAACATTTTAAATCAAATAACAGAAATAGATGAAGCATTATGAGGAATTAATCAACTCTAAGAAGCCATCCTTCTGATTACAATTTATTCAACCAATTAGCATCAGGTAATTAGCATTGGTAACATACCTCCATCAATCCTAATAAGAACAATACCACCGATTCTCTTTGAAATGCAAAACCACTGCAAATGCTTTGTCCTGAACATGAAAGACATTTAGACGGCAAAATAATAAATTCCCCGCAATGCTTGTCTCATCAGTATTATCATTATTCTTGTGAGTAAGGAGCTCAAGCAGTCTCTTGCCGACGTGTGTGAGGGACGGATCACTTCCATTCCCGACCCACACTTCCTCATGCATAAATTCCCATTTGTTCCTGCATTAGGGTCATTCTGCAGTAATTGTTTGTTTTACTTCTGATGATTGAATAACAACCTCGCGGCGGTGCCATGCTGTGTTTACCACATGTTGCTATGGTTCATGGGCTCCTTTAATTGGATTTTGTTGTTTCCTGGGAAACAAGGTAACCCACTGTATTGCTCAGCAACCTTACCAATTTACCCTGTGTGTGTTAAGATGCATGCTGATGGGTTTGTGTTTGAGATTCATCTAGCTGTTCCTAAATATAACTAAATGAGGCACTGGAGTGCAGAAAATCGAAATTCAGAAAGGGAAATGCAACCTAATATTTGTTACACTGAGCTGCACGGCCAAGGCCACATCCATGCATTTAATTCCAGCAGTGCATTAGGTGAATTCAAGCAAGAACATGGAGCCAGTGTTTGTGTGCAGGGAGACAGGAGAGTGCTGTGCCCATGTGAACTGATGGGTGAATCATTACGAAGATAGCACACAAGCTGTTAGCTTTTCGCTGGCAATGGTCATGGCAGAGGGAGAAAGCGCTGTGACGAGTGGCATGTAATTATCATGGCTCACTGCCTCGACTCGGCTGGACACTCACGCAGCCCTCCACATAAACAACTGCAACAAACACCAACAACAATGCTAAAACGTCCTTGAGTTTGTCACTCTGGCTGCAAGCGCTCCTCTATCAGAAGCTTCCAGACTCTCGGTCCACTCGATGCCTGAGTGACTAATCGCTTTAGAGGAGCGGGGACCAGCAAAGCCCAGGGGCAGTTCTGCAGTTCTCGAGTTTGGGGGGGGGGGGGCACAAGGATAGTGTGGAGTGTGTGTGACAGAGAGGCTCTGAGAAATGAAGGGCTGGCAGGAGGAGGGGGGAGATGAGTAGGATATGAAAGCAGGGACTGTTGGGGGTGCCAGCAGCATATCAACACCACCTGACTGCAGGAGGTGATATCTGCCCATCTAGGTCCTCAGTTCGTCCCCGCGTTTTCTCCTGTCCAATAATGTGCAGGTACCTCGACTTGAAATTGTTAAAATCTTCTGAGGAAAGAACAAGAGTCTGTGCACGTCGTGAATCATGCAGGATGAACGCCATGCAAAATTAATGCCGCTGCCTGCAAACTCCTCAATTATATAAGTTTGCCTGCATGTATGAATCTATTAATGTGTCTGCAGTGCTCTGTTTACAGCTCTGCGTTCATGTGTGGATGTCTCACGGCTCTGCACAGCTGGTGTTTTGAGAGATGAAGAGGAGTCTGTCTCTCCCCTTTATCCGAAATAGGAGATGATTGGAATATTAATGGACTACACAGAGCAGAGCACAAGCAATGCCCAGGCATATTTATTCAGCAATCAAGAGGACGTGATGCAGCAAAGAGTGAATGTGAATGAAGTCAAACAGTGTTGTCAGTGATGTTCAGACTACTAAAGATGGTTTTGGTGTTTATGTTTGAGCATCTTTCCAGGGTCTTTACTTCAAGTTTGGGAAAATGTTAGAGGTAAAGGACTAAATGAGAAATCCCACTTATTCTTCGGGGCTCTATGCCATTTGAAGATTGTTTCTGGCCTCAGTGGAAACACACACAAAAAAGTTAATAATGAACCCTTGAGGCAGGAACAGAAATAGTTTCCCTTCAAAGGCCTTGTTTCATCACCTATTCGTTTATCATATGCCACCTCTATCATCTCGCGGCGCTGCATGCTCCCTGCTCCATGTTGTACCAATGCCGCTAGCCCCACCAGTATCAATCATCCACCCTCCCACACTCCACCCGTCCCTGCGAACTGGCCCTGCATGGAAACACAGGGACAGGAGCACTGCCATCATGACAGGCGAGATTAAATGAAGGGGGATTAAAGAGTAAAACCTTCAAAAGAACAGACGCGGACAAGCCGGACAAATGACACTACTGACATGGATAGCAGGCTTAAGTACGGTGGTGCTGACAGGATTTCACTTGTTAGGCTCCTTCCAGTCAAACAACATGTTGTGATGCTGCTGATGACTGAACACACAACACATTATTAGAATGTCATCTGTTTCTAATTGTTTCTACTCGGTGCGTGCGCACCTAAGCTATTCACACACAAGTGCATATATAGGGGTGAGTGTATAGCCCACCTACATGGAGTAAGTGAATGTGATTGTGTTTATCCTGCATGTGCCTGAATCGTCCTGCTTCTGCAGTGCATTAAAGAAATTATGTTTGTTTGTCTCTTTATATGTATTTGCACATCTTTCATTGTTCCCAAGAAGAAAATTAATAAAGGTAATTATGTCACAAGTCTTGTGCACAAAGGATTCTTACTCCTGTGAGTGTGTTTGCCATGGCAACTGTCTCCTCATCCTGCTGCATCATTGCCGGCAAGTGACCACTAACAGCGAGACTGAGAAAACAAAGCAGAGAATGTATTCAGGCAAATTTGATTGGGGACTTTCAGTAAAATGTGTGAGCCCGACAATCTCAGCCTGTTTTATATTCACACCGCAGGCTTGATCAAGTTAACATTTGAATTATACTTGTCCAATTTCATAGCACCAATCTATGAAGCAATCAGCTCATATTACTTGACAAGTTCAGCTTCACATTTGACATCAATTAGTGAGCTCTTGTCAGGGGTATTTTTAGAAATGACAGACAGTGACCACTTTGGAACATTAACAGCTGTGAAATGATACTGAATGGCAGCATTTAACCATAACACAGTATTAAGCTGCAGACAGACTGCAGAGTGGTGCTGCGTGTGTGTGTGCATGTGTGTGTTGCAGAGCGAGCTTGCTTCAAAGATGCTAGCCACTGCACTGGTCTTTGCTGGAGCTGGGCCAATGTCATTTCACAGCACTAAGCCTTGTAAGATAAGATGGGGGACATCAGACCCTGACCAGCACAAATGAATGGGATGTCACTTCTGCTTAGAACCACAAGTTGTCCTCTACACTGGTGTGTGTGTGTGTGTGTGTGTGTGTGTGTGTGTGTGTGTGTGTGTGTGTGTGTGTGTGTGTGTGTGTGTAGACTCTAAACAGAGAGGACATATCCAATCTGAAGGAAAAGATTCTACTGTCCGTACCCCGCCTGGTGAGATGTAATAAGACAATAACACCCCCCCTCCTTCTGGGAGACAGAGCCAGGACATCTGCTCAATGATAGCTGATTTTTAATCTGGCCGGGGTAATTGGCCTGAAACAATGGTGCTGCCCTGGTCCTGCAGGGTTTCTGTGTTGCCTTGGGCATGCACAGGAACAGGTGGGTACGCTCTTTGCCTTCAAAATCGGGCACTTCTCATTTTCATTTTCAACAGATATTTACACATAAAATAGCTATCATGTGAACTTGGCAGAGACGTAATCAGTCATGCCGGTGGTGCCAGCAGAACCTCGGTCTGACCACAGATCATCTAAAGGTTACCCTCCTCAGATGAGGTTGAAAGGTTGTTTATTTCAGACTGTGGGCCAGGGGTGTTACCATGGCAACCTTTCATAGGTCTGGCACTGGCGGGCACCAGGGCGGAGCTTGGCGTCGGCCTGGGAGGCAGCAGGCGCACAGGTGCCCCGGCCTGAGCAGCTGCCTCCCCTGTCAGATAAAGAGCGGTTTGTTGTTTTCTCTCTTTCCCCCCAACACACATGTCAATCTCCCTCGCCCTTTTCACTTCTCTGTCTCCTCTCTCTTCTCTTCCCCTTTTTTCTCCTTGGCCTTTGATCAGGGATTGGATTTGCTGGTAGAATGACAGAGGCAGGAAGTGCTCCGAGGCACAGGGGGGGCTGGGGGGGCCCAGGGCTGAGGCCAGGGCTGTCCACAGTGCTCTCTGTTTCCCTGGGCCTGCGTCATCCGTGGCCTGGCCTGGCCCAGCAGTCACAGAGCCTGGCTTTCAGCCTTCACTCTCATCATGGTCTATCTGTCAGACGGGCCCAGTCACAACAGCCCAGACCCACTGATCATGGAGGGAGGGGGCTGCAGATTGAAATCCTGCCTGGATACAGCCCTGGGCACAATGGCATCATGTATTTCTCCACAAATCACAAAGGTGACCTTCTCTGTGTCCTCAGGCTGGATCGTGACCTCTAACCTCTTCCGGTCTGTCCAGTAGGATCACAGGATTTCACTTCACTTCTATGACCTCTTGTTCAATACTCTCAGATGACTTTAAAGTCAGTAGCTGGCACCACAAAAACAACAATCAGGAGCTCTGAATAAAATACTGACAGGGACTAGACTTGGCTGTAACAACCAGTGGTTGAACTCAAAACACTCACCAGCAACAATTTCAAAGATCTGACTGGAGCTTATAGTGCCAAAGAGACTGTAAACAGCTCAACTGGAGCTCAAAGTGAGCCACACTAAATTGCCAGCAACTGTGTAGAAATAGCAGCATCTACAGTGTAAGGAAAATTCACCTGTACTGCACAAACAGCAGGGAAAAGGCCACATACAGGTGGACTCATACTGGTGTTCTGTACTAGTTACTAGATACTCTTTTACTGTGTACTTACATACAACATAATGCATGGCACAGTGTCCTCTTCTGATTTTATTTTATTGAAGGGATAGTTTGACATTTTGGGAAATACACTTTCTTGTCAAGGGCTCAATGAGAAGATTGATACCACTCACATTTCATGTGCTATCTGGAGCTGGGGCCAGGACACAAGTAGCCTAGCTTAACATAAAGACTCAAAACAGCTAGCGTAGCTCTCTCTAAAGCTCTAGGTTCAGTAATTAACATGTATTGCACTCCTTTAACCTGTACACTAAGAGAAATCTGAAAATGACAAGTTGTGGTTACAGTGAAAATCATGCACTCATGTCTTAGTTTATTTGTGGAAAGAACCATGCTAGTTTTTGTGTCCCCACTTTCAGACACTAGTGCTCTAGCTCTGTGCTTCATCTCAGACATTAACATTTCCCAAAATGTCAGACTATTCTTTTAGGTTGCAACACTCATGCCACTGTTCAAAAGCCCTCTCCAGCTACAGAATTTCTAAGTGGCATAATGAGCCTACAGTAGCTACATGCTTTTGTATTAACAAGTGCTATCTGCACTTCTCAGAAATATGAAAGTGTAACGTTGTGCTTCTTGTTCAGCTTGTCTACATTACAGTGCATGTGCACGGTGCCGTTGACAGCAAGGAGGATGACCTACACAGACTTACTGCCTTGATGCCGAGGGTGGAGCAGCACCTGAGACGCCTGAGATCTCCTGCGATGCCCTGCTCTCCTTCTGCTGTTTACGGGCCAGCTCATCCTGTTTATTTGATTCAATTACAAAACACACTCTGTGACGGATCTGTTTAATATGGCTCACTGCCAGGGAAAAAAGTCACGTTCCCAGCAATTCTGAGAAACCTAGCATAGTGGTCACGGAGGCCATGATGATGACATGTCAGCACAAGGCTAACACAGCACAGCTCTTATAGCCACAACTCAGCACAAACCGTAGCCTTGACAGTTTGCACAAGCTGTGCTCACACGTGCTTTCACTGATTCAAGCCAATAAGAGATCACTGGCAGAGCATAAGTGGTGGATTAAGATGAAACACGTGAACAAATGAGCCACCCGCAGGATGGTAATTTTTGACCGTACCACCTCACTTTGTCTAATTCTAAATTAATTTGAGCCTCACAGATTCTGGCAGCAACCGTCTCCCTGTTTCCCTTCCCTTCCTCTGAGAGAGGGTAAAGTTCAGTTGATCTCCCCTCAAATCACTCCAAATATCTCTGGCGCCGCTTCAAAATAAGCATGAAGAATTCCTGCTCCAACATTGTAAAAATCCAAGGCAGCTGTTTTGTGCTTCTACGGCTTATCTTCCCCATGTAAAGACATCTCCGGGCTCCCAGAAAACACAATAGGCAGCTGTGGCCAAGCTGAAATAAAAAGCGACAATTTAAGATCACGGAATTACTTTTATGTCCCCTGCAAAACTCTCTCCAACAGAGTGAAACTATTTAGTTTATATGAACGTAACACTATAAGTGCGCAGTAATTTCTTTGGCAGCAGCCTGAGCTGGCGTGTTTCTGAGAGCCATCTAGCTGCTGAGGGATTACAAGCTGTTCAAAGCCTCTGTAGGTATGTGGGTTTGGACGGCTGATGTTTTTCCACAGCAGTAAATGGTATTGCAGTTAATTCTGTATTTTGGCACCGATCTGCAGCTGGAAAACAACTTCTTGGTGCCAGAAGCTGTTTATTATTGCTGAGAGCTTTTACCCAAAATGGCCATTCAGCTACTGTGGTGTCCATGTTGTTCTGACCTGGTTGCATAGTAACCAAGCAAGAACATAGCAGACTGGAGGATAAACTTGAGTGCGAGCACAGGCTCACACATGCACAACACACACACACACACACACACACACACACACACACACACACACACACACACACACACACACACACACACACACACATTATTACAGCGTACAAACAAAGGTCATATGCATTTGAGAAAGTGTGAATCTTACAAACAGAATAATAGAGGGATATGAATTGTAGTTTAATCTGACACAGCATTTTTCCACTGAAGCCATACATGCACGAATATGCCCAGCTCCGCATCATGTATACCACACCATGGTGCAGCTTATGCACCGTGCTGTATTTGGAGCAGCTGAGATTTACTTGTATTTTTAGCTGCATCTTCTCTGCAGGCTATTTTTTCTCAAACAATACTAGAAAATAACCAACATGGCTGCTGCCTCCTGATATAGATACAAATCATCATCAAAGCATGGAAACAGCAAGGTGAAAACCAGCAGGAATGCACACAATAGTGGAGCAAAGTCCCAGGAATGGGTTAACTGGGTGGACTCTGGCTTTCATTTCCTCTTCTGTTCCATCTGAACAAACAAGGCGGGTGACCTGACAGAGCACAGAGGGGCGGGGCGGGTGGGGTGGAGGAAGAGAGGGGTGGTGGTGGTGGTGGTAGAGGGGGTGCCGTGACTGGAATATAACCAAAGAGAGGGGGGGGAGGAAAGGGAGGGAGAGGACAAGCAGACCACGTGATGGTGAAAAGCCTGCAGGCTGCTGTGCTGGGAAAGGCAGACAGAGACATCCCCCCATATTGACGCTGCCGTTTCACCACAACAACAGTTCTGGGAAATGGCCGCCGTCTGTACTGTAGCTACTATTTACATGGGACTGATTCAGCCTGCTTATCGCTTTCATCATCAGTAACGGCGGCTGGTCTGACCCTCACGCTTCACTCCTCCCACTGATTCCCTCCTCTCTTCCTCTTTTTTCACACTCTCTGTTGAGGCTTACAGGGCTTTATCTAGCATAAATGGAAAGCCCAGGCTGAGAAACACAGAGCGAATAATGAACATAAGGAAGGTGAGATAAACACAAAGCGAGTTGCAGGGTAGCGGTGCTCAGGGATGATGAAGGAGGGAGAGAGTGCAGTCTGGACCAGAAGCACTGGAGACATGAGTCATGGCGAGCAATCTCCCAGGGGGCTCGTTGGTGCAGTCTATAAATGGAAATAGCAGAAAAACAGCGGCTTCCCTCGCCCACCCAGGACTAGGTTATGCCTTATTAGAATTTGATGGCTTGTGACAGCGGCTGCTTTGTTTAGCCCCAGCCTGAACTTTATTCCCTTCAGTTTTCTTGACCAGGCAAATGCAATGGAAAATGACTGTAAATGAATATATATACATACACACACACACACACACACACACACACACACACACACACACACGTATATATATATATATATATATATAAAGTAAGCTGCTTAGTGTCAGAAAAATCGTTCTGGGGTCTGAGAATGATATGTTACTGAAAACAGGTCATTTTTAACTCGAAACTCTTCATGCAAGTAGCTGCCTTATTTTTTCACAGTAAATGCAACCCATATTTGTTAAAATAAGTTGATGAGTGACATGAACCAGTTAACTTGGCTCCTTAGTTTCCCCTTGGCTTCCCTGCTGTGGAGCTGGCCTAGATCAAACATTACCCGATATCTGGGGCAACCTCCGGGAAAAAAAATGTCTTATAAAGTGACCATGAGGGAAGCACCACCTGGAAATATTCAGTGACATATTCACTAATATATATTCACTGATGAAATGTAACTAAGTACATTTACTGAAGTGCTGTAATTAAGTACAATTTTAAGGTACTTGTTTCTTGTTTCTGCTGCTTTATGCTTTTATTCCACTACATGTCAGAGGGAAATAGTGTATGTTTAACTCCTTGACACATTTCAGCATAATATTTACAGATAAAACATTGCATAAGCTCATGAAATACAGTACATTGTTAAATATTAAACCAATCATGATATGCAAATTAATTAACTGTCTAAAACTAGCTTCACTGGGAGCTGCTGCAGCAATAAAATTTTACTTGTGCAATGATACATTTGAATCTAATAACTATCAATCATCACATATAATATATATCAGTATATCAGCGACAGGGGCTGTTAGTTCTGTATATTTTACTAATAAGACTTCTACACTTTAACTGAAATAAAATGTTGATCACATTTACTTACGTTACTAAAAATAAAGGTAAAATTACAGATGACTACACAAACATCACATGTGTTTCTGAGAAAGACCCATAAGAAAGAAGCACTGGTCTGCAACACAGAAGAGCAGGTGTTATATTCACAACGTATTTGCACAGTGTCACCTCTCTTCGCTCACACGCCTTTGTCTCTCCTGCAGAAAGGGAGGCTGGCTAAGCTACATATCCACACGATTTCATCAGCGGCGGCGTCACTTCAACCTGCTCTACCTCCCTCCCCTCCTTTCTACCTCTGAGTGCAATCTGCCCACCTGCTACCATGGTAAACAGACACACCCTGCCCACCGTTCCTCCCTCCTGGCCTGTAGCTAAAGTAGAGCTAGTCTGCACAGGAGCACAGATGCAGACAGAGCTCCAGCATGCCTGGCCACCATACCAGAGGAGGGAGGGATCCACATTGCTGTAGGCCTTTTGTTTAGCTGCCACCACAAAAAACTCCCCGCCACGTCGTGTTTGCTCTTCTCTTTTTTCACCTGTCGTCACTCTGCTCTCTTTCATCTGCAGGGCTCATCCTCCAGATCATCCCCCGAGGCAGTGAAGACATTATCTCGGTGGAGTAAAAGCGAGAGGTAAAGTGACAGAGGTAGTTTTAAGTGCCTTGCTGAAAACACCACACAAGCCCTTTGGCTGTCTTTTTGTGAGGTATAGTTAAGTTTTCAGGTTGGATTAGTATGAACAGAAGGGGGACACAGGTGAGGGGCCGTGGCTCCCCGCTGAAGGCTACCCCTGTGTTTGTTGTTGGGGTTGTTGTTTTAGTCATAATACTGTGTGTTTATCTGGAGCTGATGCTGATGTTCCCTTGGTGACTTACACGGCAGCTCTGCTGTTCCATCAGTGGTGGCTGTTGTAACGTTTTGGACAGAACAAGAATAAATGTCTGTGACAGTTTGCCAGTTTCTGGTTCTGTCTGTGTGTATTTCTTAATCCAGATTTTTTTTTTTCTTAGAAGCATTTAAAGGGGAAAACACTGTTACTCATGTATATACTCATTTCTCATAGTGCTGATAGTTGGCCTTTAACCTAACACGATGTCCATGTAAAGCCAACAAAAGAATCTGCCATAGCTAATGTGATCGCCACGTATGTCCCTGGCAGAGACAAGATTCCTGAAGCAGTCCCTGGCCACTTGTGGCCCCTACCGGCTGGTTAAGAGGAGTGATGAGTCAGCAGTCAGTGACGATGTAACCATGGGAGGTCTGTGAGCATACAGCCATAAAAATATTACGCCGATGAGTCCAGTTTTACGAGAGACTAGCTGCAGATACAGATACACACACAAGGAGACACACACACACACGCATGACCGAAAGCATGATCCCCCCCAGGCTTATGCGTGGTGGAGATAAAAATTACTGAAGCAAGCCAAGTGAAAACAAGTGAAATTATCTCACCTGAAAACAAGTCTTCAAAACTGAATATGAGATAATATGACATGTTAAAATGGGTTTCCAATGGACTTTATGTTGCACTAAACACCAAAAAAACAAACTCTCTTCACGTCTCGTCACACACATCTCCAAACATCTCCTGTAATCTCAATAAAGGCTTTAACAACAAGGAATTCAGTAAATGTGCACGTCAATAAAATGGCCCCATTTTGCAGTGTATTTTGTCGGATTGCAAACACTCTCCAGACAAAATCACATGTAGTTTGTTTGCTGTATGATGCAACTGACAGCAACTAGTGATAATATAGCAGGACAGAAGTAATCACGTGTTTTTTAGTTTCGGTTTATAAGCTTTATTTGTTTTTCCTCCAGCTAAATGAGAGTAGTGCTGGTTCAGCACGGCGTAAACAGCCCACAGGGGCTCATTCTTAAACATAGTCCTCCTCCAGAAACTGATCTCACCGCAGGGCTTTGGCTTTCCATCCCAGCAGCCCTCTGGCCCGCATGACAACAGGAGGTCTGTTTTTCCCTGCAACATAGCAACACCGCCTTGAGCTAACTCTGACCCTTGACAGTCAAAACATATTATTGGCTCAGGTGACAGGAGCTTTACACTAAGCAATACAAATAGTGCAGGAGGAGGATGCTGTAAGTGTTCACAGCAGCTTTTGAACTAACATGATGTCACTGGAGGAGATTTGAATATACAAGGTGAGCAGATAGCATGTGTTTACTTTATTAAATGACAATTTTCCAAAGAGGAACCGTAAACAAAAGATCTCAGAGTGTGAGCTCAGGGCCACAGGGAGAGCAGCAGAAACAGACGTTTGAGTCTCATATTTCAAAGCCACAGAGACAGTACAGGCCTCAGCTGGGCCACATCTACTGTAAGTCTGATTCATCTTGACATCTTTGCAAGGTTAAAGACTCGGCAAAACAAATCTACAGCCCCTCACACCCGGGCGTTATCCAGCCAATCTCTAGCTGCAGGATGATGGAGTTGTTCTTTTCCATTATCGCCGCATGGGGTTTGAGAGTCACTGTGGAAGACTTCTGGCCCACTGTGGCGCCTCTGCACCACCATACGTCTCAAAGAGACAGAAAAGGAAGCAGAAAAGGTAATTCACCATCATGTCCTTAGACCTCCTTCAACAGAGTCTGTTGTTTGTCCTCAAAGACAGCGTGCTTGTGTTTACGTGCCCTCATACATATCAATTACTTTACGACTTGGGCAGTGTCATCCTCAAGGTGCTTGAAAATTAGGTTTCAATGTCAGCTGAGAGGCACATTCCAGACGAAAATAACAGAGTTTTCACCTCCAGGCTGTTCAGCCTCCCCGTCAGCATGCAGTGACTGAAACTGAAACCCTCCCATCTAAATAACACTGAAAACCAGGCTTGCACAAGCAACGTATTCCTCTTGCATCAGCAAACGAACTTCTTTCCACATAACAGTTCAGCTGTCAGCAACTATGGCGAGTGTTTATGAGGAAAAAAAGGAGGGGAAGTGAAACCTCTCTGTGCCTCTTTGTTGCTAGAGCATATTGGATTGGATTGCGTTGGATTCCTGAAAACTCGGACAGCAAAAATGGCGTCACCCTCGCTCTGAGTCAGAGACACAGAGTGTGCCCTGGATGAACTTCCTGTTTCAGTCTGCCACAGATATAGGGTTTCTCCAGCCCAGCCACACACAGGAAGTGAGTCACACTTATTCACCAGTCGTCTGCATGCTGCAGACTCTTCAAGCCCCAGAGTGACAGGCCGTGGAGGGGGCCAAATTAGCTTCTGAAACTTTAATCTCCTGCAACTCAATTATTTAATATCTGAGCCACCCACTTCAAAGGAATACCTCAGCTCCCTCCTCCCTGGCTGCCTTGATGGAGGCTTTCATTCCTGTCTCCTAAAGGACTCACCCATTTTATATCTCTACCCTGCGGTTTGAATGACGCTCTGCTGAAATGTTACAGTGCTCCCTGAAATCGGAGATATACTGCGCTAATAAACCGCAGTGCATTAAGAGCTAGGGTAGCTAGAGGTGAAATTATAGTATGAAACTTCAGTTTTGTCACTATATATTCACACATCCTAATTTTGGATTCCCCATCCAATTGTAAAACAATCATTTGCAGCTGCAGAGCGTAATCTGTTCAGACTCAAAAAGGGAAGAGGAGGAAGCAATTACTGTGATTTGGAGTGAAGCGTGAATACAAAAACCTAATGGAAATATGTGAAACAAGCTTATGTAATAAATAGGAGATGAATTTTAATGCTGGCTAAGTCAGAAATATATTGGACAACTGTATTTGTGAGGCAGTTGTCTGTACAATGATAAATGTCCACTGAATGTAAATGGTGTCCTTGTTTACAGTGAGATTCAGAATGAAGATGATGTAATCGAAATGAACAGGCAGCAAAGGTAAAGAACAGATATAACCTTGAGGCAGGGGTCATAAATTATTTTGGAATTGGCCTTGATTTTTGTCTCACCCAGCCACATAACACATTTCCAGACCTGCATAGCTACTGGCTCCGTGGAAAAGTGGATCAGAGAAGTGGAAAGTTAATCCCCAAGACCTTCCCAGTCAGAGCCGAGAAGAGGGGGGCTGCTGGCAACCGCAAAGAGGCATGGGGGCTTTGTGTCTCTGCGGATTCACACACAGGCACACATATCCTGCTGCAGTGACACGTACAGCCACAAAAACACATGCAGCCATACAGATGAGACACGGCAGAGATATGAAACACCTCCTGATACGCCAACCAAACTCATTTTGACAGTTGAATCTCATTTACTATTTTTGTGAGAATATAGAATATATCTTTGAAGCCACACATAGTAATAAAATCTGTTGTAGCATCCACAGCCATGTCTTTGTCTACAGAACATTTATAGTCTGTAATTTCAAAAGCTGCATGTCTAAATAAAAAAGAGTGCTACCAGTCTGGGTTAGCTGAAAACAGAGCCAGGCTCACTGTTTCCTCATGCTTTCAGTCTTAATGTTAAGCTAGCTAATCAGCCCCCACTAAGGTAAAAACATGAGAGTGGTACTGATTTTTCTGTACGAATATCAATATTAAAAACCATTTTGTGGCAAGAAATGCCTTATTTGGAGGGATGGGGGCCTTAGGTTCCATACTGAACCATTTAATGAGAGTATTTTTAGGAGTATAGTCTAGCCTAACAACACATAACAACCATCTTCAAAATGGTAAACAGGAACATCCAAGCCTGCCAGCATCGCATCATATCTGGCACCATCCACATGGAACAGATGGCTTTCCAGGCAGACTATATTAAATGTACCTAATGAGCCAGAGCATGCATGATCTCATGCTACCCTACTTCCATTCTTAATCTCCCTATATCATGTGCGTGTGTGCGGGCGTAAGCAAGTGGTCCTGCTAGTATGTATGCACTAATTCATCGGATGCATGCATGCAAATGCAGATGTGTCTGTGCGGGTGCAGGATGCAGGATATTCTATGCTCTCTTAAAAGCCTTTTCTAAGTGGAATGACTCTATCAAGGGAACAATGGGTATTCTGAGCCCGGCAATGTGACAAAGGTTCACACTGACACGCTTTCCGAAATTAGGCTGTTCATGCACAGGAGGGAAGTGAGCCCTGCTCCTATTCTTCTCCTCTACTCGAAGGTCATTGTGTAGACAGGAAAGGCTGCACAGACATATGACTTGACACGCTCTCTAAAGTAGGTTAAGGGTACTGTACTTTGCAATGTAAAAAATACAGAGGAACGCTATTTAAACCGTGCATCAAAGGAAGAATGCAGCATGTTTAAGCTAAATGATTCTTTTATTGTCATGGATGACATCGATCCCTGAGGGGTTTGGCTAAATTGAGGTTTATTGTTGCAGAGGGATGTATTGTCATGGTCAGACGCCAGCAATTAAACTGACAGTTTAGACATTTAGTTGATGGTCTTATTCAGTGATAAGCTAATAATTCCCAGATCACCAACATTACAGGCAACCAAATGTGTGCATCTCTCTGGGGCACAAGTCATCTGTCTCTGACAGCTGGAGAAGAAGCCCTCCTACCTCCACTTCACCTTTTCACCTCCAAACATGGGGGGACCTTCTGCATGGGAAAACCAAGACCTTAACTGATGTAATTTATGAGATAACCTGCATTACATCAAATCCTGTTTTCCTACAATGCATGTCTTCCCCTTGACATAAACATAAACTGCTCATGAAGACGATGCAGCATTGCAGCAGGGAGCTGCAGATATGAACAGAGAGGCCTTTGAAGGAGCAGAGTCCTAGCCTCCTCAATTCCACCGCCTTCTCTTCCTGGCCCGTACTCCCACCGCACAAGTCTGCTTCCAGGAAACCAGCTGTTGGACTGGGGAGAAGGGAGGAGGTGATATTCTATATCAGGGCTGTGAATCACAGTTCCATGGTCTGTATTTTTCCTATGGTGGTTTGGCTGCCTGGCTGGCTGGCTGAGCGGCTGGCAGGGTGCACGGGGAGGAATGTGTTGTGGAGCTGGCCCCAGCGCTGAGGGACTGGCTGGGAGACTGGGACAGGGGGTTGCTGGGTTATTACGTGGCCCCGGGGGTGCTTATTTAAACCAAAGTCCTGTCTGGACTATTGCACTCAAATACTGTTATTGTACTGCAGCTGCATGAGACACAAAGGCAGAGAGTTGGAAATAAGGAGGAGGAAGAAGAGAGGGAGTCAGAAAGAGAAAGAGAGAGTTATCGTGGGAGGGGGAGACATGGAGAGAGGAGGTCTGGACAATGTCATCCCTACTTCCCAGGAAACAGCACAAACAATCACAAAAAATGAGCAAGTCCAGTGGAGCAGAAGAGGGGAACAGCACAGGGACAAGCCACAGTTAGGCACTGGATGATGAAAGTGTTATGTAGAGTGAAATCTGGAACGAGAACAAACCCACTTTGTAAAAGAAACTGCAAACTGTAAGTGCAGGATGTTGGAGGTGAAAACAAACACTGCAGCTTTGACCGAGTATGCGTATTTAGGTATGACACACATTTGGAATAGCATCCGGTCTGGAAAGATTTATCATTCAGATGCAGAACAAAGAGCAACAACCCAGCAATCATTTTAATGGAAGGAGATGGGTCTGTTAGAGATGGAAAGTCGTACGTCATGCAAGACTGGGAGCTGCAAGCATCATTGGGGAGCTGAGCTGGGGATTCGTGCAAAGTGAGAGGAAAACTCAAAGAGTCTGGCCCACGCTCTGGAATGGCGGAAATCCTGGTCTGATTGTGCAGCAGTGTTTGCTTGTGCTCAGACAGCTCCTAGGAAAGGAATGTGTGGCCTACATTCCCTCTCGAGCCCCCACCTCTGCTTCTCCAACACCAACACTCACTGTCAGCATGGCAAAGTTTAAGAGGCTGCATACCAAAAACAATAAAGGACGGAAACGTTCGAAGCGCATGGTCCTGATTTACTGGCATATTCCGGGGAGGGACAGGGATGCAGTTTATAAAGAAACACGCGGCCATGAGACAGTGTTTGCTCTGCAGGTTTGAAAGCACTGCTATGCAGTCATTTAAGTCTGACACATGAGGCAGGAATGGGTTAAGTCTGCTGCAGAGAGAGAAAGGGGAGAGGAGTGGAGGTATTGGGAGACAGAAGGGGTGGGGGTAGGGGAGGGAGTGTGTGTGTGTGTGTGTGTGTGTGTGTGTGTGTGTGTGTGTGTGTGTGTGTGTGTGTGTGTGTGTGTGTGTGTGTGTGTGTGTGTGTGTGTGTGTGTGTGTGTGTGTGCGTGCTGGGGGGGCGGGGGGGTCAGTGCTGCATTCAGATGAAATTAAATGGAGGCTAAAGTGCTGACTCATTGCGTTCAGGCCCTTTATTACCTGCTCCGTCACCCAGGCTTTATGTGGTGGGCTGCCAGAAGAAGGCTGGGGGGATGCAGCAGCAGGCAGGCAGCCCTCATTTACAGGAATCCTTCTGGAGGCAATAACACTGCAGCCAGCCAGCCCCGCCGCTCACCTGCACTCTGCAAAAGTACCCTTTAGGACAACACCCCCTGCCCCAAAAGAAACACACACACAAACACACACATCCCCCACCTCTCTCATTTTTGGCGAAACAGGAGGAAGCCTGCTTTTGCTGCTAATGAGACATCAAGGGGAGCTGGGGAATCTGGGCTCGCTTTGTACAGGCTGGTCTGGTAGGCTGGTCTGTCATACTGTGTGTGTGTGTGTGTGTGTGTGTGTGTGTGTGTGTGTGTGTGTGTGTGTGTGTGTGTGTGTGTGTGTGTGTGTGTGTGTGTGTGTGTGTAAAGAGCCTTTGTTTGCTTTTCTGTGCTTCCTCATGATGTTGTAGGGCTGTGGTTTACTCCACAAGCAACGTGAGAAATGTAATGCTGAAAATGCATTCATCTTGTACATTTCGAGAAATATTGCGTTTGAACAGAAGAGTTGGCTGCAGCTCATCTCGTGTGCGTCATCGCCCTCAGCAGCCGATCACGCTTTAACACTGGTGGATGTGTAAGCTATCACGGCAGCATCATTTGCATTGCAGTTATCGCTCAGCTAACAGGCTGATGGAGTTGTTAGCGGTGTGAAAACAGAGGTGGGGTGGTGACACGAAACACATTTTGGGCAGCAGGCAACAATTCATTCTTTTTTTTTTTTTTCTGGAAACAAGTTATTTAAAGCACTAAGGGAAAGTATGTTTTGAATATCAGTGCTCTTATATCAATGCATTTCCTGTTAAAATTTGATATCTTTGGGTCAAGATTATCATCCCTGAAAGTCAGTGTGTGCATGTGCATGATGGAGCACTCACTGGCTGTGGAAAGCACTTATTGCTGCTGATCAGACGAAATGGACTCCAGCACTGTGTCAGGCTCCAGTTTGTCTCAAATGGTCTGGGCAATCAGAGCATACAGCCAATAAATGGATGCATTCTCTCTGTCCTGGCTCTGCTTCTCCATCTCCCTCATTACTCTCATTACTCTGCAGCTTGTGGGTTATCTAATGCTCTCCCCATGGCTTACGGTTTGGCTGGGGATTAGACTCATTTTTCCAAGGGCATTTTATAAACAACCCTGTGTGCCTCCCGTTCCCGTGGGCTGAGCTGATGTAGCAGCAGAATTTACGACCTCGGAGGCCTTGTGGCCTCACTCCCATTGCAATACATTATTCAAATTCATTCTCTCTCACACACAGAGCGGAGGGCAATTATTTGAATATCCGCAGGAGTGCAGCTGGAGTGCCGCGGCTCATCTTCAACAGCAAAGACAGTGAAATTGCCTCACTCCGGCGGATCAAGGTTGTAGGCAATGAAACACTATAATTTATGACACAGTTTGATATTTCAGTGAAGTCATTGATTCCCTTGTGTCAGACCTTGGCAAAGACGGCTCCAGAATTCACAGAATGTAATTCCAATGAGGAATTTTCTTTTTACAGCACTAATTGGACACTTGGCTGGGTGCACATGCTGTAAAATGGATTTTCCCCTGAATCAACAGAAACAGCCCTCAGACATTCAACATCATGCCCCGGCTCTGCAAATTATTTCCAAGGCTTCTGTGCAGAGTGTAGCAAACGAGACGCAAAATTTGTGCACTTCCTAAAGGAAAAAAACGAGGGCTGATTCCATGTATGCAGCAAGTTATTGAAGCTGTCCCACTTTCAGCAGTGAACAGATGCAGTGTCCTCATTTCTTGTATGGCAAAGCTCTTCTCTGTCACACACCTACCTCCGTCATGATCTAAGTGTTGTTCACACCACAACAACACATGCGTTTGTACCATTCACAGACTCCATTGCTGTGCCTCGCAGAGACAGACTATAAGTCACACTGGATTACACCCCTCCTCCTGCATGAAGACTTACTCATACTGTAAACACTGCTCATGAACAAAGAGGAAATAGGTCCTATAGTCTACTGAAATGTGGCCTCACCCTCCCAAACCTCATTCCAGTTTCCTCACATAGCCTCAGTCACATGATGAATTCATGCTCAAAATAAACAGCTATTTTAGACTGTATTTTCCTCTTTTTACCTTTCTTCCACTATGTTTTGCATTTGTTTTTACTTTGAATTTTGCTGTCCCTTTTCAGTATTGAGCATCCTTGTTGTTGCCCCCCATCACACAGGGAGAACTGACTCTGACAGTAGCATTCATTTGGAGTGTTTTCTGGACGCCTCAACAAATTTAAGTCCAATAGTCTTCTTGATATTTTTTTGGTTTCCACCAACTCCTGAGTAACACATCTGTCTCCTTTGTGGCTAATTATTTTCTACATTCACCGGCTTGTCTGTTGGTCATTTGGTGTCGGTCTACAGTGGATTTATCACAACTGTTTCTCAGAGAACAAGGCAGGTGAGAGCAAACCAAAGCAGTGCATCTGCAAGCTGAAAGACCCTAAAAAGCTCCTGAGAACTGACGGAAAGTGCAGAGTTAGCTGATAATTCTCTCAGAGTTTGCCACTACAAGCATCACATTACTCGGTTATTTGATCCATTGTTTATATATAAATATTAATTTTCAAGCTTTTCTTCATCACATACTGAACATAGCAACACATTGTGCATTGAAATGCTCCTGCCTCGTGGAGCTTGATGTAAGGTAGATGATCCAGATTCTGCAACAGACCACAAAGGAAGGAACTGGGATATCAGCAAACATTTGGCTACACTTCTGGTCTTTTATCTCACTAGTGCGTGGAAATGGGGTCATGTGTGTGAAAGCTTATGACTCAGTGTCTAACTGTTTCTTTCTCCTGCCCTTTTCGTACCACACCTGCCACAGCTATCAGTACACAGCAGGTTCAGAGGTCAAGTTTAGCACAGGAAGTGATACACTGCCCCACTGTTGTGTTGTTTTTCATTGAGCTCAGACATTCCTTTTGTGTGTGTATGTGTTGGAGGCGGGGATAACGTTTCCAGTAGCACATCTGCCTCAGAAAACCTCATGTGGCTGTATCCATTTCCCGTCACTGATACCATGAAAGCAATCGCAGGGATAACAAAACCTCATTCAAAGGCTGAAAGCAGGACAAGGACAGGTAAGAGCCCGTTCACCATCTCTCCCACAAGGGCAGTTGTTATACCCCTTTGGGTGTGCCTTTGGTGTTAACTGATGAAAACCGCTATGATGCAACTGTGTCTTTATTCATGACAGAACACGGTGGGAGGGTTTAGCTATGAGCGCCTGCGGCTCCACAAACAAATCACCTAAACTCACTGAAGAGAAAAGCTCCAACAATAAAAGATTTTTCTTCCCCGACGGGTGAGTCACCATTCAAAGGAATAAAGAGGCCCAGATTCTCCGCCATCGAGCGCTCAGCCACCAATTTCACTAGTGTGAAAAGCCAGCTGACAATAGAGCTAATTGATGAGGATTATCCAGCAGAAATGGAGGAAGCCTTGTGACGTGACTCATCGTGGCCATCTGTGCGAGTGTGCTGTATTTTCACAACCATGCTTTCGAGAGCAGAATAACTTCCTCCTTGGCACAAAGCCCCAAACAAACATCACCCTACCCTGCCTGGCTCTGCCTCTGCCTGGATGATACTTTCTCTCTTGCACCTGTGCTTTAAACCGCCCTCAATGTCTGACTAGTTGTTGCTGAAGGAAGGCAAGTACACCCACTGAGTGCGATAGATTGAGGGAAATATGAGTCATAGCGAGCATCAAAACACTTCCCTCAAAATGCTGAGACCTGAAGTCACACATTCACACACACACACACACACACACACACACACACACACACACACACACACACACACACACACACACACACACACACACACACACTCTGTGAAATTCCCAGTGAGTTGACTGGCTAATGACATTTCTCCATTACCAGCTAATCCAGACACAAAGGCACGACAGAGGGCTCTCAGGAACCTTTTTTAATTATTAGAAAGTGTCTCGTCTTCACAATTAAAACTTCGCAAGTGTACAATCATCTCAGAGCGCTGAGAAGCCAGACATCTTAAATATCAGTGACATATCAGTCAAGAGGGCAGAGCTGAGTGCCGTCTTCTACGAGACAGCGTTAATGAAAGTTGGATTGAACACAGAGTGTGTGGTCAAGATATGCAGCCGAGCTTCAAACTCAATCACATCTTTATCTCCATGAGTTCATGCTCTTGTTCTTACATGCTTTGTTTTCACGCTTTCTATTTTCCTTTCGTTCTTTCTCGGGGCTGCACATTCGATCTCCTTCATGACATTACCACAAACTGGTAACATCTTTGTCACTGCGGTTGAGTAATTTGGCTTGTGAGAATGGTGTGTCTGGTTTCTAGAAACAAAAGATCATCGAGCCATTAGATTTCGTGTCTGAGTGCGAGGTTGCTAAATATGCCCCAGCTCAGGGTGAGACATGTAGTGACACAGCTGGCTCTCCTCACAAGGGGAAATTACAGTGTTCAGTGGGTGATTTTCTGATTCAGTCAAAGTGAAAATACCCTTTAACTTCAAAGTTACCTTACAGGAAGATCAAACTGAATCACTGGGGGAGGAAATTCATGTGTCTGAACACTTCGAAACAAAAATACACACTTGCATCTAATGCGTGGATGCGAATAAGGGAAAGTGATGAAATAAGAAGCATAAAGCTGCTCTGCCCAACCCAACACACACACATACACACACCTCCCTTCCCCCCAGCTGGTTCCCTTCTGACTCATGGGGGATTACTTGTCTGATCACTTTGATCTGCTTGCCGGAGCCAAAGCTATTTTCTCCAACCAGCGAGCAGCATGCAGGCTGCTTTAGCCCACAGGCAGGAGACACACATTCAGGTTAGAGTTTCATCTGCCCACCGACACCCAGACTGCTCCTGCTAAACCCACGCTGCACAGCTTACAGCTAAACAGGAGGCGGAGTCGATTCAGAGCCAATTTCAGTTAGGATGGCCAAGAACGGTATCTGGTTATTTGAGGATGTTGCACAACGGTGATGAATAACAGTCACTTCTAACCACAAACAGTTTGCTCCTGCTGCAACAGGATCTCCCACACATCATAAGTGCTCTGATATGAAAGGAAGGTCAAAAAGCTGACACAGAGAGTTGCAATGGAAAATATGGGTTGTATCGTCACTGCCAAACGATTGCAGAGCGAGTGGCAGAGGAGAGGAGGAAAGTATTCTGACACTTTGACACTTATCTGTTTGAAGAAGTAGATAAAAGAAGGCAGCAGATGGTGGCGCATGAACCTCTCCTGAAACATTTCTCTTACCCTCACAGCCAACGCACAAAAATTTGATGACACTTTTTTTTTTATGACACATGAATCAACGTGAGGCATGTGAATCATGGCGGCCCTGATGTGACTGAGAGCCGTCTTCGCACGCCTCATCTGGTTCACGGTGTTCCCGCCGCTGCATGCTTTGCTGCCAGGTAAATCGCTCCAGCTGGGAAAGGCGAGCTGTGGCTCTGTGACTCAGTTTCTGCAGGAAATAATTGTCTTTCGCTTTCTCTTTCTCCATAATTTCTCTCTGCGAGCCCCCACCACCGCCACCCACCAGCCCATCCATCCATCCTCCCCCTCGGAGACTCGGAGGAGCCGGCGTTATCAGTGGGTGTCATTTCATGAGAGCCATCATCAAAGGCAGCTGCCTGGTTTCCATGGAAACAGCCCTCTTCAGGGGAGGCAGATCGGAGGAGGCGCGTGTTAGAATGCTGCAGGTTGCTATGGAGACTGGACCGACAGCTTACATAAGTATTCAGTGTGTGCGTCTGTCGCACCGCGGCACATTCCACCATATAATTAATGCTCGGAGTGTTTGCTCGCTGCTGTCGAAAATTACAACAACGTCATTTCAAGTGGCAGGCGGTGGCGCTCGTCGGCCGCGCCGCCGCAGTCAAGGTCAGGCTAATTTCCCCGCCAATTAAAGCCAGCTTGTGCAAGGAACAGCTGTCAACTGCCATCCTCCAAGGTGACACATCAAATTATTCTTTTTTTACCATCCAAAAGCCACTCATAAACACTTTAGCCATACCCCCAGATGTGGTTCATGTTCAATTTAAACCACCGAGCAAAAGCTCCAGTGAAGATACCCCTCATGTATTCTCGCTGAACGCTGACATAAAAAGTGTTCCCTGAAATGTAATGGGGGAACATGAACCATGAAAGGGCTCAGACAGGAAAGGAAATAGGATGCAAAGGTTGAAGTCAATGTGTTTTATTGGCCCTGAGCTATTCTGCCAATAACTAATGGATCCTCTCTGAAGAGAAACACTGGTCAAATTGCCGTGAGTGCCTGGACTCCAAATGGAAGTAGACAAATGATGTCCATCTTATCTGAACTCTGCATAATGCAGTTGCTCTATCTCTGATTTATGCACTCATCACATCATATATTCTGCCATATCCACCTAGCTGCAACCTTTTAAGTCCTGATTGCAATTAGGTTCTGTATATACGCTTCATTTTCGTCTCTGGTGTGTACAGCTAGCCAATATTTTTGCTGCAGCTGCCGTGACAGACCAACAAAACAGGAGGCTTATGTAAACAGCGAGGGATCGCAACATAAATAAAAATAGCCACTTGTCCTCTTATTGATTAAGACTTAATAGTTTTCATGAATTAACATTTATATAGTATACTTGAAATGTGATGATGCTGGTTTTTAGTAACTTGCGTGGCAAGAAATTAAACAACACATATTTAGATTCATTTCAGTTTCCATCATGACATACTGTACTTGTAAATTAACCAATAGTGGTAATTAAAGCTCTTAGCGATAAATTTCACTTTTAACCCACTTCCTCTGACTCATATACTCATGGTCACGTGAGCAGACATGTCACCCAACACAGCCAAGCCTTTGCAAATACATGGGAATAGCGTCCATGTAAAATTGGTATAAGATCTGCAGGATTTTAATTGCTTCCACCGTGCTTTTGCTTATGATTTGGCCTTGAAGAAGCTGTGTACGCCACCTCTCCAAAAGCTAGGCTGCAGCCTGGTTGCAACCGAAACCATGTGCTGTGCGTGTTGTACCATGTGGTGCCTTCTCAACTGCTTCTGAGACTGTTGGAAGACGGGGGGTTGAAACACATTGGTTAGGAAACCGCAACATGACAAATGTTGCACTAATAACACTGTCACACCAGCCGGTGCCAGGCGGGGAAGACTCAGTTAGTGTGGGGTAACTGCTTGACACTAAAACCACTATATAAGGACTTCCTCTTTGTACTTCAACTGGAGACTATGAGTAGTAGTCTGAGTTACTATTAGCTCATTAATAGCAAGGCATATTAACCTTTCTGCTGCCATAGAAATGGACTGCACTCATGCAGATTGTAATGAGGCTGATGGCTGGAGACCATCAAGTGCTGGAGCTTGTTTGTGTTTCTTATTATGACTTCCAGCTGCTATATTTCATCTTAACCACATTCAGGATGTTTAGTGGATTGAGCTAAAAACAAGTATAATTTGGACACATGTAGACACATTTAATATTAAAAGGATGATCGCTGTTGTTTCTGTGGCATCAGCATTACACAGTAAAGCATGTAGCCACCTCAGAGTGCAGCTTGAATCTCAGTGACTTGAATAACTATCGTATGCGACTGTAATACCAGGGACAGATGGCAGGAGGGGAATGCCGTCTGACTACGGCAACCCGGAGTGTGACAGGGACACGCTCGGCTAAGTGAGAAGAATGCGTTGTGACACTCCTCCAGGGCACCTTGTGAACAGCGTGACAGTGGCATGAAAGCATCAACATGCCAGTTTTCACAGTGCACCCCTCTCTGTGCAGGCCTGCCAAGACTACCGACACTTCAGTTCAACTTCCACACCACAGGAAAGACTAGTGCTGATGCTGCTGAGAGTGCTGCTGCAGCGTTTTAGCATCAGGATGTGGATTTGTTTTGTCTCAGTCAGTCTCGAAAAGGTACGACTCTTTGAGCAGTGGGGTGGCAGAGAAGCTCATTAGTTGCCTAAGTTTGTTGTCATTGAGGGCTGTAAATGGCTTTTATAATTCAATCAGCTCCACCTTGGCTGCGCAGTGAGTCAACTCTCTGCCCTCCACGAAGTGTGTCAGAGCAGCTGTTGCACCAGATCATATTCTGATGTTACACAAAGACTGCAGCAATAATGTGACTAGCACACAATGGCATTTTTATGTTGCGCACCAACAAAACAGAGATGACTTTGTTGGGTTTGACCAAAACCACCTCACTAGCACAATTCCACAAAGTGTATTCAGTCACTGGTAGCTTTCCAAGCCCAGCCCTTTGGAGTTCAAGGCTGCTTGTTTTGGCAGAGACAGTATTTTGGCAGACAATAATAAACCTGCTCACCTGTAATCAAACCAGAAAGGCCAACACCCTTCTTTCAAGTATCACAGTATCAGTCTCTATCTGTGTATTTGTCTGTTACATAAGTATACGGGTAGCGTGGAACCATTTCCAGGTTTACCCAATAATCAGTCCTGCACTGCCTATTTTAAGTAGGAAAACAAAATGACCATCAATGTCATTCACAAAATAATGAGAGTAGTAATTTCCTTGTCGTTTTTATTCCAGGGGAGTAGCTCATGAAATAGGCTGCAATCTCTCCAGATGAATTATTACCGTTCATTCTGGTGCCCTGCAGGCGGCTTACACATCGCAGAGCCCCATATTTCTTGGCAGAAAACATATTAGAATTTGAACCCCTGTCATGCCTACTCTGCAACCTTACTGATACCCTGTAAAAACCTCCAGTCATAATCAGAATGTCAGGTTGGTGCAGGGAGGGTGAATAATTAATGCTTTGTCTTTTGGGTTTGCTTATTTCACTGAGCAAAAAAGAAGTTTCTTGGCCTCACCGCCTGCGGCCAAATACTTAGCTTGCCTGGCACTGCGTTCGGCTCCTAAAAGGATGATGCCTTGCTCAGAGAGGTTTTTTCTGCCAACCAAACCATCAGCTGGGATATGACACAGGAAAAACAACCTTGCGCAGCAATAGAACTCCAGATGACCTCCAATAGCATCATAGGAGAGAGATATCAAAGCAATTTTTACAACACGGGGCATCACTAATATCTGCGAGGCTAATAATGTCATTTGCATGTGAGGTGACGTTTTCTCGTCGGGAGAGCGCATAGTTTAGTAGGTGGAAGTGGCTGTGAGGCTACAGGGTGTTGGCAGAGCCTTTCAGGCTGTGACACGTTTATCCAGGAACCAGACAGACAGACAGCAGATAGCGGCTCAGACCTGAGAAGAGCGGGGGCTGCTCTGATGTTTCCATGCTGCCAGGAAACTCTGGAGTGTCCTGTGCCTCGTCCCTATCGCAGTGTCCTGCAGTCTATCTCCTTCCACGTTGGAAAAAAAAACATTATTCACACACACCATCTTAGAGTGGCAAGATAAGAAGGGACATCATGCATGACCTCGGCTCCTTGATGATGGAAATATTACAACTGACCACAGACCATACTCACGTGTTTTCCTGTCGATTGCTGTTTTCAGAAGGATAATGTCTTACTGCTGTTACAGGTTGCAAGTTGTATAAACGAAGGAAATCTGACCAATCATTATCATTTCATTGATTCCCGACTGATCAGCAACTGAAAAGACAATGGATAGTGACAATCCAGAGGAACATTGGGCCATATTTCAAGGTAAAAAAACCACATTTGATAACTAATTAGCTGCCAGTTCGCAGTGGACATTACCATTTGATAGCATTACACGATTCGATTGGTAAGATGAAAATAAATTCTGAACTATTAATGCACGTCTTCGACAAATTTATTTACATTAGGAAGTAAAATGCGCTGGATGCTATCAAGAAGATGGCAGCCGTGTGAATATGCACTATTTGACCTTGACCTTGGAATTTTTTTTTTTAACTACTGTAGTTAGTAAGCCACCTTGCTGGATATGCTAACAATTGCAGTCTATGATAGATCGGACACACTGTTAATCAGTTGCTTCCACTTTGGATCTTCCGTTCTTGGGTTTAGAAAGACGCCAGCCTCTGAATGCATGTGTCTCTGTCACTACAGCACCGTGCACGGCACTTCAACATGTGGAGAAACTGAAGCTTGACAGGCCTGTTGAGCTGAGCTGCTGGGCAATCGCTGTTTGAGGTAGGACTTGTGGGTGTTCTCCCGAGTTTTTGACCTCCTGTCTAAAACTGACATATATCCAGAGAGGATACATTTCAGAAATCATCTCCAGCTCCACAGCCAATATTCCAGAGCAACGGCAATCACAGCTTTTCTTTTCTCATGTCAGATGCTAAAGTTAGCCTTTGTAGCTTATCTCCAAACAGCGCCACAGGTGACTGTCTTTAGCCAGTCCTATCTCTACATGACTACAACACCTGCTGCCTGTCACAGATAGACTTAGACCATACTAAATCCATCCAGGCCGTCCACATTAACACAAACACACCGCAAAGTTCAGCAGTATTATATGTCATGGCAGGCAAATCGATGAGAAATCTCAGTTTTCATAATGAAAAATGTTCAGGGAAGTACTTACTGCAGAGCAATAATACTGAGGATGCGTTATTGTATTTTCTCTATTGATCCTGCAGATTTATGCACCCGCACTTGGATTTGTTGTCTGTTGTTGAAAACAAATAAAATGTGTCTGGCACAGTGAGTGAGATATTTACACAAAGCCTCTTTAGTTCTCAGTGGGTTTGATATTAGCTCTTAAAATGAAACATAAATTCACACACACCATCATACTGTCACTGTCCATCAGGGAGAAAGATCCATGTGCTTATCTGTGTTTGCCTTACAGTTGCTAGTAAACATGAAAACACGGCCTCAGCATCAATTTGTCAGCTTGTCTGGATGGGTCTTAAAATGGTGTTATTATCACAGCAGGCACAAATCCTCTCCCAGATTGCCTGAGGTAGCACTGCTTAGGCCACCCAGCAACTCCAAAGCCATAAACTTATTACAAACATTCAACAGGTCCACATCAGTCAGAGGCGAGGGTCGAGTTGTTGTTTTGCTGACCAGGAATCTGTAGCTGCCTGTATAATCACAAAGAGCCTATGTGTAGCTGCAGTCATATGATCTGGAGTAGATGCTTTAAACCTACATGTTGAATAATCACAATCAGGTCTGTCAGTGTTTTCTGCAGTCAACAAATAACCAGAGGGAATCTTTAGGATATTTTATGGCCTCTGTTGATTTACAGTCACTGAGATAAGAAAGTACCTCTCAGCTGTATCCTCCACTAGCAACAGAAGATTTATGGCCGGCCAAGCTCTTGCACAAAGGACTCCAGAAAAAGAGTGTTTGGAAACTAAACAAACTGCTTCATTCTGTAATTTCTCCTATTACATCACCAGCTATGGTGAAGTCAGCTCAGTGTCACATGACTGGTCATCTGTCGGAGATGACGCCTACTGCAACTTGTTCAAAACAGAAACTGAGTCATCAGGCAAAGCATCCACACCTAAAACAAGCGCTTCAAGAGTCAAATGATAAATGTTGCAGCTTTCAGCAAAAATAGAGGAGAGTCTTGTGTTTTTAAGGTTACAGCCACTATCAACACCTTGACCTTATTTAGTCAACAGGATAATTCACAGTGAGCCACAATAGATAATAAACCTGCCTGATTTGAAAATAAAGCATTTGTTGAAATCAGAGGGAATAAGTTGAGTTGGGAAGTAATATTGATTTAAAATATTTATTTAGCCGACAACTTCAATTAACAAAGGATGATTTTATTCAGATTTTCAAAATAAAAGCACCGAACAACCGCTTTTGTGTTTTGAAAACATGATTTTTCAGCACAGTGTTCGCCTCATTATGTGCTGTTTAAGACTCACCTTCACCAAAGCATGCCTGCGTTTCTGGGGGGCACTGTGTGGTTCAAGATGAGGGTAGGGAGAGTAGCTTTGGTCTGTGTGTGGGTGGTTGGTTTTGTGTCTGAATGAAACAGCATGGGAGAAGAGGGGGGAATGAATAACGTGTCAGGCTTTTTAGTTGAGAGACTTCTTGTGTTGATGAATAATTGAGCTGTAGTCAGGCGGAGAGCTGTTTCATGAGCCCCTCTGTCTCTAAGTTAAAATTAGACCCTTCTCTCTACGCAGACAGTCTCTTTGAACTGCTACTGTCTCAGAGCATCACTCAGCTCTCTCTGCAGCCCACTTGGGCATCTCAGTGCAATTTGCCTCAGTAGATATGAGGAGAGGCATAAACATGCTTGGCGGACAACGGGAAAATCTGCCTCATACAAGTCGGATACCAGCACTATAAACATGATGAGGGAAATTCTGGACGATAATTGGCTTTGTTACATCTGAAATTCTTTTATTAAAATGTACCAATAAATATAAATATAAATATATGAAAGAGAAAACATTTTTCTTGTGTTGATCAGGGACACTAATTTGATATTCAAAGCTCCCCTCTGCAGCAGTTATAATGAAGTTCTGTCCCTCCTCTGTCTACCTGTCATACTAAGATCCCCCAGGCTTTCCTGTCTTCGCCTGGCCTCTGAGTACCAGCAGCCCATCTCAATCTGTCACTCCTGTCAGGCCCACAACGCCACCAAAGAACCCAGAAAGTAGGACACAGAGAACTCATACACACACATGCACACACACATACACACACACACACACACACACACACACACACACACACACACACACACACACACTGTGAGAAATGCTTTATGAAACGTAGTAAAAAATACACATTTTGCGACAGAGGCCTTAGAGTCCGTAATATCTGCTGTTATCTATGGGCAGCCGGCTCTAAATGGGGCATTCAGTGACTCTTCAAAGCCCCCGTTTCTGCAGGGCAACTCGGGCCGCATTGTTACTGTTTTAATTAGAACTGCTTCTTGCCTGCTCTCTGAGATCCACCCAGCCTCAACATCAAAGCACTGCTCTGAATAATGATGTACCCCTCCATGCCTCAGGTACAGCCTGAATCTCAGAGCCCCCACCTCCTCCTCCTCATCTCCCTCCAACCCTCCCTCCACACCTCTTTGTACCTCTCTGCTTCCCAATTTACTGCTATTTCTCTGAGCGCTGACATAACACTTTTTTGTCGTGTTCAGGGCAGCAAGTTGATGGTAAGCTTTCTGTGTTTGTGCGTCAGTGTGGCTCCACTAGCCTGGTGGTTATAGCAGCCTCAAAGGATGAGTTCTTTTCATTTGTCGTGAATGTTTGTCCTGCAGTCGATGGTCACTATTCAGTTTTACTGAGATTTAAACATCACAGGACTCAGCTTTCTACATAGCATGAAAGGCAAGAGCTAACAGGGTTAAAACTGAAGTGACTGAACTGAAGTATTTAGTAATCACTGTGTGCTAAAGATTTTAATATTTATACAGAACAAGTTCATATATTGCAGTAGGCCCTTTATATCACAATAAACAGGTGCAGGGGGCATACTGCAAAGGAATCAAGGATGAAGGAAATGGAGAATGAATGAATAAATATAACTAACATAACATCAACAAGCTTAGATAAATAGATTATTAAAATCAAATCAAAAGAAGATAAGAAATGTAAATGTATATGTTGTGGTAAATTAAAGTAGAAATAATCCATAATTCATTATTTTTACCCACAATTAAAGCACAATACCACCAGTAAGCATAAAAGATCAGTCTTGACAAAACAAACCCAACTCAACATTGACCTGGGAGCTCAAAAGAGCATCAACTATTCGAGAAAATAATCAGCATATTAATCAGTTATGCAAAGCAGCCCAAATGATTTCAGTGCAATTTTGATTTGAAGTCATACCAGCTACTCAACAGAGCCACCTCCGTGACAACTGAGCAAACTGATGAAGACCATGCAATGTGGATGAAAGCTGAGAAGTAACTTCTTCGTCAAAAAATAACACTGGCTTGCAGTTTCTGGACAGAGATTCGTAATTGGAGAGATCTATCAGTCCTTTGTGTTTGAACGAAGCAGTGACACAGAGTATCAGACGACCAGTATGTGCATCAGCCCCTCAGTAAGAACAGGGCCGGGTTTTATCCTCCAGCACCACCTGATGACCACTGCTGCTCTTTTATGTCCTCCGGTTTGGATTTTATTATTTAGATTTTATTTTTTACATAATAAAGAGCAGCAGACTGCCTCTGGAGATATCATCAAGCTCTCTGTGTGCCTGTTTATATAAAAGCTATTGTGTGTCACCTGTTTGCAGTTCATTAACCATACATATGGTCAAATTCAGTATCAGCACAGCTACCTTCGTGACAGGAGAACTAAGCTGCACAGTAGCAGCCAGCGGGCCCCATGAAGCGTTTCAGTCACAGTACAGGCTAAGTCACACATACTGAACTGATGACGTTACTCTTTCTGTCAAACATCACCTTGTATAATCAGACTTTGGTCTCAAACTGACTTTCGCTGCCGTTCCTGTGCTGACTCACAGCTGCATTCCTCATATGCTCCTCCTGTAAATACTCACAAGAGTGAGGCAACACCAACGAACTCTCATGAAATACAGAGGTTATGTAATCTCTTGAATCATGGTGTACTCAGCTGATTATGCACTAGAAGTGGCACCCGTTAGGGCAGATCACATTCTGATGAGTTCAAAATGTTATTCCTAACCTCCTCTACATTACATTGCCTATTGTAGTCAAAGCAGATGATGGACCATCCTCCAGACAGAAGGCAGCTCATTGTGGGAGCTAATTATAATTTGCATAAAACTGGAAGGGTTACTTAAAATGGCACAGCCTACTTCATGCAATCGTTCGACTGGCATGGCCTGACTTTGCCAGACGCACGCTACGGGTCAAACAATTTGTGAACTTTAAAGGTGCTGGTATGCAGACTATTTACATTTAGACAGAGACAGGAGGAGGAGCAGGAGGCTTTTTCCTCCTTTATTTAGTTTTCATGTCATCATAAATGAACTGTCTCCTGACTGTAGGCTGATAATTAACATGCAAACACGAAAACATATCATTATTCTCATTTAACTCTTGAACAGAAAGCAAATAAGCGTATTTCCAAAAATTTCCAACTAATCCTGAAAGAAAAGAAATGTCAGTTTTATACCGTGAATGTTAAATTCATCCTTCAGGTATCTTTAACCTCCAGTGTTATGTAAATTAAACCTGAGTAGCGTGGTAATAAGGTCAACTAAAAAAAAACAACATCCTTTCCAGAATGAATCCCATTAACAGGCGTTGCAGAAGGGGGTGAAAATACATCATTTTTGCAATGTTCATATTCCACCTCTTCTTTTGTTAGAGCAAGCTTAGCAGAGTAATCCCACTTTGATCACACTGCGTTTGAATTTTTAATCTCAGGTAAAGGCGGTGTGCAACCTCGCTTATTAGGATGATAACTGCAGAGCTACAGCCAAATTAGCATCTGGCCCCCACCGTCTTCATCAGGCAGGAAAGTGTCTGTTTTGTTTGTTGTTTCGATAAAGGTCTGACAACTTGTTACAGGGCCAAGATTAACTGCACCTGTTGAGGTGACCCAGAGCGTTGCTTGGTCATGTATTGAGGGGGGCTGCTTTTGCGGGTTTAGCCTGCTAGACCCTCAGGGAGTAGAACGTTCGGAGCAGCCCACGGCCAAAGCCCAATGTGTTTGTAAAGAGGATTGCATCACTATCGTCAAAGGTCAGCTGTGTTAGGAGTTCATATTTTCCTGTGTGAAAGAGTTGCTTCACTCTTTCAGACATGCTGAGATTTTAAGAGTTAACTGTAGAATGTGCTTTCTTGCACTATAATCAGTTTTTATGTCACTCAGCCTCTCTTTTTGCCTCAGATAATGATGGCACACACACAATATAGCACAGATGATAGAGTTTTGTGCAGCTCCAGCAAGCAGAGTCTATACAGCACCGCTTCCCAGCGGGAGAAAGACGAGATTCAGAGAACAGTGAACTCACTGATCTATTTCTGTGATATTAGATGAATGCATGCATGCATGTTTCTGTTTGTGCAAGGGGGGGGAGCGTCCGTGGGTGTGACAGTGAAACTAAATCAATGTTCTAATTGGTGCGAGCCTCCTGATGAAGCTATTTGGGAATCGTCGGCCCAGAGGTCACAGAGAGGATGAACCATGACGATGACATCAGAGCCCAGAGCGCAACAACAAATACCGCCTTGTTTCACTGAAAACAAAAGATGTTTGTTTGCAGCCCTTTTTTCTCTTTCAAGATTCATCCTGTGAGTTGAAAATGTGACGACACAGTACACTGACCTTTGTTTCTCTGGTAACAGACTCTCTCTGTGTCAGTCTGCAAAGGATTTGGTCGGGGGGGTTGAGGCTGAGAGTGGCCCTTTGGTGTTGAGTACTGATCACATGAGGGGCTAAAATAACAAAGCAGTCTGATTTGGGCCTTTGTCTACATACAGTCACATGATTCAGATCTCCAAAGAATTGAACCAATGTTGACACATAATATAATGAGCAATATTGTGACCAGGGAACTGGCTTTGAAAGCTTTGTCATCTGATTGAAGGAGAAAATTAGGCTGTATCTCCAATTAGGTCTGCTGAAATCACAATGCATAATACACTTAATGCACACACACACACACACACACACACACACACACACACACACACACACACACACACACACACACACACACTCAAACAGAATCACATATCATTCCTTCCATACAGATCAAGGAGACTCCATAAAAAGAGAGAACTTGACTTTCTCACTAAAAAGTTACTCCTTAATGCATTTTGTTGGCACAAAAATCAAAAAAATTGGTCAGTAAATCCTTTACAGGCCTGCTGTAGAAATATTGTCAAGTGACTCTTTGGTCTATTCAGTTAGAAGCAGAAATCTGCATCATGACTTTCATTTTCAACCTGGCGTAAGTACATCTTTAATGTCCCAGATGTCGAGGATAACAACATCAGTGACTCAGCACAGTTATCCATCCGTCTCAGGTTATTGTCAAACTCCTCTGAGGATAACACGACAGTGATCCTGCTGCCTTCACAAGTCCTCTGTCTTCCTGCCTCTTCACAGAGGTGTACACTGTTATGAGGGGAATAAGATGCAAATTGCAATGTTATACCAAGCATGAAAATGTGTGGGGAAATGATTTATGGAGCAATCTGCGAGTATCCCTCTTAATTAATATAGTGTCATATCACTTCTCTGATGAAGTACAGAATGAGAAAGGAGCTGGGAATCCGGGATGATTCTCAGTAAGTGGCAACCAAATAAATCAAGTATTTTTCAAGGTGTGAGCCGTGGGGGACATGTAATTAAGTCAATGACATGGCATCTTTCTCTCACATGCCAAGCCAAACGGGTTGTGATATTACTAGCACGTGTGAGTTGAATGTAAATGGGAGCGTTGTGTCTGTGCAAAGATCTATGATAACATCTACAGCCGGCAGACAGAGCTGATGCTGGTATGATGTCTGACATTAACATTTCAGGCATGCAGCAGCTGCTGTTATGTAGAGAGGCTTTGAACAGATGCATAGTGGGTTAGGCTGAGTAGAGGGAGTTCAGATTCATGTTTCACCAAAATTACAAGTCAATAACACAGACTGCAACAACAACAATGGCAGTGCAGTAATGGACCATGTAAAAAACAGTGCCGTGCTGCTCAAATATTTGGATATGATCAGTCTTCAACAAGTGAGCAGTGAACAGGCCAGTGAAACAGAGCACAGTTTTGGTTCAGATTAAAACAGAGGAACATGATTGCCTTCCTTCACCTCAGACTGACTGTCTAAAACTATAAACAGGCGCAGAAACGTTGATGCCACTAACAATAGGTTTGAGGTTTAAACTTCTTTTACTGCTGCGCACAGGAGTGATGCGATGTTTGTTTCTGCTGATGGTTTCACACGATTCCACTGATCTACAGGTGGTGGTAATGTGCTGCAGTGCGCCAAAAAAGAAAGGGGAAATGATGCTAGTAATCAGGCATGGAAACATTGAGCTTTGCAAAATGTTTTATTGAGGACAGGAATGCTCTCAGTTTGTTCGAGCTCATGGATACACACTATGTATTATGGTGAGTGACACTAAATTTAAACATTTAAACTTTTGTTTAAACAGGGCGCCTTCACTTCCTAGGGTGTGGAAAAGGTCTTTAACCAGGAATTATGTTTCATCATATCTATTCATATTTCTTCAATTACCACAGAAATACACCTACACCCTTCTATCATCATTGTTATTTTCTATTGTAATTGGCTAATTTTGGTTTCGATATACTGTTATTTTTCCTTGAATGACATTGATTGGAGATGGTCTGAGACAACAACAATAAATCTCTTCTGAATCTCTTGACTCATGAATCTGTTTTGTTGTCATTTACTAGACATTATAAAATGGTAGTATTATTAATGTGCTTTCGAACTCTAATGTCACTCTATGATTCTACTGCTCCTCCTTGGCTACTATTATGACAGCATAAGATATAATATACCTAATAAATAGAGTATAAGATCACACTATTATGCATATTGTAATAAAATATTGCATTGAAAGTTCTCGGCTTAAAAGTTCAGTTTCAAAGCTAAAACTCATCTGCTGATGAAGACTGCGCACTGAAATGTCTAGTAAGTGGACCTTAAGGGGACTTTGTATTGTTTCCAATGACAAGAATGGCTTCGAAACTCAAGGCAGTGTCGTTTGGATCAAACAATGTGTAAAACTTAGAGCATGACAGGCCATCAGCAGCCCCTCCCTTCAAGTACAAAAGATGGGCAGAAATACCGCCAATCATCAGAGACATCCATCTCTGAGCTCGTGTCTGTGCCCATCGCTCAGCCTGGTACTGTCAGCAATTCCACACCCCCTCAGGATTCCCACTGCGCCATGTGGCAATGAGGGTCACATTGCATTCTGGGAGAAATTCTCAGCTAAGATCCCCTCTGGGCACAGCCCCACCCCCACAACCACCCCAACAATCTTGCCCGGTCTCCTCCAAAAATTCCTCGGCCTCCAGGGCAGCACACAACCCAAAATAACAGGACACATCAGCACTTTCATCTGCATCCCCGAGCAAGCTCAGACACTGCAGCAGCAGCTGTTAGACCACTCACAGGCACAGATAGAGTTCTGAAAAGTACCAAGGCGCTATAGTTGGCACACCCCCTTTCCCTTCCAGTGATACGAGCACAGACGGAGCCAGACTTGGATAAGAGTGCCAGGCAGGTGTGGCTGACAGAGCTGTCCTTTAGCTGTCCTTCAGCTACATGCAAATATTCTCGCAATGAAAAAGACACGTGTACGCACGAAAGCAATCACCCTCATAGTATTGTAATCACGCTCTCGTCAGGTTATTAGATTGTGAATTAATCAGTGGGCTTGTGTTCAAACAGATTTACATTTTTACAACACAAAGCCACAATACAAAGTTTCATTCATTTTGTATTCATTATTGATTCAGAAATAATGGTCTATTAATAAAATGTAACAACATAAGGAGAGCAGAGAACAAGTAGAACGACAAAGTGGAAGCAATGTCTCGCTGAGGTCACTTTAGACAGCTTGTGTTACAAAGTATAAGCTTTAAACTGAGTACAATACAGGCTGTTCCAGAGTGACAGACTGTATCACAGCACAAATAAAACATTGAGATATATATTTTACTTTATCACTATTAAATGAGGGGGGGGATTATAGTGTCCACAAGGAGATAGAGAGAGTAGCTCTGATCAAGGTCACAGCTTGAGGTAGACTGATTATGTTGCTGTTGCACTTTGCGGTTCAACAGACTAAAACGCATGACTTATGTTGCAAGTTGTGACTTTGCAACCGAGCCACTGCGCAGCCTGATGTATCTGAGGTCATTCTTTCACAATGTCTGATGGAGGAGTATACCCCTGCCAGTAATAACTCACAGCCAAGCTGTTTGCTGCAGGGCGCAATCTCCAACCTGATAGCATGTGTAGCGAGGACACCAAGAGTCACAGCCTGCAAAGCCCATGAAGGACATACTTAAAAAAAATGCATAAAGAAGAAAATGCATTGTCATTCTCATTTATTCATTCTATCAAGGAAAGCATTTTATTTTCTTCACCAAGAATAGCACTGTGCCAACATACAGTAAATACTTCCTTCAAACAGTCAATGACTAGTGGTTTAATTCACTAATCAAGCCCCAGTCTCCTGTGTGGGGGTCCTGTGTTTGAACTATCCATCCGCCTTGGCCACCTACGCCCAAAAAGGAATTTGTTGCTCTTTAGTTACATTGGCACTTATTGGTTTGAAAGTCATGTGGAGGAGGAACATTCATCTCTATGTACACTAATATATAGGTTAACCTTTGTGATTATTTCACAAACTGCTGATCTAAACTGATCCTTGGCTGGAACATAGCAACTGGAAAATGTTACAGTACCTTTAAATCTCAAATTAAGGGCTGAAACCTTTCAGGCGTCCACCGCGAAGATGCCTCACCAATCCCGAACAGTGACACTTGGGTTTGATCTCATGTTCAACAATTGGCCATGTTCATTAGTGGGAAGCCAGTGAGGGATCATAACCATGCTGTGGGTTTCATGTCGGTTGGCTGAGGCGAACTCTGTGTGCATCAGACCCTCCTGGTGACGCTCCTCGCTGGACGCAGAGCGCTACAATTTTATTCAGCATTTTCAATTGGAAAAGGGTGTAACGATAAGGCTTTCTATGGACCGTGTTGCTGTGTGAGTGCTCTCCTTGTTTCCCTGGCAACGGACATATTGACATGCTGCAGTGCTGCTGCTGGAAGTTGGCGGGCAGCCAGGACGCCCCCTGCCTGCACACAGTCTCACATTCTGTCTTTGCCTGCACTATCACTCCAGCTTCACGCAATTCCCATCTCACTTTTTTATTCTCCATCTTGGCGGGTTTCTTAGACCAGTTGAACGCCAGTCTGAAGACTAATGACTTGGGTGGATTGTGCAGTGTGTGCGAGGGAAAGAAAGACAGCGCGATGGGGAGGGAGAGCGAGTAGGAGCGAGAAAAAACATGGAGGAGGGAGGGGTGAAGTCTGTGCCACGCAGTGCTTGCATGTTAAGATGAATAGAGGGAAAGGCGAGCCTCGTGTTATGTTACAAGAACATAGTAGTGGCTGGGGGTTGGGCTCTACATCAACAGATGGATAAACCCGGGAGAAGAATGCGTGCCAAGCGCCAAATGTATCAGCGGCTTGCTGGGGCATGAAAATGTCAGGTGTCAGCGGAGAGCCACGCGGTCGCTGCTATTCATACAATCCACCATGTGCTGGATGTACACATAAGGCCTGGTGGACAAGGATGACAGGGGGGTTAAGGGTGAGAGTATTGCCGGGCAGAGGAGGAGGAGAGCAGGATAGATGAGCGGGTGACTCACCTCTTTATCAGCCATGGATACAGACAGCCCGAGAGAAGCCTCCATGGCCCTATGTGTTCAGACAGGTTGGGCAGGGAAATGTCAACACCAGGGAGGGTTGTGCATGGCTAACAACCTCACGGACGAATAAGAGCTAGCATTATCTCACCTGCAGAGCAATACTCACACACTGCTGGTGAAGCTGTGCTTGCGCCCAGGACAAGTGTTGACTGGTCATGTTGGAAACATAGCAATGCATACCAGCTCGTACGCGCCTTTCAGCTGCTTTGTTTTGCTGCAGCTGTCTATGCATGAGGGCATATATGACACATGCAGCTTGGGAAGGAAATCTGCAAAAGCTCCATGCTGACTGAAAGCAATTTAGTGGCTTCTTAGTGTCCAATTAGTGACTGGCTGGTGAACAAGTAACCCCATCAAAACACATCAGTTGGCATTTTGTTACACAGCCTTTTCCAAAGCCCTCAGGGTCTGTGTCAACTGCGTCCTTGTCCAGACAAAGCCTTCTAAACCCTGGATTTCATTTCCACATTGTGCCCCGTTGTCCCCCTCATTGTTGATTTTTCCACTATGTGCAAGGCCAGGGCATTTGTACCAGTCTGTTAGGCCCACGTCAAAAGAAAAAGTATCCGCTGTTGACGGCTAGGCCATTCTTGTTATTCATGTCATGCCTGGTGGTTTAGTAGGGCAGGGTGCAGAATTTTCCAGAAGCAGCTGTGTGCTAGTGAAGCTGACAGTGCGCCAGCCCAAAAGGGTTTCTATCTCTCTTCTCTCTCTCTACAAACCCCTCCCGCCCATCCCTTCCCCTCCATCGGCATGCTTGGCTTGGTGCCCGGACTTACTCAAACTCACACTCAACCAGAAATATCCCCCCACCCCCACCCTCCCCCCAGCTCCCCGCCACCCTCCCTCCCCTGAACATATCCCTCTGGCTCAACAGAGAAGCTTCCATCACTCCGGATGACATCGGATCATTTTTCTCCCCCTGCACATTCCAGCCAAAGAGGAGGACAAGGGAGGGGAGTGGCTGCCGTTTCTGCTCTGTGATTATATCATTACAGAGCAGCAGACATGTATACAGTATATCAAGCACAACCTGTCATTAGCATAGTTTATTTGATGATGGCTAAATACAAGTGTGCTTTTGTTGGATCCAACCAACTGG